>NC_081294.1:41007291-41621250 GCF_030435805.1 Mustela lutreola | reverse complement strand
AAGGAACTTACTTTCTGACAGGCGAATCAGACAACCAACAAACAAATCAAGAAAATAAGGGAGTGGTAGAGTCGGTGATGATGGTAAGAGGGGTGATGCAGGAGTGAGTGACGGGCTCAGGCTGGGGAGGGTTGGAGGCCACCCAGATGGGGTGTGGGCAGCAAAGGCATCGCTGAGGAGCTGCCCTTCCTGGCAAGAAGCTAGGCTGTGGGCAGATCTGGGGGAAGAGGGGCCAGAGAAGGGAAGGGCCAGTGCAGAGGCCCTGAGTCAGGAGAGAGCTTAGAATAATTGAGGAATAGAAAGAGGGAAGGCGAGTGTGGCCTTGTACAGTAAGTGAAGGGGAGGGCGATCAATGAGGCGCTGGGAAGCAGACAGGGGCCCATCACACCCAGCCTTGTAGGTCAGAGTAAGGAGTTGGGACTTTGTTCCATTTTAAGCAGGGGAATATGCCATTCTCTCATTTTCTTTTTTGAAGAGTCCCACTGGTCGCTCTGTGGAGAGTGGACTGAGGGCAAAGGACAAGGGTGGGAACAGAGTGGCCACTAGGAGGCTCCTGCAAGGGTCTGGAGGCTGCTGTGTCACCTGGAGTGTGGTAGGGACTGGAAGAGTAGAGACAGCAGGAGGGCTGACTGGCCTCTCGAGACGGGTGGACCCGGGTGGAACAAGAGGGGCTGAGAGGAAGAGGGGAAGCAGAGGGAACACCAGGGGTTGGGCATGAACAACCCAATGGACGGTGGTGCTGTTTACAGAGAGAAGGCTGTGGGTTTTGGGGTGGTGGCTGCAGGCTAGGTATATGTTGCTTCTGTACCTCATAAGGAGGAAAAGAAGTATGATAGTCTCTGGGCAATGAAGTGATATAATTCAAACTCCATATTCAATTTTATTAAAAATAACATGGTGCCTGCATATAGTGATACATTAACAAAAAGCTCATTATCATGACAATACGATTGCAGAAAGGACATTTGCACCAAGAGTTTTTGGCTGGTGGCTGGGACTCTCCAGGTGGAGGTGGGAATGCATGACTTCCAAAGGGTGTGCCATTGCTTGGAATCTCTGTCCTGGGAGGCGGCCAGGGGTGTGGTGTAAAAGGAGAAGAAGATGGATGTTGAGATTTTTCCCAATTGTATGTTCGTGTGTTGTGTGTGTGTGTATCATTGTGCTTGTATTTTTATTTTATGCTTGGTGTTCTGTCCCATAGCTTCTTTTTTGGGGGGGGGGAGGAGTGTGGGGGTCTGGGGGGAGGAGGTGTGGAAAAGAATTTGAGGTAAAAACATTTAGGAACTTGAAAAAAAAAAAGTCAGGGGAAGGCACACTCGCCAATGCTGGCTGAATCAGCAAGGCTACAGCTCCCATGGCTGCTGGGAAGCTTCCCCAGAGCACGAAGTAATTCAAGATGGCTGCCTCCAATCACCACAGAGTATCTGAGGACGTGGTCCTGGTTACCTTCCCAGGGGAACAACCTTTGGCCTCTTAAGACATCCACTTGTTTTCAGTTTTGAAAGAGCTCACACAGTGAAGGGGTATTTTTCAGAGTTTGAGGTGGTGAAGGGTCAGGAACACAGACATTAGAGAAGAGGTGAAGGCACAGGGAGTGTGAGCCCAGAGCAAAGAAAACTTGGGTGCCAGGTTACTGCCTGCCAAGTTTGGAAGGGATCCCATGGCGAGGGGCTGGAATGCTCAGGGATCAATCACCCATTAAACACTCAAGACAGCACATACCTCAATGCTTCCATGCCTTTTCCCATGTCGACATCCCAACAACCGTTTGAGGTAGGACTATTTCCTTATTTGCCCACAAAGAGGGAAGTGAGGTTTTGGAGGGATGGAGTAACTTGATCGTGGAGGTCACACAGCAGCTAAGTGTCGAGCCAGGATTTGAACTCAGGCACTTTTGCAACAGGAAGCCTGGGCCCCTGATGGCCACCACCTCCTTTTCCTCAGTCCAGACCACTGTGCTTGCTAGATCCAATTCTGCCTTCAGAGAGGGGGGTTTCAAGCAGCTCTAGGCCAGACCCCAGGGCTCAGCATCCAGTCCTGGGTGCTGCAAGCTTCTGACCTTGAGCCCAGCTCTTAGACCTGTCTCCTGCCAGGATCTCTGTATCTGTATCGGGCCTGACCCCCGAGTCCCCACGGCCTGGGACTTGAACCTCAACCCAAAGCCTGCACCCCTACTGCCCCTGTCTCTGACCTGATCTTGATCTCTTTCCTGCCAGGACGCTTAGGAGATCGCTGTCCTCAAGTGCCCTATGGAGGCTGGGAGCACCTGCGGCCCTCCCCTCCATCCCCTGGGAGTATGCCCCCACCAACCTCACAACTTCTTCAGCTGACTTAACCCTCTTCCTTGCCCTGGCAGCTGGATCTGTGCTCCCAGCCTGGCTCTGTCCCAGGGGAGCAGCTCGGGGCTCAATGCTAACTAGGACACCAGCGTGTCTCGTGAAATGCCTCCAGAATGAGTTCTTTTGTGCTGGCTGCTGGTGAGATTTGTTTGTGTTTGTTTGTTTGTATGTTTTTAGCATGCAACGTGTGAGACCTTGCTATGTGCCAGGCACAGAATTAATCGTGTACAATGGACTCCCTTGTAGAGCCCTCAAGCAGCCATGTGAGTCGTGGATAGAGGCTGCTGGGATTCTCTTCAGGCCCTGGTCTTTCCCCAGGTCAGAGGCTCTGCTGAGACCCCTGAAGCCCTGGGACCCCAGAATCAAGATAAGCAGCCTCTTCCCCGATCACGGGCCGCACCTGCACTTCCTTCCTCCCTGACTTGGGGCTCACTGCCCATCCTGTGACAGGGCAGGACTCCAGGCACCATGGCTGGAGGGAGGGGACCCTCTCCCTGGCTTTGCTCTCATGCAGCTAGCTGCCTTTGGGTCTCTGTCTACTTCGGGCCCTGCAGGAACAGTCCCAGCTGGCTAGGACTAGGGGCAGCCCAGCAGACCCTCACCAACGCTGACCCTGCTGCCTCAGTCACTCGGCTGCTGGCTGCTGGAGGGCAGTCCCAAGGACTCCAGTTCCAAGGGCTGGACAGCCCCCCAAGGCCTGGCGATGGTCCCCCTCCTCCCTGAGGGGCAGGGGCAGCTGGGAGCCCCATATTTCCACTGCCCAGTGCCTAGCTACTGAGCAACATATCTGTCACTAGCTGGTCAGGGAGTGGATTTTGAATCGAAAAATTTAATATAGGGAGGAGGCTACACCAGTGCCCGAAGACCCAAGAAATAGCCCAGGCAGGAGAGATGCTGGGGAGAGGCCGTGTTTCGAGTGTGCGGGATCGGGAGCTACCTGACAGGAAGTGGCAGCATAGCCAGGCCTGTCCAGGGAGTCAGGGGACCACAAGGGTGGGGCCATTGGTGGGAGTTGGGACCACAGAGGCAGCCACAAGGAGAGAGGCTGCCTGAAGCGGAAAAATACCTTGGGCTCTCCCCTCCCATCTCCCACCAGGACACCAGAGGATGGGGCCCTGGGAAATGTTCTCCCCACAGGACAGAGCAGGGCGGGGCGGGGGATACCTATGAGGGCAGGCAAGTGCATATCCAACCTCTGGAGACAGGAGCTGCCCAGAAGGGACGGCCGCAACCCGCACGCCTGCTCTGACCTAACCCTCCCGGGGCCTGGGGGTGTCCCAAACCTGTGGCCGCTGTATAGAGCTCTCTTTCCACTCAGATCTGAGGATGCCCAGACCCCTGAGGACAGGCAGATGGGCCCAAGATGGAGAACCCAGAACCCCCTGGAGAGGTGCTGGAAAGCCGGGGACTGCCTAGGGCATCCGTAGTAACTGAATAGCAGCAGCCAGGGCTCCTGAGCCCAGCATTAAGTTCAAGCTTAATGAACTTAATTAAGGGGGGGGCAGATCTTTGTTCCCTAGTCTGCTTCTGGAGCCTCCGGCAAGCTTTGTCCCTGAGCTGCGGGTCCCCTGGCAACACCCTGAGAAAGTGCTCCTGGGTGCAGACGACCCTGAGCCCAGGACCAGAGTCACTGCTCTGGCAGTAGCAAGGGGCCTGGTTATGGCCTGAGTGACCGTCTAACCTGTTCGGGTGCAGCAGACAGCAGAGAGCCCTGTTGTTGGAAAGGCGGGAGAATCCGGGCCACCCGTGCCGGTGAGCATCGCCCTGGATGGGAAGGCTGTACACCTGGCCCAGGCTGGCAGCACCACGGATGGCGGAGCACGGGCAGTTCCAGCATGCCTCTGGGGTGTGACAGCAGCTTCTGAGGGAAGGGCTGTGCCCAACCGCAGCCAGGCCCTCGGGAGCCAGGGCCGGGGTCTTCCCCTCCGGAGGGGAGTAGGAGGCATTGTCACCTCCCACATACAAGGAGAAAGGCCCTATGAAACTTCCTCTAGATGTCACGCCATCTCTGCTACGGTCCCCATAAGAATGATAACTGTGTTTACTGAGATCTAGTGTGCCTGGTGCTGGGGTAAGTGATTTTCTATCAGTATCTCATTTATCCTTAAAAGCACTCTGTGGGATAGGTACCATGGAGATTCTCATGGGTGGGTCAGAAAATATGGCCCACAGTCCAATAAAAGTTTGAAGACAGCCATGGTAACATTAGCATAAAAGGAAGCAGCACTCCCAGAGACCCAAGGAAGGGGGATTCGTGTCTGAGTAAAGTGGAGAAACATGAAGGCATTTCACAGGAAATAGAAAGATATGAAATGAATTCTTCAGAGGAGATTCTCCACCCACAACAGGCCACCCACACTCAGACACAAGATATAAAGAGGAAGCCTGTTGTGGCCCACACAATCCCCACGTAGATTGCACATCAAAAAATAAAAACAGGGGCACGTGGGTGGCTCAGTCGATTGAATGCCCACATTGGGCTCCCTACTCAGTAGGGAGTCTGCTTCTCCCTCTCCCTGTGCCCCTCCCCTCTCAAGTAAGTAAATATAAACTTTTTAAAAAAGATTTATTTATTTGACAGACAGAAATCACAAGTAGGCAGGAAGGCAGGCAGAGAGAGGGGGCAAGGCAGGCTCCAACGAAGCAGAGAGCCCAATGCGGGGCTTGATCCCAGGACCCTGGGATCATGACCCGAGCTGAAGGCAGGGGCTTTAACCCACTGAGCCACTCAGGCACCTCAAGTAAATACAATCTTATAAACATAAATAAAAACAGACAAAACCCTGGTTGCTGGCTTCTCTTGAAAAATCAGAATGTCTGGGCACCTGGGTGACTCAGTTGGTTAGGCGACTGCCTTCAGCTCAGGTCATGATCCTGAGTCCCACATTGGGGCTCCCTGCTCAGCAGGGAGTCTGCTTCTCCCTCTGGCCTTCCCTCTCATGCTCTCTCTCTCTCTCATTTAAAAAAAAACAACAAAAAAACAAAAAATCAGAATGTTTGGCACCACTGAGCCCTCATTCTGATGTGGAATGTTGATTAGAGCCAGGAAGCTGCTAGCTGCTTTGGACTGTGGGTGAGGGCTCTGGTCCATCGCAGTCCCCGCCACTCCCTAACGTCTTTCACCTGGTCCTTCAGCTCAACTGCGCCCCCTGCCCCGCCCCACCGGCATTTCAGGCGGCCCCTCAGCAGACTGGTAGAGCCCTGCTGCCACCTGGTGGCCACAGCCCACACTTTCCATCATGGCCGAGCAGTGAGGTTCCTGAGGCGTTATCCGTGACCCGTTCCCCCGTTCCCTCGTTCCCTCGGACTGTTCCACTTAATCTTCTCACCCCCGCCCCGTGAGAGTGGGAATCGCACCCATCTTACAGATGAGAAAACAGGAAAGGTAAATATGGAAATTACCGCTAAGAAAACAGATGAGCAAGGTTAAGTGGCTCAGGCTAGTTGAACTGAGCCTGAATTGATGGATGAATGGATGGTTCAGCTAGCTGTTCTTCCTGATATTGCCGGAAGTGGAATCCTGTTCTTTCCATAACCCCAGCCCAGGATACTTTAGGCTCTGTCCTCCGCAATAGGCCCCATGATGACTTCCACGCTGGACGCTAGGTCCCGGTGAGAGAGCCTGTGCCTCCTTAGGATAAGCCAGGATGCTACAATGAGTACTTTAAGAGGACAGGGCAGGCTGGGGACCCTCATCCCACTTATTCACATGCAGAAGCCGTAAGTGCACTGTTACTTGTCTATGGTCAAGCAGGCCTTGAACTCAGGATTTCTAAGGCCAAGAGTGGGGCAATTTTCCACACCACCATGCTGCTTCCCTAGGCCGAGAAGGCCTTTCTTTCTCTTTTGCTTTCCCCAATCCCACTTATCCCAAAAGGCCTGGCACCTGCCCTGCCTCCTCCAGGAAGCCTTCCTGATCACTTCAGCCCCCAAAACTCCCTCTCACTTATATGAGCACCTATAAGCCTGGTCCATAGTCCCCTTCTGGGGTTGACAGCATGCTGCCCTGTGGTAGCAGGTAATTGCCTGATGCCTGTATGTCCTGTCTCTCCAGCCGGCGGGAGATTGCTGGGAGGCAGGGCTTCCTGTTCCCTCTGGCATGTTTATGGAAGCAATGTGCGTTGACAATTTATTCCTTGCCATATGACAGGACCCTGGGGAAATTTCAGAATGAACTGGACCTTGCATCCTAAAATGCGACCCTGGGCATGTCACTTCTCTACATCAATCCTTTCAGTGGCTTTCTGCCGGTCTCAGAACACAACTCAGCTCCTTCCCATGTGGACATCTCAAAGCCATCTCTCCCTGCACCTAGTACTTCCCCACATACCCTGCGTTCTAGCCCTACAGCATTTTGGTTCCCTGATGAAACATGATTATGCCTACCTCTGGGCCTTTGCATGTGCCCTCTGTCCCACCTTCACCCAACCCAAGTTACCTTTTAAGCCTCAGCTTGGATGTTACTTCTTTAAGGAAGCCTTCCTTAGTGACCCAGTGTTGGTTAGGGACACTGACCCCTCCACTGGGCTCCAGTGGCACCTGTTACTGCCCTGCGCAAACACTTACACTGCATGTAATGGACCACTGACTTGTCTGTCTCCCTCCCCAGATAGTGGGCTTTGGGAGGATAGGGCCCCCATCTGACTTCTCACTGTATCCCAGTAGCCAAGGCCAACTCCTAGAGGCACTAGAGATGTGTGGTAGACCCTTATCAAATGAACGCATGAGGGGCACTTGGGATCAGTCAGTTAAGTGTCTGCCTTCGACTCGGGTCATGATCTCCAGGTCCTGGGATTGAGGCCCAGGTTGTGCTCCCTGCCTCGTGGGGAGCCTGCTGCTCCCTCTGCCTCTCCTAGCCACTCTTCCACTTCTGTGTGTGCACGTGTGCTCTCAAGTAAATAAAATCTCTAAAAAAAAAAAAAAAAAAAAAAAAAAAGGAAAATAAACACATGAACGAACGAGGTCCTGTTTTTATGAACACCTATCCCATTGGGGCATCTGACTCTCCAATGATTAGAGTCCCGCAAACTCCAGAGACGTTTTCCTCTTTGAAGTCCTTTATTCTCAACAGTTCCCATCACTGCTTCACCAAGCTAGAGCTCCCCACAGTGAGCGGGACTCCAATCATCTTTCCTCCATATTGTAACCTTGCCCTCACGTTCAGACCTGGGTTTGGGCAGAAAAGGTTAAAGAGGTCGCACTCTGCGGCAGGGAGCAAGGGCCGCCCTCGGCATCAGCCTCGTCTGGTTTCCGGGCAGACACCCTGGCAAGTTAAGGGAGAGGCAGCCCCACAGGGCGATATGTAGGGCGGAGGACGCAGCGCAGGGTTCCAGGATTCCAGGGGGCAGGGGCAAGGCACATTACACAGAGGTCTCTGCAGAAAATCCAGGCCATTCTCTGCCTCTTAACATGCATTTTCTCAGTTGTCACTGACTCTGGATCTCCGCCCCTAGTCTACAAGAAACCACAACCTGTGTGCCCCTGAAGACATTTTCTTTCTCCCCTCACGAGATAGATGTGGTTCCACATGTATTCCATGTATTCCAGGTTTCTGCCTTCTGCCTTCAAGAACATCCAGTTTTGTTCAGGTCCCTCTTAATGGCACTTAATAAATATACATTCTGGGACCTGACAGAACAGGCTGTCCTCTTTCAAAAACATCTCTAAAGCTGCCTGTTCAAAACATCTGAGCAAGGACAGAACTCAGAGGGGGCACATCCCAGCTTACAGCTGGCGGCCGCTTCAGACCGCAGACCCGTCTCGTCCACTACTGCGTGTCTCGGGCCGAAGTCCCCAGTCCCGGGGACACACCGGAAGCACCTGGGGAGCTTTCTGAGTTCCTGAGGGCCTGGCCCCAGCCTAGACCAACTCCATTACAATCTCTGCGGGCGGGGTGGTGGTGGTGGGGATCCTGGCATTAGTCACCAGCCCCGCAGCAAGCAGCCAGGTTGAGAAGCCTGAGCTGGGGTTCTAGCCCACAGGAGAGTCTCAGTAAGCACTGAGGGACCCACATGTGGATTTCCTGTCTTGTAAATGCTCCCCTATGTCTTCTACTTGTATTAGAAATCTTAGTGGGAAAGAGAAAGGAAAATGAGTCAAGAGCATCTTACAGAGTGAATCTGGTGCCAGCACGGGGTCAGTGGGGACTGAGTTTCTCTTGCACAATCCATCTTCCCACTTTCCTGAACTGAGGAGTGAGGTGCAGATCTCACGCGGGCATGTATATATTTCTTAAAAGCCCTCCCAAAGCCAGAGCTAACTGCTTTAGGCGCTACAGTGACAATACCATGGAGAGGTTCTTGGAGGTAAGTCTAAGCTAACACTGGATTTTCCCCCAGCCTCTAGATTGGGTCAGCCCCCAAATGTATAATATGTATTACAGTTCAGGCCAGACCCCCTTTCCCCTCTTCCGTGAATCCCGAGATGTATCTTAGCCAAAGTGACAACCCAGAGAGGGTAATTCAATGGTGGCTGCTCCCAGAATGGCCCCAGTGGGTTGGTTCGCCTTGAACAGGTACTGTTTTTCCCATTTCCAGGTCCTAGAAAGGGATGGCGATGGGTCTGACCTCACCAAGTTCAAGAGACTGGCTACCTAGAAAGCAGTGTGGAGAGGGGCCCTGAGGTAGCTCCTGGGCTGAGGGGAGAGGGCCCCATGCTGAGTCCCAGTGTCTGCCACGGCTGGGCAGGGCCAGCAGAGGCTCGAACTCTGCAGCTGGGCCTGAGGGTGCTGGGGCCATCCTGAGACCATTGCTGGTCTGAGACTATTTCATGCTACCATGAAAATTGACATTTTTATCACACTTAACAATTTACAAGGTGCTTCCCATCCTTAGCCTCAGGCCATTCTCGCCACAACCCTGTGAGTTAGATCTCTGTGGATGAGAAAACTGAGGTTGTGTCCTATGTCTAAGGCCCTTCCGCCAACTGACACCCACATGCACCTGCTACCTCCAGGCCCTGAAACCAGCGGGTGCTCCCCCGGCTCCCGACTTCCAGAAACAGGAAAGCAAGCCATCACCCAAGCTCCCCCACCCACCAGGCTTTCCATCACCTGCTGCACAGAGTTGCCTAAGCAATTTGCATGCCCTTTGTTCCCTAGTGCAGAGAACACAAGCCCAACAGCTACACAGCCTCATGTGCCCGCATCCTCCCTCACTCCTTACCCTCAAAATCTCCGGTTCCCAGGAACAGCCTCTGAATTTGCCTAAACACGTTCCAGAACGGTGACCCAGCCACACCCGCTCTGAGGCTCCACCAAGGAGAACCTTTCCACTGCCCTCACAAGCCCTTGCTCCTCAGCTAGAGAGGGCTGGAAGGGAGGTTCACCGCCCAAGACAACTCAGCTGCCAGCATTTGTTGGCTGCGGTGTCTCCTGATGCAACATGCAGGGAACGAACTGTCAGGCCAGACAGCTCTGGACCTCTCCAGCGCCCTGCAACCCCACGCACACAGGTAACATTCACCTGCGTGATCCACTCGGTGGGCATGGCTGGATAGGAGCACAGGTAAGACAGGCCATAAATGACAGCAAGTCCTCATCAACTTGACCTGCCATCCAGGCTGTTGTGACTTCAGACGGAAACCCCGTTTTCTGCAGACCAGATGAGTGCCTCTGGCTGGAGCCCTTCCTGCTCACCCATGCCAGGCATGCCTGCAAGGCCCACCCACCTCTACTGGCAGCCCTTCACCCCACCTAGGCCTGATCTCCCCTCTCACCCCCGCCTTCTCTTGGATTCCTTCCTCCCTTGGCAGCATAGGCACCACAGCGGGCACCCTAGGAGGGCAGACTCCAGCCCCACGGAGCTGGGCTTGGGGCTCTGGCCAGGAAGCTGGAAGGCACATATCCCTTCTGCTCGTTCACTTTCACGAGGCTCCATTCCGGGTTCCCCTTCTTGTCCTGGGCCTCTAGGACAGTCACCAGCTGGCCCGCCTGCAGACTCACTTCATGGCTGCTTCTGGCCACAAAGGGGTACACCGCCACCGCCTGAAACACATGGGGAGTGACACAGAAACAGTGCAGCGTGGGGACAGACACACCCAACCCAGAGATGCCATTCTCGTCTTGCTCCCTCCCACCCGACCCAGTGCCCACGGGGCAGTCACCACGTCCCAAGGACATCCTCTCTGCTTCCACCAGCAATATCCACTGTGTGCCAAGCTCTGTTCCAGCATGTTTCCTGGGCTTGACTCTCACAGTTCTATAATTCTATCTGCTCCATTTTTCAGATAAGGAAATGGAGACTCAGGGAAGTCAAAGAGCTCATTCAAAATCACATAGCAACGACACCAGGCCTGTCAGTATGGGTGCCCTCGGTCCACTGCTGTCACCCCACTGAGCAGAGCACGTGGCAGCCTCTCCCCCAAAACCCTTCCCAGATCTGAGGGTGTCACCTACCCAGGCCCGCTTCCCAACTTGGGAGTAGAGACGGGGAATCAGGGGACTCGGTTAATTTTTAAGGAAAGGCATTGAACTGGGGAGGGGGGGGCCTGGAAGGGCCTGGCCTCACTTTCATCATCTGCGAAATGGAAGTAATAGCATCTCCCACTCCAGGTAATTGTGGGAGTTCAATGAATGATGTGCATCTGTGCCCAGTACACGCTCAGGGCTCAGTACATGTGGGGTACTCTGACTCTGTTTACCATTCCTGCTGTTACTGTGGCCAACCCTCCGGAACAGTCAGAAGCGGGGGAGGACGGGGACCATTCCACAAGTGTGGACCAATGAACAGAGGAAGTGGCTGATGTGTCTGGGAAGATGGACAGCTGGGCTCACCCAGACCTAGAAATGCTGCCCACTCTGGGTGGAGCTGAGGCCCAGCCAGGCCCTCTGGGGAGCTCCTTGTGGGTTCTTGGCTGATGGGCGGGAATGCCCAGCAGGAGTCATTGGCCCTCGGAGCCTTCCTGGGGATAAGCCCCACGCTGCATGCCTCACATCATACAGGCTTCTCCACTGCCCCCCAGTAGCCCGCCTGAGGCTCCTCTCAGGCCTGAGGCCTCCCGGACTGTTCACCGCCAGTCTCTGGTTTCCTACCACTGCTCCCTGTCGCTGCTCCTGCCCTTTCTACTGCCCACCTGTCACAGATGAAGCTCTCTTCTACCGGGAAGTGCGGCTGCCATTTACTGAAGCTCACATATGCCTGGCCTGGCCTTCCTAGCTCCTCCGGCCCTCACAGCGACCCCACAGAGCTTCTCCTCCCTCGACGACTCTGTCCCAGCAAAGCCCAACCCTTTAATTGCTTCCCATCACTTTTTTGGCTTTGAGGTAGAATTCAAATACTGTAGCAGTCATCTTTTTACAGTGTACGATTCAGTAGTTTTTAATAGGTTCAAAGGCGTGCAATCAGCGTTTCTAATTCCAGAACATTTTCATCCCCTCAAAAAGAACCCCCCATTCGAGAGAGCAGTCCCTTCCCAACTCCCCCCACACCCTGGTCCCTGCCAACCACTGATGTACTTCCCGTCTCCAGCCATTTGCCTGGTTTCGACGTTTCATACAAAGTCATACAGCACAAGGACTGCTGCACAGAGCTGCATGTGACAGCATGTACTGGCCCTTCCTTCTTTTTCACGGCCGAATAATACTCCGTTATGTGGCTACGCTGCATCTCACTTACCCCCACTCGTCCGCTGATGGACACTTGGCTTGTTTCTACTTCCTGGCAGTTATGACTAATGCTGCTGTGAACATGCGTCTGGGATCCCCACTGTTCTGAATGCAGACACCCTCGCCAAGGCCATAAGGCTCCCCTGGCTTGGCCCTGCCGACCTCTCTAGCAGCACCGCACCCCTACCTTCTCCTCCCCGCCACGTGCCCCTCCTTTGTCCACACACAGACACGCACATGTGCACGTGTACACACACAAACATGCTGGGCCTCTGCCTTCACTATGCACACTTTCTGGGGAGCTCTTCCCATCCACATGCCGGCACACTCCCTTTATCCAGTTAATCCCTGCTCACCCTTCAAATCTGAGAAAAAGCATCATTCTTCTTAGAAAAGCCTTTCCTGCACCTCTCTCACTAGACCTAGGGCTCCAGTACTTATCACGGCTCTAACTTTACAATGATTCCCATGATTATTTTATTAATTGCTGTTTTACCCACCCCCAGGTTATAAATCTGAGGAAAGCAAGGACCAAGATTTACTTTTGCTCATGATTACATCTCTCATCTAGTACAATGCCTGGCAAACAGTGAATGAATGAATGAATGAATGAATGAATTCTACTCATCCCCTTGATAGGGAGCCAGGGGTTGTTTATGGGGCAGGGATGAAATCCTCCTTTTTCCAGGTCCAGTCCTGACCAGGACACCAGTGTGGTCACAGACCAAGGCCCTGGCCTCAAGGGACGGTAGCCTCTTCCAACAGGAGGAAGATCAAAGCCCCACTCCAGGTGGCTATGGGAGGGCAAACCCCACCCCTCTCCCAGACTCACCTGGGTCACCGTTGGGAGAGAGGGGACAGGGGCTGGGATGGGCTCTGGTGCCAGGTGATGGGAGTCCTGGTGAGGCCCCTCCTGCCCTTTGATTTCCTCCTGACCGGAGATGACATGGTACAGCTCCAGTTTCCCAGCTGGTGCATATCCTCGATGTCCTACAGGACACGCACAATGTTATCTGGCTGCAGACCGCCCTTCCCATCCCTTTTAGTGGTAGAGGAAGTCAGCACCATTCATGGATGTGAATGCCTCCAGCACAATTTCCCAACATGAAAGAGGACCTGAAAAGGTCATCTAGGAACCTCACAAACCCACTCCAAACCCACACTCACACTCACTGTTTCCAGCTTCTACTTGCACATCCCCCCCCTACCAAGGCAACCCACTCTGCTTTGAACAGGGGTAAGACGTTCTCCCTCGGGCTGGTATGAATACTGCTTTCCTGGCACTGGTCCCCTTCCCCTCAAGCGGAGACCTAGAGTGGAGCTGCTTCCTCACTCAGCACAGCCTTTTGCAGAAGGCAGAAACTGCCTTTCTCTTCGCTGAGTGCCCCCAGTCCCCGCTCCAGTGCTGTTCTGCTCCCTATCACCGTGCCCGGCGAGTACCGCCTGAGAGCTTGCTGGGCAGCGGGACTGGCATTTGACTGTCCAGTCTTCATGCCAAGCCTCCGGGTCAGTACTGTTGTCTTCATCTGATGGCTGGGCCAGCGGAGCTCAGAGAGGCTCCGCTAACTTCTCTGAGATCACGCAGTTAGTCAAGTGGCTGACTTGGGATCCAAACTCAGTCCCCTTGACCCTAGTGGCCGGCTTGAATCCAATTCAGCTGTTTGTCAACTTGAGTCATGAGACTGCCCTTTCACAGTTTCTGCTGGATTTGTACCATTTTCTTAAATTTTTTTTTAAAGAAGGCTCGGTGCCCAGTGTGAAGCCTAACATGGGCTTGGACTCACGACCCTGAGATCAAAACCTGAGCTGAGATCAAGAGTCACACACTTAATTTTTTGATAAACTCACTTTTTAAAACTTAGACTTGTTCTACCAATAATATGAATAAAATTACGGGTTTATAAACTGGCTATCGTTTTTCTCATACGCAGAAAAATATTTCAGTGACAATTACGATACACTGCCTGAAGGGGAAAACCTGTCTGTGGATCCCTTCCCAGTGAGCCTGTGTGACCCTCATCATGTGGGTCACAGGCCCCTTTCTGGAAGACACTGCTGGGCCATCTCCTCTTGGATTCAAGGTGCCACTTGCCTCCTGCCCAGTTACACTGGGGCACCCAGACCTGAGCAGCACATCCAAGGCTGGGACCAGTGCATGGGACACAGGCAGGACCACACGTCTCTCGTTCTAGATGCCAGACGTCCTCCCTGTAGCTGGGATCCAAGCATGCCTTCTCTGCGTGTCTACGTCTTTGAGGGAGATGCTGGAGCTCTCTCTGCACATCTCTGTCTACCCCAAAAGTCTGTGAGGTCCGCAAGGCACATAACAGGTGCCTGATAACAGATGTAGCAACGTAGACTCACTTCCTCTCTGTGGCATGGCACGGGCCATGCTGAGCTGGCGGAGCCCCAAGCCCTGAGTTTTCACCTGGGTCAATTCCCATCGCAAATCTGCATAGCCAGCCAGACCCCTGCCCACAGCCAGATCTCCCCACTGGTTCCTGTTGGGGAGCTTCCCAGAGGGAGGGGAAGAGCCCCCGAAGCCTCACATACCCCCGGTGTCCACCAGCCAGCGGCTGCTGTTGCCTTTGGTGTCCTTGTTTTGAAGGAGAGCCACAACCTGGCCCCGCAGCAGCGTCAGGTCCATAGTCCCAGCCCCGCTGACGTTGCTTGTCACCTGGTACAGCTTTTCTGGGCCGTACCTGCTCAGGAGAGCCTGCACCTGGCGTTCAGCCCCTGGAAGGAGTGGCTGGGGGTGGGGGAGGGACAAAGAGAGACACAGGTGTCTCAGTCGGTGTGTCAAAGCTGGCTGCCCGTGCTGACAGCCAGGAGCCCTGCGCCAATGCTTCCTCTGCTGCCAATGGGCAGTAGTCGCCTCACTGACAGATTAGAGGAAGGACACACACTCTTAGGCTCCAAAGGGATCTCAAAAAAACCCCTCAATTTAACCTCTAAAAAAAATCCCTCCTAGGTCTAAGCTTCTGGAATTTTCTAAAATTCTATTTCAGCTTCCAGAAGTTCTCAGTTACAGAACTCTAGGATGGGGCCCTAAATTCTGGCCACAGCATCAAGCTGAATAACCCCACAGGAAAAAGCCCAGCACAGGTCTTCCAGCCCGAATGAGTAAGACCGTGACCTTCACACGGGCACCAGGCCTGACTCGTGCGGCTGCTCCGACAGCAGACCCTCCCTCACGTGTGACGGAAAGGAGTGCTATCTTCTATTCCACAAGTATTTATCAAGCACCTACTGTTTACAAGGCACAGTAAGCCTTCTGAATGGGGTAACAGAAACGCAGAAGACAGTTCTGCCCTGATGGAAACGGCCAGCTAGCCGGGAAGAATGACTCAGGGGTGCTTTCCATGCATCCAAAAATCTCCTGGCCCTGCCTTTGTTTTCTTGTTCATTTCTTCCAGCAAAAGTATCATCAGGAAAAGACTCAGGGGTGACGATCCCTTTTTTGCAAAACAAAGAAGAAACTAAAAATATTGAATATAGATTTACTACAGATTCTCTGACTATATATGTGTGTGTATATATACAGCGATCACATTCTATGTTTTAGTTTCTGGGGGAGGAGGTGCTTGGTGTAGGGAAAGCAGACAGAAGTGCCCTTCAGAGACGTCTGGGCAGAGACTCTGCCACTTTGCCATTACCCCTACTCCAGTGGGTTCACTAGTCAGGCTCAAGAACTAGCAGAACTTGATGTTTCTAAACAGGCCCTTAGGTGGATGTGGAGACCGGGGAGCTTTTTTCCCCCAGAATGGAGGTGTTACCCTGAGTGTAAAAGCTAGCCGTGTAGAAACGTTTGCCTTCTTTCTCAAGTCCGAGAGGCCGCGCGGGCAGAGAAGAGCCGCATTCCCCAGAGGGACCAAGGGGACACGTGGGAGGATATCACGAGGACTGCTTCTGTCCTGGGAGACCACCTCACTTCTGTGGGTTCTGAACCCCGAGCCAAAGAAGTCAGGAATGCGTAGGAGGGGTGTGGGGCGCTGGGTGGGAACGAAGGTGGAAAAGAGGAGGCATCTCCTCTCTTCCTGCCAGTTTGCCACACACCTTGGGTTCATGATGTTTCCATTCCTTTCTCTTGTTTTTCTTTGTTGTCTCTTTTTTTCTACAATCAGCATGAAATGCTTTTACAATAAGAAAAATATTATCATCTCAAGTAGAGAGAGAGAGGAGTTTCCCAGGACTCACCTGAGTGGCTGCTCTGCTCTTTACTTTCTGTACCTGTCCTCCCCCCAACACTGTAGGGCCCACGCCACCCCAACCCCCGTGGGACCTCTGGCTGGGACAGCCTTGGTGTGTGTGGGGGGAGGGGGGCATGGCTGTGGCCTGAGGAAGTGTCCGCTGTCCTCGGAGAGGGCCTGCATCCCTGATGGCCTTTGGCCTTCTCTGCATTCTAGTCAGGTGCACAGGCCACCTCTTGTGGGATGGGCTCCTTTACTTGTCTCTCTGGGTCTCTGGAGCCCCTTCCTCCCTTCTGGGGAATCCTGGCCCTGTTTCCCCACCCTTGACTTTACATTTCACATGGGACTGAACACACAGCTTCAGGAGTCTCTCGTCCAGGTCTGTCCCCTGCGGGGCCCCCTTCTCCCTTCGGCTAATTCAGCTCCACTTCCGACGTATGCTACCTGCGTACATCCTTCAAGTGCACCGGAAACATACCCTTTCCTTCTATTTTAGAGAAAAATACTTTACTCAGAAAAGCATCTGGCCAGCCAAAGTCTGTAAACCATAATGCAGCTGAAATGCTGTGTTTTGCAATTGAAAATGCCATAGCAAAATGAAAATATAAATGATTTATTATTCCCACTTTTTATTCACCCTGAATGCTGGTATCTGAAGCCAGTTCAGTGGGATGGTAAGGAAACAGAGTAAGCTTTTTTAAAAAAATGTGAAATTCCAGGTTTGGGGATGCTGATGTCACTTGTCTGTTATTATGTCTAATTGCACTTAATATTCTACTGTTCTTCTCTGATGTTTATTGGCCACGAGGAGCATGTGTGTAGGTGGTGTGAATCCTATCACCTCCTCTGGCTCACAGACAGAAAGAAGAGGAAAAGGGTACAGGGAAACCTGGGGTAAGAAAAGGAAACGGGACCGGGCCTTCCCCCACTGGCAGGTAAAGGACTGGACAGTCTGGGGGGCAGGAGGGACACTTACTTGTGCGGTGGGAGGTGGCAGCACTTTCTCAAAGTTCTCTTGAAAGGAGCGAAGCTGGTGACCATTCTGGCCCAGGGTGTCCTCCACCAGCTTCCAAAAGGCTGGCTCGGAGAGGTGGTAGTGGGGCAGCTGTGGGACAGACACTGTCATCAGAGCATTCTCTGGGAGGAAGGGGACAGAAAGATTCGGGTAGTCTACATTCCAGCCCCAGGTGTGTGAAGAGGGATTTTAATGTCATCGTCAGCTGTCATGTGTGTTTGCTGACTGCCCTGCTCAGTGTCCTTCAAGAAAGTGTCCTTCTGTGGGAGTCTAGGAATATTGCCCACCGTGGAGCTGTGGCCACAGGGGTGGCAGGCACGGCCTCCCTTCTCCCATCTGCTGTGAGCAGCCCACGGACTAGACAACGAACCCGAGCAAGGCCAGGCAGAATCTTCCCATCACATTTAGAATATGAAGACTGAGAGCAAAGAGGAAAACTTCTCTTTTAGATGCTGAGATGTAAAAACTGTCTCTTCCACCATGCAGATAAAGGTTGTCCTGAGAATGAAGCCAGCCCAGACAGGGAAACAGAGCTAGGAGACGGAGAGAAAATCGGAGCCCTGACATTGTTTGTGCTGAATGCACCTGCCGTGGGTTCGATCGCCTCCTGGGCCTCCCATTTATGCAAATCAGGATGTCCTTCTTTATGCCTCAGCTGGTTTGGAGCCCAAGGAGTTCTGAGTAATGCCGCATCCTGAGACCATGGCCTAGCTAGCCATCTCCTGCATTCTTCCCAACAACCAAGGAACGAGTAAGATCCACAGCTAATGGAGACCAGCCCTCTCTGCTTGTCACCAAGCTTACTGCTCTTGGGTCTGACTTAGAACCTTTCCCCTGCCCCCAGGATGCAGACTGAGGTTCTACTGTGCAGGCCTTTCCCAGGCTCCATGGGACTGGTCCAGGGCAATGGGCCAGAGGACACAGACAAGGAAGCTGGCACCAGTCACTGACAGGTCCAAACAATCGAAAGGACAGGCCCAACCAGGAAAGACCCACTTTCTACTTTTATAAAGTTGATCTTCCCGCTGCTGGCCTCCAGCAACACTCCCAGGCCCACACATCCCAGTCTAAACACAAGAGGCCTGGCAGCCCTACAGACAGAACTGGAGGGTGGAAAGAGTATGACGATCATCTAATCACACCGACCCTCCGGCTTTGGGAAAGAAATGCTTCTTTTGGCAGATGGTTCAGGCTTAATTAAATTCAAAAAGCACGTCTAAGACAGAACTCTGTACTAAATGCTTTGAAGGCCCAAAAGAATAAAAGCCTATCGTCCCAGCCCTCCTCAAAGAGGAGAAACAGCTTCTTCCAGCGCCCCAGCTGAAGGTAGGCTCTGCGAAGCGCTTAGCACAGCACATCCTAAGGGCTGTTGGAGTATGTGCAATGGGGAGATGGGCTCTCCCAGCTGCAAGAGGGAATGGAAAGGTTCATTCATCCGTCACATATTTGGGGAGTTCCTACCTTGCACCAGGCATTGTGAAAGGCATAGAGGGCCTTGGGCTGGAGGCATTTCAGGCCAAGCAAGGGGTCTGTGCAAAGGGATGTGGTCACACTCAGAATCAGTGTCCAGGAAATGGGACCACAGGGTGGCCTGGGACAAGGAGCCGGGGGTCACGAGCGTTTCAGAGGAAGTTTCATGCAACACAGTGCAAGGGGGCAGCTGAGCCACGGACCAGGAAGCCCAGGAGACACTGTGTGCTCTGAGGAGTGCTGGACCATCCTAGGGTCCAGGCCCACAGTCCCTCAGCTCTGACGCTGACAGAGACAGACTTGAAAGCAGCTTGGTTTTCTTCCCTGGTCCTCAAAGCTCTGAATTCAAAGTTTGTCCTTGGAAGTTTGTCCAAACTTCTTTGCGATCCATATAAATAGATCTTTCAGCGGACAACTTTTCTACTAGGATGCCAAGCAGTGTTCAGAGCCCAGGAGTTGAGCTGCCAGGGTGAACTCCTGCTATCGGCTGTGTGGCCTCGGGCATGCTGTCTAACCCCTCTGTGCCTCAGCTTCCTTTTGGAACGCGGATGATGATGGTACCTACTCTCTACGGCCAGTGTGAGGATGCACTGGGATAATGCATGGAAGGGACACACCACATGTTCACGAGGATGCAGCTGCTAGAAGTAGTCACAGCAGCGGGAACGCCAACCAGAGACACTGACTCCCGACTTTGGGGAAGGGCCGGGCCTCTGTCACCGACTTCTAATATATTCCAAGGACGGGCCCCAAGGTCTGCTATTTTCCCAGCAGAGCCTCCACCGCTTCTGAATCCCAGAGCCCAGGAATCGCCCGGAGTTCTATTCTCGTTTACATGATCGGACTCCAGGAATGGGCAAATGACATAAGAGAGGTCCAGGAGGTCCCCATGGCCGCCTGCTAAGCACTGACGGCCTAATCTCCCTCCATGCCAGCCCCCTTGAACTGCTGGCTGCAGGGCTATGAGGCCCTGGCTACTCGGCAGAGGCGCCCCAGTCCCAGAGGCCTTACCTGGGCCAAGCTGCCCTCCGCCCTCTGCAGCACCTGCTGTGCGAGGTCCCTCTGGAGGCCCACGAATGTGCACAGGATCTGGCCCAGCCAGCGCACGGCCAGCCGGTTCAGCTGTGGGAGCTCGGCCACGAGCAGGGAGTTGAGGGCCTGGTACGTGTGCCGGGTCTCCTGCTCCTCGTACGTCACGCTGCCCACCTCCAACAGCTTTTCTTCCACCCTCTCGAAGTCCAAGAGTTTGTCCAGACGCTTCCTGACCAGGTTCTGAGGGCCAGCCAGGGCTTTGGCCAGGGTGCACAATGGCTGCCACACCAGGCCTTCTAGCCGCTGCTTCTGTGGGGAGAGGGGAGCTCGGGGCTGGGAAAGGGAGCGGCAGAGGGCAGGCACTGGGGAGAAGGGGTTTTGGAGGGAGGTAGGACCAGGCGGTAGTCCCACCCCCACCAACTCGATGTGACCTCTTGCATGTTATCTAACCTTTCTGGGCCTCAGTATGCCCACCTGAACAATGGGGACAGAGCATGTATGAGCTTAGCAGAGGGCCTGGCCCTTCCTAACATCTGTGTACAGATCTTAGGAGATTTTGTAGAGAGGGGTGACCACAAACACAGTCTTTGGGACTCAGATTCCATCTTGACACTGACCATGTGAATAAGCTGGGAAGTCACCCTCCCTGTGCTCCAGCTCTCCCCTGCAGAGTGCTGCTCTTAGCAGCCTCTGCCCCGTACGCCGTGTTGTGAGGATTAATGGAGACTATAAAGCGTTGATCAGCTTATCTGCCTGGTGGATAGTAAGGCATAGCAAACATTAGCTGAGGCTATTTTTATCAGTAAAATGCATTAATAATAATAATTTCTGCCCTGCTTACTTCTCTGGAAGGTTATGGGTGCAACAATCATATAAAGGGCCTGGCTTTAAGTCATCTCTACAGCCATCGCGGGGCTTGAACTCACAACCCTGAGATCAAGAGTTACGCGCTCTACTGACCGAGCCAGCCAGGAGGCCCCTAAATACTATTCTCACTAGGCTCTACGACCTGCCTCTCAAAGGAAGGGGAAAGGAGAAGCTGGACTCACGAAGCGTGGGAAGGCCTGGAGCTGGAGCTCCCGCATGAGGCTGCAGTACTCCGGCACAGGCCCTCCAGCGATGTCCAGATCGCACTCCTGGGGCTGGAAGCGGAGGAAAGCCTGGACCCGGAGCAGATGAGAAACAGCCAATGAGGACCCACTGTGGCCATTCCACGCCTGCACCCCCTACTCTCACCCTACCTCTGGAGAGGCGGTCCAGCCCTCCACAACCCCCCCGCCCCCGCGACAGGGAAGCACACAGCGTACTCCATCCTTGCACAGCTCGGGTGACTAGCGAATCTTCCTGCGACAGAACCAGCCCTTTCTCCCTAATCCAGTGCTGCCCCGACCGGGTGTGTTTGCATGGCACCTCTGATTTCACTGCCGTGCCCATATTCCACATATTCGATGGATACCTGAAATCAACTAACCATTCCTTTTCCTATCAGTGTATTTTTTTTTTTTTAATCACCTTATGACACTACTACCATAACGGGAAAACCAGCAGTAACTGCCACAAACAGGCATGTAAGAGTAACTGCTGTAAAAGCAAACAACGTCATTAAGTTCTGTCCGGACAGCCCCGCCGGCAGAAGGCTCCTGGCCCGAGACACACTGCGCCAGTGTTAAAAGACACACCAGCCAAAGCAGCTTTTCCTGCACTCAGGGGATTAAAGGAGGGGTCCCATGCTTGCTGGGGGACTCTATGTCATGTAAGCCTGCCTCTGGGGGAACACAGCTTAATGCTTTCAAATATCTGTCCTACCCTGCAAAGCCGGATGGGTCTCGCACGTGACCCTGCTTCTCCGTCCTTTCTGGGAGCCGTCCCCTCCCGTCTCGCTGCACTATGACGGGCTCCTGCTGCCTTCTGCCCAGGGGGCCCAGGATGGAGTGGGAAGAAGTAGAGGGATCTGCCCCACACAGAGGGGCCTGCAACTATGACCTCCCTTGCTGCCCACACTTCCCGTAAGGACACCCCAAATCCCATTATCCAAAGAGCCCGTTATCCTCTGACCAAGCCGCTTTGTGCGAATGGCCATGACTGAGGACAAAACCACAAAGGGACGGAGTGGATGGAATGAGTCAGCGTCAATGACAACAGTGAAGGAGAGTTTGGGGACAAGGAAAATAATGTGCCTGTTGGCATGCAAACTGGTGTTCCTGTGGGCTGAATTCAGCCTGTAGGAATACATTTTCTTGGGCCTACAGAGCACTTAAGTTTTCATTAAATTTGCTGCTCATGTGGACACATCATGAGATATCATCTGAAAGTTTTTTTCCCCCTAAAACCAGAATTGGCTACCGTCGGGTCCACATTCCCAAACAGCAACGGCTTCTCCAAGTCAAGTAACTGCTGCCCCTTTAGGCTTTGTTCACCCATACGGTCAAATTCTAAGTATTATTATGCATTTAACTCTACTGAAAAGTCTCATCAACAGGCTATTAGACACTAAGACTCGGACATGTGCACATTTCATGTGACAATATTACCTGCCACACTTTCATAGGCACCTGTGTCACCTGCTCTAGGTGCCAGACTGGTGGGTTGGGACTCGAACCCCAGTGAATTTTAACCCTGCTCAGTGGGAACCTCACCCCAAGAGCTGTGGGTTGGGGAGCACTCGCCTGTGGCCCTTCCTCTGACCTGCGGCCAGCGACCCAGTGACCTCTTCCATTTGGGTTCCTGCGGCTGGTGCTTTTGCCAGCTTGTCGGATGGACCCCAGGCGTCCTGCCTGGGGGACCCAGCCCAGCGCAGCCCAGTCATCGTTACCGGCAGAATCCTCACCTCCAGATTATCCAGGTAAACAGCCACATTGTTCTTCATCTCGGTCACACACAGTGACACCCATTGGAACCTCTCTTCTAAATCGTCAAATTCCTTGTCTTCCGTCTGAGAGGAGAGTGAGATCTGTGAACGCTGAGAATATCCACGCAGGGAGGAGGCGGGGGAACGCGTGGGCCCATCCATGTCCCAAGCTCTCACTGGGGCCCACCTGTCCGCAGCCCTGCCCACCAGAGCCTCGTCCTTCAGCCCCAAAGCTGAGTGGGATGGTTAGAGGCAGTGAGTGCTGCTTAGTGGTTTGGTACTCAGATCACAGAGTAAGATATGCAAGCGCAGGAGTCCTAGGTCCTTGGCTGTGTGACCTGGGGCAAGTGTTACCCTCCTTGAGCCTGTTTTCTTCAGCTGCAAATGGGGTAATAAAAACACTTACTTCATTGTGCTGATCAAATAATGCCTGGTCTAGAGTAAGTGCCCCCAGCAATCTGAGCTGTTCCTGGGAGCTATTCCAAGCTGGTCCCTTGCCCATGCCCAGAGGTTAGCTTTCCTATCTGCAGAAAGTGATGCTCAGCAAAGGACAGCACAGGGTGCCCTGGAGAGAGCCCCAGCCGGCTCTTCGGAATCATGTGAGGGTGACAGCTCAGCCCCTACTAGCAACGCATGTGGAGAGGTCCCTGCAGCCTCCTCAGCCGCCACCTCTGACAGGAGTCTAAGCCACCTGCTCCACCCACAGCACAGTCCTTCCCCTCTGGAAGGGCTGGGATGTCACCCTTCCTCCGCCCAGGCTCACCCTGGGCACGAGCCCGGCCTCCTGCTTCAGCAGCTGGCTCAGCCGAGTGGTCTTCTTGGAGAGGGTGTGCGTGTTGAGGCGGGCCAGCCGCTCCCGGAGGGTCAGCTGCTCCATTCTGGCGTACTTGGAGGCTGCAGAAACAGAGGAGAGGGAAGGCACGGGGACCAGAGCTGACCCAGGAGAGCAGGCATCCCGGACACACCTGGCTAGGCGTCCGCTTGGGCCCTTGTCTCAAGCAGCACACCCGCTCCAACAGCAGCACGCAGAGGGCGAGACCTGGGCTGGCTGCAAGGTATGAGGCTGGCTGAGCAGCCTGACTTGGGCAAGGTGCCCCTTCCTCAGCCTGCTTCCTTATTCGTAAACGAGACCAGCCACCCCCTGTGCTTGCTCGGAGGATCACAGAAGACAGTGGGTTTGAATGGACTTTCTAAAGGAGGACTCAAGGGAGAGATGAGTTGCCGGAGGCCCCAGGGCCCGTGTCAGCCAGGCCAGGCTGGGAACCATGAAGCCCCATTCCCGGTGCAGGGCTTTCCACCCCCGGCCTGAGTCTGAAAGCCGGCTCTGCCTCTCACCAGCTCTGGCATCTGGAGGGAACGATCAGAGCTTTCATTTGACCTGACCGTGACATGAGGCTACCGGGGCCAGTCTCCAAGAGCAACAGTAAGGATCAAACCAGATAAGGAATGGAAGACGTGTCACAGGAGCTGGATTATCACTATCATACCATCCAGATGGCACAGTGGAGTTTGCTCTCTACCTGGGACACTGCCTCATTTCCCAAACCTTTTTGTTTTATCAACCTAAGAGACAGAGTTTCCCGTGCACTAGCTGGCCTTCCCAAGGTATGTGTACACACACACACACACACACAGAGCTCTTGGCCTCCTCCATATTAATTTCTCCTCCACAGTATATGCAGTTGGTTTGCATGGGACTGATCTTGCTTTGGTTCAAGGGGTGGGTGCTAGCTGGGCTAAGCCAGTTCATATAATCTCAAACTCCTGATCACAGTGATTGGTTCCAAGAATTATACATAAGCCAGGCCCAAGCCAAACAACTTATGGCATTCCCCTAACAATGGTAACTGGTTCAGGGTGAGCACAGGACCCAAATGGGTCCTATCAGAATGACACTCCAATCTAATTTATGACTAAGGGGTGAAAGATCCCTGCAGGGTGTGTTATCAGATGTGAGTCTTAGAACAGCAATAGCCATTTACTACTATGAGGGAGGCCAGCCTGGACATGAAGTAACACACAGTAAAGATCAGAGATGAGAGAATTTTAGGGAAATGGAGCCAACACCCTGATCAAACCCTACCTAAAGTCCATATTACCTTTGGACTTGTGGTTACATGAGCCACTACATTTCCTTTATTAATGAAGATGGCTTGAAATGAGTGTTTTTGTACCTGGAAGCATTCTCACTGATATAACCCCTAAATCCCCCAAGTCCTTACCCACTTCCTTGCGCCTCTTGTACTCATTGATATTGGTGTTCACGTCCTGGAGGGCAGAGACAGCCCTCTGAAGCACAGGGTAGGCACTGGCATCAGGGACTGTGTTCTCCAGGATTTTCTGCAGCAGCAGTGGGTACTTTGTAATCCTCTGAAGAGGGATCACCAGTAAGAAACTCAGGCCTGAGGGCCCAGCTTGTGGCCTGAGGGAGAAGGCTGGCATTAGGTAGGGGAAACCCACTGTTCCAGGGAACAGGAGCCCTGGGCTCTAGGTCCAGCTCTGCCTTTTAACTCGCTGTGTGATCTCAGGCAAGTCACCCTCCTTACGTGGTTCTCAGTTTCCTCATCTGTAATGCATGAGGTCTAGATGCTAGAGAGGCACTGCTAGTTCTCACTGTTCCGGTTTCTGGGTCCTGGTTTCCCATCTGTACTAAATGCAACGGTCAGTTCTCGGTCCTCCACTTCCCTGGCCTGTCAGCAGCAGACACAGCTGACTTGTCCCTGCTCTTAAAACACTTTCTTCTTTTGGCCCCAGAGATGCCTTTTGCCCGGCTTTCCCTGCTCCGTGGGACACTCTCTTGGCCTCCTCTGCTGGCTTCCCTCCAATGCCAGAGTGCCCTTGGGCCTTCCCTCCCCTCCACTCCTTCTCTTACTGACTTCATTTAGTCGGATGGCTTTTAACACAGCCCCAACCCAGACCTCTGTTTTCCCACTTCTGTTCTGAGCTCTGGACTCACACGGTCAGCTGCCTGCGTGACATGTCCACCTGGCTATGTCCTAAGCTCAACTCTGTATGTAGGGCACCCATTTGACATTTCATGCAGTAAAATGGTTTTGTGGCTTTACCAGTTGAAAGTTCGAAAAAAAAAAAAAAATCACAGGAACTTTGTGTTTATAGAGATGCATTTAAAGTACTTAAGGGTAGAGCTGCCTGGGTGGCTCAGTGGGTTAAGCCTCTGCCTTTGGCCCAGGTCATGATCTCAGGGTCCTGGGATCGTGCCCCACATCTGGCTCCTTGCTCAGCAGGGAGTCTGCTTCCTCCTCTCTCTCTGCCTACTTGTGATCTCTCTCTCTCTCTCTGTGTCAAATAAATAAATAAAGTCTTAAAAAAAAAAAAAAACTATTTAAGGGTAGGGGGTACCTGGGTGGCTCAGTTGGTTAAGCCTCTGCCTTCAGCTCAGGTCATGATCCCAGGGTCCTGGGTGACTCCTGGATCAGGCTCCCTGTTCTCCAGAGAGTCTGCTTCTCCTTCTGTCCCTCCTCCCACCTGTTCTTTCAATCGCTCTCTCTCTCTTTTTCAAATAAATAAGTAAAATTTTTAGGGAAAAAAAAATTATTTAATAGTAAACAGTCATGATTTCTATTACTTATCTTTAAACAGTTCAGTGTAAAAACAGCAGCAAAATGTTAACACTGGTTAGTTTTAGGTAGTGGTATATGTTTATTACATTCTATTTTTCTACAGGTGCAGAACACAAGAATGAGTAGTGTCAAGATCCCTTCCAGA
Source organism: Mustela lutreola (assembly GCF_030435805.1). Classification (NCBI taxonomy): domain Eukaryota; kingdom Metazoa; phylum Chordata; class Mammalia; order Carnivora; family Mustelidae; genus Mustela; species Mustela lutreola. Next base: position 41,595,026 of record NC_081294.1, on the reverse strand, counting down.
TGCACTATTTGATGAATAGATGACTCTTTCTAGTCCCTTTCTTGCTGATTTCGGGGATTTGCAGGAAAAAATACCTGTCAGTGGTTTCTGGGAAGAGGCTCACACAGTTTTCCTTGATCATAACCAGAAGCCCTCAGACCTGCCTTTCAAGAAGTCTATGAGGGTTTTAAACCTCAGTGTCTAGCACGCCTCCTCCAAGAGGACTCACAGATGCTGCTCAAAACCATTCTCCAGCCTCTCTCCATGGTACCCTGGCTTCTTACTCTTCCTCCTAAGGAAATATTTCCAGACCAAATGTCCAGGAAGTATCACCCCTGAGGCTAAGGACAGGCAGAACAGGTGGGTGCTCTCTCATTAGCCACGGGGGGTTGTGGGGGAGGCAGGGGTAGGAATACCTGTCAAGACGTGCCTACACTGACCATCTGCTCTCACCATGGGTTTCCTAGCATTTGGCCAACCACAGGCAGGGGAGATGGAAAAGTCACCAGATATTTGCAAAGCTCTGTCCTCTGGGCTTACTTTCCATGGGAAAGGGCCCAACTGCCTCATGAGGACAGCTGTCCACAAATAAGAGTACATGGGATCTTCAAAGAGAGAATCACAGCTCTCCTCCACAATTAGCAAGGGGTCATGACAGAATCATAGCAGCCTTTTATGATTACAGTTTTTCTAAGGTAATCCGGAGGGGAAAAATTTTTTTTTTTTAAAGTAGGCCCGGGGCGCCTGGGTGGCTCAGTGGGTTGGGCCGCTGCCTTCGGCTCAGGTCGTGATCTCAGAGTCCTGGGATCGAGCCCCGCATCGGGCTCTCTGCTCAGCAGGGAGCCTGCTTCCTCCTCTCTCTCTGCCTGCCTCTCTGCCTGCTTGTGATCTCTGTCTGTCAAATAAATAAATAAAATCTTTAAAAAAAAAAAAAAAAAAAGTAGGCCCAACATGGGGATAGAACTCATGACCCTGAGTTCAAGACCTGGCTGAGATCAAGAGTCAGATGCTGGGGCGCCTGGGTGGCTCAGTGGACTAAGCCTCTGCCTTCGGCTGGGGTCATGATCTCAGGGTCCTGGGACTGAGCCCTGCATTGGGCTCTCTGCTCGGCAGGGAGCCTGCTTCCCTCACTCTCTCTGCCTGCCTCTCTGCCTACTTGTGATCTCTGTCTGTCAAATAAATAAATAGATAAAATCTTTAAAAAAAATAATAAATGAACAGAAGAAAGTTTGGATGGAAAAGTTAAGCACCAGGTGGAGGGACGGAGAAACGTGAGACCGAAGGACAAAGGACTTTTACTCTTTATTTCCCCGTGTTTTGTTTAAATATTCCTTTTTTTCAGTAAGCATTCATTATTTTTATATTTAAAATGAAAAAAGAGGGGCGCCTGGGTGGCACATAAAGTTAAGCGTCTGCCTTCAGCTCGGGTCATGATCTGAGTCCTGGGATCGAACCCCGTGTCAGGCTTCCTGCTTGGTAGGGAGTCTGCTTCTCCCTCTCTCTCTGCCCCTTCCCCCTGCTTTTTTCTCAAATAAGTTTTTAAAATTTTTTTTAAAAATAAAATGAAGGAAGATTGTCAATAAAGGAAAAGAGAGATTATTTGCCTTCCCCAAACACTGCCTCGACTGTCATTCTGAGAGTGGGCGCTCTGTGCTGGACTGATCAGCCTCTGCAGGGCAGCTTTACCCCCCCCCCCCGGCCCCCGCCCCCAGCTGCAGAGCTTCCTGCCCACTGCAAGGGCAAGCTTTGATCCCCTCGCCCTCAGGTGGGAGCTGCATTAAGAGACAGGACAAATTGAAGATCCTGCCAGCTCACCCAGCCAAATAAAAAGGTAGCAAGCAGCATGCATTTTGGAATCACAAAGAATTGGATTAGATGGATGAGGAAGAACCCCTTACTGCTTGGTGTGGTGATTCTAGTTGGCTAAGCTCCAGAAACAGTCCCATGATCATATGCACAAAAAAACCAGGACTACTGTCTCAAGAGAGAGGAGGTGGAAAGCAAGGGCTGGCAGGATGAATGGCCTTCCTGGGGCAACACTGGACCAGGGGCTCTCATTGAGGGCATGGTGGAAACTTGCAGGCACTGGGCTGCTCCAGGTACTTAGCAGGAGGGTCCAGGGCAGCAGGCCGTCTGCAAGGACAGCCCTGCACTGTGGAGCAGTGTGCCATGTCTCCTAGGGCCCTCTGAACATGCACAGGCTGAATGAATGCCTCAAAATGTGTTGCAAGTTTGAGATCAGAGGTGTTCTTGTGACTATCTAACTCCATCCAGTAACTGATCACAGCACTGGAAGTCTTTTTTTTTTTTTTTTTTTTTTTTTTTTTTTAAGATTTTACTTATTTATTTGACAGAGAGAGTGAGAGAGCATAAGCACAGGCAGGGAGAACAGCAGAAGGAGAGGGAGAACCAGGCTCCCTGCTGAGCTGGGAGCCTGATTCTCCCTCTCCTTCTACTGTGACCATTTGACAGAGACAGTGAGAGAGGGAATGCAAGCAGGGGGAGTGGGAGAGGGAGCAGCAGGCTTCCTGCTGAACAGGGAGCCTGATGTGGGGCTCAAACCCAGGATCCTGGGATCAGGACCTGAGCCAAAGGCAGACACCTAACGACAGCCACCCAGGCGCCCCAAGCACTGGAAATTTTTATGACGCTACCTTTCATAAATAAGACGCAGACCATCTGCAAGAACATCATACGTCCTACTTCCTCACTTCCTCTGCCCCCAGAGCATAATGTTATCCCTGTGTCATTTATGTCATTTGCTGCTTCTTATCATACACAGGGAGGTCAAATGTGCTCTCATGGCTACTTGTCATTCTACGGCATGTGCCTTCTCTGCTCTTTCCTTTTTCGATACTTCTTACATGGAATGGCTTCTGACTTTTCTTTCCTTGAATCCAAACTTATTTATTACAAGTAGGTGCCAGCATCTGATTCTTTCATTAGATTTCTAGGATAGCGGTGCCCAGGCAGCTCCACACTGAAATACATATTACTTTATTAGACATTATTTTCCTTTTACTTCTTTTTATTACTTTTAAGCCATTATCTTTTCTTTCCAGTTATGTATACAGGCAGGGTATCTCTCTCTCTCTCTCTCTCTATCTGCCAATCTATTTCAAGAATATATGTCAGGATATTAATTTAAAGTTTTTTACAAAAAAGGAGCATTGAGGGGCATCTGGGTGGCTCAGTTGGTTGAATGTCAGGCCCTTGGTTTTGGCTCAGGTCGTGATCTCTGGGTCGTGAGATCGAGCCCTGCATCGGGATCTGTGATGGGTGTGGAGCCTCCTTAAGATTTTCTCTCTCCCTCTCATTCTGCCCCTCTCCCCTACCCCTCTCTCACTCTCTTAAAAAAAAGTGGGGGACGTCTGGGGGGCACAGGTGGTTAAACGTCTGTCTTTGGCTCAGGTCATGATCCGGGGGTCCTGGAATTGAGCCCAACATTGGGTTCCCTACTCAGCAGGGAGCCTGCTTCTCCCTCTGCTGCTCCCCCTGCTTGTGCTCTCTCCCTCTCCCTCAAATAAATAAATTCCTTAAAAAAAGGAAAAAAAAAAAAAAGGAGTATTGAAACCACTAGTGCTGAGAGCCACAGTGTGGTTTCAGAGAACTACAAACTCTGCCCAGTCGGGACAAGGGTAATAGCTGGGGTTTACAGTGTCACTTGGGTACAAGTGAGTCCAACCCCCCAGGAGGCACAGTTATTACTCCCCCTTTCACATGTAAGGAAACCAGGTTTGGAGACATGAAATGGCTCTGCCAAGGTGAGCTGGAGAGGAGCCAGATCCACCACTGGGCAGCGTGGCACCGGAGCCCATGAGAAAAGCCTGGACTGGTCTGGCTGGAAAAGACTGGAGTGTGGGAAGCATGAGAAACTGCAGCCTCTGAGCCAACGAGGGCCCCCCGACGGTGCTTCTAACCTGTCTGAGCTCGATGCCAGTATTTGGCACCTAGGAGATTTCTAACTCAGTTTCTGACTTCTTTTGAGAAGTCGGAGGGTCTGGCCACAGTGGACTCACAGTCCTACATGGCAACTGAGGCGGATGGTTTGTAAAGTAGGGCTATAATTATTCTACTCTCTGCATGCACACCCTTTGTTGTGGTGGCTGCTGTTGTACCCACTTTGAGTACAACCCTGAAACTCCTCCCCTTGAGAAGCAGCGTCAATTTTTCCACCCCTTGGGTCTGTCACAGAACACCAATTCCCAGCCAAGACCTCCCAAGGCCTTACCCTCTCCTGCCCCCCCTTCCCTTTTCCCTCCCTCCCGCTCTCCCCCTGTCTCAACCCTGTGACCACCATGTGAACAAGCCTGGGCCACCTGCCAGGTGACGGAGCCTGTATAGCCAGAGCTGAATCAGCTCGGTGTCTCAGACATACAAGAGAGCCCAGCTGAGATCAGCAATGCTGACCTGCAGGTGATCACGGGCATGTGAAGGTGCTCAGGCGGGGCTAGAAGAATCCTTTATGGAGCCCAGCCATATTGCTAACAAGCAGCAGAATGAACCAAACACGTGTCTGTCTTAAGCCATTCTGTTCTGGGTGCTCTGTTACACAGGGAACGTTAACAGAGCTGCAGCTGCTTTCTACACAGGGTCTGTTGGCTCTGGCTGGCCACAGTCTCCACTGCTCCCTTATGCCCCACATGTGCCACTCTTGTTTTTGTTATCTGCCTCTCTCCTATTGAAATGTTTTTAGTGACTCTCACAAAAACCTAAGTTTCTTTTTTCTTTTTTAAGATTTTATTTATTTATTTATTTATGAGAACTATCACAAGTAGGCAGAGAGGCAGGCAGAGAGAGAGAGAGAGAGAGAGAAGCAGGCTCTCCCCGAGCAAAGAGCCCAATGTGGGGCTGGATCCCAGGACCCTAAGATCATGACCCGAGTCAAAGGCAGTGGCTTAACCCACTGAGCCACCCAAGTGCCCCAAAACCTAAGTTTCTAAGACCCATGAAAGGATGAATCGAAGGGGGAAGTGAATATAGTTTTGGGGGTTAGCGAGGGGCCAGGGTAATTGAAAAGGAGGCTTCAGGAGGTTGGAGGGATAAAGGGAGAGGAACAGGGGAGGAAGCAGGAGCTTCCATAGGAGATAACATCATCTTCAAAGATCTTACTCTGTATAGTCCTTCTCTTGGGTGTAAAAGGAATGTCTAAGTAAGATAAAATAACAGCCGCCTCTCATCCTCCTGCACTATTCTGATTTCCAGAAAATGACCTTCATCTATCTCCATTTGGGGAGCTTGTCCTGGGGAAGGTAAAGCCTTTTTGAAATAGAAAAGAAGCAAGACAATTCCAGACAAGGAAATATAAATGATCTTAAATATATGAAGAAATGACCAACTTTAATCATGAGATGTAAATGCAAAATGAAACCACACTGAGACACCATTTGTCACCTCTCTCAGTGGCATTACTCTAAAGTTTAATGACACACCCTGGTGAGGCTATGAGGAAACAGACACCCACACCTTGCTCACAGTATAGCCTTTATAGAAGGAAAGTTTGCAATCTTAGCAAAATTATCCATATATGCTTTCTTTGACCTAGAAAGTACACTTCTGGATAGTCACCTTACAGAAACACCTGCACCTGTGGGAAACCTGGGTGGCTTAGTCAGCTGAGTGTCTGACTCTTTGTTTTGGCTCAGCTCATGATCTCAGGGTCCTGAGATCAAGCCCTGCATTGAGCTCTGCACTCAGCGAAGAGTCTGCGTAAGATCCTCTCTCTCCTTCTTGCACCGCCCATCCCCCACCTATGCACACACACTCTCTCTAAAATAAATAAAATCTTAAAAAAAAAAAGAACTATATGCACCTGAGTAAAATGACATACACTCACGAATAATCACTGAACGCTATCTGTAATAGCGAAAGAAAAGAAGCAAATTAATGTCCATTAATAGAAACCAGTTAAATGAACTGGGGGAACAGCCATGTGGTAGAAGAACACGCTGTTCAAAGGCTCATACATGTATGCAATGGAATAGGAAGGTGTCCACGATACATGGTGAGGGGAAAAAAAAATACCAACTTTTTTAAAAAAGGCAGTGAAATGACAGCATATATTTGATTTGCTTCTATATGCATAAAGGAACTCTACAAAGATCCACAAGCAATTTACAAGTGGTTAGCATGACTTTGGGGCTGGGAGTAGTATTTAGGTAAATGAACGGACAGGACTGGACAGGACAGGATTTTTTGTGTTGCATAAATTTGGATTTTTTAAAGCTTCTGGGGCATCAATTTTAAAAAAAGCTTCTGAACTATGTAACTGTTCTCCACTCAAAATTTTAACTTAAAAAATATCTGTTCTATACATGTTTCTTTTTTTAAATATTCTATTTATTTATTTGTCAGAAAGAGATGAGGAGTGAGAGAGAGCACAGGCAGGGGGAGCAGCAGGCAGAGGGAGGAGCATACTCCCCACCGAGCAGGGACTTGATCCCAGGACCATGGGATCATGACCTGAGCCAAAGGCAGACCCTTAACTGACAGAGCCACCCAGGAATCCCTACTCTCTCCAAATTTCTATCTAGAGCTTCTACCCACTGGTGCCAGCTCTGGATCCTATTTCAACTGTGTGTGGAGAGGCCTTCCAGGGTGATCCGAGCCCGCCTCATGCCATGCTGCCTACAGCACATGGTTCCCACCATCTCACTGCCCTTCCCGTGGGAGAAAGGAGTGCTGTTCACCAAATGTTTCTGCTTTTCCACCTCTGGACCCCCAGGCATGGTGGCATACCCTGGCTTCCTGGCAGGTGGACAAAGCCACGGGATTAGGTCTGGGCCATGAATTACAAGAAAGGGATGCATATCATTTCTGGCCTGGAACACTTAATCCCCCCACTGAGCCACTCAGGCACCCCTGGCCTGGAGCACTTATTAGCAGCATCGGGCCCTCCAGAGCTCCCTTGCCCTTTGCCGCAGTTACTGGCAATAACCCAGAGAGTGGCTGCTGTCAGCGTGGGCCCCGAAGCGAGGATGGCCCAGAGAAGAGCCTCAGGTGACCTGCAGTGCAGCATCAAGAGGGCATAAACCTTTGTTACTTGAAGCCACCGAGAGTTGGGGATTGTGTCCCTGCAGGAGCACGGGCAGCACCGAGGAGGGGAGAGACCTGGACAGCTCCCACCCCCAGGGCTGACGGCAGCAGGAGCCCACGCACACTGGTGGTGCTACTCACACCACAGCCTCAATGACGCTCTGGATCTCTCGCTGCAGCTCCGGCTCCTTCCGGTAGGTCTCCACCAGCAGCAAGGCCTGGTCGTAGCTGGCACAGTAGACCCTGTAGACTCGCTCCAGCTCCTCTTGGAATTCCAGGAACAAGTTGCCTGATGGTGAAAAAGCAACAGGGACCCCCAAAGGCATGTCTATCTGTCCCCTCACTTGGGACATGGAGGTGGTGAGTTAGACAGATGAGCCCTTCACTGGGGACTGGGACCGCCAGGCCTGACCTGTTGGGCCACTTTGGGCAAATTACCTCTTCTTCCTGAGTTTCCATCTTGCTTTCAAAAGGCTGCTGGAAGGATTACGTGACGGAACGCTGCTCAGGCTGGTGCCCGGGGAGTCTTACTAAAGCACAGCTATCATTACAGCAGTAATATTATTTGTGAGGTGCTTTACAGATCCCAGAACGTACTCGTGTCACACCTTTATAATCACGTGTGTGCCAAGGACAACTTCAAACCCCCAGTCTACAAAGACATGCTCAAGCAGAGCACAGGTTGTCACCTGCATGGACTCTGCAGTCAGAGAGGACCAGGAACAGCACTCCAGCCAACCCTTCCCCTGGGGCATCACCTAGGGTGAGCCCTTGACCTCCTGGACCTTCCATTTTCTCACCCACAGATTGGAATAAGAGTCTTCACCTCCAAGTGTTTTTTTTGTTGTTGTTAGAACTAAATCAAACACGGCATGTAAAAACATCTGATGCAAACTTGACTCCCACAATATTTACCAACTGCTTATCTATGGATTAGATGTCATGCCCCCTTCTGCGCCCTGCGAACAAAACAAAGTCTCTGCCTCATGGAGCCTGTGTCCCTGTGGTGAAGACAGGCAGAAAGTAAATAGGTTACACCTGTCACAATGCGATGATAAGAAGAAGCATAAGCAGAGCCTTGCCAGTCAGACTCCAAACCATTAGACCTGCACGGCCCAGAGGCAGAGGTCACTGGCTACATGTGGCCTTTGGGGACTAGAAATATGAGAACCTTGATTGTGATGTGCTGTCAGTATAAAAGACACTGGATTTCAAAGACAAGAGTCAGATGCTGGGGCGCCTGGGTGGCTCAGTGGACTAAGCCTCTGCCTTCGGCTGGGGTCATGATCTCAGGGTCCTGGGACTGAGCCCTGCATTGGGCTCTCTGCTCGGCAGGGAGCCTGCTTCCCTCACTCTCTCTGCCTGCCTCTCTGCCTACTTGTGATCTCTGTCTGTCAAATAAATAAATAGATAAAATCTTTAAAAAAAATAATAAATGAACAGAAGAAAGTTTGGATGGAAAAGTTAAGCACCAGGTGGAGGGACGGAGAAACGTGAGACCGAAGGACAAAGGACTTTTACTCTTTATTTCCCCGTGTTTTGTTTAAATATTCCTTTTTTTCAGTAAGCATTCATTATTTTTATATTTAAAATGAAAAAAGAGGGGCGCCTGGGTGGCACATAAAGTTAAGCGTCTGCCTTCAGCTCGGGTCATGATCTGAGTCCTGGGATCGAACCCCGTGTCAGGCTTCCTGCTTGGTAGGGAGTCTGCTTCTCCCTCTCTCTCTGCCCCTGTCACAATGCGATGATAAGAAGAAGCATAACAAAGCGTTAGAAAGCAGTAGAAGATCTCCATAAGGAAGGCCTCCAGGAGGACGTGCATGTTTATCAGAGACCAGAAGCACGGGCCCTGGGAACATGGAGTGGGAGCAGCACTCCAGGCTTTCGGAAAGAAAATGCAAAGGGCTTCAAGCCTTAGGCAAGAGAGCACTGGGCATATGGGCAACAGCAAAAAGGCAAGAATAGCCGAAGCAGAGTAAACAAGAGCACCAAGCAGAGAAAATAATGCAGCAGCTGCAGCCAGATCACACAGGGCCTCAAGTAGGTAGGTAAGATGGAGTAAAGTGTTTGTGTTTTCTTCTAATAGAGGCAGGGGTTTGAGCAGGGATGATCTGCTTTCTGTGTTAAAAAGACCAGTCTAGCGCTCGGCTTCAGCAGCACATACACGGAAGTTGGAACAATATGGAGAAGATGAGCGTGGTCCCTGCACAAGAATAACAGGCAAATCTATAATGCATTCCATATTTTTATTTATTTTTTAAAGATTTTATTTATTTGACAGAGAGAGAGTGTGTGCACACAAGCAGGGGCAGCTGCAGAGAAAGAGAGGAAGCAGACTCCATGCTGAGCAGGGAGTCAGGATGTGGGGCTTGATCCCAGGACCGTGGGATCATGACCTGAGTGGAAGGCAGATGCTTAACGACTGAGTCACCCAGGTGCCCCGCTCTCCATATTTTTAAATCAGAAATTTATGAGATTGGTTACCTGCAGCAGGTGGATGGATTGGGGTGGAAAGAATGAGGGAATGGGATAGGGTAATAGGGATGAGAGGTGAGCATGGATTGGATGGACTGGAATTGTAGGTATCAGTATGAGTTCACGGTTTCAATATATAAATACAGACAGATAGATATAGAACGAAATGTGTATATGCATACATTAGTATATATACATATATATCCCAGCTCTGTGAGTTGACATCCCAGGGGCAATGAGCACACCTACAGCCTAGAGCTTGGTGTCTAAATACTATTCTCCCCAAATAGGAACCAGGGATCCTAGGAGAAATGGTTGATTCCAAAGACAGGGCAGGGAAACACAAGACGAGCCTGGAACACCTTGTGGTGTCAGAAAATAAGGATGTTCTCAAAAATTGTCAGAGGCATACTACAAGGACACGGGAGCCAACTGGAAGGAGCTCTCAATGGCCAACACTGGTACAATCTGAACAAGAAAATAAATAACCATAGTACTGGATTCTGACTCACAGAATAAAGTAAACATTCAAGAGGCCATACTGTCATAAATAAATAACTGAACAAATGAATGCTCATGAAGGGACAGTTCTTGCTTATAGAAAAATTGCCATTAATAAATGTCAAAGGGATAAGTGAAATAGAAATTACCATGAGAACACCAGTAATAGTTCTTGTAGGCAAGAACCACTGATGGATGTTAAAACGAATGGGTGGGGCACCTGGGTGGCTCAGTCGGTTAAGCATCTGCCTACTGCTCAGGTGATGATCCCAGGGTCCTGGGGTCCAGTCCCGCATGGGGCTCCTTGCTCGGTGGGGAGCCTGCAGAATTCTCCCTCTGCCTCAGCTGCTCCCTTTCCCTCTGCTGCTCCCCCTGCTAATGGTCTCTCTGATTCTCTCCCTCTCAAATAAATAAAGAAAATCTTTAAAAAAAAAAACAAACTAATGGGTGAAAGTTTGAGATGAAATAGGACATTTGGATACTATCAAAGTTTTTCTCCGTAAGCTATTTATGAATAACAAGGGGGAAATTATATATATATTACTTATAGTAATTATGGTGGAATAATATTTATAGTGGAAAAACACAACAGATATTACCTTCTATCAACCATGTGATCAAAGTTAACATTATTCTAAGTAATAACATATGGGAACAGCAAGTGCCCCTGTTCTGACACACTAAGGAGGACAGGACATTGGCCAGGATATTATTGCCAAAAATGTATAATGTCAATTTAAGAATAAAAATAATTTTAATTTTTTAAAAAGATTTTATTTATTTATTTGTCAGAGAGAGAGAGAGAGAGAGAGCGCACGCACAAGCAGGCAGAGTGGCAGGCAGAGGCAGAGAGAGAAGCAGGTTCCCTGCTGAGCAAGGAGCCTGATGTGGGACTCGATCCCAGGACCCTGGGATCATGGCCTGAACCAAAGGCAGTGGCTTAATCAACTGAGCCACCCAGGAGTGCCAAAAATAATTTTAATTTCATAAATACATAAAATGTTTATAAATAGGTACTTTTATAACTTATAAAATATAGATTATACATACCTAAGCTTTTATAAAATCTATAATATCATTTTAATTTTAATAGCTGAAAACTTCAAAGTGACAGATAAACTACAAACCTGGCTCAGACTCTTCAGAAGTGTATGGTCACAAAAGACAGACAGACTAAAGAAGGCCAAGCGAACATGTCAATAAAATGAACTGTGGTAACCCAGATTGGATCCTGGGCCAGAAAAAAGACATCTGTAGGAAAGCAGGCAAAATGTGAATGAGGTCTGTAGAGTTAATAGTGTTAATTAATTAATTAGCATTAATAATGCTAATTTCTGGTATCAAAAATATACTATGGATATCTGAGATGTTAAAATAAGGAAAAGCTAGTTTGAGGGTTGTTTAGGATCTCTGTACTATTTTTGCCACTTTTCTGTAAATCTAAAATTATTTTAAGATTTAGAATGTTTTGGGGCGCCTGGTGGCTCAGTGGGTTAAAGCCTGTGCCTTCGGCTCAGATCGTGATCCCAGGGTGCTGGGATCGAGCCCCGCATTGGGCTCTCTGCTCAGCGGGAAGCCTGTTTCCTCTTCTCTCTCTCTGCCTGCCTCTCTGCTTATTTGTGATCTCTGTTAAATAAATGAATAAAATCTTAAAAAAAAAAAAGATGTAGAAAGGTTTTTTTTTTTTTAAGATTTTATTTATTTATTTGACACAGAGAGAGGGAGATCACAAGTAGGCAGAGAGGCAGGCAGAGAGAGGAGGAAGCAGGCTCCCAGCCAAGCAGAGAGCCCAACGTGGGGCTCGATCCCAGGACCCTGACTGAGACCAGGAACAGAGCTGAAGGCAGAGGCTTAACCCACTGAGTCACGAAGATGCCCAAGATTTAGAAAGTTTAAAAAGAACTTTGAAGACATTATACCAAGTGAGAGCCAAACATGAGAGGACAAATACTGTGGTTCCACTTCTATGAGTTACGGAGAATGGGACCATATGAGAGTTCCCTGTATGTTCTACTTATTTTATCTGTAATCCTAAAAGCACTCTAAAAAGTAAAGTCTATTAATTAAAGAAAAAAAAAGATCTATACTATGTTGAGACTAAACTAGGGGTCAAAAGTGGTTACAAGAATGGCAGTTAGAAAACTACCTCACCCATCCACAAGAGCCTATGGTCATCCATCCAGGGGGAAGTGGTGAGGGTGAAGAGGAATGTGTTAGCCAAGAATGGGAGTGGGGGGGCTATGGACCACCGGAAGCCCAACAGACCCTACTGCCTGCTGAAGCTACAGGCTGGGCCTCTGACCTGGACCAGACCCCATCAGACACATGGGACAGTGCTAGCTCGGCGTGGTCTAGCTTTCAGCTACCCAGACTGCCACACAGGACCAGTCCTCTTCCCCAGTTCTGGCCCAGCCGATCCTCAGAGAGAATGCTTCAGGAGAAGCCCCCAGAAGGAGAGAGCACAGAGCAAAGAGGACACAAAACTGCAGCTAGGGAGAATGTGCATGCCAGGGGATCAGCCAACAGCAGAGACCATCCCAGCTAAGAGGCAGCCTGGGGGCAGCCCTGAAATGTAGGGCGGTTCCCACATTTTTCTTAACCCGGAAACGAGTCAACAAATGTGACTGAAGGCAAAGAACTGTAGCGTAGCGTGGCTGGCGGTAGAGGACGGCAAACTCCCAGAAGTATGGCTATCCAAAGGGGCAGGAGCACCAGGAATGCACAAGGAAAGACTTAACTTATTTTCGTCTTGCCTTATGGCCACAGACTGTAAACAAGTCACTCCCGTGGAAAAGTTACTCCCAGCATCAGAAGAATACCTATCGGGTGTCTGGGTGGCTCAGTGGGTAAACGTCTGCCTTTAGCTCCGGTCTGGATCCCCACGTCCTGGGATCGAGCCCCCGCATCCAACTCTCTGCTCAGTAGAGAGTCTGCTTCTCCCTCTTCCACTCCCCTGCTTGTGTTCCCTCTCTCACTGTGTCTCTCTCTGTCATAAATAAATAAAATCTTTCTAAAAAAAAAAAGTATACCTACAGCTGGGATGAATCAGAAAGACAAGAAAGAGAGTTAAGATGGTCAAGGGTTACGGCTCTTGACTCTGCCTGGCCAAGCTGTATGACCTTGAGGAAATTACTGAACTTTTCTGAGCTTCAGGTTTTTCTTTAGTAAGATGGTGACAGTAATAATAGTACTCAACTAGTCAGAGTATTGTGAGAACGAAAGAGCTAGTCTGTGTTACTAAGCGTCATGGCTGGCACATTTCAAAGAGGCAGAAACTGAGGCTCAGAGACCCACAGGAACCGGTGGGCAGCAGAGCCTTGCCAGTCAGACTCCAAACCATTAGACCTGCACGGCCCAGAGGCAGAGGTCACTGGCTACATGTGGCCTTTGGGGACTAGAAATATGGAGAATCTTGATTGTGATGTGCTGTCAGTATAAAAGACACTGGATTTCAAAGACAGTACAAAAAAAGAAGTAAAATGTTTCATGAATAACTTTTATATTGATCACATGTTAAAATATGAGTTTGAAGGGGTGCCTGGGTGGCTCAGTGGGTTAAAACTTCTGCCTTCAGCTCAGGTCATGATCTCAGTGTCCTGGGATGGAGCCCCGCCTCAGGGTCTCTGCTCAGTGGGGAGCCTGCTTCCTTCTCTCTCTGCCTGCCTCTCTGCCTACTTGTAATCTCTGTCAAATAAATGAATAAAATCTTTTTTTAAAAATATGAGTTTGGACATATTGGGATAAATTAAATATACTAAAATTTATTTTATCTTCTTTAATTTTCCAAATGGAACTACTCAAAAATGTTCAGTGACGCGTGTGGCTTGAATTACATTTCTATTGGACTGCACTGAGCTACCAGGGCACCTTCTGGTGAGATAACCCGGGGCAGAGACGCCTGTGAATGTCAGAGTTGTAATGGACTCATTCGAAAAGGACAGGGGACCTAAGTCATCTGGGGGAAAAAAAGCTTGTTAAAGACAGCTATGCCTGAGATCTAAAAATCTTTTAAAATGCTGTGTCTGCAGGATTGGGAGAAGGGCTTTCCTTATGCAGGAAGGCAAGGGGGCTGGCAAGATCAGGAATAGAGAGCTGGCAGATGCCAGGGCAGTCTTGACCCAGCACATAGGGCACCGAAGAGAAGAGCCATATGGATTCTCTGTGCCTTTTTTCGGCTAACCACAAGGATCAGAGGATGAGGAGGCTATTTTCTGTAGACTCTGTAAAGGAAATAGGAAATAGGACAGGAAATCGAACTGCCATATCAGAGGGGAAAAAAATACAGGACTAAATTTCAGCTAAATAATGAACACATTTTTAGTATAAGTATATTCCAAATGTTGCATGGGACATCCTGACACTAAAAAATTATTCACTGATGGGGCGCCCAGGTGGCTCAGGCAGTTATGTGTCTGACCTTGGCTCAGGGTCCTGGGATGGAGCCCTGCATCAGGCTCCACGCCCAGCAGGGAGTCTGCTTGAACATTGCTCGTGCACATTCTCTCTCTCTCTCTCTCTTTCTCAAATAAATAAATACAATCTTTAAAAAAGTATTCATTGTTTATCTGAAGTTTAAATTTAATTGGGACCTGTATTTTTAAAGATTTTATTTATTTATTTGACAGACAGAGATCACAAGTAGGCAGAGAGGCAGGCAGAGAGAGAGGAAGAAGCAGGCTCAGGCTCCATGCTGAGCAGAGAGCCTGATGCGGGGTTCAATCCCAGGACCCTGAGATCATGACCTGAGCCGAAAGCAGAGGCTTTAACCCACTGAGCCACCCAGGCCCCCCTGGGACCTGTATTTTATCTGGCAGTTCTACCAGGAAGGCAGGTAGCAGAGTGATCACCAGGTGTGTTTGGAAAACAAAGTGACATCCTGACTCTTTGCTGCAGGTCAACCAGGAAGGCAGAGACTGGCAAGCAAGGCCCCTCACACAAGGAACCACATCGAACCTCAAACCACAGCAACAGGAGAACCTGACTGAGTCCCTGGACCCCAGCGTGTCCTCAACCTGAGGTTATACTGATTCCTACTCAAATAAATGGTAATTTGTAATAGAAATAAGGATAAAAAGATAAACGTTGAGAATATCTACCCAGCTACTTAAAAAAAAATCTTGTTCTTTCATTTTGTGTTCATCTGTCTTTTATAGGAAATGGTAACTCATTTGCATTGCTGTTTCAATAAGGAACTCTATTCTCAAGGGAATAATCAACACATTCACAGGCTTTGCTACCATTCTCCACTACGTGGAAGCTGCTCAGTGCCACAGTTAAGAGAGCACTGGCTCCGGAGACCTACTACCAAGTTAAATCCTGACTCTGCCACTAGCCGTGTGACCTTGATGGGTTACTTCCCCACTCTGTGCCTCTGTGTCCTCAACTGTAAAATGAGGTAGCAGCGTCTACCTTGCTGGGTTGTTGTGAGAATGAAATGAGTTAATACATGACTCCAGAACAGTGCTAAGCATTTAGTAAACACTCAGAAAATGGGCTTTCTAAAAAAAATGTGTGTACTTGTTATTTTTAATTTTTTCATCTCCATCGTCATTCATGTCTCAGAAAGGGTAGACTGGTGATGTAAAGGCCAAGGAACTTGGGTGGGCCCTGGGCTGGGTGCCCTCCCTGCTCCCCTTCTCTACCTGGTACCCTTTCACCCTTCCCGCCTGACTCCACTCAAAACCCCTGACCTTGGGGTTCTGTGGTGTGAGCTCAGGGCAACAGATGAGAAGAGAATGTGGGACACAGGTGTGAGGTTTATCCCCACTCATCCCACCTCCTTTATGCTCTAAAGGGTCCTCCTGACCATCCCAGAGTGAAGACACTCCCACCATCTCTCACCTGGGTGACAGTGAGGCCCCCACTGGTCTCATGCGTCCACACTTGCCACTCCCTCATACCCACTGTCCGCAACAGCCAAAGAGGTCATCAAAAAGATAAATAGGACCATATCGCTTTCCTGCTCAAAACCGTCTAGTAGTTTCTCATCACATTCAGAATAAAATCCAAACTCCTTACCATGGCTAGAAGGCCCTATATGATTCAGTTCTTCTCCACCTTTTCTATCTCATCTCCAAACATACTCCCCTCATAAACTTCCCTGGAGTAATACTAGGCTTCTGTCTGTCCTTCAAACGTTCTAGGCTTATCCCTGCCTCAGGGCCTTTGCACAGCCATTCTTTCTGCTCTCCCTCCAGATCCCATAGCCATCTCCTTCCTAATATTCAGATCTCAGTTCAAATGTCCCCTTCCTAAGAGGACTACTATCATATCCAAGGGTTACTGCATTTGTTTCCGTTCTTCAAATTCTAAATTATTTTCTAAAATTCTCTTGTCTATCTGTTTATCTGCTGTTCTCTAACTTGCCAAGCCTTAAGAATGGGAACTTGGACTCACTTGTTGATGCTGTGACCCCAGCACACAGCATAGTAACTGGCAAGTGCTCAGTACAAAACTAAGCTTAGTAAATAATTAACGGCTCAGCCGGGCCACTGACCAAATTTGTCCCTCCTTGTCTCTGGGCCCCAGTCTCGTTTTCTGTAAACGAGATGGGATTCGGCTGGATATTATTTGAGGGTCCTACCACCTCTGTCATGCTGTATTTCAGAGATGCCCAAAAGAAACTCCCATTGAGCTGCATTTCCCTGGAACTAGAAACAGTTCAGCAATACCCACATGCTGAGGACAATTCATGGGAACCTAGGGCTAACAACTGCCTTGTCTTTTGCTTACCAATTAAGTACACTTGTTCCTCTTCTCTGGATGTTGTCTCTTGCAGATCATGAAGAAATCTGCTGTTCACCTCAATGACATCATCGATATTTGAGAACAGGACATCCAGATCTCCCTGGGGCAGCTAGAAGGAACAAAAAACCATAGGAGTCTCTGGGAGTTGAGCAGAGGGACTATTTGCAGACTTTGGACATCAGTCCAGAACATTCATACCTTCAGGGTCCTATTACTCTTGGGGATATTGTCACAGTGGAATGTTCTCAAGGTTTTGAAAAACTTTATAAATTAGGTGTTCTCATCACTCTACAGGAAGTGAGGAAGAGATGGAGGGCTCAGCATGGAATGAAAGCTGAACTGGGGTTTTATCCCAGATCTGCTGGCAGCCATCATGTTTCTTCCCTCAGTTTCCCTATCTGTCAGATTAGGGCAAAAGCTGGATTTCCTTCCAGCTCTGACATACTTAGCACCCACCACCATTACCTTGACATATATTCTGAACTCCAGCTACTATGAGCTGGCAATTCTACTGTAGGACATCTATATATGTGCATGGGTGTATGCAGGAGATTGTGTGTGTGTGTGTGTGTGTGTCCTGGATGCACAATCAAGTAGGAAGAGCTAACTGCAGAAAGATTTCTAGAGTATGCTCTTATTCTTGTTGGAGTAAGTAACAACCTGTAGCTGTTTGCTTAATGCCTACAGAGAAAAATCCTAATTTCTGGAAAGTAAAATATGAGAAAACTTTTACTTTGCACATTTCCCACTTGCGTATTTCATTCATTCAAGACACACTAATTGGAAGTTTCTGATTTGTGAGTCCAGAACTGGAGGTACATTGCCCTAATGGTGCTTACGCTAAGGGATACTTTATATTTTATAAAGAGAGCCTATATTATTTCTGAAATCAAGAGGAAAAAAAAAGATGTAAAAACCCACCATCATGATAACTTCTTCCTGTTGCCATCTCCTAAATGAGACGACTGGAATATAGGGCAGTTTAAGCAATTTGTTCTAAATTTGATAAAGGGTTATTTTATGCATTAGCTCACTTAATTCTCTGGGGTGACTACTCCTCTCTCCATTTAGCAGATGCATACACTGAGGCTCTGATGTGTTAAAGGCCTGGCTGAAGGCTGCACGCCCAGTAAATGGAAGCACCCCAGCTTCCATCCAGATGACTTCCCGGCCACCACACCTTCCCCTCCATCAGGCCTGCCCCTGGAAAAGCTGTGGGGTCTCAGAAGCCAGGACCCAGGTCTGCCCCTGTTAAGGGAGGCTATGTGCAGCCCCCGTACCTGCTGCAGGCGGCTCCTGATGTCAGAGGCACAGAGCCGGAGCAGGTGCAGATAGGAGAGCTCAGTGTCAATGAGCTCCCTGACAGCCAGCCTCTGATGCAGCGACAGTCTGTCCCCAGAGGCCCGGCCTTCTCCGTCAGGACTCCCTGTCCTGGAGGATGGCTCATCAGTCCCATGTTCAGCCATGTCAGCAGGTTCTAGGAAAGGCAAACACATCCCAACTCACTTCCAGGAGCTCTACGGGAACATACTGTGTCTAATCCAAAGACAACTATTCATCAAGTGGCCTAAAAACATCTCTAGCTTGCACATCGCATGATGAACTGTGTATTAGCATTTGTGGGCAGTATCTGAGCAATTTGAAAAGGTAGAACAAGGCTCGTAATTGCTGACATTTTCCAGGATTCAGATAATGTGTTTGCCTAGCTTTTCTTCTATTTTTTTCCCAGCTCTTGACCCAGATTTCTTTATTTGGTTCAGCCCAGTCTCTCCCACCCTCTGTCCCAGGGGTTCCCTCCTCTCTACCCCCACTACCCCACTCGGGCCCCACAGTCCATCCCATGGGCTCTTCCATAGCCTCCAGGGGCACTGTTCCAAGTCTAAAGCCCTCTCCCTCTGGCTGCCGCCCACACCCATGCATCCTGGAGGTGCTTCCAGCTTATACTTCCTGAAACAAAGCTATGATCACGGCATTCTGCACTGTGGGGATTGAACAGCTCCCTGCTCCAAGCTCATTTTCCCCTTCACAGACCATCCTCCAGCCAAAGAGAGCTACGTGCTTTCCTCCGGGCCTGCACAGTCATTTCCTGCCTCTGTGCTTTTGCACCTGCTGGGCCCCCTCCCATGTCTCTACCCTTGGACATTCATCTTCCCTTCCCTTCCCTGAACCTCCCAGCCAGATGGACCTTCCCTCCCTGACACTCCCACAACCCTTTTATCTCTAGGCTTAAAGGTACAATTGGCAATACTGTGAACAACATGGCCTGAAACCCCTCCCTGCTACAAAACATCCTAGACAGTCTGGATCAGCATAAAACTCCCTCCTCACAGCCCGGCAGGGCTTGTAAGAGAAGAAAGGAAATAGCAGGACCCCCAAACAGAGAGAACTGGAAAGGAGAGCAGGAGCAGCTGAGCAGATGTGGCTGGGGCCCCAAGTAGAAGAGCGGGCAGGGAAAAGGGCATGGCCAAGTTCAGGCAACCAGGGATTTGGGCACAGGTGTTCAGGCAGGAACAAAGATAAATTTGTTTTATCTTTGACAAGCTTCTTCACAGAACTGGGACCCCCAAAGACTCCAGTGAAATGGTGGATCGAAAAAAAAAATGTCTCCCACTCACACAGAAGATGAAGTCCTCTTGGCTTGGGTCCTACATGAGGACAAAAAGTCCCCTCTGGGGGCACCTGGGTGGCTCAATGGGTTAAGCCTCTGCCTTCGGCTCTGGTCATGATCCCAGGGTCCTGGGATCGAGCCCCGCATCGGGCTCTGTGCTCGGCAGGGAGCCTGCCTCCCTCCACCCCCCTTTCTGCCTGCCTCTCTGCCTACTTGTGTTCTCTCTCTCTCTCTCTCTGTAAAATAAATGAATAAAATATTTTTTAAAAGTCCCCTCTGAAAATTCATAAAAACAGGCCTGCCCTCACTGGGCTTTAGGTTCAAATTGATACTACACATGTGACCCAAGTAACCCAAAGCTGAGAAACTGACAAAAACAGTTCTGGACTAATGCTATTCTGAGTGCTCATAGAAATAAAGTGTCTCCTCCTGTGAACCCTGTCCTGAAGATGAGTCTGCAATCCAGACTCCACAGCAATGAGCAGGAGTAGACCCCAAGAACACACAGAGAGTCAAACCATTAGGTAAAAACTGTAAAATAAGCAAGGGGAAAAAACTCATAATATAAAAAAAAGACCTGTTCAATTTTGATTTTTTAAAGCACCAAACAGAACTTACAGAAATTAAACATAAAGCCTTCAAAATTAAACACTGAATAGGCAGATTAAATAGACATCTAGAAAAGAGAAATACCAAAAGGGCACAGAGATCTGAAGAAATAAGATTGCTAAAGAGAGAGAAAAGCATGGAAAATATGAAAGAGAGCTTAAGGAATCTGGATATTGAAATAAGAAGGTTCATGCATCAAATCTGAATTCTAGAAGGCAGGAATAAAGAGAGTAAGGAGAGGTAATATTCAAAGAGATAAGAGTAAGAATTGTCCAGAATTTATAAAAAAAAAAAAAAAAAAAAGAATTCTTAGATCCAGGAAGTACAAGTCCCTAACAGGATAAGTATTTTAAAAATCTGTATCTAGAGCCATTGAGGAGAAACTGTAGAACCTTGAAAGCCTAGAGAATTTATCTTTGTTTGTTCCTCTTCTCAGAAAACTATGGAAGAATAAATATCCTCCACCAAAATAAGGAAACAGGAAAGAGGAAGACATAGGTAGAGGACACTGGTGATCAACAGTGAGAAGGGCCAAGGAAAGCCCCAGATGGGGAAGGAAAATCCTAGAACTGACCCCTGGCTACAGGCAGATGGCAAACAGTCTATGGTATTTCAGAAGGAGCTAGAACGTCCTGAGAATAGATTCATTGAATCGATAAAGAATATGGTATATCTTTGGGGATAATCACACAGATCATACATACAAAACTAAGAGATAAACCATCGAACAAACACAAAACAATTGTTAAAAAAGTTGTGCCAGAGCAGTTACCTTTGTGGAAGGGGTAAGAGGACTGATAATAAGAGAAGACATAAGGGGGCTTTCAGGGTGGTGGTCGTTATTTGACCTGGGTGGTGGTTATATGGGGGTTTGTTTTGTGAAAATTCACTCAGCTTCACTTTTCTGTTTGTCATATTTTATAATAAGAAATTAAAAGCAAAAAAAAAAAAAAAAAGTTGTCGGGGCACCTGGGTGGCTCAGTGGGTTAGGCCGCCGCCTTTGGCTCAGGTCATGATCTCAGGGTCCTGGGATCGAGTCCCACGTCGGGCTCTCTGCTCGGCAGGGAGCCTGCTTCCCTCTCTCTCTCTCTCTGCCTGCCTCTCCATCTACTTGTGATTTCTCTCTGTCAAATAAATAAATAAAATCTTTAAAAAAAAAAAAAGTTGTGCTGGGGCACCTGGGTGGCTCAGTTGGTTAAGCGACTGCTTCCAGCTCAAGTCATGATCCTCGAGTCCTGGGATCGAGTCCCACATCGGGCTCCCAGCTCCACAGGGAGTCTTCTTCTCCCTCTGATCTTCTACTCTCCCACACTCTCTCTCTCAAATAAATAAAATCTTTAAAAATAAATAAATAAAATTTTAAAAACTTAAAAAGTTGTGCAGGAAAAATAAAAGTACATTACTGCCTGGTTCAGTTATAAATACAATTTATACACACTATAATGCAAGTGACCTAAACAATATGATGTGTAACTATACTGGGAGTATGTGGTTGTGGAAGGCGTGTGTATGTGAGGTGGAGGGGAGAGTAAAAAAAACAACTAAATCTTCCATGGTAGAAAGTCAAAGAACAATACATAAACCAAAAGCTCAATCGACAGTACCTGCATGCTATTTAAAGACATGGAGGGACACCTGCATGGTGCAGTTAGCTGAGCCTCCAACTCTGGTTAAAACAGAATGACCTGTGTTTTCTCCAACTAAACTCTAGCCTATACAGGTATGAACAGGTAACTGACAAAGGAAGAAGTTTAAATGGCTAATACACAAATGAAAAGATGCTCGGTTCACTAGTAACTAGGCAAATGTGATTAAGTAAAACCACAATGGGGGCGCCTGGGTGGTTCAGTGGGGTAAGTGTGGACTCTTGGTTTTGGCTCTGGTCATGACCTTAGGATCATAGGATCAAGCCCTGCGTCAGGCTCCAAGCTCAGCGTGAGGTCTGCTTGAGACTCTCTCCCTCTCTCCCTCTCTCTGCCCCTGTGCTCATGCACTATCTCTCTCCCTCAAATAAATATATCTTTAAAAATAAAAATAGGGGGCACCTGGGTGGCTCAGTGGGTTAAGCCTCTGCCTTCGGCTCAGGTCATGATCTCAGGGTCCTGGAATCGAGCCCCACATTGGGCTCTGCTCATCAGGGAGCCTGCTTCTTCCTCTCTCTCTCTCTCTCTCTGCCTGCCTCTCTGCCTACTTGTGATCTCTCTCTCTCTGTCAAATAGATAAATAAAATCTTAAAAAAAAAAAATCACAGTGAGATAACATTTCATGACCATCAGACTGGCAAAATATAAAAATGTTGGTGAGACTATAGATGACCGGGAAGTCTCATGTACCGATATGGTAATGTAAATTGTTGAAACCACTCCAAAGAGCAATTTGGCAATAATTAGAAAAGTTAAAAATGCTTGCACCATCAGGCCAGTTCTACTCTTAGAGATAACCTGTGTTTAAGAAAATTGTCCACTTGGGGGCGCCTGGGCGCCTGAGTCTACTTGGCTCAGTCTGTTGAGCGGAAGGCTCCGCTGGGGTCACGATTCCAGCGTCCTGGGATAAAGTCCCACATCTGGCTCCTTGCTCAGCAGTGAGCCTGCTTCTCTTTTTTCCCTGCCTGCCACTCTGTTTACGTGTGCTCTCTTTCGATCTCTCCGTCAAATAAATAAATAAACTCATAAACAAAAAAAAGAAATTCTCCTCCTATACACAAGGAATGGAGACAAGAATGTTCACTGCAGGGGCGCCTGGGTGGCTCAGTGGGTTGGGCCGCTGCCTTCGGCTCGGGTCATGATCTCTGGGTCCTGGGATCGAGTCCCGCATCGGGCTCTCTGCTCTGCAGGGACCCTGCTTCCTCCTCTCTCTCTCTGCCTGCCTCTCTGCCTACTTGTGATCTCTCTGTCAAATAAATAAATAAAATCTTAAAAAAAAAAAAAAAAAAAGAATGTTCACTGCAGCACTGCTGATAATGAAATTAGAAACAACCTAGATGACCATCAACAAAAGAATGGGTTATTAACTGGTAATATATCCATACCATGGAATTCTCAACAACAGTGAAAATGAACAAACTACAAATTCATATATCATAATGGGTAGCCTCATCAACACTGTAAGTAAAAATATATTATTATAATATAAAAATAATATATATAATATATTATATAATATATATATGTATTAAAAATTTTGTGAACATGATCAACAGTAAATTCAGGATGGTAGCAACCTCTGGAAAGGGAAGCAGAGAAATGGAATTGAGGACAGATCAAAAGGGACTTAATGGGATCTGAAGCTGTCTTGTTTTGAGCTACACTTCTAATTTTGAGATAGAGATTCACGTGCAGTTATAATAAATAATAAACTGGTTCCATGTACCCTTTACCCAATTTCCTCAATGGTAACATCTTGCAAAACTCTTAACACAATCTCACAGCCAGGATACTGGCACTGATACAAGCAAGACACAGCTCATTTCTATCACAAGGACCCCTCATGTTCCCTTTTCACTCACTTCCCTCCAGCTCCATCCCATCCTTAACCCCTGGCCATCAGGAATCTGTTCTTCACTTCTGTCATCTGGTCATTTCAAGAATGTATGTGAATGGAATCATTACAGTGTGTCACCTCTGGGCACCGACTTTATTCAATCAGCATAATGTCCTGGAGATTCCTGTAAATTGTTGCATGTATCAGTAGTTCGTTACTTTTTATTGCTGAAGTAAGAGAAGTCCTATTTGCCTAAAAATAATGAAGCACAGAGGACAAAACTGTTAAAATTAAATAAAGCGAGGTGGTAAGAACATGGTATTTGTTTCACTGTTCTTTGTTCTTTTCTGGATGGGTAAAATATTTCCTAATATTTTAAGTGGCACACAGCCCATTCAAACTTGTACTTGGCTATTTAGGGTTATTCAGAACCAGGCCTCAGCCTCCTGCCCAGACCCTACACACTCAGAGACAGAGGAGCACCCATTCGCCTGGTGTCCTTCACTATTCCTCACAATACTGATGATACTTGCATATATAAATGTCCTTTGGGAGGGACTAGTAGCAGCAGAAGTTTCTGTCGTGGGCCATAAGCGCTGACCTGATCAGATGATCTGTAAACTGAATGGGGAGAGCAAAGGGCCTAGAAAGATCCTGGAATGCATCTGTCTGATGCACAGCTCTGTTCCAGCTCTTGAACACTGCCCATGGCCTGCTGACCTGTCCCTGGCCTGAGTCGCTGACACTCACCCCCCTGTGCACAGTAGGTTCTCTAGAAAGATCCCAACAGGCTTTCAGGAGAGCTACTCAGGTTCCACTACTCAGAACTATTGCTAAACAAACAAAAAGCACATTCTACAGAGAACTGCTAAATATTTAAAATAGCATTAATTTGCACTTAGGTTAACTGCAAGCTAGACCTCCAAGCTGGCCTGGCAAAACCTCCCTGTAAGAGTATTTTGTCATCTCTTAGTTTATGGTCTGTATAATGGAAAGAAACATACTTTTATTTCTTTAAAAATATTATACATTATTTGGTATTGAAAAGGAATGAAGTCCTATGGATATGTGCTTTAACACGGATGAATCTTGAAAACATTATGCTAGGTCAAAGCAGTCAGTCACAAAGGACCACATATTTTATGATTTGACTTATATGAAATATCCAGAATAGGCAAATCTATATAAAAGTAGATCATCGGATTCCTAGGCTAACGGGCTAGGGTATGGAGTGTGGTGGCTACTGGGCACAGGGTTTCTCTTGGGGGTGGCGAAAATGTTCTAAATTTATTGTGGTGATACTTGCACAACTCAGTGAATATACTAAAAACCACTGATTTGTATACTTTCAGTGGGTGAAGTATATGAGATGAGTTATAGCTCAATAAAGCCATTAATCAGAAAAATATTATATAGTATTAACTGCTGGCAGAGGTGTGGGAGAAATTGGATCGCTCAGACATCACTGGTGGGAATGCAAAAATGGTACAGCCACGGCAGAAAACAGCTTGTCAGTTTCTTTTAAAAAGAAACCTACACTTACTAACAATCATAACTTCGGGCATCTATTCCAGAGAAAGAAAACTTATGTCCATACAAAAATGTGTCCACAAATGCTTACAGAAGTTTTATTTGTAATTGCCAGACCGGAAACAATCAAAATGTTGTTTTAATAGGTGTGTTTAACAGGTGAATGCTTTAGGGACACTTGGCTGGTTTAGTCGGTAGAGCATATAGGTACTCTTAATCTCAGTGTCATAAGTCCGAGCCCCATGTTAGGTGTGGAGCATACTTTAAAAATAATTAAGAAGAGGGGGCGCCTGGGTGCTCAGTGGGTTGAGCCGCTGCCTTCGGCTCAGGTCATGATCTCAGGGTCCTGGGATCGAGTCCCACGTCGGGCTCTCTGCTCAGCAGGGAGCCTACTTCCCTCTCTCTCTCTCTCTGCCTGCCTCTCTGTCTACTTGTGATCTCTCTCTGTCAAATAAATAAATAAAATCTTTAAAAAAAAAATTAAGAAGAGGTGAATGCTTTAAAAGAAAGAAAGGGGGCGCCTGGGTGGCTCAGTGGGTTAAGCCACTGCCTTTGGCTCAGGTCATGATCTCAGGGTCCTGGGATCGAGTCCCGCATCGGGCTCTCTGCTCAGCAGGGAACCTGCTTCTCTCTCTCTCTCTCTCTGCCTGCCTCTCCGTCTACTTGTGATTTCTCTCTGTCAAATAAATAAATAAAATCTTTAAAAAAAAATTAAAAAATAAAATAAAAAATAAAATAAAAGAAAGAAAGGGTAGATCCATTACAACTGAATACCCAGAAATAACACGGATTGAATTATGCATAAATCATGATAGCCCGAAGGGCGTTTGAGGGTATTACACGGCCTGAAAAAAAAAAACAATCTTAAAAGGTCATGTATGATTCCATTTATGTCACGTACAACATTATAGAGACAGAGAACAGATTAGTGGTCACCTGGCTAGGGATGAGGGTGAAGGGCAGGTGAGTGTGACCATAAAGAAACAACACCAGGGAGAGCTTTGTGGTCCTAGAATAATTTTGTGTCTTTTTTTTTTTTAAGATTTTATTTATTTATTTGAGAGAGAGAGCAGAGGGCTAAACTGATTTTAGTTCTAAATTGCCTATCAGGGGGACTCCTGGGGGGCTCAGCGGTTAGGTGTCTGCCTTTGGCTCAGGTCATGACCCCAGCGTCTAGGGATCAAGCCCTGCATTGGGCTCCCTGCTCAGCAGGGAGCCTACTTCTGCCTCTGCCTGCTGCTCCCCCTGCTTGTGCTCACTCTCTGACAGATAAATAAATAAAATCTTTTTAAAAAAATTGCCTATCATGGGACATGAAAGAGATCCCAGGACTGAGCATGACTGGACTACAAGGAAAGCCATGTTTCCCAAGCTTGTTCTCTGAGATAAGCCTCCTTATCAACCCAGACCAGGAAATAGAACAGGGACACCCAGCCTGCTCTCCCAGGCTTTTGGGCAGTACTTGTCCATACAGAGCTGCAAAGATAGTGGATAAGTTAAGCTATGTAATCTTTTGTTTTTAACTTTTTATTTTGAAATACTTACAGACAGGTACAAGACTTACAGACTCACTCAACAGGAAGTAGCAAGGATAGTACCAGATTTTCTGTGCACCTTTCACTAGGGTACTCTGATGGTTACCTATTATTTAAATATAGCACAATATCAGAACCAGGAAATTGGCATCAGTCTACTATTCGTGAATGATTGTTTCTATGCCATTTTATCACATGTTAGATTTGTGTAACTACCACCTCAGTTAAGACGTAGGACTACAGGTACCGGATGGCACAGTCCATTAAGTGTCTGGCCCTTGATTTGGGCTCAGGTCATGATCTCAGGGCCGTGGGATCAAACCCCTTGTCAAGCTCCATGCTCAGTAGTTAGTCTGCTTGGGGTTCTCTTCCTTCCCTCTCCCTCTGCCCCCCACCTCATATAAAAGTAAACAAATCTTAAAAAAAAAAAAAAAAGAGAGAGAGAGAGAGAGAGAGAAAGAAAGAGAAGAAAAACAAAGGGAGGAAATGCCTATAGAAAGAAGAGTGGCCACAGTGGAGTCCTGCCTGACATTCCTGGTTTATATAGACATACTGAATAGTCCAGGAGAGAGGTCCTGTACGAAGAGCTCCCAAAACTCTAACAACCCATAAGGATCAGAGATTGACAAAGTCATGAGAATAACTTCCAAAGTTCTGCCCCTACTATGATTGCCGTGTATATTTTAAGATTGATGTTCAGAAAAAGTAAGATACAGGCACAATATTTGATGGCTTTGCTCTCGTCTTCTTAGTTCTTAAGAGGGACTTTAAGAGGCACTGTAAAGGCTTGGAGTCCACACTCTAGAGCCAGAAAACCCAATCTTAAATTCTGATTCAGCAATCAGTCAGCTGGCTTTCCTGGGATAATTATTAACCTCCTTTACAGGGTGATTATAAAATTTCATAAGATAATCCATGTAGGGGTGCCTGGGTGGCTCAGTGGGTTAAAGCTTCTGCCTTTGACTCACGTCAGGATCCCAGAGTCCTGGGATCAAGCCCTGCATCGGGCTCTCTGCTCAGCAGGGAGCCTGCTTCCTCCTCTCTCTCTGCCTGCTTCTCTGCCTACTTGTGATCTTTGTCTGTCAAATAAATAAATAAATCCTTAAAAAAAAAAAAAAAAGATAATCCATGTAGAGTATCTAACAGAGTACAAGGTAAGCTCACAAAAATTTTAACAGTTGCTTCGTCACTATTGTTGTTTCACCGTAAAGGATAGCACTACCATGGATCCAATGGGTCAAGACATTATCTAAGGACACTTCGCTGATCATATTCAAGCCGAAGGTGAGAACAGCTGATCATGATAATAATAATAAGTAATAGGAATGACACACTAGAGCCTGACTCAGAATGCAGCAAACACCAAGAAATGGAGCTAAGGATTGAGGGACCATGAAACTGAGCCCTGATGCCATTACCCAGTCCAGCCATGATGGAGACTGGCTGCCTTTAGGTGTTTTGTTTGTTTGTTTTAATTAGATCTGGGGGAGAGGGAGAGACTCTTTTTTTTTTTTTTTTAAAGATTTTTTATTTTTTTATTTATTTGACAGAGAGAGATCACAAGTAGGCAGAGAGGCAGGCAGAGAGAGAGAGAGAGAGAGAGAGGAGGAAGCAGGCTCCCTGCTGAGCAGAGAGCCTGATGCGGGACTCGATCCCAGGACCCTGAGATCATGACCTGAGCCGAAGGCAGCGGCTTAACCCACTGAGCCACCCAGGCGCCCGAGAGGGAGAGACTCTTGAGCTAATTCTAACATGGGGCTCAATCTCACGACCCTGAGACCGTGACCTGAACCAAAATCAAGAGTTGGATGCCTAACCAACTGAGCCACCCAGGCATCCCTGCCTTTGGATTTTCTTAGGAGCTAATATATTTTCTTCCCCCATCCTCTTTAGCCTTAGCCATTTGAGGATTCTGCCACTTGAGTAAAAGAGATGGTCCCTCAGCCTTTATAAAGGGAAACAGAGATCACTGGGATCCAGGATAGATCAAAACAAAACAGAATAACAGTTAATTGAAGACTATCCTCATTCTCTTACTGAAAGGCAACTAGGCCAGTGGATCAAAGGAATGCTGTATACTAGTGTAACCAGCCCAGCAAGGTGCTGATGTCTTTCTAAGCAGTCTCTCTAAGGAGCAAGATGTGGGTGATAGAGGCTGAGAGCTGGGGGGATGGGGGTGGAGGGGACCATAGTAGAGTAATATGAACTAAAAACTGATAAAACTAGGGACGCGTGGGTGGCTCCATCAGATCAAATTGCCAATGACACGGTAACAAGTGGAGGCTGACTAATAAAATCATACACAATTCTTGAGAGCCACCACAATGTTTAAGATCGGGCGTGGGGGAGAGAGAGCAACTCCCCTTGGGTTTTATATAAGGGGAATTGTAGTGTCTGTACTCTTTTTGGTCTGGCTTCTTTTTCTTTTCAGCAAGATTATTTCGAGATCTATCTGTGTGTCAGTAGTTAATTACTTTTTTTTTTTTTTAAGATTTTATTTATTTATTTGACAGACAGAGATCACAAGTAGGCAGAGAAGCAGGCAGAGAGAGAGAGGAGGAAGCAGGCTTCCCTGCAGGCTCCCCAAGCCTTTGGCTTGGGTCATGATCCCAGTGTCCTGGGATGGAGCCCTGCATTGGGCTCCCTGCTCTGCTGGGAGTCTGCTTCTCCTTCCTCCTGCTCTTGAAACCCCCCTTAAAAAAAAAAAAAAAAAAAAAACTGAAAAAACTACATAATTCAAAGAACACTGGTTAATTTCAACCTCTGTGATCTGCCCAGTTTAAGGATATCCAGCAGTTCCTTTAATGCTTTCCATCTCTAAGACCACCTGAGTCTAAATCTCTACCACCTTTCTCCTGGACAAGTATAATGGCATCCTGATTAAATTCATAGCACCAGAGGGGAGTGAGGCACAGGTCATGGTCCCAGCATCCTGGGATCAAGCCATACCTCGGTCTCCCTGCTCAGCGAAGCCTGCTTCTCCCTCTCCTACTCCCCCTGCTTGCGTTCCCTCTCTTGCTAAGTCTCTCCTTGTCAAATAAATAAAAATCTTTAAAAAAAAAAAAAAAAAAAAAACCTGACTGCTTTACTTCTTGCTTGAAACCCACTTCCAAAGAAGCACTCCTTTCCCCCAAGAACTATTTTTCTTATCCTATTTGTTTTACTGGTTCATTCAATAAAGGGTAAACTCCACAAGGAAAGGGATCATGTCTATTTAAAAAAAAAAAAAAAAAGATTTTACTTATTTGTCAGAGAGAGAGCACCGCCAAAAGCAGAAGGAGCAGCAGGCAGAGGCAGAGGCAGAAGCAGGCTCCCCACTGAGCAGGGAGCCCAACGTGGGTCTCAATCCCAGGACCCTGGGATCACAACCTGAGCCAAAGAAGGCAGAGGCTTAACTGACGGAGCTGCCCAGGCACCCTAGTCCCTAGGTGACTCTGATGCAAGTAGTCTGTAGATCACTTCTTGGGAAAATTCTGCTTTTAATCTCAATCTACTACAGAAATGTTGAAAGAATGAAGGCAGCAAGTCTGGAGGTAGAAACATGAAAGAGGTCCACAGGCTGCGTTCAAATAAGGAAGAGCCTTGGCCTAAGAGAGTATGTTTGCTCTATGCCATCCTTTGAGCACCAAATGTTTAGAATCTAAAGGTCAAATTAGGGAAAACTTTCTAGGAGTACCTGGCTGGCTCAGTTGGTAGAGCACGCAACTCTTAATCTTGGGGTCCTGAGTTCAAGCCCCACGATGGATGTAGAGCTTACTTTAAAAAAACAAAACAGGGACACCTGGGTGGCTCAGTCGGTTAAGTGACTGACTCTTGATCTTAGCTCCGGTCTGATCTCAGGATCGTGAGTTCAAGCCTGTGTTGGGCTCCCCATAGGTGTGGAGCCTTTAAAAAAACAAACAAAAAACCAACTTTCCAAAAGAGCTACTGTAAAACAAAATCAGGCCACAGAGCCAGGAAGGGAAGGAACTTGCCAAAGTCACTGAACTTGCAGAAAAAGGATTTCTCTGGGTTGAGAAATGACTGGCTCAAGGGGAGGCAGACAGGGGGCAAGAGACTTCACACACAATCTCTGTTTCTGAGGAAGAACTCTCCTTTATAAACACCTGGAGAGGCATGTAACCCAGCAGACAGGTAATTTGTGTCTCAGCCCAAATTAAATAGCAGCTATTTGCCCTAAGCCATATTTCCCTGACTCTATTTGCAAGGCCTAAAATAGCAGAGAAAGAAAACAACACGGTTTTTTTTTTTTTTTTTAAGAGCAATTCTTTTTATAGGCAAGCAGGCCTGCCCAGGCCCTGTCCTCACAATTTTGGATCTGCAGATTTTAAAACTCTTAAGCCTGGGGCGCCTGGATGGCTCAATCAATTAAGCATCTGCCTTGGGTTTGGGTGGCGGTCCTAGGGTCCTGGTATCCAGCTGGGTGAGGGATCTGCTTCTCCTTCTCCCTCTGCCCCTCTCCCCTTGTGGGTGCATGCATGCTCTCTCTCTCCATAAATCATATAAATCAATAGTAATAATAATAAAAACTCCTTAGCCTGTCAGTAAACAAGCTATAGGCTTTGGACAATCGAGCTCAACAAACACTATTTTGCTTCAGTTAGAGCACTCAAACACACACCCCCATCGGTTAAATAAAAAGCCATTTATTTGATCTAGAACACAGTCAACCAAGGCTCTGTTTACCACAACAAGCTGCTGATCCAAGAGGGATGAGAGCCAACTGCCAGCAACTCCTGTACCCCGGCCAGAACTCGGCCAAGCCCACATCACCTGGCAAGACTGGGTGTTGCTCAGGTCCCCTCATCACCTTCCATAGAAACAAGCTATGCAGGTGCCAGTTCCATTCAAAAGAGGCAAGCAAGGCCCAGTAAACAGTCCTTGTTAGAATGTCTGGTGGCTTCTCCTCTCAGCCACCTTAGGCCAAATATTGACGTGGTGCACTGCTGTACTTTTGTTTAGATGATCATCGCTAAGATTGTGCTGTCGCTTTGAGTCATTATAGGGTTCTCTTTATAGTTTCAGGTTTACAATGTTTTTTTTTCTTTTGTTTGTTTTTAAAGATTATTTATTTATTTATTTGACAGAGAGAGATCACAAGTAGGCAGAGAGGCAGGCAGAGAGAGGAGAGGAGGAAGCAGGCTCCCTGCTGAGCAGAGAGCCCGATGTGGGACTCGATCCCAGGACCCTGAGATCATGACCTGAGCCAAAGGCAGCGGCTTAACCCACTGAGCCACCCAGGCGCCCCTCAGGTTTACAATGTTTTTAATTTTGTGTTTTATTTCAGAGACAGCCCAATGTCTTCCATGTCATCATCTCTCCTAACTGGCACAGCTGCGAGCCACTGGGCTCGGTGCACCTGCACGCTCACTGAGCACTCCCTATGTGCCAGACACTGGGATCAGCATTCATTCTTAAGGCGGACAATAACTTGAAGGAGGAGGCAGACAATTTCATCTTTATTTTACAGATAACGCCGGGCTTGGGACTGAAACTAATACTGCACTAGATAAGTGAACTAACTTGAATTTTTTAAAAATCTGTAAAGAAAAAAAAAAAGAACAAGAGAGCAAAACACTAGGCCTTGGAGAGGTTAAACAGTGTGTCCAAGATCACCCAGCTAGCGAGGTCAGAACACTGGATTGACAGCCGGTACTCGCTTTTTCCCTGGCTGCCTCCCTTTAAAAAGAGCAAAAAATTGCTCTTGAGAGCACAGGCTGAGTGCCAGCCTTCCGGTCACTCCTTACAGCAGAATGCTTCGTGTCAAATCTGAAACGGTGTGCAGGGTCATGTGTGAACCCCTCTGTAGGAAGGGATCCAGGTGTCTAAGGGGTCCAGAATCCCAAGAAGGTGAAGCCCGCGGGCAGGCTGCTGTTTCTCCATTCCCCTGCAAGTTCTGCTCACTCACTGTGCCCAGAGCACTGAACCCCCGGGAGAGCCCGACACTCAGGCTTCTGGTCTCAGCTCTGGCACTTTTCTGCGGGTCCTTGGCCAAAGCAGCGCAACATAGGGACTTCGAATTTCCTTTCTCTTCCCCCAACCCCCGCCCGTAGTAATAATTATACTTTCCTTGGCAAGGATCCTTTA
This sequence comes from Mustela lutreola, assembly GCF_030435805.1. NCBI lineage: Eukaryota > Metazoa > Chordata > Mammalia > Carnivora > Mustelidae > Mustela > Mustela lutreola. The sequence goes on along the minus strand of NC_081294.1, from coordinate 41,562,440 downwards.
ACACTGTTTGTATTTTTCTGTTGTTTCAACCTATCGATTCTTATTAAAAGTCACCCCAAATCCTACACTGAAGCGGGCAGAGATAAACAAACCGACGCAAGAAATTATAGTTTTTTTCCAGACCACCTTACCTCTCTAGGCCTTATCTGCCCACCTGTAAAAGGTCACGTGGATCAGGTTGCTTGCATTTCCGTGCGGCCCCAGGACACAAGGCTCCACCGCGCCACCTGGACCCGGGCGTCGCGGCTCTCGGCGCCCCACACCTTCCAGCTCGGCAGGCAGCGGCGGCGGCTTTCCCGCGCCGCCCGGCGCCCGGCCCGTCCACCCCGCCCCTCTCCCGGGGCGCACCCCCCGCGCGGAGCTCGGGCGCACCCGAACCGCCGCAGAGGCAGGAGAGACGCCCCTCTCTCCGACACGCGCCCCACCTGGGCCTGGGCGCCGCGGGTCCCACGAAGGGCGCGGCTCTGCCCACGCTGCGTGCGTGCGCGCGGCGGAGGGCCGGCCCGTTCGCGCGCCTTTGTCAATTGTCTGCGGCCAGGTTGTTTTCCACTTGCCGCGCCCGGGTCCCGGCCCGGCCCGGGGTGGCCCTGGCCCGCCGCCAGCGCCGAGAGTTGCCGCGGCTCTGAGCGCTGCGCCGCGGGGGAGGGCGGGTGCCTTCCCGTGCCTTCCCGCTCAGCCGCCTGCTCCCCCGATCTCGGCGCCCCCAAAACACCGGCCAGTGCTTAGGCCACCTGGTGGGAATGTTGACCCCTGGATCACTGACAATCTGTGTATCCGTGGCTCTGCCCAAAGCACCAGATGTTAGGGCTGGACTTCGAGTTCATTCCCAGGGTCCGCTGCCCAGGACCTCTGGGTTCTTACCCAGCTCTCCCACGAGCTCAATCTCAGACAAATCTGCCAGTCTCCTTGCACCCCAGTCTCCTTTCCTGTGATAGAAAGCTGTACGTCCACTCTCTCCCTGCTGTGAAATAGGACACTGTTCTAGGCCCTAAGTAGGTCCCCGCCCCCTTGGGGGGCGGGGCGGTGATGGGTGAGGTTGGTCGGACACTTAGAACATAGACATTGAAGAGTGAAAATCGCTATGAAAAAGTGTCGTATCGGGGAAGGCAAACCTTATTTGTGGGATCGGCAATCAACTAGATTAACTTTCCCAAATCTTCTTGGTTCTAATTCTTATTCTCATTATTAGGGCTTATTATTTATTATTATTAGTGGTAGCAATAGTAATTTGGCTTCCTAAATGCCAGGCACTATAGTAAACATTTTACTTGTGTTTCCTCATTTACCTCATTCACAACTTCTCTATAAAACAGGCATGCTTCTTAGCATTACTGTTACTACTATCTTCATTTTAGAGAAACTGAGGCCAGAAAAATGAAAGCAATTTGCCTACTGTTACACAGCTACTAAGGGACAGAACCAGTATTCAAATTCAAACTGTTGGAGGCCTCCTGTTGCTTAACCACTAATCTACACCCACAAAAACCTGAAGACCAGGGGTGCCTGGGTGGTTCAGTGTGTTAAGCCTCTGCCTTTGGGTCAAGTCATGATCCCAGGGTCCTGGGATCAAGCCTCCCCTCCAGCTCCCTGCTCAGAGTGGGGGAGTCTGCTTCTCCCTCTGACTCTCCCTACCACCTGTGATCTCTCATGTGGGTGCTCTCTCAATCTAATTATTAAGTAAATAAAATATTTTTTTTAAAAAAAAACCCCAAAACAAGAAACATGAAGACCAAAATGGGGCTATGCCTTGAATGTGATGGATGAGACTAGAAGGGGAGAGGGGTGGTTTAGTCTGTAGACAGGAAAAGCAAATGAAGTTGAGAGCTTTCTGATCCATGGATCAGACTTCAGGTGTGTGACCTGAGAAGTCACTAGCATGGGGATATCCATAAGCACACATTGGAACATGTAAGGAAGAACTTCTCTAACAGAACATTTCAAAAGTGGCATCAGTAAGTGAGTGAGAGAGTGAGCATCTTACCACTGAAGGTCAACATTCAAAATATAACACTGCAGGATGCCTGGCGGGCTCAGATGGAAGAACATGTGACTCTTGATCCCAGAGTTGTGAGTTTGAACCCCACTCTGGGTGTTGAGATGACCCCCCCAAAAAAGATAAATAAACTTTAAAACAACAACAACAAAACCCAAAATATAACATTGCATGGCAACTATACATCAATAATAATTAAAAAAAAACTTTTAAGTCAGCATTCAAGGGATGCATGCTCAGTCAGTGAAGCAACTGCCTTCAGCTCGGGTCATATCTCAGGGTTCTGGGAGGGAGTCCCGTTAGGCTCCTTGCTCAGTGGGGATCCTTCTTACCCCTGTGCCTGCTGCTCCCACTGCTTGTACTCCCTCTGTCTCCCTCTGACAAATAAATAAATGATCTTTAAAAAAAATTTTTTTTTAAAGTCAGCATTCAAGCAGAGAGGCTTATCAGAAATGCTTCAAAGAGGGGCGCCTGGGTAGCTCAATGGTTTAAGCATCTGCCTTCAGCTCAGATCATTATCTCAGGGTCCCGCATTTGGCTCCCTGCTCAGCGGAGAGTCTGCTTCTCCTCCTGCCAAGCTCTACTCATGCTCACACTCACGCTCTCTCTCTCTATCAAATTTAAAAAAAAAAAATAGGGGCTCCTGGGTAGCTATTCAGTGGGTTAAGCCTCTGCCTTCGGCTCAGGTCATCATCCCAGGGTTCTGAGCTTTCTGCTCAGCAGGGAGCCTGCTTCCTCCTTTCTCTCTGCCTCTCTGCCTACTTGTGATCTGTCTGTCAAATAAATAAATTAAAAAAAAAAATGTTTCAAAGAAAAGTCCCATAAAAGAGTGGTTTAAAGATCTCTAGGTTTCGGAGCTCCTGGGTGGCTCAGTGGGTTAAAGCCTCTGCCTTCGGCCCGGGTCATGATCTCAGGGTCCTGGGATCGAGCCCCATATTGGGCTCTCTGCTTGGCAGGGAGCCTGCTTCCCCCTCTCTCTCTCTGCCTGCCTCTCTGCCTACTTGTGATCTCTGTCTGTAAATAAAAAAATAAAATCTTAAAAAAAAAAAAAAAAGATCTCTAGGTTTCTTTCCCATTCTTTAGGAATTCTAAAGAGAAATGGAATCCTAGAGTGGCTAAGTGACCTATCCAAAGCCCCCTAGGGGATGAAGACCCGATCCCAAGGCCAGCCTGACTTCTAAATCGACTTCCTTTTTGTGGGAAGGGTCTTGAGTGCTCAGCGTCAGCGCCTCAGTTCTGCTCCTGTAAAGTGTTTGTGGGGGGTGGGGGTGATCAGCATTTTCTCCCGAGTATGGAGTCATCTGCTTTGCTCGTTTCACTTTACATGACTGATGTGTGCCCTTCTTCCTAGCTTGTGTTGAGTATTCTGTAATTTCAGACCCACATGCCAACAACAATCCCTGGGCAATTGTTGTATTACTGGGGTCCCAGAGGTAGCAGGGTTCCATAGTCCCAAGAAGTATTTATTTGTTAATTTAAGGAAAAGGAGACAAGCTGGCTAGTATTTTCATTTGAAACAGATGTTTCTTAGATTCTGTTTGAGGGCTCTGGGTTATCTTGAATTAAATTCCTAAAGTACTCACTCTAGTGCCTCACCTTTTATCCTAGTCATAAATACTTTGTTGGGCAGCAATTTAATGGCCAACTTCAGAAAAGCCATTCTTTTCTCAATGTTCTGGAGAGCTACTTGTTTGTTTTCAACTGGAAACCATTGTGTAACAAAGCAAACCAATTATTGGGGGGGGTTGATTTCTAGAACATGTACAAAGAAATGGACATCCCCTTGCTCCCAGTGACACTAACTCAAAGATAGAGTTCCTCTTCACTTTTACCCTTCACAGAGTGATCAATTTTTAAATATCTTTTTTGAAAAGAAAATACATTTACCTGGTTCGAAATTCTAAAATATAGTATGAGGACTACAGCTTATTGACCTTTGGGTTCCTCTCAGTGTCTGGCATCCTGCCTTGTATACAGTAGGGACTGTATATGTTTTTGTGGACTGGGTAGGTGAGTGAGTGTGAATTGAGAAGTTGTGGGAGACACAGGAAGAAGGGGCTTAGGATGAGGCAGCAGACATTGTGCCTGAGATTTATGGACTTCAGGGGAGCCCAGATGAAACTCCCAGGCCAGTTGCAAATTTGACCACGACTTTATCTAGAGATCTGGTCTAAAAGCAGTGATATCAGGGGCACCTGGCTGGCTCTGTTGGAAAAGCTTATAACTCTTGATCTTTGGGGTCATGAGTTTGAGCCCTATGTTGGGTATAGAGATGAGTTAAAGAAATAAAAACTGAAAAAAAAAATTAAAAAAAAAAAGTAGCATCAGACTCTTGAGTTAAGCGTTACCTAAAGACTTTGTGCCCTTCACTCCCCCTAAAAAGATTATGCACCAGCCTGAGTCTTGGGGTTGCAAACAATAAAAACTAATTTTGATTGACTGAAACAAAGAAAGGAATTCATTGAAACAGTCTTGACCTCAAAGAATCCATGGACAGCCTAGACAACCAGGCTAGAAATACAGGCAGACATGAAGGGAGGCTGGGGGGCCAGACCTCCCAGACGAAACCACACCACAGGAAAAGTGCTGCTGCTGGACACTGGCAACATGCGGAGGATGGGGGCCGTGGCTGCCCCAGCTGCCCCAGCCACAGCCACATACCGCCTGCCACCGTTCCTGGGGTAATTGTTGCACATTGCCTGCTTCTCTGGGTTCCTGTCTCCTGATCACGATCCAGGTGGGACTGACTGGGTCCCAAGTAGTCAGTAATGAGGGAAAACTGCTACCTGTGCCTTCTGGCTTCCAGAAGTGAAATGCAGGCCCTGCCTCACACAGTGGCCTGTTCTCCAAACTGATAAAGGCCATTTAGAGGCTGAGTAATTGGGAAAAGGATATAAGTCCATTATGCAGTTCTCTACTAACAATTTGTAAGCCCTGAACAGAAAGAATTAAAGAGTAGAATCTGTATAAAGTGCTATATAACACAGCATGGGAGTGGAACTCTCAAACCGGAAGAGGTAGTTCTTACACTTGTTATCCAGTGTCTGCTGCAGGAGTGGGCAGGTGGGCCATCTACAGGGAAGATGGGGAGCCATCTCACTTTCTTCTGAGTCCTTAAGGAGAGAATTCTTACTGAGCAGATAGGCATGGAAAGCTATGCGAGGTAGAAAGGACTATGTGCGCATCAAGACGCAATTACCTTTCTTTGTTTTCAGAAAACGCGATAACTTCATTGTAGCTGGATTGAATGCTACACGTTGGGCTGTGCTGTGACAGCTGCTGGCAGGCACCACATTGGGGAAGGCATGCATGTTTCACTAAGGAATTTAAACCACTTCAGTAGGCAATGGGGAAGTCATGGAGGAATGGGGATTGTGTGGGATTATTTGAATTTTAAAAACATCATCTAGTAGTAAATGGATCCTAGAACAATATAAGGATGAAGGATAAGAATAAAATGTTGAAGGAATATCTAATGACCTTCAGGCTTTAAGGGGATGGAGGGTCTAGGCCAACTCAGAGATTTTTGTCTTGGGTGACTAGGTGCATGGTGGGATCTTCACTAAAGAAAGGGCCTCCTAGGGGTGCCTGGGTGGCTTAGTGGGTTAAAGCCTCTGCCTTCGGCTCAGGTCGTGATCCCGGGGTCCTGGGATCGAGCCCCACAACGGGCTCTCTGCTCCACAGGGAGCCTGCTTCCTCCTCTCTCTCTGCCTGCCTCTCTGCCTACTTGTGATCTCTGTCAAATAAAAAACAAAAAACAAAAACAAAAACAAACAGATGACACCTAGAGCAGATCTAAATGAAGGTGTCCAGTGGGAAGATGAATATAAGGTTCTAGGAGAGGAAAGTTGGGATGGGTAACCGAGATTTGGAAGTCACTGGCAAACCTGCTGTACATGAAGCTGTAAGAGTGAATGAGGTTGACCTGGGAAAACAGGAAGGACATGAAGAGAAAAAGGCCAAGGGCAAAGACCTGTGAACACAAGCAAGGGGCAGGCGGAGGAAGGGGAGCTGGCCAAAAAGACGGGGCAGGAGCAGGCAGTTAGAGTGGGGAGGTGAGCCAGCCTCTTACTAAACATCCTTGTGAACAATTTCTTTCGATTCTTGTGCTTCAGTCTGGTCCCACACCACCAAGTCAAACCACAGTTAAAATATTTGGCCAGTACCTTTTCATTCAAGTATTTTTTGAATTATTTTAATATCTGATTTTAATCTATTGTTTTCTAGTTGGAAGTCCCCTGGGTCAGTGCAATGCTACCCTGGAAACTGCCTGAGGGGGGGGGAAATCCTTTTAAGGATCTGCAATTGTATGCACTAGTGTGTAAATAACTTGTAAGGCTGACTGGAAGTTGATAAAACCTTTGTGAATTTCACTTCCGTTCATTTATCTTACAGAAATCCACACACAAGTGTACAAAAACACATGCATAAAATTGTTTATTGTGACTTTTAAAAAAAATCAAAGAGCTAGAAATAGCCCAAATAACTGTCAGCAGGAGACAGTTAACTCAATTCCAGTGTGTTTACACCATGGACTACTATGCAGCCAAGAAAAAGAATAGGGTTTATCTATAGGCACCAATATGTAAAGATGTCCATGTTACGGATATTGTTATAGATGCCTTATATCGACTGGGGCGGGGGGAAACAGGTTTCAGAGCCATGCACTTAACATGTATATAGGTAAATCCATATAATGCATTTATGTAATCCATTAGTCATTCAAGCGATACTGTTGAGTCAGGCACTATGCTGGGAATTCACTAGTGAATAAGACAGAAAACATTCCTGTCTCAGTGAGGGAATTTTCTAGTGAAGGGGGTCAGGTCAAAAGAGTAAAACAATAAATATATAAATTCACACGCTAATTAGTGCTATGAAGAAAATAAAGCAGGGTTAAGACCTGAAAAGTAGCTAGGTATGTTGAGGGGATGTGGGTAAGGAGTTATTTTAAATAATTTAGTCAGGAAGAGAGTGTTTCTCAGGAGAGAACATCTCAGCCGTAATCTGAATGAAGTACGGGAGTGTCCTAGAGTTCCCCAGAGCAACAGAACCAACAGGGATGTGTGTATGTGTGTGGAAACGGGGAGAAAGAGAGAATGAGAGAGAGACATCTATTTTAAGGACTTGACTTATATGATTGTGGAAGCTTAGTAAGTCCAAAATCTGCAGGTTAGGCGGCAGGCTAAAGACCCAGGGAAAAGATTTGCAGTTTGAGACCAAAGGCTGTCTGCTGGCAGAATTCCTTCTTGCTTGGGGGAGATCAGTCTTTTTTCTAGTAAGGCCTTTAGTTGTTGGATGGTAACCAACCACTTTGTGTAGGGCATTCAGCTTTGCTCAGAGTTCACCCATTTAAATGTTAATCTTATCCAAAAATCACCTTCACAGAAGCATTCAGAATAACGTTTGACCCAATCTTTGGTCCAACCACGACCCAGCCAAGTTGGTACCTAAAAGTAACCATCACAAGTCCATTCCTTGTCAACTTGTCACCCACCTGCATCTCCTTAACCCATACTGAGTCTCTGAATAGACAATAACAAGGTCATTCTTCCATCTAACAGGACACAACTATCCTGTGTATAAAACTAGAAGAGGATACAAAGTTAATAATAATGCAGGGTTTGATCTCGTTCAGAAAGCACCACAGGTTCACGAACTCTTGACACTTGCCTAGTCCCTCAAATGTCATCCTAAGCTACCTGATTCCAGCCCTTTCCTGGGCATTTTACATTTGACTGTTCAGATTCTGCGGGGTAATTCTGGCTATGCGTTATGCTAGGCCAGAAGTTGGCTAAAGTAATAGAAAATGACTCTATCCACAAGGTGGCAGTATTGTATAACCGTTGAAAACCATGACACAGCATGGGCTCTTGACCATCCCCTTCCGTGGCTTATTTGTGATCTATTAAGTGAATGTCTGGTTTTGTATCTTCTCTTAATCTGGAAATAAATAAGCAGTTTCACTCCCAGAGTGTTTTAAAGTTCTGAGATGCATTGACTCGAGATATAAAAAAGCAGGGTTTTCTGGACTCAGGAAAGTCTGAGTTCAAATGCAAGGAGCATCCTGGCTTATTGCACTTGGTCGAGTTAACTGAGAGCTCAGGTTTACAGATATGCCTCAGCTGCCCTATCTAAAAATTTAGAACAGTTGGGGGCAACTGGCTGCCTCAGTAGAACATGCATCTCTTGATCTCAGGGTCCTTAGTTTAAGTCCATGCTGGGTGTAGAGCTTATTTAAAAAAAAACAAAAAAAGTAAAACAATGAAGGGGTGCCTAGGTAGCACGGTCAGTTAAGCATCTGTCTCTTGAGTTCGGCTCTGGTCCTGATATCAGGGTCGTGATCTCCGGGATCATGAGATTGAGCCCTGCATCAGGCTCCTCTCTCAACAAAGAGTCAGTCTGCTTGAGATTCTCTCTCTCCCTTGCCCTCTACCCCTCCACCCCCTCAAATAAATAAATATTATTTCCCCCATGAAGTCTTTTTTTTATGACATGAAATAATATAGGTAAGAATACTACTATATAAAATGCCATATAAATGTTAAAAGTAATTATTATCTTAGCATTGGAAAATCAATCAGGGTAGATGTCATCTGAAAGCTCGGTATCTTCAAGTTGATTCAAAGCAAGTTTCTGAGGCCTTTAGATTAGCCTAGAATATTTCATTTCTCTTTCCTGTGACACGTCTTAGCCAGTGATGACCTTGTCAAAAGTAATCTTCTATATGAAAAGATCAGTTATGGTACCATAATTATTACACTTCTCTTATTTTTGGCTTTGGACAAGAATTGTGAATTACCTATTTCAGCTGACAGCATATCTCCTTCCATGGGGAAGGTTAACAAAAGTCACCTCTGGTTTGAATTACCTAATATAATAGCAGCAGAGTATATTTGTATGAGGTTAATGGCTTAAACGAAGTGCTTTTACAGATCCTATTTCAACTAGGGCAGAAGCTATGGCAATCAATGATACAGTGGGAGATGAGAAAATATAGGCTTAGAAGGTCAATAGGATTTGAAATTCTAAGCAGCAACAGAAAATATAAAAAATAATTGAGTCTTGGGCACCTTGCTGTAGGTTAGAAGGAGCCAGAAGTTAAGTACAAAGGGTCTTAGGTCTATCATTTGCCTAGCAAAGAGAACACTGAAAAGAAACAGTCATGGGAGCTCAGATTAGGTTCAGGGGACAGTAGGAAGTAAGGAGGGGCTGGAAAGTCTGGTAGATAGCTAAGATTAAGTAAATCAGTTGGCTTGAGAAACTGAAAGGGAAAGAGGCAGACGAAATTAACACAGGAATTAGTTAGAAATAAACTGTGGTTTAAAAAGGATGGCTGGTGGGGATAGGAGGATGGAGGTAAATAGCTGAATTCAGGTATCACCAGGTAGAGAGCCAGGGACTACTGGGCATGGAGGAGATGGGTGTCAGCCTGCAAAAGTATAGAAGTTGAGGCTCAGCTAAAAGTCAGAAACCCCACTGATAGAGCACCCGAGTTGCAAGTTGCAGAACTTCAACACTGAGAGGCCCACCTGCTGGAGGGGGACAGTGTTAGTCAAATGTGGGTCTACTGAGGTACCTAAGGCTAGTTGCTGCCTATTCAGATGCAGAGCAGACTCTGGGGTTTGGATCCCTCATGCTAACTGTGAAAGTGAACGGGGCATTCATCCTAGAACAGTGGTTTTGGATTGTGGGCGGTTCTCAAAGGCTGGTGGTGTTGGGTAAAAGACCAGAGCTTCACCTTCCTTACATGATAGATGTAACAATGAATGCTCTGATGTGGATCATGAAAAGCTCAAGTTAGTGCATCACAAAATACTTTATATACTGTAAATGCTATATAAATATAATTTGGCTTGCTCTGCCCTACAATCAAGAGTTCTTTTTTTGTCCAATCAGGCACCTGGCTCTGCTTACTGCAGGAAGCCCTTTTGCAGCAGCCTTGGGCTTGACCAGGATGAAATGTAGCAGCTAAGCCATTTTCTGTGATCGGTATCAGTACTTCCTGGCATTAGCACGGGGAGTTGAGAGTTAACAGGATGTATTTTAGGACCCACTCTCCTCAGGAAAGGCAACTCAAGCATCTTCCAAATTTAGTCTCACAAAGGAGAGTAGATTACTATAGTGAGTAATAATGAGTCACTGGGAGCAGTTTCGTGCCCTTGCCAATGAACAATGCAGAGGAAGAGAGCAGGGGCTGAGAAAAGGAAGGGACAAAGAAATGGCAGAAACTCCACAGTACAAAATTCTTCCCAATAAAAATAGCCAACACAAATATCCCCAAAGGTGGTGCATGACAGCCCATTTCCAGGAATGGCTTGTGTGATTAAAAGAGAAATTTTGAAATATAATTTGATTTCCAAAATATTGCCAGGTCAGACCCACTTGACCAGAACGAGATAACTCGGGTGGAATGGGGAACTTGAGGGAAACTCGGGCATTTCATCTTTTCCAAGTCCTGCCCTTGGTATGGTTTCCGACGAGTACATGGAACATCAGTGATTTGAATTTCCTCCCTGTCAGGAAGCATCCCTGGCATTTAAATATGTCACTGCAGAACGTTCATTGCAGACAAATGAGTTACAGCCTCAGGCATTATTTCAAAGCAATTAGGGGAGGAAGGGGTGGGACTAGTGGAAACAGTATTTTAAGAAGACAGGAAACAAGCTTTGCTTGATTTTCACTGTTGAATCTTATTCCTTGCCAAGAATAAGACTGTGTTGAAGAGTAAAATCATTTCATGATTTCCTTCTATGAGAATCTAAGTAAGGATATTTTCAGGTCCAAAAAAAAAAAAAAAAAAAAAACCCACCCCCAAACCCCAGCACCTACAGAGGTCACTCACTGAGGCCCTTCCCCCACCACTAGTGAGAGCTACACCTAAAACTAAGATTCAATTTTTGCCTTTCTTAAATGCTTTAAAAAGAAGATTATTTCCCAATGAAACAAGATGGCACCGGGGAGTGAAACAAACCATCTCAGGAAACAAATTTAGGATTGCTAGAAGGAGGGATGCGGAAGCTGGGTGAAGGACATTGGGAGGGTAGATGCTATGGTGAGTGCTGTGAATTGTGTAAGACTGATGTATCACAGACCTGTACCCCTGAAACAAAAAATACATTATGTGTTAATAAAAAAATTAAAAATTGAAAAAAATTAAAATTTTTTTTTATTTAAAAAAAAATTGAAAAAACAAAAAAGATTATTTCCCAGTCTCTGATTTGGGAGCCTCCTCTAATTTCCATCCATGTATCTATAGCTATGTCTCATTGTTAGAGAATCTGATTTTCCTGACATGTGTTAAGGAGCATTGGTAAGGACCTACCCATCCAAATTTTATGTATTTTTTTTTTCTTTTTTAAAGATTTTATTTATTTATTTGACAGAGAGAGATCACAAGTAGACAGAGAGGCAGGCAGAGAGAGAGAGAGAGGAGGAAGCAGGCTCCCTGCTGAGCAAAGAGCCCGATGTGGGGCTCGATCCCAGGACCCTGAGATCACGACCTGAGCCGAAGGCAGCGGCCTAACCCACTGAGCCACCCAGGCGCCCCCAAATTTTATGTATTATCTGAATTTTAAAAAGCTTTAAAAGAAAAAGAACAAGCAAATTTCCTTCTGCTTTAAAGTATAGGAGTCATTTCAGTAAATAGCACAATACATTTAAAGCTAGGAAGAGCCTTGGAATCTGACTTTTCTTTTAAAAAGATTATAACATTGAATAAATAAATAAAATCTTAAAAAAAAAAAAAAAAAGGGACGCCTGGATGGCTCAGTTGGTTAAGCCATTGCCTTCAGCTCAGGTCACGATCCCAGAGTCCTGGGATCCAGTCCTGCCTCTGGCTCCTTGTTCAGCAGGGAGCCTGTTTCTCTCTCAGCCTCTGCCTGCCACCCTGCCTGCTTGTGCTCTTTCTCTCTCTCAATCTGACAAATAAATAAATAAATAAAATCTTAAAAAAAAAAAAAAGATTATAACATTGAAGCCTAGGAAAATATTTAAGGTAGAGTCACAACTAAAATTAAGATTTCTCTGACTACATACATAGGTCAGGATACTTTACCTCATATCATTTAACCTAGTCCTTAAACACCCGACTCTGTTTTCTCCTCTCCCACCCCAACTACTTTTTGAGAATAAAATTAATTTCCATTACTCTATTATTGTTTCCATGGGCTTTTGCTTAAAGTTAGGGAAACTTCCGGGTTCTCTACTACTCTAAATGTAGATGGCAACGATTTAGCTACATAGATGAAGAAGGACACATTCTCATTTAACCAGTTATACTGAAATGCCTAACTTAAGCATTTAAAAGGTATCTGTAGTAAATTCCAGATTAATCTAAGTTTTAGAACACTGATGAGTTGAATTCTTCCCCATCTCTAAGACCTTGCACACTTATTTTTTGGGAATACTTGAGCTCATGCAAAATATGAGAGATGTGAAAACATATGAGATTATTCTGTTTTTCCTATTTGGTCAACTCCAGTCTTGATTTTGAGAGGCCTTTGACCTCATTCTCTCTTACTGGAAACTAATCTTTCCCTCACTTCAACCAAATCTAAATATCTGTAGAATACAATTGCTTCACTAATGGCCAACAAATGTGTCTTGTTAGCTATGTCCATAATAGGACCATTTTCAATTGTATGAGCACATCCTTGTAAACCACAGACTTGCAAAATTCTTGACATTTTGTAATGGGTAGGGAAGGGAGCAAGAGCTGCAATGAAAAGATATATTCTAATTAAATTTATTAGGTTTTATGACAACAGGTGGTCAGAAAAGAAAACCTAACAGCCTTTTAAGGACCGATTGAAAAAAATTAAGATTGAAATTTGTAAAGATAAATATAAGAAATCAAAGAATAGCTCATGATTATGAGTTTCATCATCACAAACTGTACCAAGACAGACAATTTTATGATATAAGGGGTCTTAAGACTCTCCATAGCATTTCTAGAAATATATCATAACCAATTAATTTTAGATGTGAGCAAGGATTTAGCTACACAAATATTCATTAAAGCATTATTTATACTAGCAGACGTTGGGAAGTAACCAGAAAACTCAACTGGGATTGGACAAATGTTGGTCCATCAATACAATACGTATTTTTAAGTTTATATTAAAAATTATTCTTTGGGGGAACCTGGGTGGCTCAGTCGGTTAAGTGTCCAGACACTCAGATCTCAGGGTTGTCAGTTTAAACCTCATGTTGGACTCCACCCTGGCTGGGTATGAGCCTACTTAAGAAATAGTGATAGGGACACCTGGGTGGCTCAGTGGGTTAAGCCACTGCCTTCGGCTCGGGTCATGATCTCAGGGTCCTGGGATCGAGTCCCGCGTCGGGCTCTCTGCTCAGCAGGGAGCCTGCTTCCTCCTCTCTCTCTCTCTGCCTGCGTCTCTGCCTACTTGTGATCTCTCTCTGTCAAATAAATAAATAAAATCTTTAAAAAAAAAAAAAAAGAAATAGTGATAAATAAATAAATAAAAATGAGTCTTTGGAATATTATTTATTTATATGTGTTAAAAAACAAAATTCAACCCAGTAAATGAAGATCTAATTGGCTTTATTAAATGACTCATGAATTGGGCGACATCTCATCTCTCAAGCAAAGGGCAGCTCCTGCAGTTGTACAAAATGGAAGGCTTTTATAGGAACAAGGGTGGGGCAAGAAAATTACAAGCAGAAGAAAAGAAAGGATTGTTTCAGAAGGGATCACCTTCCTTGAGTGGGGAGGGCAAGGGGTCTTAGTATACAGATTACCTCATTACCTCACCTTCCTTTGGGAGATAGAGGAGGTCCAAGAGACAGTTTATCTCCTTAGTGGTGATCAGAAAATTCCTGACTGACCGGTTCAGACTTAATTTCTGAGGGAGGTTGAAACTACAATTAGATTAGGTATTAAGCCCTGGTTTACCGACTTGGGGACTTAACTCAAGAGAGGCTATTTTGAGTCTGTGGTTTTCCTTTTAATCTATGGAATTGTGTCCAACAATTTATTAAGTGGGGAAAAAAAAAGAAAACAGGTTGCAAAACTGAATGTGCATTATGACTAGTAAATTTTAAGAAATAAAATTAAATATATGTATATACATATTTGATATATATACATACACCTAACACACACATACAATATGCATAGAAAAGACTGGATATTTATACACAGCAAAATGTTAACATTTGGTGATTATCTCTTAAGAGATTTTTGGATTTTTTTTTTTATGATTTATCTAAACTTTCTAAAGTTTTTCAAATGAATATCTGTCACTTATTAAAGTTTTTTGGGGCGCCTGGGTGGCTCAGTTGGTTGAGTCTGCCTTTGGCTTGGGTCATGATCCCAGGGTCTTGGGATCCATTCCCACATTAGGCTCCTTGCTCAGTGGGGGGCCTGTTTCTCCTGCCTGTCCCTCTCCCCGCTTGTCTGTGTGTGTGCGCGCATGCCCTCTTTCTCTCAAATAAATATATAAAATTCTTATAAAGATTTAAATTTTTAAAGTTTTTTTTTTTTTTTAAGATTTTATTTATTTATTTATTTATTTGACAGACAGCGAGACGGAGAGAGCACAAGCAGGGGGAGTAGCAAGGGGAGAGGGAGAAGCAGGCTCTCCACTGAGCAGGGAGCAGATATGGGGTTTGATCCCCAGACCCTGGGATCACGACCTGAGCCGAAGGCATACTTTTACTGACTGAGGCACCCAAGTGCCCCTATTTATTTATTTAGAGAGCACCTGTAGGGGTAGAGGCAGAGGGAGAATGAGAGAGGGACAGAGACAGAGACAGAGACAGAGAATGAATCCTCACTAGGTTCCAAGCTCAGCACAAAGCCTGATATGGGCCCTATTTCATGAAGCTGAGATCATGACCTGATCTGCAATCAAGAGTCAGAGGTTTAACTAAATAAAGGTGCCCCAAATATTTGTCACTTATAAGAAAAAGAACAAAGTCATTGGGTAGCATATGATGGAACTTACAGAATCTTGAAGTCACATGGGTGAAAAGCATAAATAAGTTCAAAGAATGAAATTAATTGAAATAAACCTATGGCTAATGACTCCATTGAAAGTAAGAAATGTTCACAGCCTGCTTCAAATGTGGCTGAAGTAGCTATGGTAGGTAGCTATCATAGACAGCTACTTCATAGGTATCATAGGGGCAGCAACCCCTTTTTATAAAACCTCATGAACAGAGCAAAGGGAGAAAAGAGGAATTGAGACAAGAAAGGGACACAGAAATTGCTGTCACTATCAAAGACTGGAAAAGAGACTAAATGAATTATCACTCTGATCCAACAGGACATTTCTTTTTTTTTTTTTTTTTTTTAAAGATTTTATTTATTTATTTGACAGAGAGAAATCACAAGTAGATGGAGAGGCAGGCAGAGAGAGAGAGAGGGAAGCAGGCTCCCTGCTGAGCAGAGAGCCCGATGCGGGACTCGATCCCAGGACCCTGAGATCATGACCCGAGCCGAAGGCAGCGGCTTAACCCACTGAGCCACCCAGGCGCCCCCCAACAGGACATTTCTGATGGTCTTGTTTTAAAGTACTCCACTCACTCACTCATCTGATCCTGATTGTGCACAAAGCAATAAAACAATGGAACACCACCTAAGAACCTAAGACAGTATTTGACATCTTCTAAGACATTCCATTTTTTCTATTTATTTGTCCCAAACAACTTTGAGATGGGCAGACCATCCTTGTTTTAATTTTCCTCCTTACAGCCTCTGTCTATAATTGTTGTGCTTGTCTTTATTATCTTACTCAAATTGCACTCTGGTTACCAGTGATCTTTCCTCGGGTAAATACTGTGGCTTTACAAAGATGTTTTCAATTCATCTTGACCTATCTATGAACATGGAAGTAATCACTAAGGCGTGATTACCCCAATCTCCATTCTACTCCTTTTTCTAATTCCTTTGGTTACAGGTTGGGGTTCTAGTTCTTTTTTTGCTATGAAGACCGGTGTGATCTTGGACAAGCCTCTTGTGTCCTAGTGGACACAACTGTTATGTGTGAAGCCACTCTGTACATTGCAAAGCATTTCAAAATATGATCCTTGAAGCAGATGATCTCTAAGTTTCCCTCAAGGTCTAAAATTTTTAGTCTATATTTTTGGTTATATTTTTAGTGAATTCATGTGATCCAAGAATTGCATTTTGGCAAATTTTAGAAGACTCCTTCCATTATACCAAAGCTGCTGCTGATTCAATAAGTACAGAATGATTTGTAGCTTTAATAATAACACCAAAAACAGGTACTTCTTCAATTGCTGAAGTTGAAAATTACCAGAAATGATGCATGATTTTAAGGAAAAGGCTGTGTTATAGTCTGTGCCTAAAACTTTTATTTTCTATGTTAACTACCCTTCAACATTTGCCCTTCTAAAATCTGACAAATTTAAATTTCTTTTTTTTTTTTTTTTGGACAAATTTTAAATCTTAACATAGAGGCAACCGAAATCAAATTTGAAAAGGGTATGACTACTCATACAGCATTTTGCTGGATATTGTCAGTGTTGGAATAGTGACTACAGCAGGCAGGAAACAAATGAGGAGGCTCACCACATATATACATAGAATCATCATCAAATCTCAGAGGTGGAAGGGTTTCTAAAAGTCATTTAGACTGGTGGGTCCCAGAGGGTTTGATTTCAAAAGCTTATAAAAGTTCAAAACAAACAGCAACAACAAAAAGGAGGGCAAACATAAAAATGTCAGTTTATAATTTGACAAATAAGTATACCAACAAAAGAATAAAATAACCATCTATCATCAGCGCCATTTTATAAAAAAGGTTGCTTTAATGACATGTGTAGGACGATAAACTCTCAGAATAAAGTATGATTTGAAATTAAATAAATGAAGGTGCACCTGCGTAGCTCAGTCCTTAATCATCTGCCTTTTGCTCGTCATGATCCTGGGACTGAGTTCCAGGTCCAGCTCTCTGCTCACTGGGGTGCCTGCTTCTCTTTCTGCCCCCCCTCCCCCAGTGCGCTCAATCTCTCTCTCTCTCTTTGTCCCCGTCAAATAAATAAAATCTAAAAAAAAAAAAAAAAAAATTAAATGAAGAAAAAAATGCATTATACGGCTCATAGTTTTCTAATATCTTTATGGAAAACTGTTAGACTTGACCCATCTCTGTACACATACCTTTGGGAATCCCTAATCTAGTGCATTCTATGCACACCTCTACCCCCCACCCCATCCTATCTCCCACAATGGAGCAACTGTATCCTCACTACACCAAAAAATCCCTTTAAATGTGTACTCCACCCACTGTGGGGAACTCCTCAAGCTTTGTAGTCCATTAAATTTTGGAGTCTGGTAGAAAATCAGCATAAGAGCTGCTATCCCTGGGAACTTCAAGATGCTTACACTTAGCTTTTTTTTAAAAGACCAGACTCTAACAGCAGAGAATTTTAAGTAGGCCAAACGTGCCTAAGAGTCACTAAACAAAAATGTCTAACAGTGTTGATTTGGGAGTCAGGCAGCCTGGGTTTCGGTAGTGCATCAAAACTCCATTCTAAACCTTAGAAGATCTGTTTTCACATTCAACACATTTGGATTAGAGCTTTATGAATTAGAAGTATTTAAATCGGCATTAGAGTAGCAGGGAGGAATTTCAGTTATCTCTCAGGATGAACTCCACTAATGACTCGATCAGCTTTCAAAGTTGCAGTTAAGTCTACATTTTTTTCCACTTCCATTTTAATGAAATTATTTTGAGAGATTCCGTTTTAAATTTTTACAACCGAGGTTTGATTCATTCACCGGGGTTTGATTTATATTACAGACGACAGCATCAACTACAGAGCTTTCTTTTGTTATCATTACTACCAGGCCGTTTCCTCAGGTCAAATTTTGTAAACCCAAATGTGGTCAAGATTTGATTTTTTAATCGATTTTTAGTAAAAAAAGGAAAAAGGTATAAAGGTCAACAGTAACTTTTAACGTTTACTGCTTCAAACGTTATCAATTTTATTAATAGTTCTTTCCATCCTGTTTTTCGTATCAGTACTGCAGTTTTCAACATGACCAAGATATGATTATTATAGAGGTTTTTTTGGGAGGGGTGGGGTGGGTGGGAATAATTTCTACTATGGCTTTTTCAGGGTTGTAAATTTTATTCTGTTGAGACATCTGCTACTAAAATAATGAATAGGGCATTGGGGGGTTTTTCCCCCTTGGGGACCAAATTTATCAGTGGAGCAACAACACAAAGGCATAGGATAATTCCTGCTTTCCCTCTTTTCGGTAAAACGATTCTCCAACAGTCTGTGGAGCGCAGAATCCTAATGCTTAAGACTTCATCAACTGCTCTCCGCTAAAACCGGGAGCCAAGACTAAACCGAGCCCGGCCAGGGATGCTTTTCTCTTCCTCTCCACCAGAGGCGATAGCCTCTCGCAAAACAAAATTGGGCTGGAACAGGCTGGTCTGAGGGAGTGGCCCAGAAAAAGATCAAAGGTTAAAAATCGCCTTAAACAAAGAGCAAAGGTCAAAACTCCCAAGGAAGCCAGAAGTTCCCATCCTCCAGGAAGAATGAAGGTTACTCCTCCCTAACAAGCTCTCGGGGCCCGAGGACGCGCGGCCTTTCAGAGACCAGGCGGGTCGGACGTGACTAACAGGTAGCTGGAGCCAAACAGCCAACAACCGGAAGTGGAAGTGAGCCCCGGGCGGGGGAGAGGAGAGGCCACCTCACGCCTGCGCAATCAGCAGGTTTGCAGTACGCATGCGTGATTGGGCGGTGACGGGGTGACGCTCGGAGCGTGGGCCGTGACTCTCACGGATCCGGTTCCGCCCTCCCTCTCGTTGCCGACCCTCCGGGTCTAGCGCCCGAGATCCCTTTCCCAGAGTGCTCTGCGCCGTGAAGAAGCGGCTCCCGGGGACTAGGGGCATTTTGTGTTGGCTGGAGCCGGAGTAACAAGATGGCGGCGTCGGCGGAGTGACAGGGGTCCCTCCGGGCGGGAGCCGGCGGCAGTGGTGGCAGCGGTATCGCCGCCCTAAACCACCGCGCCCCTTTTCCAGCCCGCGACGTCGCCGTGAAAGCGAGCCAGCGGCGGCCGCCCAGAAACAAGTGGCCCAGGCTGGTAACCGCGAGAACCCCCTCAAACAAACTGCGGCCTGGCGAAAAGAAGCCTGAGTGAGCGGCGGTGATCAGGTTCCCCTCGGCCAATTCTGGGCCTTGTAACGCCTTGAAAGAGCCACCGTTTTCCGTTTCCTGCCGCCCTCCTCCGCAGCCTTGTTCCGCGGACGAGCCCCAGAGGCCTCCGTCCCCCCCTCAGAGGTGTCGGGGCTTGGCCCCAGCCTCCATCTTCATCTCTCAGGATGGCGAGCAGCAGCGGCTCCAAGGCCGAATTCATTGTCGGAGGGAAATATAAACTGGTACGGAAGATCGGGTCTGGTTCCTTCGGGGACATTTACCTGGCGATCAACATTACCAACGGCGAGGTAATTACCCGGGGTGGGGTTCACGACCACGCTGCGCCAGTCCTCACCCCCCACCCCAAACCCCGAGTGCTCGGGCTTTTCCCCATCACACGCACGTACTGGGGAGGGGAGTCCAGAGAGAGGGAGCCAGTTTTCTTGGCTTTAGGAGCCTCCCCCGCTCTCTTTCCCTAAAAGGCAAAGAACCCGACAGAAGGGTTGGGAGAACCCATGAAGTTTCCCAGCTTGTTAAAAATGGATCTTAGTCGAACTTTTTAAGGTGTCGTTTAAGGTGAGATCGGCAAAATTGTATTTCTCTAATCCCCATGTTTCCCTACTGTATGGATTTATTTCATTGGGGTTCTTGATTTCGATCGTCATTTTCCTTCAAAATCTCTCATTACGTTTTCTGGATGAATCATTTTTCTGCACCTTGGAGGACGTGCCGATTTCGTCACTACCCCCTGAAGAGGCCTTTGAGGCTAGTTGCCTCGTTTTATAATTACAAAGAGAGCTTTCTCTTCTGAGCCTCTTATTTCTTCTCCTAGTCTCGAGTTTGAGCTTTGCTAATGTCTCCCCTCCTCCCAAGTGACATTGAATCATTGAATCCTTAGGGATGTTGATGCCATCGTCCCCTTTCTTCCCTGCAGGAAGTGGCAGTGAAGCTAGAATCTCAGAAGGCCAGGCATCCCCAGTTGCTGTACGAGAGCAAACTCTATAAGATTCTTCAAGGTGGGGTGGGCATCCCCCACATACGGTAAGAACTCGTGAGCACACAGGCTGTGCACCTAGGGAAGTAGGGCATGGGGGAAATGGGTAGAGGCAAGCAATAGCACCAGCTGAATCCGGGCCTTGTTATCTGAGTTCCCTGGGTTTACTAGCGCTGGTGGTTTCCTGAGAACCGAAAGACACCACAGTCACTGAGTCAATTTTTAGTTTGGCAACTTCGTTTAGAATTTCAGTTGGTTACACTCTGCTCCATGTAGCTTCCGTCATTCTTCTCGAGGCTTTCATTTGTAGTTAAGTATGCGGGTCATCTTTGATCTCTGCGCGGCAGGGTTGTCTGCTGCTTTCTTTATGCCGGCACCTCTGATGTTCTTAGATTTATCCAGTGAAGTGGATTTGAAGGTGCCAAGTGACCGGGTTCGGCCAGTTCGGGTTGCTATTGGAGCTGGCTTGGGAAATGGCTGCTCTTTTGTTGTGTTTTTGTTCCAACATGTCTTCCTCCTCCGCTTAGAAAATGGCGGAACGACGTGACTCAACCGCATATTCCTGCCCTTTTCTAGGCTTGGGTTCACAAGTTACTCTTCCTTGATTGGCCCTTTAGCAGCTCTGAGTGGATTAAACCTTTGAAAAGCCAAGAATAAAGGTGCGGGCGGCGGTGGGGTTCAAGGAAAGAGATGGCATAATGACAGTCTGTTGGTGATCTCTGCAGCAGATGCGACGTGAAATTGTTAAATTATACTATGGAAAATCCCTCAGAGTCCATTTAAAAGTGTTAATTATTCTTTCTTGAAGGGTAATGTTGGCTGCATTTCAGCTTGTGTACTTAATTTCTGTGAGTAATGGAAGAGGCAGTTTGACCACTACTGTGTTGAAATTGACTCAAATCTTATGTATTAAAAAGATTAATCACATAACCACAGTGTGATAAGTAACTTTAACCTGTTGAGTTACTTGTTCAGTAACTCCTCACCTCGGGGAAACTGTGGCCTTTTGGGGGGATGGGATATTGGTGAAGGCAAACAGCAGTAGTAATCAGGATAAAAGATGACCACATAAAAACATTGTGGTTTGTTAAATGGTTAACTTTAAAGATTGGTAGTTTGACTTTGAGATTAGAGATCATCTTCTTTGAATACAGGGGCTAAAATGTACTGTAAAGCCAAGCAGTTTTTCTTTTTTTTTTTTTTTTTTTTTTTTTTTAAGATTTTATTTATATATTTGACAGAGAGAGATCACAAGTAGGCAGAGAGAGAGAGAGAGAGAGAGGAGGAAGCAGGCTCCCTGCTGCTCAGAGAGCCCGATGCGGGACTCGATCCCAGGACCCTGAGATCATGACCTGAGCCGAAGGCAGCGGCTTAACCCACTGAGCCACCCAGGTGCCCAGCCAAGCAGTTTTTCAACACACAAAAATAACATTTGTAAAAAAGAACCAGAGACATTTAAGAATTAAGTGGAGCAATAGTTATATCTCTTTATCTGCTTGAGTTTATGTTTCTAAATCTTGAGTTAAGGACTAAATTGCGTATATTAATTCAGATGTGGAAACAACCAGAGTAGAGTGCTGATAGATATTTTTAATGGAGAAGTTGAATGATAAAATGTTCTATTGGTTGTAAGTGAAAAATTATTTAGAAGAAACTTCCAGGTTTATTTTGTAAGGTAAATTAATGGGAAATCCAAGATGATGGGAGATTTTAAATGATTACTATCCCTCTATCCCAGCCCCCAAAAAGCTGCTGGGAAGAATGAATGTCATTCTGGGAGAATGAAAAAAATTTTTAAAGAATGGAAGTCTTACTAAAATGTCTAGCTTTTTATTCCTTCAGAGTAAAAAGTCCATTAC
Source organism: Mustela lutreola (assembly GCF_030435805.1). Classification (NCBI taxonomy): domain Eukaryota; kingdom Metazoa; phylum Chordata; class Mammalia; order Carnivora; family Mustelidae; genus Mustela; species Mustela lutreola. The sequence goes on along the minus strand of NC_081294.1, from coordinate 41,540,455 downwards.
ATTAGCCAGAAATTAAAATGTCTTGTCTTTTGCCTTTAAACATCTCTCTCCATCCCGGCCCTCATTAATTTGCTTTCCATCACTAGTTTTTCCTAGAATTACACATAAATACAGTATACAGTATGAGGTAATTTGTGTCTGACTTCTCTCACATAATGCTCTTGAAATTCATCCATGTTGGGAAGTTTTAGAAATTTCACAAATCATGTTGAATTTAATGTATTAGAAATAATTTTCAAAAAGCATTAAAGCATCTGGCATTTTCAGTGCTAAACCTTTTATCTGGTAGCTTTTATTTAAAGGCAGTGCTGATACAGAACATCAAGAGCTGTAGTTAATACACTGAATAAACATGAATAAATGAAAATAACTTCTGAGCAAAATAATAGGCATCTATAATAAGATGTTGAGTGCAGAGAGAGTTGTAGTTACAAACTGTGGGTGGAGCTAAGGAGAGATTAACCTGGCTTTCAGAGTAATGCTTCCTGGGAGAGGAAATGGGTTTTCAGGATCAGGCTCTAAGGAAGAAAGCTTGGTTGAACTGGTTGGGGAGGGCAGCCAAGAATACAGTGTGGCTTCCTGGAGTAGTCTCTAATGCAAAAGGTAATAATTGCATGAGGGTGGGGAAAGAGTAAATTTGCTTTAGGAGTGGTAGAGTATGGTACACAGAAACAGTAGTGGTTCATTGGTTGTAAAGTGTGAGAACTGTTTTTCTCCTGAAGTGAAAGGGTAGGAAGGACTTTACATAAGCATTTTTTTATTTGGGTGGCAACATCATCTTGTCCTCTCAGTTTGTTCTCCACTATTTCCACATCACATCTATATAGCATACAGGTAAATATTTATTTGGTAAATACTGGACTAAGTTGACTTTAGTTTATCGAGATTAAATGAAGCAATCATGTGTTATTCATTGTTTTAGATGGATATAAATATAAAAATTTTAAATTTGAGGTGTCTGGCTGTCTAAGTTGGTAGAGTATATCGCTCTTGATCCTGGGGTCATGAGTTCAAGCCCTGTGTTGGGTGTAGAAATGACTTGTAAAAAACAATTTGGATTTTGCTGCAATTACACTTAACTCCATCTTCTCCCCTGCACCCCGCAGCCCCTTGAATTTACTAAGGTACTTTGGGATATCCTAAAACAAGGGCTGAAGATGATCTGCCGGCGCAGCCTACCTAATGTTTACTTGGCAAGGGATCTGTTGTTATGCAGAAGCGTGACACTCAGTGTATAAGGAGCCAAGTAAGGGTGGTGTTCAGACTCCATATTTTTAGGAAACTGAGGACATTGTTTAGTTAAGAAACTGAAATCGTCAATTAACTTCTGGAAGCTCATTAAAAATCTCTGTTTCTGTTACAACCTTCTCTATCTTCGTCGTGCTCAGTTTGAATTGAATTAATGTGATCTCTAAAGAAGCATTTTATGATAGCAAGCTCTAGATCTATCATATGGTATTGACAATGAACTTGGGTCAGTTAGTCCGTCAACAGTTCTTTGGGCCTATCAGTTAGTTTGCTGATCTGTTAAATGCAAAAGGGATTTTACCATGTTACCAATTTTCTAATTCTTACGGAGTAGGAGAGAAGAATACTGGACAGAAAGGTTTAGAGTTTCCTACTCTTCTAGAAAAAGTTTTGCATACTGAGCTTTTGGATAGGGTTTTATTTGAACAGAGTTCACTACTTAAGTCACTGGCCTAGTTGATCTCAGAACTTCTGGCTCTGAAATTTTGAGACTTCTTTTTGGATGATAGTAGCTAGAAAGCATTTCATCACAGTTCAATGTTAGGTCTAGATCTTACTTTTAAATCTTATATTTTAGTACAGAGACCTCTCTCAAGACTCTAAAAAATGCCATCTGCATCAGATAAAGTTACCAGTTACCATTTAGAAGGAAGTAAATTAATGGAATATATTTTTATAGGGAAATGAATAAAGAAGATGGGAGGGGGAATGGAAGAATTGCTGCCTTCTTTTCAACCACTTTTTGCCTTTTCAGTGTCAAGTATTATAGAAAATATAAAGAACTAGTTAACCCTTTTCAGTGTTAAAAGCAGCTTAAATTTTAATATTAGCTTTTTGGCACTGAGCATATATCTTGCAGATAAGTTATAACGCTTTTATCAGAGAACAAAGATGACATCTGCACTGGATATGTATTTATTACAGATCACTGAGTCCATGAGAAATGTGATTCTTAACTCAGAGTAACTGAATCCCTATAGATAAGCTATATGTAGTGTATATATATCTATACACAGTATATTACAGGTGCTTTATATTGGCATGTAATGGATTTCTAGTTACTGAATAACGTAACGATGCTTAAGTAGCATTCATGAGCTAAATGAATCCTGAATAAAGCCTAGTATCTCACAAATTAGAATTCTTTCTCTGAAGGGTTACTAGAGTCTCCTAACTGCTCATTTTCTCAGCCATTTTCTGAGCCATTTTCACCTTTCCGTCAAAGTCAGCATGCCTGCTCATATACCCCACACCTTTTTTATTTGATGCTACAGAGCCATGCTATGCCTTCTTCACTTAAAGGCATTTGGCCTCATTCAGAGAAAATGAAAAACTCTTCTGTAAATGTAAGTAACTTGTTTGTATTAATTGGATGCTTGTAAGTTTTTCAGTAAGTTTGTTTTTTAAAAAGATAAATTTCTTTTAGAGAGAGAGCAACAGGGAGGGGCAGAGGGAGAGAATCCCCATTATACCCCTGTGGAGTGGGAAGCTCAATGTGAGGCTCAGTCTCACAACCTCAAAAGCCATGACCCTAGCTGAAACCAAGAATTGGACACCTAACTGACTGAGCTACCCAGGTGCCTCCCTCTAATAGTTCTCAAAATATAAGTGAATACCTAGTTAAATTGAAGGGTTTTGTTACTGTTTTTGTTTCCAAAGCAATCCAAGGTGGCTCTTGAAATTTAAATGACCAGTAATCACATAACATGGGCTAATGCATGTTTTAATGCTTTTTTTATGAGATGTAATTTATTTATAGTGAAATGCATAGCTTTCATTGTGCCATCAGATAGATGAGTTTTGACAAATGTCAAATATATACACTGGTATAGCTCACACTCCCTACTGAGATAAAGAATGTTTTATTTTTTGAAAATAATCCATTGTAAGCTGGATTTTGTGGCAAGATAGGGTTTTTTTTTTTTTTTTTTTAAATTGGTCTTTTGGATCATATTACATGGTTTTGTTTTTTGTTTTTTTTCTGGATGTGATGTTGATTTGTTCGTATACAAGACTGTAGGTTAATGTTTCTGTCTCCATGAAGTACTCTCTACGACTTGTCTAATAAAATAATCAGGTGGGGGTGGTGAACAATGAGTTGCAGTTGAGATCTTTGCCTCATTTTCCCTTGTAGAACAGGGATACTGCCTTTTCCTTTTCTGAAAGTCCTCGGTGGGGTATGTTTTACGGGGACTTTGGAGGTGTTGTACAAAAAAGATTCAGCTGGAGAGTACATTCTGATCCTCAGTATAATAGGAAATGGTAGGAGCATTGTATTAGAGTCGAGTTAAGGATCCGCCTGCCATGTCATCTAGATTTCAACCTAGAATGGAATTTGAAATTTGTAATGTCAGCTTTTTTTTTTTTTTTTTTTTTTTTTTTAAAAGATTTTATTTATTTATTCGACAGAGAGAGATCACAAGTAGGCAGAGAGGCAGGCAGAGAGAGAGGAGGAAGCAGGCTCCCTGCTGAGCAGAGAGCCCGATGCGGGACTCGATCCCAGGACCCTGAGATCATGACCTGAGCCGAAGGCAGCGGCCTAACCCACTGAGCCACCCAGGCGCCCTGTAATGTCAGCTTTTGTTTAGAAAATGGATTCTTAAGATCATAAGGTCTTGGGAAATTTTTTTTAAAGCTTTTATCTATTTATTTATTTGACAAAGATAACCCAAGCAGGGGGGAACAGGAGAGGAGAAAGAAGCTAGTACCCCACAGAGCAGGGATCCGAAGGAACCTGACTTGGGACTCAATTCCAGAACCATAACCCGAGCCAAAGGCAGACGCTTCACCAACTGAGCCACTAAGCGCCCCTTAAGTTTTTGTTTTTGTTTTTGTTTTTTATTATTTTTAAAGATTATATTTATTTATTTGACAGACAGAGATCACAAGTAGGCAGAGAGGCAGGCAGAGAGAGAGGAGGAAGCAGGCTCCCTGCTGAGCAGAGAGCCCGATGTGGGACTCGATCCCAGGACCCTGAGATCATGACCCGAGCCGAAGGCAGCGGCCCAACCCACTGAGCCACCCAGGCGCCCCATGTTTTTGTTTTTTAATGCATTATATAAATTGATGAAATCGGGGTCGCTGGATGGCTCAGTTGGTGAAGCATCTGCCTTTGACTCATGTCATGATCTTGGGGTCCTGGGATCAAGGCCTGCATCAGGCTCTCTACTTGCTCAGCTGAGAATCTGTGAGAATCTGCCTCTCCCTCTCTGCTGTGTGCTCTCCCCTGCTTTCTGTCAAATCTTTTTTTTTTTTTTTTAAGATTTTATTTATTTATTTGACAGAGAGAGATCACAAGTAGGCAGAGAGGCAGGCAGAGAGAAGGAGGAAGCAGGCTCCCTGCTGAGCAGAGAGCCCGATGTGGGACTCGATCCCAGGGCCCTGAGATCATGACCCGAGCCGAAGGCAGCGGCCCAACCCACCGAGCCACCCAGGCGCCCCTCTGTCAAATCTTTTTTTAATTCTATTTATCTTTTTTTTTTTTTTGTCACATTAACATTCTTAGTTTATTAATCCTCTCATGAAAAATCTGCACAATCACCAAAGATAAAGCCACTGCAGCATCTTTACTCCTTCTGTTGTCCAATCTCCAGCTCACTTTTTGCCAGCACCAACATTGGCTTTCGCAGTCCCCTTGACTTTCTTCATTCTGTTCTTGCGTTCTTTTCGCTGTTTTCTTGAGGTCTTTTTCTTCTCATACAGACCATGTCTTGCAAGTCTATGTTTGGGTTCATTTTTCTTTGCATAATCCAAGGAATCATAAATCATGCCAAAGCCAGTTGTCTTGCCACCACCAAAATGGGTTCTGAATCCAAATACAAATATGACATCTGGTGTGGTCTTGTACATTTTGGCTAGTTTTTCCCGAATTTCTGTCTTAGGTACTGTTGCCTTTCCAGGATGAAGGACATCAATAACCATTTGTTTGCGCTGCAGTAGTCGGTTGGTCATGAACTTCCTGGTCCGGATAGTTACTGTGTCGTTTATGATGGCGGCCGAGCTCAATTCTATTTATCTATTAGAGAAAGTGCTTGCACAAGCAGGGGGAGCAGCAGGCAGAGGGAGAGGGAAGAGCAGGCTCCCCTACTCAGCCTGAGCAGGATTCCTAACTCGGGGCTGCATCCCAGGAGCCTGGGATCATGACCTGAGCTGAAGGCAGACACTTAACTGACTGAGCCACCTGGGCACCCTGGTGTTCCCATTTTTGAACCTCTGTAATATTAATACATTGTATCCCTCTGTGAATAAGGTTAGCTTCTACTCTTCAAACAAAAGCTCAGATGTTCAAAAGTATCTTAGAAACTTTGTACAGTACCTCCTACAGAACTTTCTAAAGGATAAGCAGATATTTCTTTTATTAAGTCAACAAACTTACATGAGTGTGCCTGTTACGTGTCAGGCATAGTTAAGATACTGGTCATATTTCAGTGAACAGAAAAAATTTTGTGAGACTTTTAATTCTTTTGAGCAGATGCCATGCATTTGGCAGGTAGTTGTGAATTGGTCTCTTTTGCTGAAAATTAGGAGGAAACATGTATAAATCTCAGACAGTGTGAGGACATGTTTCCTTAACATCAGAGGGATGAGTATAAGCCCTAAACAGTATCTTGAACCATCTGGAGAATGCTTTGATTGGTCAGGTTAGTGGGACCCTCATTAGGGTTCTCTGTAATCATACTTAGCATTTCTCAAACATTAACAATGCATAATAATTACCTACAGAGCTGTAGCACTTACTTGCAGTTTCACGCACATAGTAGGTTCAGTAAGTGTTGAATCAGAGATTGGAGAAACAGATTTTGGGGAAAGGTTGTGGGGGTTTTGTTTTGTTTGTTTGTTTGGCTTTTTTTTTTTTTTTTTTTTTTAAGATTCTGTTTTTGGGACACCTGGGTGGCTCAGTCAGTTAAGCAGCTGTTCAGGTGTCAAGTCCCACATGGGGCTCCTTGTTCAGCGGGGAGCCTGCTTCTCCCTCTGCCTGCCACTCCACCCTGCTTGTGCACACACATGTTCTATCTCTCTCTGGCAAATAAATAAAATCTTTTAAAAAAGAGAGAGATTTTGTTTTTAAGTAGTCTTTGTACCCATTGTGGGCCTCATACTCGCAACCTTGGGATCAAGAGTCTCATACTCTGTTCTGACTGAGCTAGCCAGATATCCCTGGAAAAGGATTTTTTTTTTTTAAACAGCTTTAATGAGATAATTGACATACATAAATTGTCACCTATTCAAAATGTACAGTTCATTGGTTTTTAGTGTGTGTTCAGAGTTGTGCAGTCATCACCATAATCTGATTTTACAGTATTTATTAGCTGGTAAACAAGAAAATAAAGTGATCTTGTTTTACTATGTCTCAAACACGCTGGCTTTTTGTAAGTTTGTTGTGAATACCAAACTTCAGGCACACTAACTCCCATCCACCTCTCTACCTGGCCATCTTCCATTTTATACTTTCAAGAATTAACCATGCTTCTTCATCAGAAAAACTTTCCTTAATGATTCTGTCTAAAAGATGGGTTGGGTTGCCATAATTTGGACCTTCTCAGAACCAGTCTCTCCTCCTCACTTCTGTTTTGTTTGTTTTTAAGTAGGCACCATGCCCAGTCTGGAAGCCCAATGTGGGGCTTGAATACAAGACCTGAGATTGAGACCTGAGCTGGGATCGAGTTGGCCGTGGGGCATCTGGGTGGCTCAGTCATTAAGCATCTGCCTTCAGCTCATGATCCCAGGGTCCTGGCTGGGATTGAGGCACCCCCCCCCCCCCCCCAACACACACACCATTGGGCTCCCTGCCTCTCCCTCTCCCACTCTCCTAGCTTGTGTTCCCTCTCTCACTATATCTCTCTCTGGCAAATAAATCTTTTTCTTTTTTTTTTTTTTTTAAGATTTTATTTATTTATTTGACAGGTCACAAGTAGAGAGGTAGGCGGGGGCGGGGGAGGCCTGGGGAGCAGGCTCCCTGCTGAGCAGAGCCCATTGTGGGGCTCCATCCCAGGACCCTGAGATCATGACCTGAGCCAAAGGCAGAGGCTTAACCCACTGAGCCACCCAGGTGCCCCAAATAAATAAAATCAAAAAAGGAAAAAGAGTTAGCCGCTTAACCAATGAGCCACCTAGGCGCCTGCATCATGTGTTATTTACTTGGATGCAAGTAAGCTTGTAAGCTGTGAGAGCAAAAATTACAAAGTTTTATCTTGTCAGGTACTATAAATACTGAATGGATCAATAATAGTAGCTTTAGTACTGGATAGTGGTATGTCCATATATAAAGCACAGTTTTTGGTTTTGTGTTTTTATAATGTTTGGGGTAAGGAATGGTTACATATCTTTAAAGGCAAAGGGCAAGGCACAAGGAGGCTAAGGAGCTTGAAAATGTTACAGCATTAATTCAAGGCTGTATTGTGATCAGAGGATTAGTAGTAGTGGTTTTGGAGGATTGGGATGAAGAAGGAAAACAAATTACCTTAGTTAATGTTAGTATTGATGAATAAAACACGCATCTGATGCCCAACTTTCAGATCTTACTCTGTGGTCTCTTCACCTTAAAAATTAGTTTTGAGGGGTGCCTGGGTGGCTCAGTGGGTTAAGCCTTTGCCTTCGGCTCAGGTCATGATCTCAGGGTCTGGGATCCAGCCCCACATTGGGCTCTCTGCTCAGCGGGAAGTCTGCTTCCCCCTCTCCCTCTGCCTGCCTCTCTGCCTACTTGTGACTGTCAAGTAAATTAAAAAAAAAAAATTTAGTTTTGAGGATGGGGGATAAGTGATGGGGTTTAGAGAGTATACTTACCATGAAGAGCAGTGTATAGAATTGGTGAATCATACATTGTACACCTGAACCTAATACAACACAGTATGTTAACTAACTGGAATTGAAATTAAAAACTTAAAAAACAAAAAATGTTTCGCAACAGGGAATTATTTATTTATTTAAGATTTTATTTATTTATTTGACAGAGAACGAGATCGGAAGTAGCAGAGAGGCAGGCAGAGAGAGGGGGACTCAGGCTCCCTGCTGAGCAGAGAGCCCGAAGTAGTGCTCAGATCCCAGGCAGAGGCTTTAACCCACTGAGCCGCCCAGGCACCCCTCAAAACAGGGATTATTAACCTGGTAGGGATATCCCCCATTCTAACCTCACAAGGAGGGATAGGAAGAAAATTACATCTTTTTTTTTTCCTTTTTTTAAGATATTATTTATTTGACAGAGCACAAGCAGTGGGAGTGGTAGGCGCGGAAGAGGGAAAAGCTGAGCAGGGAGCCTGATGCAGGGCCCAATCCTAGGGTCATGGAATCGTGACCTGGGTTGAAGGCAGACTCTTAACTGACTGAAGCCACCCAGGCTCCCCTATACCTTATCTTCATGAACTTCTAACTGAATCTAGTAAGATCGTCCCAGACTAGGATGGTTCGTTGTATGGCTTTTAGACTTTATGGTGCTGTGAAAGTGGTATGTATTCAGTAGAAACAATGCTTTGAGTTCTGATCTTTCCCCAGGCTAGCAGCTTGTGGTATGACACTCGTGATATTGCTGGGAGGCAGCTCCTGGTCAGTCAGGTGATCATGAGGGTAAACACCTGGTGTATTTACAACCATTTTACCCCCATACAACCATTCTGGGTGTTTTGGTTTTTTTTTTCCTTTCAGTACTGTGTTTAATAAATTGCATGAATTACTGAACACTTTATTATAAAATAGGCTTTGTGTTAGAAGATTTTGCCCAACTGTTGTCCAATTTATGTGTTCTTAAGTACATTTAAGGTAGGCTAGGCTAAGTAAAGGCGTTCAGTATATCACGTGTATTAAATACATTTTTGTCTTAGATATTTTCATTTAGGATGGGTTTAACAGAATATAACCCCATTATAAATTGAGGAAAATCTGTATATGTATTATAAATGTTGGGCGCCTGGGTGGCTCAGTTGGTTAGGCAACTGCCTTCGGCTCAGGTCATGATCCTGGAGTCCCCGGATGGAGTCCCCTACCGGGCTCCTGGCTCCATAGGGAGTCTGCTTCTCCCTCTGACCTTTTCCCCTCTCACACTTGATCGCGCGCGCTCTCTCTTAAATAAATAAAATCTTAATAAATAAATAAATGTAGGCAGGAAATCTCCACTAGTTTAGCAGTACCTGTGATTTTGTCACCACTAGAAATCACAGATATTTCCATAGCACATAATTGTTGCAGATATCTCAGAATATTGTTTACACTCATAATTTTCATAATTAATAGTCCTAATTAGATCTGCCCTTATATCTCATTAATAATGAACATGTACTTTACTGTATCAAAATTAAGTAATCTTAGTGTGGCTGAATTTCCCTGTAATTGTTCTCTTTTATAATGCTATGTATTTTATTTTTTGCATATAAAATATTCTGAGAAGGAATCTGTAGGTTTTATTGGACTAACAAAGATGTGAGATCTATGGTAATCTTTCTGAAAAGATTCAGAAATACTGGTATAGGAGTACTGTACCTCGACTCCCCAAATTGTTCAGACCAGTTCTTTGTTGTGACTAACTACATTTGATGCAAGTTTGGTCACTCACTTGGTAGATTTCCAATATTTATTTTCTTTTCCCTTCCTAGCCTTGTTTAAGTCTCAGTTACTGATATGCTCACTGATGCTCTCCCCAGGTATGTGAGATTGTAAAGATGGGAAAATCAGCCAGTTAAAAAAGGTCGAACAGTTTGAAGAAAGATTTAAAAGTAAATTAAAAGATGGGATAAATACATCTAAAATTCTTGGTATCATATTTAACATCATTATTACTTTGATTGCCATCCCTACAGCTCAAACTGGTCTTTTCTCAGTTGCTTCATCTCTCAAAGAGTTGTCAGTATGGAGAAATCAGTCTGATCTGTGCTTATGTTTATAGTTCTAGGTATTCCACAGTGTCTGTTGATTACACCTGATCCTCTACTTCCTTAGAATAGCCAGATAGCATTGAAGAATCTCAAACCATTTCAGAGGATTTCTATAAATCCAAAGGATTATGGATAAAAATTTATGTGTTACTGACCTTTGAAAATCTGAAGTGTGTTTTTGGCTTATTTAAAATTTTTTTTTTTATTTATTTGACAGAGAGCGATCACAAGTAGGCAGAAAGGCAGGTGGGGGTGGGGGGGGAATGCAGGCTCCCCACCAAGCAGAGAGCCTGATTCGGGGCTCAATCCCAGGACCCTGGGATCATGACCTGAGCTGAAGGCAGAGGCCCAACCCACTGAGCCACCCAGGCACCCCTTTTAATTTTTTTTTTAATTAGGCTTCATGCTGATTGTGGAGCCCATTGCGGGGCTTGAACTTAACAATGCTGAGATCAAGAGTTGGATGCATAACTGATTGAGCCATTCAGATGCCCCTGAATTGTATTTTATTTTATTTTATTTTACTTTTAAAGATTTTATTTATTTATTTGACAGGCAGAGATTACAAGTAGGCTGAGAGGCAGGCAGAGAGAGAGAAGGAGGAAGCAGGCTCCCTGCTGAGCAGAGAGCCCAACGTGGGGCTTGATCCCAGGACCCTGGGATCATGACCTGAGCTGAAGGCAGAGGCTTTAACCCACTGAGCCACCCAGGCATCCCCTGAATTGTATTTTAAATGTGATGTTGCAAGAGAAGGAAATAAATAGATGCTCTTAAATTTTTGATGACAGGCGAAATCAAGTTTTAGTTACTAAATTCTAGGTACCTTGTATTCAGAGTAAAATGGAGACCACAAATCTAAGGAGCAGTTATGGGCAAGGAAAGTTATGGAGAATGAGAGTTAACACAGCAGTCTTGTTTATTTATAATTAATAGAAAACCAAGAGGTACCCCATATTTAGTCCTATGTCTAGTTCTCTTTGAAAAGGGCTGAAGATTTACCATGAATCAGAATGTACTTGAAACTGTCTTGCATTGTTGGCTGTTTTTGTAATGAATGCCATTAATAACATGGAGCTTCATAAGTACTGACAATTTTAGGTTAGAGGTTATAGTGCCAAAGACTCAAGTTCTTAGATTTCTGAGGCTTCCAGAAGTAATCAGATGACTGCAGTACCAGAAGGATGTGAGACTCAAGTATTTAAATTGAGAGTAGAGGGTTTTTTTTGTGGTTGAAAGTGGCCTTCTGTTCAAGTCTGGTAATTTAGGGGGTGGGGGCGGGTGGTGGTGGGGATCAGCTAGATTCTACTAGACCAGATCTTATTTTCTACCTCATGAAAAGGAACATAAAGATTGGATGATGATGATGGCTTGGCATGAAAGAAAGTTTGAGAGATGGTGTCTTGAGAATGGAGATGCTGTTAGACCTCTGATTCAGTGTTCCTTCTTTTTAGTTGTTCAGTGAAGACTTTGACATTAATGACCTAAAGATGGGAAGATAAGTGCACAGGTGTGCCTGTTAAGAATATCACTTGTAAACTTCTATAATTACTTGGCCAGTTTAAATCAAAGATGAGTAGGTGCTTCCTGATGATTTTATACTTCAAGTACTGAGTGGTTTTGTTGTCCTTGTTTCGTTTTCCTTGTGTGCTAAATCAATCACTCCCCAGGCTTTTAGAGCCTCTAATCTGGCTTTTTATTCTTTAATTCAGCAAATGTTACTGAGTATTTCTCGCAAGTAAGACATTGTTCTGGATGCTGGGAATATGGAGTTGTGAATGAGACAAATACAATGGCTGCCCATATTGTATTAGTGAGGACTCTCCAGAGAAACAGAACCAATGGGTGATACATAGATAAGCAGAAAGAGATTTATTATGAGGCATTGGCTTACACCTGTGGAGGCAGAGAAGTCTAGTTTGAGGTGTGCAAGCTGGAGGCCTAGAAAAACCAGTGTTGTAGTTTTGGTCCCAAGCCTAAAGGCCTGAGAACTGTAAACATAGATAACTGAGGGCGGAAGGTGGATGTCTCAGCTCTAGCAGACGAATTTTTCCTTCCTCTGCTTTTTAGTTTTATTTCCTTTTGTTCTGTTCAAGTCCTCCACTTGGGGGTAGGTTATCCTCTTTACTTAGTCTGTCACTCAAGTGCTAATCTTGATTCAAAGACTCAGGAGGATTCAAAGATTCAGATCTCTGGAGACATCTTCACAGACACCCCCCAAAAATGTCCTATCCTATCCCAACATGTCCCCAAAAATGTCCAGCTATCCCATTCCAACATCCCTTACTTAGCCCAGGCAAAAGATTAACTAACCATCACACCTATCAAACTGACTGAGTGGAGGACCTACATTAATTAAACAAGTCTTCTGTTATTATTATCCTAGTCATAGAGATGGAAAACATATTTTAATGCTTTAATCTGAACTGCATACTTATTTATTTGAGAGGGTGAGAAAGCATGAGCACAGGGAGCAGCATGAGAGGGAGAAGCAAGCTCCTAGCTGAGCTCAATCCCAGTACCCTGAGATCATGACCTGAGCAGAAGGCAGATGCTTAACCGACTAAATTACCCAGGTCACCTGAACTGCATATTTATGATAATTATACTAATTTATGGTTCTTGGAAGCCCTTAGGTCTCATAGTAGTACTTAAAATATTTCATTCATTTTATTTCATTTCTAAGGGTTTTTTTTTAATTTCCATAAAGAGATATGCAGAGAAAAATCCCTAACATCAGATCTCCAACTATAACACTTAAAAAAAAAAAAAAAAGATTTATTTATTTACTTGAGAGGGAGCGTGTGAGAGGAAGTGGAAGAGGGAGAAGGGGAGAGAATCTCAAGCAGACTCTTCTGAGCATGGAGCTGGAAGCAGGGCTCAGTCTACTATATATAGCTTATTTCACAGGTCACAGCCTGAGCCAGAACCGAGGTTTGGCCACTCAACTGACAGTGCCACCCCGCACCCCTCCAGCCATGGCACTTCTAATTGGTCACTATGTCATTCTCTTCATTCTCCCACTCCCCCATTTCTACAATGCGTATTGATGCCAAAGCTAATCTTAAAATGTTGATTGAATTCTATTATGTCCCCCACCACACTCTACTGATAGTTCACCAATTATTTAAAGAACTTAAAGCTTTTGAGCTTGGCTTTCAAGAGTCTATAATGAAGCCTTGAATTATAAGTCACCTTGACTTTCCTCTTAATAAGAGCCTGGAGTTTATTCTTGCCCCTGCCTAGCATGCCCCTTGACTACTTCCTTTTCAAAGTATTATCCCTTTGTCAAGATCTGACTGGTGATAGACCATTTTTACAAGGGTTCTTTGGATAAATTTAATTACTGTTGATCTTTTGGTTTTCTGAATTCTCTTAGCACTTTCTGTCAGGCCCTCTTATATTCTCCTTTTCATGTGTCTTTAATTTTTTAACTAGGTTTAGTTTGGATATGGGTTTAGAGGAAGGGAAATAAGAGCAAACAGGTGGACCTTGCCTTTTTTAGCATCTTCTTTAGAACTTAAGGTAGCTTTCTTAATGCTTTAAGTCATGACAGTTATATAAATTTCAAACTCATTCTTTGGCCTTCGACTTTGATTGGTCAGGCAACTCTAGGTCTGAAAGCGTTCATTTAAAACAAGTAAATGGGGGTGCCTGGGTGGCTTAGTGGGTTAAGCCCCTGCCTTCAGCTTGGGTCGTGATCTCACAGTCCTGGGATAGAGAGAATCAGGCTCTCTGCTCAGCAGGGGGCCTGCTTCCCTCTCTCTCTTGCTTGCCTGTCTGCCTGTTTGTGATCACTCCTACCTGCTTGTGATATCTCTGTCAAATAAATAAAATTTAAAAAAAAGAAATAAAACAAGTAAATGGAAAATGAGACTCTTGTACTTTTTTTTTTTTTTTAACTTTCGTCCATTAAATTACTTGGTTTTTCTGCTTGTTTTGAAACTTTGTAAGAATAAGGTCCAAATCAAACCAGAGTTCGTTCTTTAATTGCATAGATATTTGAGTACCTACACTGTATATGTACATCACTTTATCATATTCTAGCAACATACACCATACATTAAAAAGGTCTAAAGATAATATCTGAGTTTTTGTATTGGTTAGTTTCAGATTGTCTGCAGACTTAACATACACCATACATTAAAAAGGTCTAAAGATAGTATTTGAGTTTTTGTATTGGTTAGTTTCAGATTGTCTGAAGACTTAAATGATCTCAGAGAATCAGGTTAGTGTTTGCTTGCTCATTACCCAGGTTCTTTGAAGACAATTTGAAACCAATAGTAAGGTCTGACCTAGGTATGGAGACAGAAACACCACAAGATGACAGCACCCACATATTGTATTGTCAGGGGGTTTGATTGTGTATACAAGTAGCAGTCAGTGGCTGTGGGAAGTCAGAAATGGAGCAGTGTGGAACAGGTTACTTGAGGATGCTTTTTTTGGTGTCTGGGTGTGTTAGGACTTTGGGGTTGAAAGTAGAGAGTTAGAAGCTCATTTAGAATAAGAGTAGAAAACACAGAGGTGAGGGTAGAAACTGAATAAGTAGGATTTGGATGAGTTATAGACTGTTCTTGGCTCCTAATCTGTGTGTAATAATGTCTGGATGAGTTAGAGAGGTGGAAAGCACAGATGGGAGGGTTGTGGGTTAACTTTAGAGAAATAAGCTATATATTCCTTGAGACCAAAAGGAAGTATGAAAGATAGAAACACACCTGTCACTTAGGTTTAAGGAGTTTCGGTACCAGTCTCTGTACAACAGGAAGACCTAATTCAGAAATATATGGTTTTTCTGTGGAGAAAATGAGTTTGAACATTCCTATTTTAGCTGCCTTTTATGGACTGCTTATTATTATTATTATTATTTTGACGTTGAGAATAGCAGATATGTCTTACACACTTAATGCAAGTAAGGAGGAAAATGCCCAATGACTTTAGCGTTTCTGAAATTCTGAAATTTTAACAGAATATTCTGTTAAAAGCTAATTTTGCAGATGACTTCTCAGAGTTCTTTATGAAGTCCCATGTAATCGCATGAAGAAAGGAAATAGGAATTTTTGCCTTTTACATTTCAGGTTGGTAATTGTGTTAGATGGATGATTGTAAAATTTACTCAACTGTTTTAGTTTTCTTAGTGAGCTATCCAGTGGAAATCTATCATGCAGAGATGAAATGTGGTCTAAGGAGAGTTGGTTTTTGCTTTCCCCTTTTACCTTTATCTTTTTGTACCTTCTCACTGCCTTAGCTCTTTCTGGATTTGGTGGTGATGTTTTGTTTTGTTTTGTTTTTGATGCAGAAAAATGGTTTATTAAAGCACAGGGACAGGACCCTTGGGCAGAAAGAGCTGCTGCCTGGATTTGGTGTTCTTGTATGGAATATTTCTTTTTCTTTAAAACCTAGATAAATTGGGGACACCTGGGTGGCTCAGCCATTGACCATCAGGGTCCTGGGATCAAGCCCCTAGTGGGGCTCGCTGCTCAGTGGGAAGCCTGCTTCTCCCTCTCCCACGAGTCCTGCTTGTGTTCCCTCTCTCTCAAATAAATCTTTGGAGAAAGAAAAGGATCTTTGCTTTGTAAGATTGGTTGTTTCCTTCATTTCTTTTTAGGAAGTAGTATCAGGTGAGATTAAGGAACTTAACAGAGGTCATAGGAATCAGTGGCAAATGGATATAGAATTCAAATGCTTTGGTAAGAGGAGTGTCAATGTTACCATGCAGGTTCTGTATTCTATCTTTTTTTTTTTTTTTTTAAGATTTTATTTATTTATTTGACAGAAAGATCACAAGTAGGCAGAGGGGCGGGGGGGCAGGCTCCCCGCTGAGCAGAGAGCTGATGCGGGACTTGTTCCCAGGACCCTGAGATCATGACCCGAACTGAAGGCAGCGGCCTAACCCACTGAGCCACCCAGGTGCCCCTCCCTATATTCTAACTTAATATGGCAGTGGGACCGCTTGACAGAAGAAACTCTTCTTATTCTTATTTTCTGTTGGGCAGTATAGTCAGTCAATGGACTCATCATCTGAATAGAGGAAAACTTAATCTTTTTTTTTTTTTTTTTTTAAAGATTTATTTATTTATTTATTTATTTGACAGAGATCACAAGTAGGGAGAGAGGCAGGCAGAGAGAGAGGGAGAAGGCTCCTTGCTGAGCAGAGAGCCTTATGTGGGGCTCCATCCCAGGACCCCAGGACCATCACCTGAGCCGAAGGCAGAGGCTTTAACCCACTGAACCACCCAGGCGCCCCGAGGGAAACTTAATCTTAAATAAAACCAAACTGGGGCACTTGGCTGGCTCAGTCAGTGGAGCATGCCACTCTTGATCTCGGGGTTGTGAGTTCCAGCACCACGTTGGGTGTAGCAGTTAAAATGTAGATTTAAAAAAATACATGGTACCTTTATTTACTTACTTATTTTTAAAGATTTTATAAGTAATCCGTTTACCCATTGTGGGGCTCAAACTCTCATAACCCTAAGATCCAGAGTGGCATGCTCTACTGACCAGTCAGCCAAGTGCCCCATAGTAACTTCAATAAAATAAACAGATAAGGAAAACTATTTTATTCCTAGAGCTTTTTAGAAATTTAGTGATAGTAAGTGCTAATCACCTTTTCATAAAGCTTTCCCTTTCTGTCTTTTGTTAGGTGGTATGGTCAGGAAAAAGACTATAATGTGCTAGTCATGGATCTTCTTGGACCCAGCCTCGAAGACCTCTTCAATTTCTGTTCAAGAAGGTTCACGATGAAAACTGTACTTATGTTAGCTGACCAGGTATGTGAAATTTTGATGAAAATAAAAAGTGAGAATACTAATAATTTAACTGTAATATAAATTTTTATAAACCAGAGTATGTATAATCCTGTGCTATGTAACCTTATGTTTAGCAAAAATAAAAAAGACATAATAGTAGGTATACTCATTCAAGTGTACTACTTTAATTCAGTTTAATAGTTAATTCCTGTGACATAGGACAAAAGGTTATATTGGTTGCTAACCTGTAGAATAGTAGTTTTCACATTGTTTAATCAGATGGAATCTGTATTTTAGTGAAGAATATAGCGGGTTTCTTATAAGATATTTGAAGAAAAGGCTTGATACTGTAAAACTGCTGTGGAAGAGAATAACATTTTTAAAATTTAGATTGGACATCAAAATAAAATGAGATGATACACTGGCATATGAGGTACAATTTTTAAAAGTATAAATCAGGGGATTAGAAAATAGTGTTCATTCTCTGTAATCAGAGCCTGATATTCCAGTAAGATTAACATAAAAATACTGAGTGACTCAGGGAAATATTAGCAGATTACATTGTTTTAATTGTGGAATGTTAAGAACTCAAACATTGAAGGTTAGGATCCTCCTCATATATTTTAACTAACATGTAAATGAATCCTAATAAAAGTTTATATTCCATAGGTTCTGTAACACATAGGTATTCATAGGTGAGCATTTATTCAGGGCTTTCTGCTTTACTTGGCACCAGAGAGTGCAGAGAAGAGTAAGAACTCAAGTCCCTTTGCTCTAGGAGTGTATGGTTTAGTAGAGAAAAATGGAAAAGGTACAGTGTTCAAGGTTTTGTGATAGAAGTCTATACTGGGTACACTGGTAATAGGAAAAAAATGTATTTCAGGGAAGGGGGTTGCAATAAAGCAGTGTTAGGCTTAAGGAGTTAGCTGCTAAGTCTTGGCTCTGTAGGTGATAGAGAACACTTGAAGGTAAGTAGTTGGTGCCATTTATTATCTTTGGCCAAACCTTTTCCCAGTGAATCAATGATCCTGGTTTAATGATGGGTATCAGTTAGCCTAGGACAACTAAGTACATTAAGTGAGAGAAATTTTCTGTTTTTCTTCCTTTAATAAAGTACAAGTTGCTGCAATAACTAAATGTGCTGTTTGGACATTGTATATACATCTGCTTCCTTGAAATTACAGTTTAAGCTAGAGATTATAGATTTAAGAGACATTTTGTCAAAGTTCAGAATCTGTATGGTATTAAAAGCTCTAGAGAAAGTGGGGGCAAATAAAAAATAGAATCCTGACAGATATACTGAGAAGAGTAAGAACATATGGGTAGAAAGATAAAGTTAATCTTTGGTTTTTTTTTTTTTTTAATATTTTTATTTTTATTTTTTTTTTTTTTTTTAGATTTTATTTATTTATTTGACAGAGAGAAATCACAAGTAGATGGAGAGGCAGGCAGAGAGAGAGAGGGAAGCAGGCTCCCTGCTGAGCAGAGAGCCCGATGCGGGCCTCGATCCCAGGACCCTGAGATCATGACCTGAGCCGAAGGCAGCGGCTTAACCCACTGAGCCACCCAGGCGCCC
The DNA here is from genome assembly GCF_030435805.1 of Mustela lutreola. Taxonomy (NCBI): domain Eukaryota; kingdom Metazoa; phylum Chordata; class Mammalia; order Carnivora; family Mustelidae; genus Mustela; species Mustela lutreola. The sequence goes on along the minus strand of NC_081294.1, from coordinate 41,522,027 downwards.
TAATCTTTGGTTATTGAAAACATTTTCAAATACTTTTAAGTGTCTTCCAGAGAAGATAGACATATTTGATAATTTGACATTTTATTCTAGAAGTGATAGGGGAAAAAAGTGATGCTGTAGTAACAAGACAGTTTTTAAAAATTGGAATTTATTTACATAACAAATGAGAGATTAAAAAAGATTGTTATATGCAAAGAATTCTTAAATTTGATCAATCAAATTTAAGAGAAGAATTTCTCTTAAAGAGAAGAATTGACAGGATACAGATCGGCAGTTCCATAATAGTAAATGGCCAGACTTTCAAACTGTTAGTGAAGAAGTGAGGTCAATACCTGTCATTGGCAAAATTTAGAAGGAACTAAAATAAGTTTGCTAATGGGAAAAGGGATACTCTGAAGTATTGCTAGAAAATGAATTATTAGAGCCTATTTTAAAAGACAGTCTGAAATAATTGAATCATTGAAATAATTGAGAAATAATGTGTTGCTTTTCTTGTATCATAATTCAAATTACATAATTAACCCCCTCTTTTTTTTTCCAGATGATCAGTAGAATTGAATATGTGCATACAAAGAATTTTATACACAGAGACATTAAGCCAGATAACTTCCTAATGGGTATTGGGCGTCACTGTAATAAGGTTAGTCAAATGTTCTTTGCATGAAAGAACAAAGAGTTAAAAACTCCCGAGAATTGCTTTGGTAAACCAGTCTTTAAAAAGTCATAGGAAATTATATTTGCTGTTGATGATTGCTTTAAAAGATTGTGCTAGAAAGATAATCAGCTAACTCTATTAACTTAGTAACTTGAAGTAAATTTTCTCCCAACTTACCCAACCGAGGTTAATTATCTGTATGGAAATAAAAAATTCCCAAGGGCTTTATACTGAAATGTAATACCTGTTATTTAATTATTAAACAGTTGTATCTGTTTTTCACTCATTCAAATAGTAAAAAACCCCATATTCTCTTTTTCCTGAATGCTAAAATCAGATTTTAACCTTTGTCTCTGAAGTGTGGGTTTTTGTAATATATGTGCTTGTGCCAGCGTGGGAACCACTGACCCATCTGTCACCATGGAGTTAACATTTGCTGACTGAGCATGATCATAATGAGAATTCTTCAGTCCTTGGATTTGTGTATTCAAAAGGATAACTTTTGGGTCTGCTTCAAAAGTAGTTGACAGTTTCTTACTTGGGTGCCAAGTTGGGTAGATCTCCACCCCACCTTCCCCTTTCAAAGGAAGATACATAGTCAAGTGAAACAAACATTCATACAACAAAATTAGTGTTCATTGGGGTCTCAGAATGGTTAACATACGGGGTGATCGGGTTTTAGCTAGTGACGCATGACTGCAGTTAGAAACTAACTGTGTTGAAATTTTTTCTGCAATGATTAGTTTTATTGAGTGAATTGCTTTTATTTATCGATTCAATGTTGAGCTCGGGCAGACAGGCAGCATTGGCAATGCACTAAGCATGTTATGATCTGATGATCTGATAGAAATTCTCAACTTCAGGACAACTTGGGATTTTTTGGTTTTTGTGGTTTTTTTATTTTGTTTTTGGAAAGAAGATTCCCATTTGTTTTATTAAGTAACTAGGAAATGTTTGGTGTTTTTAGGTCTGGCTATAAATGTTTACCTTTGTTTGCCTGTATGAATGCCAACTTGTAGCCATTACCATTAGAACTGGTATTATTTGTTAATGTGTGAGACATTAATGTTGATCTGACCAAGTTTCAGGAAATTAAATTTTTTTGTTGAAAGCTAAACTTTAAATAATGAAAGGTGTATATATCTACATATAACTTACCTTGCCATTCCCAGATTGCTGTTGCTGCTTATTTTTTTTAAATACTATGTAGCTTCTGTCTCTGAAGCATCCAGGTTCTTAATTGTTACTATAAAACCTGGTAATTAAATTGAAAAAAAAAATTACTAGTCTTAATTTGGGGGCAGTTTTGTTAGTTTGACCCTGATCTTTTGGCCATTTCCCAGCCCTCTTTCCCCATTTTCTTCCTGCTAATGACCCGTTATCCTCTTGTGATCTGTGTTCTGCATGTCGACATTGCAGTACATGGTTTTGTCTTTAAATGACCTAGATAATACCTCTTTGCTTCACCCCCCCCTTTAAAAATAGCTTGTTAATTACATAGTTGTGTTAGGATATCCAATTTGCCCCGTGATGAAAACGTTTTTAGGATCTTATGTCCTCAAGAGAGAGAATTTAAAAAAAAAACACTTTGGAGCTGCTTGCTGTTAATACAGTTCAGAGAGACCCTAGAGTAGAAGTGTAGTGTTTTCACTTAACTAAGATTCAAATTCTGAATGTTGTTCTTGAACATTTTAGATTAGTGTTTTGTTTATGTAGTTGGTTTTTAGTGTTTCTTTCTGTATCGTAGTTTGAAAAAAATGCCAGTTTTATGAGACTGGATTCTTTGGTTAGCTTGTTGTAGTAGTATTCTATTCATGGGGGAAAAAAGAGTGGGGGGCTTTTGAGGTGTTTTTGTTTTTGTTTTTTAAGTCAAATTTCTTACTCGGAAAATTGTTCTGAATTTGATATTTTAGGAGTGACCACTCCAATCTTAGTGAATTTGTTCATCTCTTCCAGTAATCAGCCCTGCATGCTTATGAAAACCAATTTTGAGGTGACTAAATGCCTTCTACCTCTTCCTTACTGAAGATTTTTTTCCCCTGTACAATCTTTTTTGGGGAAGGGCAGATTGTGATACCAAATATTGCAGAGCCAAATTCCCCGTTTTTGATTAAAAAAATTAAAAGAGCCAAATGTCACCATTGCTATCCCTGATTCAGGCAGTGACACAATATAGTGGCATTAAAAACTTGAGTACTTTCCAGAATTCAAATGTTCTTGAGCATGTGATTCTTATTTGGAAAACTGAGAAGCTACAGTGCTTGGTGGAAGAAGGATGGCATTTGGCTACCCTGTTCTTTCTCTAATGCCTCGGTGTTGCCTGTCTGCGCCGGCCATTGTTGCAATGTAAGCAATACTGTTTGATGCACTGCCACCCTCTATTGTCTGTTTAGTGTTTAGAATCTCCAGTGGGGAAGAGGAAAAGAAGCATGACTGTTAGTACTTCTCAGGACCCATCTTTCTCAGGATTAAACCAGGTCTGAAACTGTCTCCTATTCCAACCTCAATCCCAAATTCATGTGCTTTTCTTTCTTATTGTTTTATTTTGATTATTTTTGTTTTGTTTTAATTCTGGAGAATGTAGATCTTGCTCAAGCATCTCTTACGTTGGCATTATTCAGACATACTTGGCAAACATATAACATTACTAAGATTTTTTTTTTGTGGCTTTTGCTTAAAATTTGTAAAGTTTAGAGAAAACCTAAATGAAAATAGGATTATGTTTAGATCTCTAACATCCTACATAAGGAAATGATATGTTGGTCTAGTATTGAAATTCTTTGTCTATTGGTAAACTTGAGATAGACTGTTTAGTTTTTAAAAATGTATTTGGAGTTGAAGAACTTAATGCATGAAATATATCTAAATTCAGTTGCATCAGTGCTGTGTGATGAATATATTCTGCCTCCACTCTCTTCCCCTTCCCTAGGGACCTTCAGGTAAGTGTAGATCAGATTTGAGATCTAGTTTCCTTAATCTGTGAATTCTCCAGTCAAACAAATCGCATGAGATGATGAAAGAGCATTATGTGCCCTGGAACTAGGAGGCATTGCAGTCTGACAGTATAACAGTAACATCATTGGAGCACTTACCAAATAATTACCAATTAATGACACATAAGATAAATTAAAGGAATGCATAACCTGATGATTTAGTGTTTAGCAAGCTAAGTAAACACCCTAGTAATTTTCTTTAAAGTATTTTTTTATGTAGGTAGAACTCTTAACATTTTCTTTTACTTTCATAGAAGTTAATGAGCTTTGTTAACTTGAGCAAATGAATCTTAATGGTACAATTTAGTGTATACTGAGAAGGAAGTGTATATTGGCATGAGGAATCAAAAGAGAAAAGTTGTACCTGGTTTATGAGCAGACTTTGTAGTTTCAAAGTGTGTTCTATATTTTGTACCACATACATCATGGGTGATGATTTAATCCTCTTCCATACTGCCCAGCATTATTCCAGGTACCATCTTCTGCTGTTAAATAGGTTTCCGAAATTCACTTTCATTCACAAAGAATTAATAATTGTGACTGATTCTCAATTGGAGGTAGGGAGAGGAGTTGCTGGGTAATTAGGCACATTATAAAGCACCTAGTGCCCTATGTTTGCTTATCCATTCATTCACACATTTAATTTATATTTTGTAGTATAATCATTTAATAATTTCCATAAAATTGAATTGTTTATTTTCTCTACATACAGGTTAGCTAGGTTGTGATGAAAAGTTATCTTGTGTGTGAATTTTGGGGGAGGTCAGAGAAATGTGGCCCCCGGTTAAGAGAAAAATTGCTCGATATACTAAAAAATGAGAGATAGTATTTCTGAGAACAGTACACCTCTGCTGGATGGAGTTACCCCAATATGTCCAACATTAGTTCATCCCCACATGCCTTGCATTCTATAAGACAGGCACAGATTTTACTTGGAACACAAATACAAATGCACAGGAAAGCAGCTTGACCTACCAAAGAAATTAGACTTCTTTTGCATATGCAAACCTATGAAAAATACATTATCTTTCTTACAACTTACTGAATATTGACTTTTCCTTGTTTGATTCTTTATATATTTATGGCTGTTTGGTTGTATCTTTGGTTGTACTGGTGGTGTCATGTAAACACTTCCATTATGTTTATATTCATTTTTAAATTCAAAGCAGAGAGGGCTGCTAAAGAAGCTTGATAGTACCAGATGATGAACTACCCAGAGATTTAGATTTTTTTTTATTTTAAATAATCTTCCTCTTCAGTTATTCACTCTTAAGATAGCTCTGTTTAGCAGTTTAATTCTTTTTTCTGACTCATTCATTCTCAGTTTTTATAAGAGAAAGTTTAGAGTTGATTTGGTTTGTAGCTTGTTTTGTAATAAAGTTGGAGATATTTAAGAGATAGTGTTTGTTTTCTTAATAAATTACATTTCATCCTTTAGAGTTGTGGAAAGAAAGAACTCTAGTAAATGCTGAGTTTTCATAAAATAATCTTTTATAAAGTTCTGAGAAAATGTCTGGTTACTGAGTTGCAAATGGAGCTGCTGAATACAGACTTAGACAAGGAATGAAACTATTAGGTATAATCACGTGAGAGTTGTTCCTGTCTTCTCCTCTGCTTTGAAGTACTAACAGAAGCAATCCCAGAAAATATCCTTTCGAGGAGGGTCTATGTCCTAATCATCTTTTGTTTAAAACCCACATAATTCTTAGGGGTATTCTTAAAGATACTGTGAAGCTGGATGTCCTTTTGTATTTGTTTTGCCTTCTTTTCTTTTCATTGTGAATCTGGAGAACTTAAGTCATAATTTTTGGTTTGCTTAACAGAAATGTATTTTGCTCATTTTAATATTTGTATGCTGAGCCCACTTGAGTGTGAGCTTTATTTCTCTTTGTTTTGTAAGACTTTCTCATAGACGTATAATAATGCAATTGCTGAGGAAGTGAATTTAATCTTACTAGAGAGCCCTCATCCATTTAAATTTTATTAAAAATTTAGTCTTCATTCTTTTATAGTAGACCAGGTGAAAATAAGCATCTCCTTGTTACACTGGTGACACAAGCACAAACCTCAATGTCTTTCCCATCCCGATGTCCAGTTAAGGCTAGGGTACAATGCCTGCCTGATACAAGTGTTTTTTCCCTCTTCTCTTCTTCTCCCCCCCTTCTCCTTTCCTTCCTTCTTTCCTTCCTTCCTTCCAAGATTTGTTTATATTTAAGTACTCTCTATGCCCAATATAGGGTTTAAACAACCCTGAGATTGAGTGTCATGCTCTTACAACTGAGCCAGCCAGGAACCCCTGGTCAAAGTGTTTTTCATGCTCCTAAGAGAGGCAAATATTTGATCACATCTTTTCTCTAAATCAGTCACTTTATTTATTCTTACACAGACCCTGGTAGGCTAGGTAACAGGTTTCCTAGGACATCACAGTTTATAAACTAGGCAGAAGTGATCCAAAATTTACTTAATGGAAAGAACTATAAAATGTAGGTATAACTAGGAAGAAAAAAGTCTAAGACTGTATACTGTAAGGCCACATAGACCTGCCTTGTTGGATAATTTTTGTAAACATCACTTTAATAAGTGAATTTATGATCAAGACTAAAAATTGAAGTTTATTTTGCTTTAGAAGGTAGGTAAATATGAATGTATTTTGGATTTTCTTTCTTTTTGATCAAAACCAGGTTTTTTCCCTCCTTTTAAAGTGTTAATCATGAAGAATAAACTCCAGTTACTTTTAAAAATTAGCTACATTGTAAATGAGTATCTTATTCCCTGTGTACCATATAAATAAGACAGCACTAAATATTATTCTGTTCTAAAATATTATTCTGGTTTTTAGTTATTAGCTCCTTTAAACTAATTCTAAGTTATCTTGATATAAGCAAATACTAAGTACTTCTTAAAGATTTTTTATCAACTTCCTGTATTTCCTAGAAGGTTAACTTGATACATGGATAAATATCAGTGAGAAGTTGTAGAATGTAATGCATGCTTTTTTTTAAAAAGTCCTTATTTTTTGTTAATAAAAATCTTGGTTTTGTTGTCCGTATCAAACTTAGAGTTGTCTAATTTTAAATAATGAACATTCTGTTGGCATACTGAATGAAGAATGGCCTTTGTAAAATGGAAGAATTCCACATAGTTTATGTTTAGTTTTTGAAACCTCATGCTTGTTTACCGACAGTAACAGGATGACAGATTTCATCATGGTACACAGCACACTTTTCAGCTCTATCAAACATGTATATATTTCTCCAGTACTCTTCTAAAGACAGGCTCCTGAGTGTGTAGTAACTGGGCCTGTGAAGTTGGTTCAACTTACAAGGATCAACCACTTAACTGTTTTCTTTTAACTTGTTCTATTGATGAGGACTAGTAGAAGCCTGTTGAAGTGTTAAGTTTATTCATGTTTTCTGCCTGTGATACTTTATTTTGATACAGTTGAACTAGATAGTATAAATGCCATTTAATGACTAAGAAGCAGTTCATTTGAACAAGGTTGGAAGCCTAATACCTCTTTATTTTCTTTTAAAGTTATTCCTTATTGATTTTGGTTTGGCCAAAAAGTACAGAGACAACAGGACAAGGCAACACATACCATACAGAGAAGATAAAAATCTCACTGGCACTGCCCGATACGCTAGCATCAATGCACATCTTGGTATTGAACAGAGGTGAGTTTGAAAAATTAATGTGTAAATCAGCTCCATAGCCGTAGTCACTAAAGGGTTTTGGGAAATAGTTTAACTAGTTTCTTCTGATGCATAAAGATGTTTTTTGACTGAGGATTTGAAGGTTGCTTGTTAATCCTTTTACCTGTTGGCTTTAATCCCTGCTGAGAAGCCAAGTAAATGAGAGACCTTTTGTTTTTGTTAAAGGTTGTCTCTTGGGGAGAAAATACTACCTGATGGAAAGTTAGCATACATGCAGTTTTATCTTGATGTATATTTTTTTCTTGCAGCTGAAGATAGTACTTACTTTCTTAATGCTGATCTTGGACTTTTTTATGTTTTAGTAATACAAGTTAAGTTTTGGAGAAGAATGTATTAGTTTCTTATTTTTACAAAGAAAAGATTATCTGAGTCCTGATGGACCAAGAGGGCCATCCTCTCATGTTTTACCCTCACTCCTATGTAAATTAATAGGATCTGGATTGAGGTAAACATTGTCATGATCTCTTTGCTTTTTCTGTCTTCTATTTTCTATTCCTGGTTTTTTGTCGTTGTCTTTTCTCAGTCAGTTTTTGCTCCTTAAAACAAGCATAGAAATGATAAACGATAGGCTTCCGGGTTAGGGAACTTGAAGAGAAGAATTTTAAGCTTAGGAAATGTTCAGTGTATGTGGGTGTATATATTCATATAGATGTTTAATTAGTTTTATTTTATTTTTTAAAGATTTTATTTGTCAGAGAGAAAGAGCACAGGCAGGGGGAGCTGCAGGCCAAGGGAGAAGCAGACTCCTCACTGAGCAGGGAGCAGGATGAGAGACTTGATCCCAGGACCCTGGGATCATGACCTGAACCGAAGGCAGACTGAACCACCCAGGGGGAGCCTCTCCCTGTGCCTACCACTCCCCCTGCTTGTGTTGTCTCAGTTCTGTTTTAAATAAATAAACAAAATCTTTTTATAAATAAATAAAATGTTAATTTATTTCAGGATTCCTCAAGTTTATTTTATTTCATTTTTTAAAAGATTTTTATTTATTAGTGAGAGAGAGCATGAGAGGGGAGAAGGTCAGAGGGAGAAGCAGACTCCCCGTGGGGCAGGGAGCCTGATGTGGGACTCGATCTCTGCAGTCATGACCTGAGCCAAAGGCAGTTGCTTAACCAGCCGAGCCACCCAGGCACCCCCTCAAGTTCTTTTTTATAAGCTTCTATAAAACTTAAAAGTGGCCTTCTACTTTGTTCTTCCATCTTCATTAACTTCATTTAGAAAGTTGTTCAGCTAAATCCTTTTTGTTCTTTGGAAATCAAATTGCAGGACTATTGGATTTTATGATTTCGTGTTCTGTGAGAAAATTTTGTTTAAAAGTAACTCTTTATGAACAACTTCTTCTTTTTTTTTTTTTTTTTTTTTTTAAAACTTTAAGTGCCTTCTTTCACAAGTCACCAAATTGTTCTTTTTCCTCACTTGGGAAAACTTCTTGGGTACCTGCCTTTCTTTCACATTTCCATAATAATTCTAACTCATAACTTTACATTTTCTTTTCTAGTCGCCGAGATGACATGGAATCATTAGGATATGTTTTGATGTATTTTAATAGAACCAGCCTGCCATGGCAAGGACTAAAGGTAAAATGAGACTCTCGTTACCAGTTTTTGTTTTAAGAATAAAAATACATATTGGGGATGAACTTTAAGATCCCTTTCAAACATGAGGCTTTTCGAGAGTGAATTATCTTTACTTTTTATCTTTTGGGAAGATAAAATATGATCATTTTAGCAAGAATAAAGTTAATCGAATCCTGTAGTCAGGCCTAAAGAATAATTTCCTTTAGAATAGTAAGCAGGTACCCATTGGTAACCAGTAGTTTTATCTGAATGGAAATTGACATGGGCTAATTAAAGGTGGAGACGGTCTCATTTTGATGTATTTCCAGTATGTTGAAAATACATACTTTTATGTGTAGTAAAACTGGTTCTTCTAGTAATACTAGCTATCTTAATTATCCTAACATTTGTTTCTATTAATTAGGACTTTCATCTTGACTTGTGAGTGTCTATTAATGATAACTTACCATGTCCTAGAATTTAAAGGCTATTTTGACACTTTATTGGTCCTTTATTTATTTATTTATTTATTTTTAAAGATTGATTTTATTTATCTGAGAGAGACACACATAGTGAGACAGGGAACCCAAGCAGGGGGAATGGGAAAGGGAGAAGCAGGCTTCCTGCAGGGCAAGGAGCCTGACACAGGGCTCGATCCCAGAACCCTGGCATCATTACCTGAGCCAACAGCGGGCACTCAATGATGGAGCCACCCAGGTGCCCCATTTTATTGGTCCTTTAAAGGAAAATGGTCTCTGGGTTTTTGAGCATCTGTGAACCAAACAGTTGCTCCATGCTTGTGTGGGTAGCTCTAACCAATATGAATTATTTTTACATTGGAAAATTATTTTTACTTCACATAATAATATTACTAAATGAAGGGCACTGTTTTTGGTTATTTATCTCCTTCCCTCGTGTTGAATATGGGTCGTGAAAACTCATTTCAGATTTAACTTCACCCATTAAATCATGTTCTTATTAACTCACTCTTTTCTAACAGCTAAAAATGTTTTTAAAGTAGAAACTCACATAAAACTAACAGCTTAGGGTTGGAAGATTTTTGTATATTGTACTTTGATTTTTTTTTTTTTTTATTCTAGGTTATGATTTATCTTGAGTCTCAAGTTTACATTTATGTCTAGTGGGTTAAACTCCAAAGGTTCTTCTCAGTAGTAGTAAGTATGTCTCTGGTTTGATTCCTTTTTTCCACAGGCTGCAACAAAAAAGCAAAAATACGAAAAGATTAGTGAAAAGAAGATGTCCACTCCTGTTGAAGTTTTATGTAAGGTAAGTGTACATAATGGCTATTTTCTTTTCTTTTCTTTCTTAATATAAATAATCCAAGAGGTCTGGAATTTAAACATCCTACTCGGTACCTGTTTGCCATTTTAAACGTATGTTTTGGTAATTCTAAGTATCTTGGAGTGGCTTGAATATATGGGTCATTTTAAATAAGCCTTTTATGTTTCTCGTTTGTTTGGACCCTATAGTCTGTTAAGATTTAGAGGAAGAAGAGGGCAGGTAAAGTTTTCTAGTGGAACCTCACCAATTTTTGACAAAATTAGGAAATATTCTCCTTAACCCTAAACTGGTGCTAGCAAAGAAGGGATATTGACAATTGTCGGGGACATGAAGGAGTAGAGAAACAAAGGCAGATCACAGCAATCCAAAATAGCCAGTGTCCAACAGTATAGATGACAGTTTGAGTCAGGCTCATTTTCCTGAAATCTTCTTCGTTAGAGAAGCCTGTTAGTTGAGAATGGAGAAGGAGCTGTGTCAGGATGAATAACCATGGTATTTTCCATTGGAAGAAAACCACATGGTCCTCTCTGAGACAATTGCATACCTGAAGTTATTAGGAAACAGGATATAATTATATAGTTGGGTGTTAGAAGGGGGAAGTGAACATGATATTGAAACAGTACTTTGTGGAATGGGGAGAGGTGATGTTTTTATGTCTCCCTGTCCACAAATTTGCTTTTCCCATCTCTAGATCTATAGTAAAGGAGGAGGGGTTGGGGTGGGTAAGAGGGTGTCATCTTTTCTGAGTCTCTTTGGGATTTGTTTTAAATTATGAGATACATTTTAGGTCAGTGAATAAAATGTTCATGTGTTATAGTACACCCAGTTAACTTTAAAATCTGTATAGTTCAAGAAGCAAAATTTGTTTTCTGTACACTACTATATCTGTGCAACATCATGATTGATTTGGATTACTGGAAAAATCAGACATTTTTACAGGAAAAGAGGGAGGATTAGTACATTGCTTCTGGGTTATGTCTTAATTTTGATCTAGAAATAATGAGCTAGGTCTTTACAGACTGGCCACATAGAATTGATTGAGGGTGCAGTGAACACATAATTTTAGTGTTACTATAAAGTAGTGAGATTATTTTCAGTCTCATAGTCCAGTGGTAACTACATATTTCATATCTGTAATAACTTAGGATATTGGTAGTTTTCTTATGTTAATAAAGTTTTGCCTGTTTTCATAAGGTAGGAATGCATGAAGTAAACTATTTGATTTGTAGTTGTTTAGCTCTATTTGTGATACACATAAAAGCAAATTCATGCTGCTTAACATTAACATAGACCATGAATGTATATTACAAATTTTAAAAGTCATGTTAAGAGTTTAAATAAAATGTACAATGTATTTATCACTTCAGCTGTCCACTCTTGGAGCAGTGAAGTAGCATAAAAATTAAATCTGTTTATGTCAATGCAGTGAGTAAAAGTACTGCAAGTGTGTCCATTTTCTCCCACCTTAACCTCCTGCATGTAAGAAGTTTCTCAGAATTGGAAGGTTGTGGGAAGAGATTTTCTACATTCCTGCTGGCAAAAGCTTTTTGGCGGTTAACATCTGTAGGCTTATAGATGTGCTAAATACATTTTTGAGAATCTTTCCTGGGAAGCTGAGCACATAAAGAGTTTATGCCCACAGCTGTACTTATTAATAATGTTCATAAAAGAAAAACTTTAATCACCTAAATGTATAGTTATAGGAAACAATTATGATGTATTCACTGGTCTAGATATTATGTACCCATTCAGAAGCTTGTGAAGAGTTGGAAATAACACAGAAGTGTAATTGCAATATAATGTTAGTGGGAAAACAGAACATGTTATATATGCATTATGATAATGTTACGGAAAAAAAACAGATCCAAACCCAGTCTGTTCGTGATTGATCTGTATGACAACAGTGGTTGTGCTATATGTTTGTACTCTTGGTGATTTTACTTTTCTGTTTGTATAGGTATATACAGTTACACCAAATAAAGTAATTACACAGTTGGGGAGAAAGTGCCAGTTCATTGACCTGTTGTGGAAAAGAACCTTGGTGGCTTTCATTTGATCATTTCTTCATTGTTGCCATTGAATTATTAGACACTGATAGAATAATAGCAAGTTGGATATCCAGATTATTTAAGAACGTTATACTGTAGGGAAAGGATCCATGTTTCCCCTGCCAGTATTAAAAGATGTACATGATCAGGTGGTCAGGATTTATGAGGATACCAAGTCATATTATAGTTTAGTTCTCAGATCTTGTGGCAAAGTAGTGAAACACTCTCCTCAAAAACACTTTTTACTTGTATTTAATTATTTATTTTCCTGTCTTAAATAAACTTTTTCTTGTTTTTTTTTTTTACTTTGTGTTTTAACTTTTGAACTTGCAGGGGTTTCCTGCAGAATTTGCCATGTACTTAAACTATTGTCGTGGGCTGCGCTTTGAGGAAGCCCCGGATTACATGTATCTGAGGCAGCTATTCCGCATTCTTTTCAGGTCAGTTTTTTTGGTTTTGTTTTTTTTTTTAAGATTTTATTTATTTGACAGACAGAGATCACGGGTAGGAAGAGAGGCGGGCAGAGAGAGAGGAAGGGAAGCAGGCTTCCCGCTGAGCAGAGAGCCAGATGCGGGGCTTGAACTCAGGACCTTGGGATCATGACCTGAGCCGAAGGCAGAGGCTTTAACCCACTGAGCCACCCAGGTGCCCCTTCAGGTCAGTTTTTAGGGTGTTTTTAAGACTGTAGACTCTAGTGAGAGAAACTAGTTAAATCCACCCAACACATCTGTTCTGACAAGTAGCAAATTAAAAGCAGGCCTAACCCATATCAATAAAATTTTAAGAAACTGAGTTTGGAAAAAACTCTACAAGAGGGGCACCTGGGTGGTTCAGTCAGTTAAGCATCTGCCTTCAGCTCAGGTCATGATCCTGGGGTCCTGGGATTGAGCCCCACATCGGGCTCCTTGCTCCGTGGGGAGCCTCCTCCCTCTGCCGCTCCCCCTGCTTTTGCTCACTCATGTGCTTGCTCTTGCTCGCTGTCTGTTAAATTAATTAATTAATTAAAAAATATTTTTTTAAAAAATCAAGAGACTGAGTTTGGCATGTTCCCATTTGTGGTGCAAATGTGCTTGGAATTTATTTAGTTTAGGATGGAGAAACTGTTGATTCAGACTCCAAGTAGAATCTAACTTTTCCACGATAATTGCCATTCATATTAGAAGTGCTTATTGGTGGTCCTTGGAACTCTACAGCTTTGCTGTAGTTGTTTTGTTAATAACAATACAGCTTGTTTTGTTAATAACAAAATTAACTAATTAAGATAGTTAGGGGGCCTATGATTGTGTGGAGGCAGGCCTCAGACTCTAGGGTTCCCTAGGTGCAACCCAGAAGTGGTCTTGAGCATGGAGGGAATAAAGTACATGTGGTCCGAATTCTTTGTTGGAAGAGGGTAAGAATTGGGGGTAATTTTCTAACCCCAGGAAAGTCATCTTTCCAAGCCACCAGCATACACATCTCCCCCACAAGCTTGTGTTCTTAAACTTATCTGATTAGTTTTTAGGAGGTACCTCCTGGTTGCGTGGTTCCCTAGATAATTGACAGTTTGACTCCATGTTTTCATGGTGCAGTTCATTCTCACTCCCTGCCTCTTTCAAGAAAGTAATAAAGGTGGCTTCTTTTTGAAAAAGATTATTCTTAATGAATACATCAGACTGAAGTGGTGATATCATTCTCCTTCATTTGTGACTTGTAAAAAGTGGAATTAATGAACTGAACAGTTAAAAAGTCATGTATATGGAATGAAATCTAGAAGCTACCATACGTAAGAGAAAATGCTCTGATTTCCTTAGAAAGTGCCCTTACTGTCTTGAAAGCTCAATAGAGTATTTAACTAGACCATTATTAAGGATTGACATATATCATTTTATGTTTTCCAGGACCCTGAACCACCAATATGACTACACATTTGATTGGACAATGTTAAAGCAGAAAGCAGCACAGCAGGCAGCCTCTTCAAGTGGGCAGGGTCAGCAGGCCCAAACCCCCACAGGCAAGCAAACTGACAAAACCAAGAGTAACATGAAAGGTTAGTAGCCAAGAACCAAGTGACGTTACAGGGAACAAATTGAATACAAAATTGGGTGATTCATTCATTTCTAACAGTGTTAGATCGAGGAGGTGGTTTTAAAATAAATAAAAATTTGGCTCTGTGTTTCTAAAAAAAGACGTCCTTGGAAAATTTGACTACTAACTTTAAACCCAAATGTCCTTGTTCATATATATATGTATATGTATATACATATATGTGTGTATATATTATATCATTCTCTTGGGATTTTGGGTCATTTTTAACAACTGCATCTTTTTTACTCATTCATTAACCCTTTCCAAAATAAACATTTGGTGTTGGGAATATGGTATAATCAATCAATCCAAAATCCTAGACCTAACACTTGTTGATTTTTAATAATGAATCTGGTTAGTTATGGTATTTGGACTTTATTTCAGACTAACAGTGTTAAGAATATTTTTCTGCATGTTAATGTTTTAGCATTTAAAATGGGAAATTGTGAACATGATCTAATTCCCGGAGGTGAGTCTGGCATTGCCCCCAAAGTGTCTATCTTTTCAGTTTCAGAGCATCTCCTTTGTGCTCTTTAAATGCTCAAATAACTGAAAAGCTGGACGCGTCTTTCCTAAGTTGAAAACCAGATGTCTCTTTTAGAGACTATTCAACTACATAAGGTTCTTAATGTCAAAACAATTGTTTTGTTTTGGACTCTTATTTTATAAGATTTGGAAATATTCAGGGTCTGGGGGCTCATTATGGAATTGAATTCTGCTGTTAGGCTTTGCAAAATGAACAGAAACTTGGGGCAAATGCCACCAAACTACTACTAGTCTGTTTCCAGTTTGTCTCTGGCACTCTCAGTGCTACTAAAGAGTGGAACTGTTAGGGCACAGCTCCATTCTTGTCACTGTTGCCGTACAGTTCGACTCCTCAGTTTCATTGTTTTTGTTTTTCTTTCCGCCCTTTCTGGGGCTTACCTCCTGATACCTGCCTACTTTCTGGAAGTGGTGGGCAGGTAAGGTTTGGTCTTTGGTTTCTAATTATTTAATTTCTGAATGACTGCTTTAGTCTGAACTTAGTCTGTGGGTCTATATTTTTAGTATTGTGTTTTTTTTAAAGTTTTGTAATTTAAAAATAGACACTAACCTGAGGATACTGTTCAAGAAGTATAATTCACTGATGTCATCCTCATCCCAGCAGCTCATCTATTAGGAATGAAGTTGAGATTCTTCTCTTCCATGTTTCTGTATTTGGGAAGGATTCGCAGTTGAAGGCTTAATGTAATGGGGGTTCTTAGATGATGAAATTTCAGCTCAGGATAGCAGACACTAACGCTTGCCTCTGCGTCTCAGTTGGGACTTAATTGTCCCTTTTGAGTGTTTTAATCATTGCATGACTAATCACAGTGCCAACCTCTTAATGAGGTAGGTTGCTAGGTAGTATCTCTCAGAAATGGTCATACCAGTGTAACGTTCTAGACTTAGGACTTGTTACACCTGATATTTATAGGGTATTTGCTTTTTTTCATAAAATGAAACCAATTTTTGCCTAAAGCTAGCTGGGATAATAGGATCATCATGAGTTGCAGTTTCTAGAACTAAAATTAGATTGAAATCTCCTCTGATATACAACATTTCACTTCAGGCATTCAGCAGCTTTCAGAAAGAATTCCCTTATTTTGAGTTGGTTCCACTGTGTGTCTTTCTCAATAAACAAGAAGAATTTTTGTTCTACCTTATCTAGGTCTTAAAGATGAGAAGTTGGATCCACTGAGTTAGTATGTTTCCTTGGAAAGAAATTGTAATTAAACTTAAGTTTAATCCTTAATTTTGTATTGTAACTATTTTTCATAAAAGCAACTTAAAAATCTTATAGGATGTTTGGGGTGCCTAGCTGGCTCAGTCAGAGCATGCAGCTCTTGATTTCGGGGTCATGAGTTTGAGCCCCACATTGGGGGTAGAGTTTAATTTTTTAAAAAAGAAAGAAAAGAAAATCTTGCAAAATTTTCGTAGCAGTTTTAGACCCAGGGTTTATACACATTATTTTTCATAAATACCAACCTGTAAAATTTTGAAGAATTGGACTTTGCAGAAAATGTAACACTTACCATTGACTACTTTCAGAGAAACATTTGAAAGTAGTATATTTTGATTTCAAGTGAAATACTGCTTGCTGCTAAAACGTGCCATGCCACAGAATACAAACAACAGAGTTGTATTTGATCTTTTCCTTCTTGAAAACATTTATTTTGGTTATAGAGCTTAGTGTCCCAAACAACTATCCCATGAAACCCCCTAGGTATGAAGCTAGGAAAAAAGTATAGCAGGTTTGAGAGTGGCATGGAATGAGAATGGAGAGCCCATTTCCTTAACTCCAACCCCAAATCTTTTCTGAGGTCTGTAGTTTGAAGACAGTCACTCTAGATTACTTACTCCTGATTTCAGTCTCTAATTAGTAAGAGTGGTTGAAAGCACATTCTGTCAAGGTCCAGTATAGTAGTTTTTTATTTAAGGAAGAGCTCATTCAGCTCAGCTATTTGCTGATTCCAAGAAATCTGCTTGCAGTGATGATGATAACACCATAGTACATTTTCTAATTAAAATTTTTAGAAGATGCTTTTTAAATACATCATACCAGTTTCCGTTCATGGTGTTATAGTCTCAGGTTTTCCACAGAGAATTGAGTTTCTTAATGAATCTCCAGTAAGTAGGGCTATATATTGCAGGAATGTGTATTCCTGGAAAAATCCCCCAAATGGTGGTGGTGACTAATATTTATATTACTTCTATTTTTTGATAAACTTATATCAAATGTTTCTTCCATGGAAAAGTGTAGATTGTTTCAGCAGTTCACTAAGAATGTCCAAAGACTCTTTAAAGTCTGCCTTAGCTGAGATGGGCTTGTTATATGTAATAGACTTCTTTGCTAATTACTTTTCTAAAGATAAGATCTTTTGAAATACTCTATTCCAAAGCCCATCAAAACTAAGAAACAAGGCATTTCTTGTAAAGCATGCTATGGTCTGTACTAATCTGAAGTGCTCATGTGCTATGAGATTATGATTACTGTTTTCATACATACTAAGGAAAAAAATAAAAGATTCATATCTGAGGCACTTTGAAATTTATTTCACTTTTTTCAACTATATGTGATTATCAGGAGGATTACTTTTCAAGACATTAAGAAGTACTGGGCGCCTGGGTGGCTCAGTGGGTTAAGCCGCTGCCTTCAGCTCAGGTCATGATCTCAGGGTCCTGGGATCGAGTCCCGCATTGGGCTCTCTGCTCAGCAGGGAGCCTGATTCCTTCTCTCTCCCTCTCTGCCTGCCTCTCAGTGTACTTGTAATTTCTCTCTGTCAAATAAATAAAAATAAAATCTTAAAAAAAAAAAAAAAAAAAAAAAGACATTAAGAAGTACTAAAGGAAAAAGGAAATACTTTTAGGACATTCAGAATCCAGTTAAATCCACCATTTCTTTAGTTGAGGTCAGAGATGGGGAGAATTTCGGAAGGTAGTGAAGCCAAGTTGGTTCCTCACATTTCTTTTCTCATCATCTTAATCCATCTGTTCACTACTGCAACCATTGATATCATGTGTAGTTTTATCATAATATATATGGATGTCAGATTGCTGATAGAAGATAGGAGTATTTTTCCATCACATTTTCCTACCATGTCCGTGGTCTTCCTTGAATTGCCTTCCAGTATTAACTGGGATTCACCTACCATTTATCTCTAGCTTAACTTTTTCTGACTTCACCAATTGCTGCTAGGAACGTGGCTGGTAACTCAGCAACGTAACCTAAATCACAGGGGAAGACCTTGAAATATCTGGAAACTGATCTTCTCTGAATACACTCAGTCTAAAGAAGTGCCAGGGAGCTACATCTGCTTGCTGAAATTTTTGTCAGCCTTTTTTCACTGTGGACAGTACAACTGGAGAGGAAAGAGCCCAGTAATCCAACAGGAAGTGAAGAGAAGTGTCCAAGAATTGATTTGTGGTGATCTGAAGCCTACATCTCCAAGGCTTGCTGGACCTGTCAAAAACTTCAACTTGTCAGATTGTCTGGATGGATACCACAACAGTTGGAAGACCTAGAAGAGTACAGTGTGTTGCTGTGACTCAGTGGTGTAGACCACTACCAGACCATCTACCAGTTGGGGAGGACTCAGTTGTAACAGGTATTTTAAAATTCAACAACCTCAGAATTCTGTAATAGGGAAGACAAAAGAAACCAGATCGTTAGTCTGGGTTTTTTTTTTTTTTTTTAATGCATTTTAGCGGTAATGTGTATTTGTATACTATACTTGTTTATTTGTAGTGATAAAAGTAAAATCTATCTCCTATCTTTCCCAACTTTTAATACATTTTTAGTTTAGTTAGGAAAAGTTACTGTAGTTGTTTGTTTTTCTTTACTTTTATAGTGCCAGTCTGGTTCAGAATTGTCCAAGCCTGATTCTGATTTTTGTACAACAAAAAAACCCACACAGGCATGTTGTAGAAAAGTTGACTGATAAATGACGTTGCATTTTAAGAATGGATCTTGTCTTCAGACTCCTTTTAAAAAATTATGTTTTCTAGAAAAAATGGTTTTCTGCTGTGAAAGGATCCTGAAATTTCAAAGGTCCATCACAGACTTCCAAGCCATACTGTTACATAAATAGCTGTTTGAACTAGTTTGTGGTTCTATTAAAAAAAAAGAGAGAGAGAGAGAGAGAGAGAATCAGGGACATCTGAAGTGAATTCACAAATAAAAGTCAATGTATACTTTTCATATTTTGGAGTAAGGTATAGAAGGGGAGAATCTCCATAGTGAAATAAATACAAACATTTTTTTCCTTTTGCAGATTTGAAAAGAAACTTAAATGTAGCTATTAACTCAGTGGTCCCAGTGATCATCCAACTCTGTTTTAACTTTGTTTTTTCCTTTTTTTTTTTTTTTTTTTTTTAAATTTTTATTTTAAAGGAACAAAGGGATCCATTCCTTATTTTAACTGTTGTTGCAGTGAAGATGGGTTTTGGGACTTTTAGAAGCCAGAAGCCAGGAGAGACCACCTAAACCACAAGATAAAAACAAAGGACTCATGAACACTGAGAAAAAGAATACCAGCACTTGAAGATTAAATGTTGGATACCTGCTGAATGCTCCCATTGAGATTTTTCTTAAACTTCAGTAACATCTTAGGACAGTTCACTGGAGAAACATTGATCCCTGGGTGGAGTATCCCACCATTGACCAATCTGAAGAGTTAAATCTGCGTTTGACTGCTCTCTTTTATCGGGAATATTTTTAGGCTAGCCTTTATCTGATCCCCTAAGCAATTGTAATCATTAATTGACCCAGGAATCTCTAAAATATCAGATTAAAAGATGAACAGTACAATTCTTATCTAGATACAATTTTTGTCCCTATTAAAGATGAGAGTTTTCTAATATTTTGACTGACAATATAACTTAAGCCTTCTTTTTAGTGACAGTGGTTTCCATTTTGAAGCTGTTTGGATATTCAACATAGTCATTAAATTGCTCAATATAATGTAATTGCATAGCTATGATAAATCATTTTCGTAGTTGCGTAAACATTTTTCGTTAACCATATTTAAGAATAATTGCGGGACTTAAATGCTCATCTGGGCAAGGGTCATTTCTCTTTAGCTAATTCATAGTTTTAATCTGCTTTATAATACTCTTCTCTTCTAACATTGGCATTAGGTTACAGAATATGGTCTTACTTTAAAATTTAATTCAGCTTTGGTTTGACGGGGTTCTCTTTATGCTTACCATGGTACTTCTGTTGAGTGATAAACACTAAATAGATAATATTCCTTGTGGCAAAGTACGTTTTTAGAAAGTTTCACTGTTTTTCATTTTTGGCATTTGCTTTATGAATTTAGTACTTGGGCAGGCAACAAAGGTCTGTTTTTTTACCAACTCCCATTAGTTAATGTGGAGAGAGAAAGAAGTGTTTTGATACTTGTTTGTCCTCAGGTCTTTAGCCCAATATATTTTTAAGTGGATGAAGATGACTTTCTGCGCTCAGATGGAAAAACTTTTAAGTTACCAAGTCAGACAGTATTAACCAAGAAATGGTATATAAATGTCTGATGTTATCTTGGAAGAGAGGGACCTACATTCATGCAAAGTAAATTATAGAAGCATAGTATTTTTATTTGTCCCACAAAGCTCATTGGAGATGGTCCAACAAATGCTTGAAAAGCACAAAAAAGGGGGAGGTTCACTAATTAACAAAAACATGGTGTCAGAGCTGAAGAAGTGAGAGATCAAAGTGAGCTACAAGGAGCAGTAATGAGGCAGCTGTAAGAGTTTGCGGGGGGAGGGTGCACCAAGGAGCACAGACACCTAGAAGGATGGCTGTTACAAGAGAGGTGGTACTGATGGGATTTTGCAGTTGGTGAGAAGTAGGCATATTTCCTTTCTGCCTTTAGCCATAGATGGAACTTGTAGGTAATAGAGATCATCATTTCCTCTAGTAGTCTTTAGCCACAGATGGAATATGGAGCTATTACCTGAAGCTGTTTTTCTATTCAAACCTCCCTGGATGTGGAAGTCTCAGAGTCTAATTGTGTGGGAGGAGGGTATTGTTTATAGGGTGGGAAGGCTTTAGTAAATAAAGACAAACACACACATACACACACCGCCCCAAGGCCTTATTTATATTTTCAAACCGGGACAAAACCTCACCTTTGTAATGTGATTGATGGAAGCAAAGAATTTTGAAAGGTACATGGTTTCTGTATAAAAGTCATATACTTACCAGGATTCTGTTCCATGGAATAATTCGGTTATATGTTGAATATGTTGTTATTAAACCTTATTGTTCCTTACTTGAATCAGAAACAATGTGCAGAAAGTTTCCTTCCTGCACTAGTAGATTAAAACATTACATACTTTCTAGTTTTAAGCCAAAGGTATCTATTTTTTATTCATTTGATAGATACTTAAACACATAGGTACAGGAGATAATGGAAGTAAACAAAACAAGCTCATTGAAATCACCAGTAATTCTTTAGCTTGAGAATACATGCTGACTGGGAAGACTGACTCTATACCCCTCCTATCTAAAGGCCTCCAGAACAGAAAAGGGATTTTTGTTATTTTAAAAAATTGAGCTCTAGTCATTTTCAAATAGATAAAAATGTAACATGAGTCACCACTCTAAAATAATTATTAGCTCAGTTTCACCCAATTTCCTAATTTTGGGTGTAGTTTTTTAAAAATATGTATTTTTAACTTGGAATTTTAACATTGTTTTTTGTTTTGATTTTTTTTTTTTTTAAACAGGTTTCTAAGCATGAATTGAGGAACAGAAGAAGCAGAGCAGATGATCGGAGCAGCATTTGTTTCTCCCCAAATCTAGGAATTTTAGTTCATATGTACACTAGCCAGTGGTTGTGAACAACCATTTACTTGGTGTAAAGAACTTAATTTCAGTATAAACTGGCTCTGGGCAGCATTGGTGATGCCGTGTCCCGAGTTGTAGCCGCTGTAATTGTGAATATTAACTGAGATAGTGAAACATGGTGTCCAGTTTTCTATTGCATTTTTTCAAGTGGAAAAGTTAACTAAATGGTTGACACACACAAATTGGTGGAGAAATTGTGCATATGCCAATTTTTTTGTTACAATCTTTTGTTTTGAACTATACTGCTTTGAGATCTCATTTCAGAAGAACGGCATGAACAGTCTTCAGCCACAGTTGTGATGGTTGTAAATGCTCACAATTGTGCATTCTTAGGGTTTATCCATCCCTGGGGTTTGCAAGTTGTTCACTTAAAACATTCTTAAAATGGTTGGCTTCTTGTTTGCAAGCCAGCTGATATGGTAGCAACCAAAGATTCCAGTGTTTGAGCATACGAAAGACTCTGCCTGCTTACCTGTGCTAGAAATAACAGCATCTAAAGTGAAGACTTAAGAAAAACTTAGTGACTACTAGATTATCCTTAGGACTCTGCATTAACTCTATAATGTTCTTGGTATTAAAAAAAAAAAACATATTTGTCACAAATTTAGTTAACATCTTACAACTGAACATGTATGTATGTTGCTTAGATAAATGTAATCACTGTAAACATCTATATGATCTGGGATTTTGTTTTTATTTTGAAATGGGAGCATTTTTTGTTTACAAGTTCATTAAAAACTAAAAACTGTTTCTGTAAGGAAATGAGATTTTTTTTAACAAAAATGCCTTGCTGACTCACTATGAAATCAAAATCTCCCCAGTTTTTTAATAGACTACTTCAAGCCATTTGTTACATACTATTCCTTTGCAAATCATTTTAGATTTAGTGTTAATAACTTTGACTCAGATTTTTTTTGGGGGGGTGGTCTGAAGGGGAAAGGCATTCTTACATTTTTCTTTTTTTAGTGATTTGCAGGCACAGTACCTAGTGCTGCAGCGGCCAGGGCTTGGTGGTGTTAACTCCTGCAGCCTCAGACTACACAGCTGGACTGATTTTGAGTAAGAATGAAAGCGTTAAAGGGTTTAACTAACATTTTGTAGTTTTTCTTTAAATTCGTGTTAATTGGAGTTGAGCAGATTCTTAACCTTGGAGAGCTTCCCACCAGGTGAGGTTCATGTGATTCCTGACCCTCCCTGAGCTCCTGTTCTTTTCCCTCAGTTATCTGCACTTCCTCTCAATCTTAAATGCACTCTTTTCTTGCCTCTCTCTGACACAAGAGAAAGAAAAACTTATTGACAGCAATTCTTTAAATAGTGTAATTTATTCATTTATAGCATGTCAAGATAAATTAAAAGAACCTTTGTCTGAAAATGCTGCCAGAAGCCTGTTGTGTAAATGTAGGTATTTTGTAAAAATTACCTTGAAACTGTACATTGACACATGTTTGGTCAGATTGTGTCAGGTTTAAGTTTTATTTTTTCTCTTTTAAAACTACTTTAGCAATAATTAATCCCATGATTACCATATTCTGCTATTAAAGGATCTGTTAGCACCATCACACTGCAGAAAACTTAATGAGTGCGAACTTTTGGGGTAGGCAGCTTATTTGTTTCTTTTCTATCCACCTGTGTCAGTTAAGGTATTTGTTTCTTGACTAATAAACCCTTTGATACTTTTAGCCAGAAATCAGTCTCATAAAGCTATTTTTGAGTATAGTTTGTGTAAAATAAAAATGTTTAGCTTTGGTAATAACTTTTCCAAGCTGAACTCCCTCTAGCAAGATATTTTTCAGTGCTTTTATTTACTATGCACTTAGACTATGCACTTTTTCTGAAATATTTTTGTAACACTTAACTTTTTTGTATTTTTGCCATTTGAAAAGGTTGTGGTGTAGTTGGTCTGTAATTAAGTTGCAGATTTAAAACTGCTGTTAGCTTTGTAAATCAAAATATAGGTGTTTTTGTCCTGGTATATCTTCATTCCACCTGCAGCTGGAGCTGGAATCCCATTGATCTTCTAGCTACCATTCATTTTCTTCACAGTTCACAAAAGAAGAATGTGAAATTCAGTGAATGCTGTTACTAATCCTGTCGGGAGATGAATCTCATTTCACCAAAATTAAATTATGTTTTTCCACTAAAATGATACAAGTTGAAGACACATCACTCTGAAATTGGAAGACCTCACCACTTAAGGCTCCGCAGTGGCTTACCCAGCTGAACTCTAGGTTACCACTCTACTTTGTTCACCCATTGGGGGGTGCAGTTTTTTTTTTTAATGTTGGGAGATGGCCATTCTAACTACTGTTGAATGTCTCTGTTTTGGGAAGGTATAACAAGAAAATAAAAAAGAATATATATGAAGGGAGAGACTGGTTATCTCCTCCCATACGGTTGTGCTCATGCTCCTATAGCCTACAAATGACATTTTGGAGGTTTGTGTTAACTTTTTCCATCAACAAATAGCAAGAGATTTTCCTATTTCTACTAGTCCTTGCAACACAATTAAAACGTTTCAAGCAGAGAATACTGTAATGATTATAAATGGAATTCTATTGTAATAAGAATAACAAGATTTAGAACCCAAGGCAATAAGCTAGTGTTCCCTAACATTTGCTAAAATAGAGAATGGGTTCTTTCAGCTTGAGTAGAATGAACTGTCGGGCTTCTAAGAAGGGTGCCTTAGACTTCCAGCTCTTGAAAATTCAATAGTCTGCTATAGACTCTACTGAGCAAATGGGTATGTAGCAACATTTTAGGTTTTCTCTTAGTTTTTAAATGGATAATTTGATCAAAATATGAGTAGGTCTGTATGAGGTATAGCAGAGTGTCCATTTAGCTCTGATATGCTGTCCCCTTTAAAGTGAGACAGAGACTATACCTTGACAGAGTTGGCTTGTGTATTTATTTTTTCGAAATGGCCAAAGATGGTAATGAGTTGAGAGTAAGGTGATCTAATCAGGCTGTGCATTACCAAACAGTACCCTGTTGAAGTAAAATGACTTGGTTTTCTGAAATGGCTTGTTAGACAAGTTTTGAGGACATAGGCAAAAGTGCTGAAAATGTTGAGCAATAGGAGAGCTCTTAGACTTAGCTGTCTGATGCATGTTTCAAGCTGTGGTCGAATGGCATTGTGTCTTGCTGAGGCTGTGGACCCACAGTAACTAGAATTTGATGATGAGAAGGAAAACTTGCCAAAGCTGTAGAGACCTGGGTATTCATTCATACTTCAGTTGTTTGGTCTCTGCCCTTTATCAGCCTGGCAGGGTGAACTGATTGCTTCTACCTTTTTGCCTTTACCAAACCTGATCCCTCGGAGTTTCTTGAGGAACTGCTACTATTGGCTACTGTGTACACCCATCTGGATCCAAAATTAGGAAGACATGTTTGTAATGGTGGTGGTTTTAACTACTAGGAGCAGTTCGTTGGTGTCAGTACCACGGAAGACCTGAGCCAGAGCTCCTGGCTCCCTAAGAGACTTCTGAATGGAGAGAAAAGTTAGGTGGAGATGGATGAAGTGTTTAAGTAACCAGTAAATGAGATTTATGTCCTTCATAGTGGGGAGGCCAACCAGAGTATGCAAGAGTTGTAGTTGAAAGTAGAAGTGTAGACACATGTGGGAGCTGATAGATGAGTGGGGAGGAGCTAACGAAAAATCTGAAAGATGGGACTATGGAAGGTCGAGAAGAGCTGCAGGACTGGAAGAGGATGGGTGCAATTCAAGTGCTCTTTGGAAGGATCACAGAGGCCTCTGAGGAGTCAAGTGGAGGTTGCGATTAAGCTCTAGCCTAGAGACCAGGGCTGTTCGTGAAAGCAAAAGAGCATGGAAAACCTGCGAGTAGGAAACCAACCTATTGAGAGTCCACATAAAGAGCCCTTTATAGTTCATTTTAGTATAGACAAGAACAGCAGGGGAGGGTTGGTAGTGAAAAAGTATAGTTGGAATCTGCAGGTTATACCCTATTCTGTCAAAATGATGAAAAATACTGAAGGAGACTTTTTAGAGGAATTTATGGTTCAGGTCCAAATCCCAAGTTCTCCCAATATAGTATCTTATTTGGAGGAAGTGGGGAGAGATTCCATATTAGGATGAAATTTAGCAGCTGTATGAAACTACTGTCAGTTCCTGGTTCCCCAAAGACACTTTGTAACAAAATATAGATGTTTTATATATACATTTCTTTGCCATTAAAGATTGATTTATTTTAGACTGGGGGTGGGGAGAGTATTAAGCAGACTGGTTGAGCGTGGAGTGAAATGCTACAGTCTCATGATCCTGAGATCAGGATCTGAGCTGAAACCAAGAGTAGGATGTTTATCCAACTGTGCCACCTTTGATGCCAATAAAAATGATAATACTGGGGCACCTGGGTGGCTGAGCAGGTAGAGCATGTGGCTCTTGATCTCCAGATGGTGAGTTTAAGTCCATGTTGGGTGTAAAGCTTTACAAAATGTACAAAATGTAGCTTTATTCTTGAATTAAGAAAATTTTTGTTCCTTTTCATTGATAAAAGCATGACTTGCACAGCTACCCATGAAATACCATGGTTCAAACATTAACAAGGCCAGAGCTGGGTCACCTTCGTGAACTGAGTCAGTACCTGCAGAAATAGTATGTGTTTTATGTAGACCTTTAGTCTGCAAGGTGTTCTTAAACTTTTTAATTTTGTTACTTTGGTATCATTTAAAGGGCACCTGGCTGGCTTGGTCCTTAGAACATGCAGTGGCATGACATCAAGAGGGATCTCAATGGTGTGAGTTCAAGACCCACGTTGGGCATAGAGTTGACAAATTATAATAGTACAGTGGTTTCTCCTTTGTGCTCAACATTGTTTATGTTTACATTGTGCCCCTTTATTTGTGCGTCTTCTCTCCAAACATGCGCTTTAACACTTCATTTCTTAAAACCGGGTTGGGGGGGCTTCTGGGAGGGAGCGTGAGGCTGTGCCGCAGAGGGGGAGGGAGGGAGAGGGCGTTCTAAGCATGCATGATGCCTGGCGTGGAGCAGGATGCTGCGGGGCTCCATCTCAAACCTGAGATCACAACCTGACCTGGAATCAAGTCAGATGCTTAACTGATTGAGCCACCAAGATGCCCCTGTACCTAATATTTTAATGTAGGTTTTTGTAAGACATGCGTGGGGCGCCCAGGTGGCCCAGTGAGTTGAGCCTCTCTGCCTTCAGCTCAGGTCCCTGGAATCCAGTTCCTTGTCAGGCTCTCTGCTCAGCAGGGAGCCTGCTTCCACCTCTCTCTGCCTGCCTTTCTGCCTACTTGTGGTATCTCTCTCTCTCTCTCTCTGTCAAATAAATTAAAATCTTAGGAAAAAAAATAGAAATGCTTATACTAACCATGGTACAATTATCAAAATCAGAACATTTAAAGATTGACCCAGTTTTCTAGTCCAGCCTGTTCCATCAGTTATCCCAAGTGCCATTGATTGTACTTCGTTGTGTCTGTAGTGTTTTTTAATTTGGAGCAGGCCCTCGCCCTTTTGTCTTTCACGAGTTTCTGTGTGTGTGTGTGTGTGTGTGTTTTCCAGCTGTGTTCACTGAGGGCCTGGAACCTGTGCTAGGACAGTAGCAGTGAGCATACCTGAGCACCAGTTCTTCATTTCTAAATACTGAAAGGAACCATGGCTCCTTGGAGAAATGTTTAGCTTTAGGGCTGGGGTGCAGAAAATAAAAGATGAACCTAGAACATTCTGTTGTGCTAGAAAGAGAATTCTCAAAAAACGATGAGTGCATGTCAGACCACTGGAGCCTCTCAAAAAACTCATACTGGCCAACTGTGTATCAAGTAGATTATGAAAGTTTTGATTACAATATAACATTAATATCCATGATTTCTGTATTCATATAAAAATGGGGAGAAGGGAAAACATTTTTAAAGTATCAGCTAAGAAAAGTAATGCATTTGAAAAGTCCTTTTACTAAAGGGAGAAAGCATAAGTTTGATGAGCAAGACATTTACAGTGTCCTAAAAATATTACTTGCCATGCAGTAATACACATTACTTGCCGGGGGACATTATAAAAAAATACCTAATCTGGACACTCCATTGGAAAGGTGGTGTGATCATCCCATTTTAAAGATTGAAATACTAAGTTTCATAGAATGTTTTGCAGATTAAGGAATTTGAATCCATATAGAACTTCACAGCTGTCAATTCTGTGCATCATCCGACTTCATCCTTCTGACATCATGGAACAGTTACTATTCCTCCCATTAGAAAAGAATAGAGAAGGGATGCTTGGGTGGCTCAGTTAGGTGACTGCCTTCGGCTGGGGTTGTGATCTGAGTCCTGGGATCGAGTGCCCCATCAGCAGGAAGCCTGCTTCTCCCTCTGCCTGCTGCACCCTTTGCTTGTATCCTCTCTCTGGCAAATAAAATTTTTTTAAAAATTGAGAAAAGGATTAGTCAGGATGTGGCATCTGTGAGGTTTTACAGAGCCAGAACCGAAACCTGATTTCCTTTAGTTTTTATATGGTTAGACCCGGTGTCCTGTTTTTGTTTTGTTTTGTTTTGTTTTAAATTTTATCACCATTTGAGAACCAGAGTTTGCTAATATTAACCATTTATTGAATGCTTTATGCCAGGCATGTCACATGTATTAATTTGCCTAATTGTCACAACTTCCCAACAAGGTGAGTCCTGTCGTCTTTTACTTTTGTGGATCCTGAAGCCCAGGGCTGCAGGGGAGTACTTTCATTCTCTTGGATTTTCAAACAAGAATTTCCCCCTTTAGAATAATTTATGTTGCCTATGTATCTTTAAAGTAACATCAAATAGGATGGCAGCTTAGGAGTTTAAAAAGTCCAAGACACTGTCATCAAAGGTTTTCATTAAGTCATCGGTCCACTTGGGATGTTAGTAGAGTTTGTGTTTAGGACCAAATACTAGATCTTGTTTTCTTCAGTCTCTTGAAGATGATAGAAGTGAAGCCCCAAAAGATGTACAGATGCGCTGAAATAGCCAAAACCAAGACTAGAATCCAGGCCAAAAAGGATTTGTTTCCCTTGGTGGCACTGGCCATCAGCATTTATCAACCAGCTTTTACCTAGTTACCACCAAGTACCTCATCTGCATGCTAATGATAGCAAGAAGGTATCAGTCAATTGTGCTACTCTCCAGTCTTAACTAAAAATTGAAATTGGTTTTTTGAAATCACCTTAAAATGATTAAAATTTAAAATTAGGTATCAGTGTTGGATAGTGTAGGATAGGCTCTCCATGTCTAGTCGAGAGTGGAATGCATTAATAAAATTGCATTCTGCTAGAGAAACAGGAAATTATATTTCCTTGGGGTTGTGAATATTACCTGCACATTTTTGGAGCATTTTCACATAACCCGGTTTGTGCAGGTTATCCTAGTACATTAGGGGCACCTGGGTGGCTCAGTGGGTTAAGCCTTTTCCTTGGATCAGGTCATGATCTCAGGTCCTGGGTTCGAGCCCCGCATCGGGCTCTCTACTCAGCATGGAGCCTGCTTCCCCTTCTGTCTGTCTGTGTCTCTGCCTACTTGTGATCTCTCTGTCAAAAAAATCTTTAAAAAAGTAATACTAGTACATTGTCACTGAGAAGGGTCTAACCCACCCACCCCCAGTTCTGTAGTACTTTTATAGCCCTGATGATGATGTAGAGGATAGTATCTTAAGTAGAAAAAATGTAGTCCTCTCTCAACATTACCATATTAAGTCTGAAGTGTTACTGACCCAGAGAAGTAAATAGTTTGAATAACCATTGGAAACAATTTCTGTGGGATGTCAGGCAGCCATACATTGGTTCTCTGCCAGTGGACAGTGGCACAAATCTTAGTGGTGATAAAGTGCCGCATTAGATATTTAGGATTGGAAGAAAGGGGGGAGAGGCTATTTTTAGAAACTGCTCTCAACAGTTGCTAAGTAAATATTTTCTATTAATTGCAAAACTGGTTTGCACTGTGGTAACATGCAACTCCATACGGAGTGTAATGTTTTAGTCCAGGTTTAGAAGCACAGGAAAACCAGTAAGTTAGCCTCTAGATGGGCGCGCACGTACACGAGTGCTCATGTGCAAGTGTGAGTATAAATCAAAAAACATGGAAACATTTTTTTTTTTTTTTTAAATCTTTTTTTTTTTTTTTTTTTTTTTTTAAAGATTTTATTTATTTACTTGACAGAAATCACAAGTAGATGGAGAGGCAGGCAGAGAGAGAGAGAGAGAGAGAGAGAGAGAGGAAGCAGGCTCCCTGCTGAGCAGAGAGCCCGATGTGGGACTCGATCCCAGGACCCTGAGATCATGACCTGAGCCGAAGGCAGCAGCTCAACCCACTGAGCCACCCAGGCGCCCATGGAAACATTTTTTTAAAGATTTTATTTTTTCATGAGAGGCAGGGGGAGAAGCAGGCTCCCTGCTGAGCAGGGAGCCCAATAGAGGACTTGATCCTAGGACCCTGAAATCATGACCTGAGCTGAAGGCAGATGCTTAACCATCTGAGCCACCCAGGTACCCACATGAAAATACTCTTAAAATAAAATAAAAATAAAAATATGACTATTTTTAACATTTTGACCAGCCTGCCCCTTGCAAAATGGTGAAGAAAGTGTAAACTGCTGCTTTATCTTAATTTTCTATGACAACCACGTATGGGTTTTTTTTTTTAAGCCCGTGTACAAAAGTGCAAGTTGTGCACAAATAGCAATAGGGATTCAATTTATTCACAAATAGATCAGCAGTTAAAGAGCATTTACTGAGTCCTTAGGTGCCAGGTGCTGGCTACTCTCTGCGAATTCAGAAGCGACAGCTCGTAGGAGACAGTTCACATGAGATTCTGTTGCCAGAATGAGTGCACACCAGTGAAGCAGATGGAAGTCAGAGGAGATAATCTCTGAATTGCATTCTGAAGGATGAGTAAGATTTCATCAAGCACAGGAGACTCCTCACTTTGAGAATAAACGTGGAGGTATGGCAGCAAAACACCCCCACATGAATAATTTAGTCTGGCTAAATACCCAGCCCTTTAGCACAGAACCCACCGAGTGGTTCAGGCCATGTGCCTTCTAGAGGTTTGCATCTCTTACAATGAGATTACCTGAGTAATACATAAATTGTACGGAGGTTTTTACAAAAAGTTGAGATAATTCAGAAGTAAAGGCAGTCTCACTGGAGTACAAGTCCTTGCACTGCAGTCAAGGAGGACATCTGAGCACAGGAATAATGAGAGAATGACCTCGTGTGGTAGGGGCAGAGGAGGATAACAAGGTGCTGGGAAATCAAGCAGCAAGTGGAACCTGAGGTTTCAGAAACGTGTTGGGCGGGGGTAGTTGGGGGTGGAGTTAAGGTAGTTCTCGGAGCAGACAGCAGAATATCCTGATCCCCTTGCATCCGGTCCCATGCCTGTCTACAAGGTCATGCTCAGGGTGCTAAGAGTTGCTTCAGTTACCTCCTAAATTGGTGGTGGTGGTTAGAAGTCCTTGGGTCCTGTTACATACTGAAGCAAGTCTTTTGTTGGGTTTTAAGGTTGGTAATCTGCCCTAGTGGGATAAATGTATTCTGTGTCATTTTAAGTGCCATTTGTCGATCTTCAACTTCTGTCTTTAGAGGAAAACATGCTGTGCTATAACATCAAGAAGGACAATATCATACATTAATTTTACTCTGAATGTGTCTTGTCACCAGGAGAATATTAAGCCGAATGGGGGATTTTTGCTGCTTGCAAAATCTGGAGATACCCAATGTTCTTGGTTTTTTGTCTCCAAACACTATATATGGAATGGTAACAGAATAACAGTAAATGGAAAGTAAGCAAGATCATTGAAGCCTGAAGCTGTGATCTTCCTTTGGAATAGAGCCCTGTTCAAGGTCACAGAGCTGATTAGCGGCTGGTCTAGGAAAGAATCCAGCTGGAAACTTTTTGCCACTAAGTTGCTGCTCCAGGCACAGGACAGTGATTGTCGTTAAGTATAGTTCCAGGGACCAATAGCAGTATGTGGGAACTTATTAGAAATACAAATTCTCGGGCGCCTGGCTGGCTCAGTTGGTTAAACGACTGTCTTCAGGTCATGATCCTGGAGTCCCGGGATCGAGTCCTGCATCGGGAATGAGGAATACAAATTCTCAGGCCCTGCTCTAGACCTACTGAATCAAACTCAGGATGGAGCCCAGCAGTCTGTGTGTTAAGAAGACCCCTCAAGTGAGTCTCATGCTCACTAAAGTTTGAGCAGCACTGGCAAAGGAGAATGAGACCAAATGGGAAGTAGAGGGAACCTTGAAAGGCATCTGGGTTTAAGATACATGATTTGTTTCCTTACCTATAAAAAGGGAGTAACTCCTAGAATGTCAACCCTGCTGGTGGCTGTGAGCATGGAGTGAAGTCAGAAACACCGTGTAGGTATAAGGATTTGCCCCAGACAAGGGAAAGCTGAAGTTGTGTGCATCTTTTCCCAACTCCACATTCGGTGGCATGTTGGTAGCTAGGAATGAACTGTGATGGGAAACTGGAAAACCTTGCTCAGGACTTTCCTGTTCATCCACAACAGGTTCCAGATTACAAAGCTCATCATGTTTCTTTGTCCTAGTTTGTAGCCCTCAGAACTTTAAAATTACATCTTGAATGATTGACATAAAATCCGTTTACGTTGCAAACTTTTAGAGGAGAAACCGGAGTTCTACATCTTAACAGAGGACTTCATTTTCTATCAAAACCCGTTATCCATGAAGCCCCACATTTTGCATAACTTTAAGGCATAGGGTCAGAAATACCCCAAGCCAGAGATGTAGATTCGGAAGTTGTCGACATAGAGACTGTAGTGATAGTGGAAATCCCAGGACTAGGTGAGTTTTTCCAGACCCCATTTTGATCTGTATGTGAAGAGTGTTGAACACACAGCCCCAGGGGCATACAAAGATAACGGGTAATGAACTACTAAGGAAGAACTGGAGTCGTCACAAGGGCATCCTGAAAGACAGCAGTGCCAAATGGAGAGCTCAAGAAGGAAGCTGCCTGGTTTATATTTGTCAAGAGACCTCATGCTAATTGTTGCAATGGCCAACCTTGAGAATATTTATGCAAGATGCAACCTTGAGAATAACAGATTTATGCAAGATGTATCTCTCACATTAAGGAGAAATACATCTCTGCCTTCCAGGCTGATGCAGCAGGGAAAGATGCTAGAGATGCGTCAACAGTGAACAGGGTCAAAGGGAGTGACGTGTATCTTTTTTTTTTTTTTTTTTTTCCATTAGCCATTGGCCAGAACTCGGCAGGCCCACTCTATCTCCAAAGGAGACTTACAAATGTAGGGGAGAAGATAGGTGTTTAGGTAGCTCTAATTTTTTTGGTCCCATTGTTTCCAAGTACTGTTGGGAGGAAGTTGGATGTGTCAGAAACGGCCTCTGGCTGTTCCTACTTTCAGGTATCCAGGCTAGGTTTTCCAGGAAGGCAGAGCCCGGAGCCAGTAAACTCCCACGGCTCTCTGGCACAGACTCCTTGCCTCTTTCAGGGCTTGTCACATAGGAAAACAAGCATGCAGTCCCTGTTGCTAGGAAATCTATAAATACAGCAAGAAATAATCTGCTGTCTGCTGAGGGTTTAGCGTTGCAACTCTCCCATAAATGACCAACAGTTGTCTGACCTTAGGTGGGGGGGCAGGGTGGAGATAAGTTGGCATAGAAATATGAAAGGAGCGTGTGTATCTGTCCTGCCGGAAGAGGAGTTTCTTTTAGGATAGAAGCCATAATTATTTTTTTCCCTTTGTGTTCAGAGAGTCTAGCACAAGAAGATGACCAGGAAAACTGCTGTAGAATATTAATGTAGCTTTCTCTCAGCAGTGGTATGCTGTTGGTTCATTGGATTTGGGGTCACTCAATTAAAATCCTGAATTATCTCTTTTTAAAGATCTGTTGCTGGACCACATCTATCTTGAACCTATGCAAATAATAATAGCCATTAAAAAATAACTTGTTTGGGGGCACCTGGGTGGCTCAGTGGTTAAGCCTCTGTCTTCAGCTCAGGTAATGATCTCAGGGTCCTGGGATCGAGCCCCGCATCAGGCTCTCTGCTCAGCAGGAAGCCTGCTTCCTCCTCTCTCTCTGCCTGTCTCTCTGCCTGCATGTGGTCTCTGTCTCCGTCAAATAAATAAATAAAATCGTAAAAAAAAAAAAAACAAAAAATTTGTCTATATGCTAATTTTATGTGTTTTTTCCTAAGTGAGCTCTATGCCCAACATGGGACTTGAACCCACAACCCCAGGATGAAGAGTCCGATGCTCTACCAACTAAGCCAGCCAGGTGCCCTGTCTACATGTTGAAAAATCAAAGCTTTAAATGTCTCTCCCATCAATCAGTACTACCCCCAAAGGAGATCAGCAAAAGCTCCCCAATTTCAGCCTCTTAGAAAACAGAATTATAATTCTATCCCTAACTATAAAAGGGATTTTTATCAATACTTGCTGGAGGTGTGTGTGTGTGTGTGTGTGTGTGTGTGTGTGTGTGTGTGTTGCATTGTGTTTAAACATGCTCTCTGGGGCACGTGGGTGGCTCAGTGGGTTAAAGCCTCCACCTTCGGCTCGGGCTCCAGTCGTGGTCTTGGGGTCCTGGGATCAAGCCCTACATCAGGCTCTCTGCTCGGCAGGGAGCCTGCTTCCTCCTCTCTCTCTGCCTATCTCATCTGCCTACTTGTGATCTCTGTCTGTCAAATAAATAAATAAAAATCTTTTTAAAAATATTTTTTAAAAAAAGTGCTTTCAAAAGGCCAGTGTTGCAGGCCTACCTAAATCTGAAAACTTAAATGCTTTTTTTTCCTCCAAACTGTGCTGATCCTTCAAGAAGACTCTGAAGCTGAAGTAGTTTCTTACGCTTGCCTCTTGCTTCAGAACCTGCCATCTCTTCTGCTTCCCCCAAATTCATGGAGGTTGACTTTAACACTTGTTTGAATTAGGTTAAAAACTGACTTTGGAGCCCATACTGGAGGTGGCTTGTTGCTTTGGTTACTCGGAGTGCCCTGTGATTAGCCATGCACAGCGTATGAGAAATTCTCAGCTCCGGCTGCTGTGCCGCTGGAGCTCCAAGGCCCTCACAATGGCTAGCTGAGCATCATGACTCACTTTGTCTCCACCTGAGTCTACTCTTTTGCTTCCCTAAACCTGCTCTTCTTCCTATAATTAATTCTCTCTTGAAGAATGGAAACTTCCACGCTGATCACCTGAGAGCGATCCTTGACTCTTTATCAAAGTCCAACTCCTTACTGTGCTTACTGGTTCTGCCATCGTTGGGCCTTTATCATCTCTTATCTGAACCACACCAGTAGCCTCTGATCAAGCCTCCTCGCCTTGGGTCTAACCTCTCCAATCCTTTCTCGACTTCATTCTTCCCGGATGTGTTCCTTTCCCCTCCTCTCAGGATAATGACCAGACTCCATGATCCGTCTCCTGCTTCACCAACCTATCCCAGCTCATCCCTTGACTTCTGTTCTCAGCCCCAATCTCCATCCCGACTCTCTGCCCTCCAGATACACTCGCAGTCCCCAGGACTCACTGTGTCATCATGCCCTTGTATACTTTTCTGTGCTAGAAATACCTTCCACTTTCTCCTCCAGTCTGCCCACAAGTTCAGTTAAAGTGTTTCTAGAGTTTCACCAGTCCCACCAGAAGAGTCAACCACTCCCTCCCTCTGGGCCCTCACTGCAGCACCTTCCTGTGTTTGCATTTGTATTTCTGTGATTACTCAGCCACACATTGCTCCCTCACCGGACGGAGAGCTGGGACTCTCACCACTGTCTGTAGTCTTCATGCTTGAGGAATGGCGCGTGAGTAGTAGATGCTTAGTGAATAGTTCTTTACTGATGGGCGCATGGACATCACCAGCTCAGTTAGAACTAAGACAAGACTGTCTGGGACAAGGGACTTTGACCCAGATAGAAACAGATCTATAGGACACAAGGTCTCAAAACTGGCATATGTTTCACCCAGAGATGTGTTCATTCCTCAGGAGCCTA
This sequence comes from Mustela lutreola, assembly GCF_030435805.1. Lineage (NCBI taxonomy): Eukaryota > Metazoa > Chordata > Mammalia > Carnivora > Mustelidae > Mustela > Mustela lutreola. The sequence goes on along the minus strand of NC_081294.1, from coordinate 41,486,357 downwards.
GTGGGGAGAGCAGGAGAAAACACGAGATTTAAATATTAAATAATAGCTAAGAGTCTAAAAATCTTACTATATATATTTTTTTTTAATGAAGGAACATTCATGATCATAAACCTTTAGTGTAAGATTGTGCTTTTTAAGTGTACATTTAAAAATATGATCCAGGAGGGGCGCCTGGGTGGCTCAGTGGGTTAAGCCGCTGCCTTCGGCTCAGGTCATGATCTCAGGGTCCTGGGATCGAGCCCCACATCAGGTTCTCTGCTCAGCAGGGAGCCTGCTTCCTCCTCTCTCTCTGCCTGCCTCTCTGCCTACTTGTGATCTGTCTATCGAATAAATAAAAAATTAAAAAAAAAAAAAAGAACTTAAAAAAAAAAAAATATATGATCCAGGGGCGCCTGGGTGGCTCTGGTGATTAAATGTCTGACTCTTTGGTTTCAGCTCAGGTCATGATTTCAGGGTCCCAAGATCGAGCCCCGCATCAGGCTCTGTGCTCAGCTGGGAGTCTGCTTGTCCCTCTGCTCCTCCATGCCCTCTGTCTCTCAAATAAATAAAAATTTAAAAATATATAACCCGGTACTCTTTGCAGAGAGGAAACTGAGGACCAGAAAGGAGGAACTGGGGCACCTGGATGGCTCAGTCAGTGGATCATGTAACTCAGGGTCATGAGTTCAAGCCCCATGTTGGGTTTAGAGTCACTCACAAAAAAAAAAAAAAAAAAAGAAAGAAAGAAAAAAGAAGAAGAAAATGACCACACTGTGAGGCTACAAAGCAAGTTAGAGGCACAGTGGTTTCTTCCCTCTTAATCCTGCTTTCTGGTCACACTATACCAGAGTTCTTTTTTTTTTCTTTCTTTCTTCCCTTTTTTTTCTCTATACCACAGTTCTTGGTGCATTGGCTATAGGTCAGAAAAGGGGGAGAGCAAATGGTTCTTCTCGCTTCTCCCAAGATAAGGAGCTGGAAGTTAGGTAAGAGTTTCTTTCTCCTTTCTTTTTTTTCTCTTCTCTTTTCATTTTCCTTTTCCTCTTCTCTTCTCTTTTTTTCTTTTCTTTCCTTTTCTTTGTAATCTCTACACCTAACATGGGGCTTGAACTCACAACTCTGAGATGAAACGTTGCATGCTCCACTGCCTAAGCCAGCCAGATGCCCGACAGATAAGCTTCTCGAGCAGAGTGGAGTGTGGATCAATCATCTTGATTGCTGCTGCTGACTTTGTCTCTATATTCTTTTGCTCACATGTCGCCTAAAAGACATTTGAAAAGTGGTGTATCCCTTTGTATGCTTTTAAGCTGACATCAATTTTTTTTTTTTAGTATAACCTTAAATAGCTGCAAAGGATGTACCTGGAGGGTTTTTGCAAGATGCTGCACGTCGACTCCTCTTTTTTGAGCATTAGTAGAAGGCAATTTTGAAATTTTTATCTTCAATTCTATCCCCAAAAGTTGCCAATAAAAGGCATCTACAATGTGGGCTCCTTTCAAGTACAGCTTTGTTGGGCCGGGACATTTGTCGAGAAACTGACAGTAAACCTTTCAGGGGTAGCCCTGCTCGCCATCATCCTTTGAAAAAAGTATACGGACAAATTCTGGTCAGAAATTTTACATTATTCCTCTCTCTCTTTCCAACTCCTATCTCCAGCCCATTGGCATCACAGGGTTTTATCCCACATCCTATTCATTTTCATGCCCTACTGTCTTTCAATGATTGCCATATTATACTTTTTTGAAATAAAAATACGCACTTAAATTCGAATGTTAATTTTTTAAAAGTAAGCTCTGCGCCCAACGTGGGGCTCAAACTCACAACCCTGAGACCAACAGCCGCATGCTCCACTGACTGAGCCAGCCAGGCACCCACCCCACTAACCTTAATTTTCTTGTGACTGTAAACCTTGGAGTGTTGTTTCTTCCGGCCAGAGATGCCATTGCAGTCATTATACCTAATTGATCAAAGTCACATGAGTGCTTTACAGATATTGATAGCAATTTGAATATGGGGAGTTAAATTTTATTTAGATGGATTTTTAAAAAATTTTTATTCATTTATTTGACAGAGAGAGAGACATCACAAGTAGGCAGAAAGGCAGGCAGAGAGGGGGAAACAGGCTCCCTGCTGAGCAGTGTGCTCGATGCGGGGCTCAATTCCAGGACTCTGAGATCAGGACCTGAGCTGAAGGCAGAGGCTTAACCCACTGAGCCACCCAGGCGCCCCAGATGGATTTTTTTTAAATGCACATTCACATATACATGCATCTGTGTTCTTTATTCCGAGACAGAGCTAGGAATCACCATCAGTACTATCCTGAGTACATTTTAATCTATGTCTGAGTTTTGAAGCCTGGCTCACATAATCAGAGCTGGAAGAGGTTTGGTTATTGCAATGTCACTCAATTCTTTGATTCTGTTCAAGATATATGCTATAAATTAGAGATCTTTTATAAAGAATTAGTGAACAATTCCATTAGATCTTCCTTCAGAGCTGTGCCATGGTGACCTCTTTGCTCTAAGGCTGTTTCCCCAAAGGAGCTTTCAGAACAAGGTAGAGCAGTTGACAACAGGCCCCTAAGAGCAGAAGCTCCTTGGGTGGAATTGCCCGCAGGCCTCACAGCAGGAAGCCTCCAAGAAGCCTCCGATAGTCCCCTTCCAGGTCTGACTCTCTGGATCTGGTTCCTGAAACTCCCTGGAGCTAAAAACCAGGGCTGTTTTGGCCTCCCACTCTAACAAGTCCTCTCCCTGAGCGGACTATCTCCCCAGGCAAAGACTCACCCTGGGTAATTAGCCCGTTAATCCAGGGGTCTAGAACAATGGTGCTGCTCTTAAAAACAGCATCAGCTGAGAAATGGCCTCTGCAAGCTGGCCTGCCACATTCACCTCCTGGGTTCGAAATGACTATCTCCCCAGGCAAAGACTCACCCTGGGTAATTAGCCATCCAGGGGTCTAGAACAATGGTGCTGCTCTTAAAAGACCCATTTGCGGAAAGCTTTCGGTGTCAGCTTTTTCAACCATTTACAATCAGCTCCCCTACCAGAGGGCTCTACTCCCAGCTCGCCTGCCCTAGCATTTCTAGTTCAGGGCATTCACTTCCATAGCTGGGCCTGGCTTGGATTCCTTCCTCTTTCTGACCGCATTCATTGTCTCAGGTTTCACCAGGACCCTCTGCCTGTCTTGCTCCCACGTCTAATAAAGATGAAGTCACAACATCAGAGCTGTGCACATATCCGTAACTTCTTGCATTATTAACCTTTGCTCTGAAACAGAAACGGAATCTTCTTTGCTCCTGGAAGGCAGCTTGATGCCTTGGAAAGAGAGCGCGGGAGCTGGTGGAGGCCAGTGCCAGGGTTACCTGACTTTACTCTGTCACTGCCGGCAAGTCAACTTCGCTCCCTTCTCCACCAGTGACACTCTGTCCTGCCATGTATACAGTTGGACGCAAATGTTTGCTCCATCTTCTCCCCCTACCCAGGATCAAGGGAAATTCAAAAGCTTTCTTCTGTTTAGATAGTGCCAAGCATACAGTTGGCTGTTGACGAATGTTAGCGGCCATTGTTAATATCCAAGAGGACAATATTCCCCAGAATCGGAGGCCTGTTACAGGAGGAAATCTTTCTCATGATTACAGAGAACATGGAGGATCAGGTATATATATATTTTTTTAAGATTTTATTTATTTATTTGAGAGAGTGAGAGCTAGAGACGAGTGTGAGCACACACAGAGGGAGAGGGAGACGTAGACTCCCCCGCCCCCCCTGCCTATGAGCAGGGACCCCGATAGGGGGTCAGATCATGACCTGAGCCGAAGGTGGTTGCTTAACCGACTGGGCCCCCCAGGCACCTCTGGATCAGGCAGATTTTGATGGAGGAAAGCTCTAACTGGTAAGCGGACCTGGAGGTTGGAAGCCTTAGCTCCTTATGCCCATCGACCCAGTGGGAAAACTGAGGGCCACACTGCAGGGACCCAAGCTGGCAGGGAAAGTGGGTGGAAGGGCTGCTTTGCCAGCTTGGCCTGACCCAGCTGGTTTCCACAGGTCTTCTCCAGGCGAGTGGGGCGGTGCCCAGGCTCTGGGTGAGTCATGGGAGCCACAAGTCTGGGCAGCAGTGAGCCCTACCCGCCCAGTGGAGGGAGCGCTGGGGCACCTGGGTGAGCAAGGCCTGCCCTGCAGTGGCTGCTGGGAAGAGCCAGCTCTCCCAGCCCTGAGCGGGACAACAGGAAATGCTCCCTATTTCCTATGGGGACCTGGACAACCGCGGCCCATGTTGGGGAGCCGGAGGCAGCCCAGGCCCTGCTGTGGTCCACCCCAAGCAGAGAGACCCGCATGGAGACGGGGTGAAGGGAGAGAAGCCCTGCGAGCGATCCAGGTCTCAGCCCTGGAGCTTCTGGAGATCTGGGTGTGGTTTCCAGCCGCCTCACCGGCTGTGGGACTCCAGGCAAATCCCTCAACTCGGCTCCATGGGGTTTTTTATAAACATTCAGTGTTTCATAAACCACAGGTCAATAGAAAGGACTCTGCAAATGGCTAGTTGACAGACCGAGGGTATGCCAGGCAGAGCCCGGTCAGGGCCTGGGCTGGACAGTGATGTCCCTCTGAGGTCTGACGAGGCTGCGGAGTGGTCCCAACGGCTGAGTGCCTCCACCACGAGGGTCACGGAGACCAGACGGTAGAGGCAGGTGGTTGCTCCTTAAGTCCCGGGGAGCCTGTGACTGTGTCTGAAGCAGGAGGGTGACTTCAGGTGTCTGGAAGGCAGAGCTATACTGTGTCTTTAAACCTAAGTCTTGGCAGGACTCAGTTGGTTAAAAAAGGAAAGAAAGAAAGAAAAAGAAAAGAAAATCAAAAAGTATAAGGCTTGTCATGTTTCCTTGGTGAGGCGACATGGGCAATGAGGACAAGGCAAAACGTCAGCCCGCCTGGGACACACTCGCACTTCACCCCTGGGGAGTTAAGACGACCCTGGCCTGAGCTCCTGGAGGTCGAAGCCCTCGTGCCAAGTCCAGGTGTGCTGACAAGGGCTACCATTGTCGAATGAACAAAAAATCAGGAGGGACACCTGGCTGGCTCAGTCGGTAGAGCATGGGACTCTTGATCTCGGGGTCGTGTGTTTGGGTGCACCACCTTGGGTGCAGAGATGACTTAAAAAGGAAATCTTAAAAGATGTGTGGGTGGCATAGTCGGTTAAGTGTCCAACTCTTGATCTCAGCTCCGGTCTCTGATCTCAGGGTGCTGAGTTCGGGCATTGCGTTAGGCTCCACACTGGGCTTGGAGCCTACTTAAGAAGAAAAAAAAAATCTTAAAAAAAAAAAAAAAAAAGAGGAGACTCTGTCCCAGCCCCTTATTTTATAGGAAGGAGAACAGCCCAGAGTGGGAGATTGATGTTCTGGCAAGTCACACAGCTGGGAGTGAGAGAGCCATGTCACAAATGTTGTCCCTCCCCTTTTCAAAAAGGGCCTTGTGGCAGGGAGGGAGACCTCTGTCTGGCCCCACCAGAGCCCTCTGCCCCTTCCCCAGGTCCAAGCGATGACCTCCCTGGTCAGGGAGAGGAGGTGAGGTCACCAGTTCTCGGGGAAGGGGAGAGGCCGTGCCTGCCTGCCTGGGATGGTCCGGTCTCCACCTCACCTCACCCTCTTTGGCCCCAGGCAGGAGCTTCGAAGGAATCTGGCTGGGCAGCCTTCGCCTCCTTGGAAAACCTCCAGAGGAATTACAAGGCAACAGTCCTTGTCTGCAGTCTTCAAAGGCCCTGGCACTCCCTGTCCAGAAGGGCTTGGGCTGCCCCTCTCCCTCTCCTGGGACACCAGGGCCCTTCCCCTTCTCTCCACGGCAGAGGTGCGCCTGTGGGAGAACAGAGGCACAGCGCCCTTGAGTGACTTTGCAGAAACAGTTTCTGCCAAGTCATCCTTCACAAATATACTACCACGTTATGACAGCCCTATGTCTAAAACCCCTCCCGGGTTCAGTAAAGCCCAAGTCTGAACAAGCCCTGACTTTAGAGCCCTCGTCACCTCCCAGACTGCAGCTCTGTGGCTCTCCCTCCATCACCCCTCCAGCCAGCCTGGCCCCTCCCTGCTTCCCTCTCCCCAGAAATGGCAGCCCAGTGGCCTCAGGACATTTGCACCCCCACCAGTCCTCCTGATCTTTGCTGAAACGCCACCTAAGGGAGGCCTTCCTGGATCACCCTGTTTGAAAATGCCATCTGCCCTTCACTCCTCACTTCTTTCCTGGTTTTACTTTTCTCCAACTAACATACTGTGCACTTTACCATTACTTTCAAGTCATAGTCCTCCCCTATGCCAGGATGACCGCCACATGACAGCAGATGTTTTTGTCACTCTGTTCACGCATGGCTGGATCCTTGGGATGTCACATAGTGCCAGGCACACAGCAGACCCCCCACAAACCCCGGGGAACACTGACAGGATGATGAGAGAATCACTAAACAGGTGAAGAGAGCAGCAGAAGCTAGCTCGCCCCCTGGGCAGGAGACGTGCCCGCTCCCCACTCTGGAACTCCTGAACAGTACCCGACTCTCCAGATTTTGTAAAGAGGGAATGGACCAAACTGGGGTCCAGATCTTGGCTGTTAACACCCCCTAGGGCAATCACCACCTCTACCCCACTCCTCCAAGCCCATCTTTTATTTTTTAGGTGCCTTTGTCTGCCCTTTTTACCCCAATCAGAACTCTCTGGTTTCTTTGCATCTGTTTTGTTCTCTGGAGGTACAAATCAGATATAATAAAAGGCACACAGGAAGTCTGCAGGTTGAAGACTTTTTATATCTATGGCCACTGTGGGCCACCTCCCCCCATTCTGCCCCCACCCACCCCCTGCAATCCAAGATGAGAGCCATTTCTACCTGCCGGGGAGGCTTCCCAGAGATAGCTCTCCTCCTCACTTGACCCCCGCAGGACTGGCTGTGTCTGTCTCAGACCATCACCGAAGTGAGGAGCATAGGCGGTATGCTGTCGTGTCTGACTTTTCCTGCTCAGCCCTGTGTCCACCAAGCTTCCCCCATGTGGCCCCAGATCTCCAGATTTTGTTCTTTTTCACTGCTCTACAGATTCCTTTTCACATCTTCTTGAGTCGTGATTAGGTGATGGGAGACAGTTCCTTCATCAGGCCTAACAAGGAACACAGGGAGCCCCCGTACTTGCTCAGCCCTCTGGTCTCTGGCTTCTTGTAGACACACAGACTGGAGAGGGACTCCATCGCTCTGCTGCAGACTTGGGGAGGTGGACCAGCCCTTGGAAGGTGGACCAGTGTCCTGGGCAAGGACAAGAATCAGGCATTTGCCACTCCTTGGCGAGGTGACCCTGGGCAAGTCAGTAAGCCTTCTTTCCTTTGACTATAAAATGCAGAGACCATGATACTACTCCCTCTGCATGTGGCTGGGAAGAGGAAAGACAATGGCACACGAGTCTGGTACTTGGGGCAGGGGAGAGGTTGGGTACATGCTTGCTCCTAACATGGGTACATGTTAGGGCTAAGACTGCCATACACTCGTCCATCATTGTCTTTACCGGGATCTTTGCCCAACGGGCCAACCCATAGCTCTGTCCTGGCCATCTCCCCTCACCCCCACGGTGCTGCCTGCTCGCGCCTTGATGTCCTTGGCTTGCGTAACATTTTGTAAGGAGCCCAGAAGAAATACAAGGAAGCACACCTCGGTAGGGACTATTTACAAGCACCATAATGAGAGCTTTGTATCCTCATTAGATAGGATTCATGAATAGACCTTCGTTCCCGACTTTGAACTTGAGATTCGTAAAGTGCTGAGTGAAGACGTAGTTCTAAGTGCGGAACGCAGGCACCAATTTGAGATTCAATCTGCTCGCCCAGATGGAGGACGCTGAGCCGCTCACGCCCACTCATCATGGTCTGTGCCTCCCAGCTCGAAAGCTGCTATCCCCACAATGAGGCCACATGTGAGACACGGCCCCACTGAGGGGGCCTGGGCACATTCTGGGAACACCAATGTCACTCTGTGACTCAGCCCCTCAGGACTATCAGCCGCAGTGACGCAGTGACTGTATCAAGGGGCGCCTTGGGAGACTCAGAGAGCCCTGGCGATGACCATCCCCTCCCCTTCAAAATGTCCGAAAACACTGACAACAGCGGTCATAGTATTTGATAGGGTCACACATTAAATGTGTCGGTCACACATTAAATCAGACTCTGAGGGGCACCTGGGTGGCTCAGTGGGTTAAGCCTCTGCCTTTGGCTCAGGTCCTGGGATCAAGCCCCGCATCAGGCTCTCTGCTCAGCAAGGAGACTGCTTCCCCCTTCTCTCTCTGTCTGCCTCTCTGCCTACTTGTGATCTCTCTCTCTGTCAAATAAATGAATAAAATCTTTATAAAGGAAAAATTTTTAAAAAAACCAGACTCTGAGCATCTGGGGAGCCATAGCTGCCCTTGCTGACGGGTGAGGTGAGGTCTTGGGACTTGAGGGAAGTGCCCGCTTCCACTGTGGTCTCTCCTGACGCTGGCCACGCTCCGGGGGTGCACAGTTCCCGCTGCAGTTCCCCGCTCCCACCGCCCAACCCCTGGCAGGCTGCGACACTCCCGCAGGGAGACAGCTGTATGCACACAGGGACGTTTGTTGCGTGATGACTGTGCAGGCCCTCGTCCACTGGCTCATTGAATCCATTCAGCAAGTCTATGGGGGCAGGTTATGGGTTGAATTGTGCGCCTCCCCCAAAGCAGTTGAAGTCCTCACCCCGAGACCTATGAAGGGGAGCTTCCTTGAAAGTGGAGTGTCTGCGAAGGATCAAGGTCAGATGAGGTTATTTGGGTGGGCCCCGATCCAGCAGGACTGGGGGCCTGACACAAAGGGGAAATCTGGATGCGGAGTCAGGCACGTGGGAAACTGGGATGATGGGGTAGCTGTGGTGGGTCTAGAAGGGTCCCCCAGAGGACCTTGGCTCCCTGACAGGTGGGCAGGAGCCCTCCCAGGCTGCAGGTGTCCCCACCCACTCACACTCACACTCACAGCAGCCTGGCGGCTTCCCCCAGAGAAGGAAGTGCTGAGTCAGTGGCTGGGGGAGGGAGATGCCAACCCAGGCCCCAGGCTGCAGCAGGGAGGGTGGGGGATTGCATGGATGGAGTCTGGGGGTGCTATGTTGAAGACGATGGGGGGGGGAGTCACTGGAACAGCCTGTGCCCAGAAGTGGTTCCCACCTTCCCTCGTGGGCCCTTTCTTCCTTGAGGTCCTGCAGTACCCCGGGCCAAGTTGGGGACCCCACCAAGGCACAGAGTGGAGCAGCCCAGGGCCAGCCCAGAAGGGAAAGTGTGGCCATGGGCAGAGTATGCAGACGGGGTCAGGAGAGGGTAAGGGCCTCCCACTCTGTTTTTCTCACTCCCTGGCTAGGTGCATTTGGTGCATTTGGTCTGATCTCCCTTAGCCTCAGTCTCCCCATGTGTAAATCGGAAATAATAATAATATGGCCTTCCCTTATAAAGGAGAGGCAATTAAAAAAATCCCTCCCTTGGCACAGTGCCTGATTGTAGTAAGGACTCCATAAATATTAGTGGTTGCTCATCCCTCTGGTCTGTGGCTTCTTGTGGACGCACAGACTGGAGAGGGACTCCATCGCTGATCATTGTTAGGGGAGTGTCCAGGACTGTCCTGAGAATTAACACGGTGTGGAGGGAGCACAGTCACGTGGGTCTTTGACAGGTGCAGCATGAGGCAGCCAGCTGCCAGACCAGGGTCCCCGCCCGGCTCTGCACGACTTCCCTGGGTGAACATGAGTGAGCACAGGGGGACAGTGGGTGACTCTTGCTGTCTCCCTGGCTGGAGTCTGGAGAAGAACAGGACCCCAGCAGGAATGTGGCTTTAACTAAGAAACCCCTTTAACATCTCTCTCTCTCTTTATTTTTTTTTTTTTAAGATTTTATTTATTCATTTGAGAAAGAGAGAGCATAAGCAGGGGAAACAGCAGGCAGAAGGAGAAGCAGGCTCCCCATTCAGCAGGGAGCCCTGTGTGAGGCTCGATCCCAGAACCCTGGGACCATGACTAGAGCCAAAGGCAGACGCTTAACCAGCTGAGCCACCCAGGTGCCCCTCTCTTTTTTCTTTTTATCTTTATTTTTCCCTTTTCCTTTTTTCCTTTTTCTTCTTGTGACAGCAGCAGAACTCTGTCTAAAAGGAATCTTGGGCAGAAACCCAACAGATGACACAGACACCGCAGCACGCCAAGTGGCTATGGCCTCGGGCCCCAGAGTCCCACCCTGTCAGACTCTCCCCACTGCTCCCCACTCTACAACACCCCAGGCCTCCTCAGGGCAACACACAGGCTGAGTGGAGTATCCCCTGGCCCTAATGCCCCAAATCTTCCACCTAGAAACTCATCAGCCCCCTCGCTGGTTTCTCCCAACGTGGAAGAAGTTGTCATGTACCTTGCCTGTACCTCTCTGTGCTTGCAGGGCGCAAGCCTGCTGTGCCCAGGAGTCAGGGTGCCCCTGTGCAGATGTGGAGGAGAGGGGCCATCTTCCTCTCCACATGAAAGCCACCGGGGGTGACCTGCCATGAAGGAGTTAACAAGTTAAAGACAGAGGTCGCCTCTGGCTGGCTTCTTAACTGAACCATCCTGGGCTTGCTCACTTCCAGGAGCTGATGGATGACATTCCAGCAAGCGTGCGTCCAGGGCAGGGAGGGAGTCACCTGGCTTGGTCCACACCCGGCAGATGCCATGGCGAGCCGTGTCTTCAAGCCTGGGGCCCCTGGAAACAAAGGGTGTTGCACAGTCCTCACTTCTGAATTGTCCCCCTCATACTCTCATGGGAATTGCAGGACACAGAGAGAGATGCTCCCCTCCCCTGCCACCTCACTAGAGAGCCTCGCTTTTCCTTTATCTGCATGGCTTGCAGGGCTAAGAGCCAACCAGGCATCCCCTTTGCGCCCGCAGGTGGAATTCGCCAATGGTGAGGACTGACCCCAGGGGCTCGGGGAGCTGCTCCCTAACAGGCAGGGCTGTCCTTGTCTGGCTTGGCGGCATGGCTCGGGTCTGGATGCCCTGCATGCTGGCCCTTTCAGACCCGGCCTTGATTTACAGCTCTGTGAAACCAGGGTAATGAGCAGTGAGGTCATGGATGTGAGAGAAACGTCTCCGGAAAGTGGAAGGGCTATGGGTCCGCTTAAGCAGAGTGCCGGGAAGGCTGCCCTGTCTCCCACCCTGCTCTTAATGACCCCCCCGGGGGAAACACACCTCATCAGTGGAAGGGCAGGCCCCAGTAGCTTCTTGAATGTGCAACCCTGGAGCCAGGGCTGTGTGGGCCCCCAGGTCTCTGAAGAGACCCTTGGCTGCCAGCTGCGTGTGGTGCCGAGGCTCTTTTGGGTGCCAGGAAGTTGGGGCTTCTGGCTTGTTCTCCAGATGACTTGGGGTGGGAGGGGCTGGACTTGGCAGGCGACAAGGGCCCTGGTCCTGGCTCACCCTGGACTCACATGAGGACCCTTTGCCTCTCTGGGCCCCTGGGTGCTTACGTGTAAACTAACAGACTGCCCTCGCCCATCCAGTGATGAAATTCTGGATTCTCTCTCCTACCTCGAATGGCAATAGGTACTTACTGAGGGCCAAGGCCTCCCCACACGGCACAGCTCTGGAGGTAGCTGCCCTCATCCTCCCCACTCTACAGAGGAGGAGTTTGGGGCTCTGAGACGCAAGGGGCTTCCCTGAGGTAACGCGGCTGGCAAGTAGAGGGGATGGAATTCACGCATCTGTCGTTTTGTGTGAGGACGTGTCCCCTGGCCTGGCCCTCCCCACGCCCCTTGCTCACATACCACCTCTGGGCGCACAGGGTGGCGGGACGCCAGTCTCCTGAGCACATCCTCCACAAGGGCTTCCTCGTCGGCTGACTTTTGAGGACGGTGTGGAGAACAAGATAAAGCGGTGACAAAGCCAGACTGAGTCATGGAAGCAGGCGGTCACGGGGTGGCACCACTTTAACAGGTGTGCTGCCTACGGAAGGCATGGGCACCGCTCCCTCCGTCCCTTCCTCAGCCTCCCCCTGCTGGGGGCAGCTGGCCGCCACCATGACCAGTGGGAAGGGACGTGTCTCTGGCTGTAACTTGGGGCCCTCCCATGGCCACGGTCAACCCAGTGCTCCACCCAGGACCAGGCATCCCCAGGAATGAGGCCTAGCTGGGTCGGTCCCAAGTCCCCGTTTGCCACCTTCACTGCCCGAGGCCCGGCGCATACCTGCCGCCCAGCTCTCCTGACCGTCTCTCATGCCATCAGGTTTGGGCCTTCTGGAGGGGCCTGCCTGGCCCCTGCGGTGTGTCTGGTGTCTAGCCTCACACTGGTCAGTCTGTCTAAGGCAGGTTTCCCCCAGTTGGTCGAGGGCTAGTTCCATAGACCAGGTCTAGAGCCACCCTTATCCTGCTCCCCTGTGCTTGGCTCCTGTTTTGACTTACCGGAAATGCTATGAAGTATTGTAAGGGACTGGTACCCTCTGTATGGCCACGTGTCACCCTCTTCCCGTGCCCCTGCTTGGAGCCACTGACCCAAGAAGATGCATGGGCATTGTGGCTGGTCTCTCAGGAATCTGAAAATACTGAGTAGAGAAGAGACACCTGGGCTTAGTCAGGAAGCGCCTGGTTTCTGTGAAGACGAGGCGGGTGGTATTGGTGGCTGTGAGCATCTGGCCGCGTGTGGCTCTGGGAAGCCTCCCGGGTCCTCGCCTCACCTCATCCGCAGCCCAGATGCCCGGCACGACTCGGAGGTCTGGGCAAAGTGTGTGAGAATCCGCTGCCGTCTGGAAGTTTGGTTTCATGGAGCTGATGTCTTCAGCACTCATCCTGAATGAAGCTCATGGAAAACTCTGGAAGGAAAATCCTAGGATTCTTCCTCCAAGGATCCTAGTAAACATGTACAAATCAAATGCCTCAAGTAAAATGAATGCCCTGAATTAGTTGCCACAATTTAAAAGTAAAAGCATTTCAGGGCACCTGGGTGGCTCAGTTGGTTAAGTGCCTGCCTTTGGCTCAGGTCATGATCCTGGGGTCCTGGGATTGCAACCTGCATTGGACTCCTAGCTCAGCGGGGAGTCTGCTCAGCCAGGAGCCTGTCCCCTGGCTCATGCTCTCTCTCGATCAGCCAAATAAATAAATTCAATATTTTAAACAATAAGTAAAAGTAAAAATATTTCACATAAAAATCTGGAATTTTGTCTTCTGTTGAAAAATTGGAAAACCCGGAAAGACTAGAGCTAATGCTCTCACGTGGAAAAATCTGGCAGGAAATGGGGGGTCCTACTCCTGACTCATTCTGGATCCTTCTCACCATGGCCTGTTTTCCTTACACCCAGCTCCCTTCCCTCATTTCTGTCTCCTTCCACGGGTATATCAAGGCTTTATAAATGTTGTTTTGTTTGGGGGAATCTTACATTCTTTTATTGTAATAATGCAAATCTGTTTTATGTACAAGGATTGGTTCTATCAGATAAAGTTTTTCCCTCCCATGTAGTCCATTTATCAAAGTAAGTCCCATAATTCAAGAGAGCCTTCACACTTGTGCTGCTCTCATTGATTCGCAGAACCACATGAACCACACAACGGCCATCTGAGGGCTCTGAGAAGTCCAGTGACTTCCCAAAGCATAATGGTCCCCACATGATACAGTGGGCGCCTTCCCGGGCAGTCTCTGTGCCCTGGGGTGGGCCCGGGGCTGATGCTTTGGTGCCCTATCAAAGCGCTGGGCAGGTCTCAGCGAGCTGGCAGATGAACACTCTGTGATGTCGGGGAAGCTGACTGACTCACAGAAGAGGCAGAGACAGAAGAAGATCAGATGATGAACTTCAAACTAGGGCCAGTGAGTCAGCGTCCGGCCCCCAACCTTGCCCCCGGCCTGGGTGTCCCCTCACAGGCCTGGCTGAGGCTGCCATCCTCAGCGTTGGCGTAATCGAAACCTCCACCCAGGGCCCCTGACCGTGGGTCGCAGCCCCCCCGTGGGTCCCCTGCCCTGCTTAGGCAGGAGTGCTGACTCAGACGGCCACGCCAGCACCCCAAGCCTCTCCAGAAAACGGCCTGACCTGTCCAGTTCTTTTCTGCCAGCTGGGATTGCTTGGGGATGGCTCCCTGGAGCACGCTGCTGATTCTGAGTCCGATTCTGAGCTCAGTGAACAAAATGGGGGGTGAGGGGGGAGTGCTGCTATCAGCAGGAATGCCTGCCACCGTGGGAAAGGAAGGAGGTGACATCCTGCCTGTAGTCGGTGGGTCGGGTCCTGGGGTTGAGGGGAGCCCACGAGAGGGAACTGGACCCTCCAGTCTGAAGGGGAAACTGAGGTATGAACGAAATAGATGGTATCACCCCTTGGTTGTGTTCTGTCCAAGCCAGCCTCAGCATGCCTGCCCCTTTCCATGGCCTCCTCGGAAGTAGCCATATTGGTGTCACAGGACCCCCAGCCCCCCCGGGCTCAGGACTGTGTGGGGGGAAAGGAGTCCCAGTCTGGAGGCTGCCTCGCCAGCTGCTGAGGTGGCCCATTGGGAATAGGAACTGCACCAATGAGATCCTCTTGCGGAAGGTGAATAGGAGGCAGAGAGCAGGGCCGCTGGCTGAGTAAAACCAGTAACAACAGAGGTCGTAGGATCAACACACAAGCAGAGAGAGAAAAACGAGCTGAGTGGGGCTCATGACGCGACAACCCCCAGTCCCCGCAGCCGCCACACCAGCCGAGTGTGGGAGCGCATGAGCGTGCTTGCTGTATTGTCACTAATCGGTGACCATAATCCTCTGAATTTGTTTCTGGCCGAAGGGATTTCTCCTGTGTCCAGGGCCTGGGCCTTTTGGGCTCTTAGCCACCAGCTGAGGATGTCAGGGTGGGCTCCTGGGGACACCGCTGGCCACATCGTGGCAGGGGCTTTGTGAAAGCCATAGTTCTGTCTTCAGTTAGAACTTGTGCAGTACTCACTCCTGGGCCACCGTGCGTGGGGCATGGCAGCCTCCCTGGGGACGGGGCCTTCAGAAATGTGTGTGAATCTGTCAGGAGAGGCAGCTGGCTTTAGCTTTTTTTTTTTTTTTTTTTTTTTTTTAAGATTTTATTTATTTATGTATTTATTTATTTATTTGAGAGAGAGGGAGGGAGAAAGAGCACAATAGGGGCAAGGTCAGAGGGACAAGGGGAGAAGCAGACTCCCCGCTGAGCACAGAGCCCTACACGGGGCTTGAGCCCAGGACCCTTAGATCTTGATCTGAGCCATAGGGAGGTGCCTAACCGACTGAGCCATCCAGGCGCCTCTAGCCTTTTGTTAATTCAATAAATATGGACGATGAGGAGGTAAAAGCCTGGGTTTGCCAACCACACTGCCTGTGTTTGAATCCCGGCTCAACCATGTTCTAGTTGGTGACTTTGGTGTGAGGGCACATCACAGGGCTGTTGTGAGGGATAAACATGAGCCCTGAGAATGGGTCCTGGCGTCCTGTGAGTGCAGCTAAACGTCAGGCCTTGTGCCAGGTAGAAGGGAAAATGTAGACTCGCCCCCGTCCTGGCAGGCTCTAGAATTCGGGGCCACTGAGGGCCTGGGCCCACCTTGGTCTTCCCTGCTGTGGGAAAGCCGGTCTTTTCTGGGCCCAATCTCAGCCAGCCTTGGTGAGACTGACAACCGCCCCCACACGTCTCGGCCTGCCTCCGCCCTTCTGTGCAACCCCGGCTGACTGGCAGAGCTTGTGCCCAGGGGGGAGCAGTCAGGGCTGGGAGCCAGGAAGACCGCTGTGCTCGGGGTGGGTGGAGGCACGGGGTTGGAGGGGGGAGGCCCGGCCCGAGCAGTCGTCCTGGGATGCCCCTACTGAGCAGCTGCTGTGGCAGACATTTCCTAGGGCTGCTGCCCTAAATCACAACAACACAACTGTCTTCTCTCACGGCTCCTGAGGCTGGAGTCCAAAATCAAGGTGTAAGCTGGACCATACTTCTTCCAAAGCAGGTGGAGCCTTTTCTAGCTTCTTCCAGCTTCTGGTAGCTTCCAGCTTTTCCTGGCTTGGGACAGTATCACTGTGATCTCCGCCCCAGTCTTCCCATGGCTTTTCTCTGTGGGTATCTCCATGTTATCTGTGTGTCCAAATTTCCCATGAGGACCCCAGGCATATCGGATCTGGGGCCCACCCTGACCCAGCAAGACCCATCTTAACTTGCTTATACCTGCCAAGACCCTAATTCCAAAGAAGTTCCCACTCACAAGTTCCAGGTAGATATGAATTGGGGGCGGGAGCACTAATCAGCCCAGTAAAATTTCTTAGCCATCACCTAACCGAATGAGTTCTTTCTCCCATTTTACAGATGAGAAACTCTAAAAGGTCCCTCTGACCTACTGAGCCCTCCTGGGGTCCAGACACCGCAGCGCTGGAAGAGGGACAGAAGACGCAGAAGGGAGCAGCAATAGGAAATTCTTTCTCCGGGCAATGCCAAGGCTGCTTATCAGTGCGGATGGACTTCAGCCTCCCAGCCCTGCTCCTCTCATTCTCCAGCCCAACATGCTCAGCCCCTCCCAGCAGCAGGCCGGAAGCAGCTTAGCCGCATGCTTGCAGAGGCCTGCTCTCTGCTGACCTGGTCAGAATAAGCCAGTGGCAGCTTGGGAAGAAAAGCAGTGGCTGGAACAAGCTGGAAAGAATGTTTATCTGGGGTCAACAGAGGATAAAGGGCTGATGCCCGTAGCCAGAGGCCCACTCATTTAAGGGCCCTCATCTCCTCTGAGATGCGGGGCACTCTCCTGTGTGTGGTGATCAGAGGCTTGCAGTGGGGTGGGGGGTGCGGCCGGGGGGTTGGGGGAGAGCCAACCCTGTTGCTTGTCTTGGGGACTTCCCGATTCAGATCACGGGGTTATCTTCAGCAGGACATGGAGGGTCCTCAGAGACACCCAGCCTACCTGTATCAAATAAGTGTTAGGTCTACTACCAGACTCCCTCCCTCTGAATCCTCCTTAACCCAGCACCCCACGTAGCCACTATTAATCAGCTGGAGTGGGCACAAGAGTTGAAAACTGCCCTGTGCTTCTAGCTCTAGACCCAGGACTTAGTGTCTTGATGATATCTCCCTGAGGGGCGGAAGATGATCGTGCAGGTCCCAGGGCCCAGGGAGAGGCAGATCAGAACGGGCTCTCCCAGTCCAGATCCTAGGCACTTTGGGGGAGGCACTCAGACTTTTCTCACAGGGCTCACACCCAACCCATCCCGTCTTCCCACTCCTGTGAATTAGTCCCACCTGCTGCCAAGAGCCAGGATTCCCCGCTGCTGTGATTGTCGGCCTGGCACTGGTCCCCCAGCTCGGCAGCTGCAGGACCCACCCTGTCCCCAGGCTGACTGGTCTGTGAGATTGGAAAGCTTTGAAAGACAGGTAGGAGTTTGCCTGCTCCAGAAAGGTTGAGGAGGGAATTCTGGGCAGAAGAAACAGTGTGCATGGAGGGCCAGACAGGGCTGAGTGGAGAAGGGGGTCGGGGGAGGGCTGAAGAGGACAGGAGGTAGCAGGGACATGCATGCGCGCGCGCGCGCGCGCGCACACACACACACACACACACACAAACGCACAGAAGCCATTGTCCACAGGACCTGGGTTCTAGTCTTTGCTAAGTCCCTCTTTGCAGCTGGGCCCTGCCCTCTGGGCCTTGCTTTCCTCATCTGAACAGTAGGGAGGCAGGGCCAGGTGCTCCCTACAGGCCATTCCTGCCTTGCAAGGGGGCTCCAGTACCCTTGTCACAGTCCTCACCGGTGGAGGAGACAAGATGCTGATCCTCAGAGAACCCCCCAGCCCTGGGCCGAGAGCTAGCCCAGCTGTCCCCAGGCCTCTGAGCAGCCCCATCCAGGACTGCGGAAGGGAGAAATACACTACGTCCTTTTCACCTCTGTGCTCCGGGGCAGGAGGCAGCCGGCAAAGGGTATTAGCCGCTGCTTACTGCTCCGACCCTGGGTGAGTCACTTACCCTCCCTGAGCCCTCCCTTCCGTACCACACAACAGGCCACTAGCCAGGGACCTGAGGCCTCGGCAGCTGGTGGGGTGGTGCGGGCCGGCCAGTGCCTGCACAGCCTAGGAATGTGTTTACTTCCCCCGGTGCTGGGAGGAAACCGAGCAGGGCCCCTGCTGGATTCCTTCCCAGCCAGGCCGGCAGGCCTCTCCGCCTCCTTCCTGGGTTGGCCACATTGTTTTAGGGAGCCCCTCCTAGCAGCCGCTTTGGGGGCTTTCCGCCTTACTCCCTCCCTTCACAGATACAAGCCCGACCCAGCTGGGGCTGCCCACTGGTGTCAGGTCCTCGGCCCGGAACCAGGATCCTGCTGTCCCCCCAGCTCTGTGTCTAGCCACTGAGGGGCCCTGACAAGTCCCTTGCCTTCTCTGGCCTCAGTTTCCCCTTTTCTAGGTTGCAGGGACCCTTCCGTCTCAGGACTCAGAGCCTCCATGTGGTCTCCTGGAAGGTGGGGTAACCGCATGGCCACAGGCGCCGGCTATGGTCCATTCACCCCGATTTCAGTGTCGGGATGTGCTGGGCCCTGTTCTAGGTGCAGCTGACCCAGCCGCGACCGACACAGAGACAATCCCTGGCCTCACTGGGCAGCCGGATGGGTGTTGGACAAACGCCTCATTCTAAACCGTGACGTGTGCTGAAGAGACTTCCTATGAATGAACTCTCCGAGAGGGAAGAGATCAGGAGTCAGGGGAGTCCTCACCCGGGAGGTGACTTTTCAGCTGAGATAGGGAAGAGCTCGTGCCAGTGTCACCAAGAAAGGGGCAGGGAGGCGTGTCCCAGGTCTGCCTGAAGGAATGAGGACAAAACACTGGGTGGGGAGCACGGGGTCAAGAAGCTGACTCCACCATGAGCGCCCAAGAGACCTTAGAAAGGGCCCTTAACCTCCCTGAGGTTAATTGTCGTCATCTGCAAATTAGCAAAAATAATATTTAACTGGCAAGAGACATGTGAGAACGTAGTCACTTAGCGCCCCCTGTTTATTTCACGACCTTGTGAAGAATAGACCTTCAATAATGGTCAGCAAAGCATCTGGGTGTACTCAGGGCCTAGATGATTGATATCTACTGGTCTCATTATAATTTACGACCATGTCCTCTTTCTTTATTCTTCTGCTCTTTTTTTTTTTTTTTTTTAAGATTTTACTTATTTATTTGACAGACAGAGATCACAAGGAGGCAGAGAGGCAGGCAGAGAGAGAGAGAAAAAAGCAGGCTCCCTGCTTAGCAGACAGCCCGATGTGGGGATCGATTCCAGGACCCTGAGATCATGACCTGAGCCAAAGGCAGAGGCTTAACCTGCTGAGCCAGCCAGGCACCCCTGCTCTTTTTTTTTTTTTTTTAAACTTTTATTTTCAGGTAATCTCTACACCCAACTTGAACTTGGGGGCTTGAACTCGCCGCCCTGAAATCGAGACTCACACACTTCACTGACTGAGTCAGCCAGGTCCCCCATCTTGCTCCTCGTTGTACTTTGCATTTTCATGTTACATTTTAGGTATTCCTTTAAATTTCTGTAAAGGGGATATTATTATTACTATCCCTAGTATGGCTGCTACTATCAAGTGTATAAGCTGCTCAGCAAATGTTAGAACTTCTTATCACAAATTCCAAGTATCTCCAGCTGCACTGATCTAAAATATACTGCATCATAGGATCGAAAGCACCTTGCAAACCCAAAGCCTCACCTGTGTGCCTGGGCACTGTGGACATGGGCATCTTTTCCCATGGGGCTCTGGGAAATGGCATGAGGAATGCGCTGAAAGTGGGCAGGCCCTGTGAGGAAGGAAGAGAACTGGAGGACAGAAGTTCTGGGAGCCCTTGAGCACCATCAGCAGGACACTGGCTGGCCTTTCTGAGGGAGAGAACTTGGTGGAATGCAGATGGGATGAATGAAGATGAGTAAGAATTTTCTAGCACATTCCTAAGAATTCTACTCCAGAAAGAGGAAATGACCGTGAGACGTAGCAGTTGTGTGAGCTATACAATTATCCTTTAAGCAACGCTTCAGAGAGAATTCCGTATATTTGGGGGATGGTGGTAAGTGACATGGGAAAGTCTGAAGAGATAACGTCATCGACGAGGATTAGATTTGACTACAGGAAACGTAAGTACAAAACAATAATGGCTTCCACAACATGGATGCTTATTATCCCTCCAAAAAAGTACCAAGATGGGTGGTCCGGGGCTTCTTAGTGGCTCTCTAAATCTTTCTGGTTCACATCCACCTTCCCTATGGAATGGCCCTATCCCTCATAGGACAAAATGGTGGCCATCATACCCACATTCCAGGAAGATGGAAGATAGGACAGAGTCAGACAGATGAAAGGACGGGGCACTTGGCTGGCTCAGTTGGTGGAGCGTGAGAATCTTGGTCTTGGAATCGTGAGTTTGAGCCCTACATTGTGTGTAGAGATTATTTAAAAAAAAAAATAAATTAAAAAAAAAAAGAAAAGAAAGATGAAGGGACAAAGATGGAAAGGGTAAACGAAGATCCTCAGAAGCTCCCAGGTGATACTGCATCCCGTTGGCCAGGACTAAGTCACATGGCCATGCCTAGTGGCAAAGGAGGATAGGAAATGTCGTCTTCATGTAGGTAGCTACCATTCAAGCTAGTAAGTCCGTCTTTGTGGAAGGGGAGAATGGAAAAATTAGCATGATATTTCTGATCTCTTTCTGCTCTAAAAGTTCAGTAGTTTGTGGTTCTTGACCCTCTATCACTGTGGCAAGGTCTGAACCCTTGCTCTCTCTCTCTCTCTCTTTTTTCTTTGTTAAGATTTTATTTATTTGACAGAAAGAGACACAGCAAGAGAGGGAACACAAGCAGGGGAGCTGCAGATGGAGGAGGCAGAGCCAAGCTCTCTCCTGAGCAGGGAGCCCAATGCGGGGCCTGAACCCAGGACCCTGGAGTCACGACCTGAGCTGAAAGCAGATGCTTAATGACCGAGCCACCCAGGAACCCCTGAACCCTTGCTCTTGATCTAAAGTGGGTATCTGAGTGGCATGGGACACACCGAGATTGCCGAGGGAAGCCGGGGAAGGCTTGCAGGGTTGCCTGATGTGAGAGGGGACAGCCTCTCTGTTCTTCAGCATGATTGAACGCCACCCTGATATTTGGAAGCTTCTCACTGGGAATCTGTGAGCTCAGCAATCTACAACATTGCCTTTCCCTGGGGCAATGAAATGTTCTGTCATTGACTTTCATAGGTTGGGAACCTATGAAAAGCACACTTGAAGGATATTTCCACATCTATGCAAAAATGGAGGTGAAGCTGTTGTCTGCTATGCTGGCAAATGTTCTGGATTGAACTCTTACAAGGACATCCATTCTGGAATTCAGAATCAGGAAAATACTTATCTCCAGCTGAGCTCCTGTGGTTTTCTTTCTCTGCTAACAAAGTGGCCCTCTGTTGTGTTTGCGCTCTCAGCAGTATGACTCCTTGTCCTATGGTAACATCACTTGCTTTTCTTTGGCTTTCAAGTTCTTCTGGTTGGGCTAATTCCACCCCTTCTCCTCTTAGGGGGAGGGCTCCATACCCAGGCCTGCCAAATAGAGTCACGATGATTGTTTCCTGGATTGGCTCTTGGGGAAGCCTGGCTTCTGAAATGGGGCTACTGCTGAAATTACTGAGGGGTAGAGGGGTGGGGGATATCATTTTTTCCCATGCAAGGTACAAAACAAGATGTATATCTGAAGTTGATGGTAACCATTTTTTTTTTTGATGGTGAGCATTTTTATTTTATTTTATTTTACTTACTTACTTAATTGATTTTTGAGTAAGCTCTGTCCCCAACGTGGAGCTTGAACTCACAAGAGTTGTATGTTCCACTGACTGAACACACCAGGCATCACCCTCTTTAAAAAAAACTCTCCTCCTCCTTCTTCTTCTTCAATTTGCTGGTGAGCATCTTTGCACCCTGTAGAATGAGCTTGCTTGAGAATAGGGCAAAAAGGCCAACACTGACGATGGCAGAACAGGGATGGAAAGTGTGACATGTGCCCGATGACATGGTCTGAGCTTCTGGATCCAGCCATCCCAGAATTTCCCAGCATATGCGTCAATGTTATCTTTTTGGCTCAAGACAGTTGGAGCTCGGTCCCCATCAACTGCTGATGGAAGAGTCCCCCATAATACACTAACTGAGATGTAATTCTCCCTGGAAGGGGAGATAAGAATTTTGCTGAGGAATGCAAAATCATCCCTGGTGTGATACACTTGCTGCTCCGTTTCTTTCCCAGGAAACATGTTGGGACCTTAATGCACATGCCCGCTGGGGTGGTGGTGTCTGCAAAAGCGGTTGCCAGGGACTCTTCTCACCTCTGTGCGTGCATGACAGTCCTCCCACTGTGCAGTGAAGTCTGTTTTTCCTTCCCTTCATTTGTGAAGCTTGGCTTGCTGTATGACTTGCTTTGACCAGCAGAATGGGGCTTCAGGGACCCTGGGCTCGTTCCAACCTTGGGTCTTAAAAGGTTTGCAGCTTCTGCTTTTGCTCTCTCAGACCCTGAGGTGCCATGGAAAGAAGTGTGGCCATGCTACTGGAGGGAGCATATGAGAGAAAAGGCCAGCACAGCCTCTGGATAATTCCAGTCACCACACGGAAAGCACCAAGCATGTGAGGGAAGCCATGTTGGACATCCTACTCCCAGCCACACAGAGCACAGGGGGCAAAGTGTGCCAATTTCCTGATCACATTACCTGGGCCTTTGGATCCAGCCATGCCTGAAGCCAGCCCAGCTGGAAGCAGCTGAAGCCAGCTACCTGAGGGCCAGCACCATGTGGAGCAGAAAAACTACCCAAATGAGCCTGGCCAACCCACAGAATCATGAGAAATACTGAATTGCTGTTTTAAGCTACTAAGTTTTGTTCTGTTTTGTTTTAAGATTTATGTATTTATTTGAGAGAGTGTGGGCTCATGCTTGCACAAGTAGGGTGAGGGGCAGAGGGAGAGAATCTTCAAGCAGACTCTCTGCTGAGTGTAGAGCTGGTCTCCAGGCTTGATCCCATGACCCATGAGATCATGACCTGGGCTGAAACCAAGAATCCAGATCCTAAAGGACTGAGCCACCCATGCACCCCTTAAGCCTCTAAGTTCTGAGTTGGTTTGTTCTACAGCAAGAGCTGACTGATCTCCCCCACCTTGAGCAACTTTGGAATGTCTGGATGTGTCACTGGGTAGCTTATTTGAGTTCCAGGAACTTATCCGCTCATTGAGAAATGCTGTTGGGATGTGCCGGGACCGAGGGTCAGAAGAGCAGAGCATGAGGACTGAGAATCTAGCACAATGAGGGGCGGCACTTGCTTCAGCCCTGCAGAGTCTGGGTGGCAGGGAACTCACCTCGAGGAAGAGAAAGCTCAAAGCCACATTTCGATCCGGGAGCCCACGCGTTGGTGAATGACTGACATCCTTTGGGATGAAGTTGTTCCAAAGTCCTCCAGCCCAGCAGCCTTCAGCAGAGCCTGGTGGTCCTGGCAGCCCAGGCGGTGCTGGCTGAGCTGGCACGGAGTAGGGACAAGTGGGTGGAGAGAGACAGTGCAGTGGAAACGTCTCCCCCGAGGCAGGCTGGGCCCAGGGCAACTACAGATCTTTGGGTCCTTACAAGGTTAGAAGGCCCGGGGCCTGGAGAAGCAGCAAGGGTAATGATTTTGAGGCTCCTACCCTCCTTTCTGGGGGCAGGATTTTTAACCTAAACCAAACTTTCAGGAAGTGGACTGGAGGAAGCAGTGGGTCATAGATGCCTGAGAGTGGGGACTAGCTCACAGAACGCCCCCCCCCCCCGCCTGTGCCACCTGCTCATTGCTGGGCAGGGCCCAACGTGTTGTGAACGTGTGTGTGACTTAATACAGGTGAGTTGTGAACGTGGGCACTTGTGGGAGCTGTGTGAACACGGGTGTGTGTTTGTGTGTGTTTGAGAGTGAATGTGAGAGCTGAGTGTATATACCAGTGTGAGTATGAACGTGCTGGTGAGAGTGCAAGCTGGGTGTGCATTCACGTGTGTGGGTGTGTTCGTGTGAAAGTGTGATCAGGAAGCGTGTGTTAGTGTGTACCTGGATGCGCTCCTGGGTGCACATCTGAGCTGTGAGAATGTGTGTCAGTGTGTCTGAGTGTGCAGGCATGGGCATGAGAACGGGAGTGTGTGTGCCTGTTGAGTCTGTCCTCTCACAGCACCCGCAGGATCTTAAGAAAAGGAAGCAAAGACCTGCAGGGTGCCGGTGCTCCCGGGGCGAGCGCAAGCCCCAGGAGGCACGGTCACCCCGCCCACGGGTGACCAGGCGGGGCTGCCCTCCCTGGCCTTTCCATTGGCCCCTCCCGGGTGTGGTCCCAGCTGGGCATTTCTGCCTCGCCCCTGGACTGCCCACCCGAAGGCTGCCCTGGGAGGGCAGAGTGTGGGGGTGTGGGCCGCCGGCCCGGAACCAAGAACATGCTGCTGTGCAGGAGGCACTTGTGAAACTTTTTCCTGACAGCAGTGAAGCTGAAAATCCCCAGGCCTCCGCCTTCGCAGATTGCCAAGGTCACCGACTCCCTTTGGCTCGGAGCCCGCTCTCTGTCGCCCTCTTCTGGCCGTCTGTGGCGGCAGATGCTGCGGGAAGCCCCCATCCTCATGCAAAAGGCAGCTCTGCCCGCCCCGACCCCCCACCCCGTGTCCCCAGCGCCCCGGGGCGCACAGAGAGGGTAGGCAGGCCGGACACTCCCCAAGTCCTGGGATCTGGTTCACTGTCTCCTGGATGGCACCTGCGACACTCAGTAGATGCCCCACGTTGGGGGTAGGGGGGCGGATATCGAGGCAATGAATGCATAGATTGGGTCAGGAGTCAAAGAACAAACTGAGGCCCAGAAAGGAGAACTCAGTTAGCTAGTGGCATATGCGGGATTCATCCTGAACCCTCCATGTGATGGGGGCAGGGCTTCCGCCTCAGCTTCACGGTGGAGCAAGTCTTGGCCTTTTCCTGCTTCGCATGAGCCAGACTTTCCCATTTGACTGGGCTGCCCCAGGAGAAATAGGCTGTCCCCAAATTGGGGCAGCTGGGCTAATGGAAGCTGAGGGGGCAGGCGGCCAGGGCCTGGAACGCGGCCTGCCTCGCTGGTCACTCTGCCAGGCACCCTGCAAGATTGTGCTGAGCTGGCCCATGCCTGGGGGTGGGGAGATGACAGGGACACAGACACACCTGGAGCCAGAAAGGGTGGAGGGGTGGCCCAGACACCTCCACTCCACCCCCTGCCTCCACCATGGTGTCACTGTCCCTCGGGGACACTGAGGGCACTGAGTTTCCCAGGGTCCAGGCTGCCCAGACTCTTTCCCTGGCCCCTGGAGCTCATCCCTAGTCCGGCTAGTTCTCTCCGGTGGCCCCGAGCTGCTCCCCTGCCCTTGGGTGATAGAGGCCACCTGATTCCAGCCCTGGGGCTCCCAGACAGTGATAGCTTGCCCCCTCTCCTCTAATTACTTAGTGTAGAAGAGGGGAACACACACAAAAGCAGAAAGAAAACGAAATTACTTGAGATACTGCTCTAGTGATCGGCCCCTCCCCAAGTAGACTCCGTAGCTCCGCCTTCGCCTGAGTCTGGACTGATGCCTCCCCTGCTGCTTTCTCCAGAACTGAACACCTCCCCTACTGCTCTGTGTGGCCTCACCCAGTCCACCTGCAGCTCTCCCTCCAGCCCCAGGGGAGGCCTCGTGTCCCACCCTCTCCCCTCACTGTACCTGCCTCAACAGCTCAGAAGCAGGCAGCAGGCGCCAAGACTCCATTTCCAAATGAGGTGGCAGGGTCGGCCACTCCCCTGCTCGAAGACCTTCTATGGTCTATGGCTCCCAGGCAGACAAGAGAAGGCCCAGATGGTTTAGTCTGGCATTCGAGGACCCGTATCATCTGTCTAACTCCACCCCCACCATCATTCTTCCACATTGTAAGTCCCCTGGAAGGGTGGGCTTCTTTCTGGAAGGCCAGCCTCCTCTGATGGCTGGTAAGGTAAGTGAGAATAGGAACTATGTCCATCTTATCTCTGTATCCCCAGGGTCTGGCTCAGAGCAGGCTCTTAGTAAATGTTCACCAAAAGGAACTGAATAGGTTCAAGCAAATCAGTTCGCTCACCAACAGCAAGAAGCGTTTTTGAGCAGTATTTATGTCCAGGTGTCATGCTGTTTGCATCACAAGGATTCCTCACTTCGTCCTCACAACGATGGTCGAAGGTTCTGCTGCTACAATGCCCATTTTCCAGATGAAAGAACTGAGGCCCAGAGGTACTAAGTGATTTGCTCAAAGTCCTATGCAGCATCCTGCCCCAGCCCATGGCCTTCCCACTCTCCTAGACGATAGGGTTTGCCTGCTCCTGTCCTGTGAGCCCATGGGCTGTCTGCTGCCTTTCCTATTGCTTTTTCCCACCCTTCTCCATCTGGGCCCAATGGCCTTCTGTTCTGCTCTCACTTCAGGCTCCTTCCGGGACCTGAGCAGTGCCTGGCAAGGCTCTGTCTGGTCTCAATTTGCCTGGCGGTGACCGAGCCTGGAGTGTGTGGGTTCTTTAGTAAACAGGAACACACCTGCTCTTTCGTGTGTCTAATTGAGATTCAACAGGTCTATTTTAGGTCCTGAGACTCAGGTTCCCGACGTGAGCTTGAACCCGATGCAGCCTTGGTGAGGCTGGCCTGGGAACTGGGGCCCACAGACAATCGCTCTCACTCTGTGGCTTTGAGCAAAGGCGCTGAGTTTTGCTGGGCCTCAGTTGCCCCATCTGGACAATGGGCATGAGAATATCGACCTCACGGTATCAGTGGGAGGATTAAACATGAGCTAGCAGGGGAAGGGACTCCCTAGAAATGGCAGAGCTGCTAATGGTAGGTGAGGATCCAATGGACCGGGGTCATCAGTGCCTGGTTTGAAGGCTGTGAAGGGGAAAGGGAGGATGAATGGTGCCGGGGCCAGGCAAGGCTCTCCAGTGAGGATGTGTGCAGTGGGGGTGGAGGGGTACAGGAGGAACATGGGCTTGTGAAGTTAGGCAGGGCCCCTGCTGAAGCTGCTGGGGATCCCACAAGAGCTGCTGAGTCCCCTCTTCCTCGTTATGCTTCTCTTTTTGTTAAGTCTTAATTGCTCTTTCTGCTTACAAAAGCAGTCTCTGCTCACTGTGTGAAGTTCAAACACCACCAAACTGTATCATGTAGGAGGTAGACAGTTTCCCAGATTCATGTGCCCCAGATGTAACCGCTGTTGACATTTCCATGGATGTTCTTCCAGATTTTTGATGACTAGATGCATATTTTGTAATTAAAGGAGCATGTTCCTTGAAGAGGATTGAAAGCAAAGCAGAATATATAATATGTACTCCCTCCTACACCCTCCTCAGACCCAACCAGTATTAACAGCTTTGGAGGGATCTCCTTGCACTTTTTTTTTTTTTTTAAGATTTTATTTATTTATTTGACAGACAGAGATCTCAAGTTGGGGGAGAGGCAGGCAGAGAGAGAGAGAGAGAGGAGGAAGCAGGCTCCCTGCTGAGCAGAGAGCCCAATGTGGGGCTCCATCCCAGAACCCTGGGATCATGACCTGAGCCAAAGGTAGAGGCTTTAACGCACTGAGCCACCCAGGCGCCCCATCTCCTTGCACTTTTAATATGCCCCGTGGTCCACAAGCAGGCATAAATGAGGAGGTAGAACAATGATTACAGACACCAGTGAAACAAAGCTGTGCTCGGTAAAATACGTCAGTGAGGGCTTGCGATCATTCTATACACACATAAAGAGAGTTGTTGCTCCCTCCCACAAAAATGGAATCACACTGTGCATATACTGCCCTGTCTGGTTTGGGAGGCAGGATTATGTGGAAAGATTAGTCACAGGGATCCCGAAATTTACATGAAATTTACACTGGAGATGGGAAGTCTTGCATTTAGATGAAAAGAACTGTTTGCGTAAGTGTAGGACAAGAGAAACCTACATTCCCAGGCTGAGTCACAGCCGCCTGTGGGACGTGGCTGCAGCCCAGGCTTGCACGAGTAGATGCTGAGCTTTCAGAAAGAGGGAGGTGATGGGGTCTGTGTAGCCTGGGCCTGTCCTCTGTCCGCCTGAGGCTTCCCTTCCCTTAAAGGCTTTTGTAGCCCTCACCATGGTCCATCCAGTGACCTATATGGTGTCTTCTCTCGTGAAAAGTCTGAAACTTCTCCCTTCCATGTCTTATTTCCCACCTCCCTGGAGCTCCCATGTCCTCTCTGCTTCAGTGAAGGCAACAAAGTCTGCCTATTTGCTCAAGCCATCCCCAGGAGGGTGGGTGGGGGGAATGCTGCTCTCTGACCTTCCCTCCCCTCCCACCTCAGATCCCTCTGCAGTCCTATGGGCCTTTGCTCCCACACATACCCATCTCTCCCCACCTCCTTCCTCTCCTGCTGTCTCCACCCTGACATCTGACAGTCCAGTAGCCACCCCAGAGCCAGAACCGAGATTTAAAGTCGACTCTGATCTTTTCGAATAGGTATTGTGATGAATGGAATGGTGGTATCACAAAAGCTACGTTCAGATCTGTTCTTAGAATCTGTAAACATGGGGCGCCTGGTGGGCTCAGTTGGTTAAGCATCTGCCTTCGGATCGGGTCATGATCCCAGGTCCTGGGATTGAGCCCTGCATGGAGCCCTGCATCAGGCTCCTTGCTCTGAGGGGAGCCTGGTTCTCCCTCTCCCTCTGCCCCTTACTTTACCTGTATACTCTCTTTCAAATAAACAAATAAAATCTTAAAAAAAAAATCTGTGAATAGGAACTTATTCAAAAAAAGGGGTTTTGCAGATGTAATTAAGTTAGGATCTTTTTTTTTTTTTTTTTTAAAGATTTTTAAAATTTTGTATTTGACAGAGAGAATGAGCACAAGCAGGGGGAGCAGCAGGCAGAGGGAGAAGCAGACTTCTGTTGAACAGGGAGCCAGATGCAGGGCTCGATCTCGGGACTCTGGGATTGTGACCTGAGCCAAAGACAGACAGCTGACTGACTGAGCCACCCAGTCACCCCCAAGTTAAGGATCTTGAGATGAAGAACTTATCCTGAGTTTTCCGGATGGGCCCTGATTCAGTGATAAATACCCTGACAAGAGACAAGCATGTGCAGCGGAGATTGGACAGAGAAAGAGGAGGAGGCAATATTGGGCAGAGATTGGAGTGATGTGGCCTCTGGCCAAGAAAACCACCAGAAGACAGAAGAAGCAAGGAACAGGAGCTTCTCTAGTGTCTTCAGATGGATCGGGGCTCTGCTGTAGCCTTTATTTCAGATTTCTGGCCTCTGGAACAAGGCGGGAGGACACTTCCATTGCAGTGGGCCTCCTGGTTTGCTGCCACCTGTCACTGCAGGAAGCCAGGTGATACACACCTGTGGTTACAATAGTATAAAATGTAAATGCTGGGGGGGGTCTTGCTTTGCTTTTCTAGGTAACCCCTGTTCCTAGTTTCTTTTCTATTTTCCTAGGATTTCTTCATAAAGACAGAACTCTGTGAAAGGGGAGGGGCGCCTGGCCGGCTCTGTCCGTGGAACACGTGACTCTGAATCTAGTGCTTAAAAAAAAAAAAAGAAAAAGGAAGTGGGAAAGGGGAATGCATTTTGATCCCTCTCCCCACCTCCCCATTTAAGCATTTAAGAGTGACCTTTCATAATGTATCTGGCTGTGTCACTCACTGCATTTAGGTGCAGTGGCCACACCCCCACCATGCCCCTTGAACCCCATCTCACGCCCCCCCTCCCCTCCAGGCTGCAGCCTTCCTGGTCTCCAGGTGTGAAGATCCCACCTTGTTCTGCCTCAGGGTCTTCACACCCATCCTTGCCCCTGCCTAACCCCTAGGCCCTTCTGTCCCCAGTGTCATCTGACCTCTATTCAAATGTCATGCCCCGCCCCCCACGCCCTCTTTGGCAGTCCTCATCCTGCCACTTCTTATTATACCACTCCATTTCATTTTCTTCCTTGAATTTGTCACAATATAAAATTGACTGTGTTGGCTTTCTTGTTTTTGTCTATCTTCTGCTCTAGACGGGAAGTTCTTGGAGCTGTGATTTGGTGTGTTCACACTTCCATTCTGGGCCCCTGGAGCGATGCTTGCCACATAGTAGGCCCTCCCTAAACATTTGTGAAATACATATATTAACCCTGAAGGCCAACCACTTTCTAGAAACTATGACATTAAGGAAAGGGTTCTTAGAGTCCATGGAACCCCTAACATAATACTTAATATTTTGTGTGGGTGTGCATTATTTTCCATGGAGATGGTTTGACAGCTTTTATTAGATTCTTGAAGGGGTCCTGATCCCAAAGATGTGAAGGGGGTCTTAAAGTCAGGGCTTGATTGTGCAGGAAGAAAAACAAAGTTAAATTCAGCTGCCAAGGTCCACTGGGAGCCCTGGGCATGTTTAGTCTAGAGGATAGAAGCCCAAGGAAGCCAGCTCCATTGTTTGTGAATCTCTGTAGGCAGTGAAGAAGCTTGGAGAAATAAGAATTTCTCCCCAACAAGGGAAGGCCCTTCTGACAGTCAAAGCTGACTTAGGGCTGACTGTTAAAGTAATGAGGTTCTTGACACTGGAGGTATGCAAGCAGATGTGTATACCCTTTTGTCAGAAATTGTTCTGGGATGAGCAGGCCAAGGAAACACACAGTTCTGGGATGCAGGAGTGGCAGATGGCTTGAGTCAGAGGGGAAAGTCTCTAAATTAATGTCGCTGTGGTTCCTTCTAGCCTTCCACAAGCTGGAGTGCAACGGACATGCCCCTGCATATCCCAGAGTGAGCCACCTTAGTGACATCCCTATATTCCATAAGTTGGTGTCCACTGTGCCTGGTCCCATGACCCTGAGAGGGACTGTCTGGATCTGAAATGCAGAGACAGGCCTAGGTGCTCTTTTCACAGCAATGACCTTGGCCTGTATAGGCTGCCAGCCAGGATCACAGGACTGCTGGGGTGTGTTATCCCCTGCAGCCCAGACTGTCCTCCTCTGGGGTTCCTCAAGCTCCTTCAGTCTCCCTCAGGGTCAGCAGCTTTCTTTCAAGCCCTTTCATTTGGGACCAGAGCATTCCATTTCACTTCCTTTGTCTTGATCATCCGATCACCTCCTGCAGCAATTTCGGGGTGACTTTCTGTTGTCTCCATAGGAGAGAAGCAGCTCTCAGGGAGCCAGGGATCCCTTCTCCAAGCAGGATGTAAAATCTCTCTTTGTGGAGCCAAAGGTCATTTTCTTCAGGGCACACCAGAAGGCAGATGATATGGTGCTACAAGAAGGGCTCTTGGCTTCAGGGTCAACAGGATGATGGGGCGCCCCGGTGGCTCAGTGGGGTAAGCCGCTGCCTTCGACTCAGGTCATGATCTCGGGGTCCTGGGATCGAGCCCCGCATTGGGCTCTCTGCTCAGCGGGGAGACTGCTTCTCTCTCTCTGCCTGCCTCTCTGCCTACTTGTGATCTTTCTCTGTCAAATAAATAAATAAATAATCTAAAAAAAAAAAAAAAGTCAACAGGATGCCCTTGGAACCAATAGCATGTTGGGATCTGTAGCAGGGTCAGTCCTGGTGGGCAAAGTCTCCCAGCGCTTTCTTCTCACCGTGAGGCAGCTGGGAGCTGGAAGACCAGATTGGACACTCCTCTCTCCAAGGTTATATAAGAAATGATTGGCCTGGCTGTGGGGCAGGTGCTAGAGGGTCCCAGGTCCTGACCGAGCTCTTTCCTGGCTATGGGGCTCTGTACACATGTCTAATGCTTGAAACCTGTTCTGTGACTGTACTGTAAGGGACCATCACAAACTCACAGATGTGACAACACAGTATAAAACAAATTCACAGGGACCCGCACAGAGTAAGGGCTCAATAAACCAGGCACTATTATTCTTATTATTGTTAGTAATAGTACTCTTTTAATAAGTATTGCTTAAACTCTTTGGGCCTCTGTGAAAGTGAGATGACAACATGCACCTCATTGCAAGGATCAAATGAGGTCATGGAATGGAAAGTGCATTTTGAAATGCAAAATCCGACGTAAATGTGTCACTGATAATTGAGCTAATGGTCAGTGAGAATTAGTAACAGAAGTCCTTCTAAGCAAGGAGGCCTGTCTTTCCAGGGTAGGCCACGAGGGGGCACCGTCTCTCTCTTGCCCCAGTCATGTCCCCTCAGCCTCTCCTCCAGGAGGGACCAGGTCCAGGCTTCCCAGCAGGAAAAGGAGGTGTACACTGTCCTGCCAGAAGAGCCTGAGCTTATAGTCCTTGGGATATGTCACCAGACTTGTTCCCAGGGGTGCCAATTCCGTCTCCTCACAGGATGGAGGCCTGTGGCATTTAGGGATGCGTTAAAAGCTGTTGCTGCTTGAGGGTAGTGTTCAGAAGTGGTCTCAGCACTGACCTTCGGCGAGAGAAGGCGGGATCTCATGCTTCTGTGTGTGTGTGGTGGAGTCTCAACATGGGAGACTCACAACATGGGAGTCCTCTGGTTGCCTTGTTGGCTGCTGTAGACCCCGCGCCCGATGCACATACGGGGTCTCCCAGGGAAGGCCGGCAGAGTTCACTGAGGTGAACAGAGAGGGTCGTCCTTCTGTTGGATACTTGCTGTTACTCCTACGCACCCCCAGCGCCTGGCCACCTCAGCCCACAGTGTGCAACCCTGTCAGGAAGGCCCACCTTAGCTGGCGATAAGTTCCCCAGGGGGTGCTGTGGGAGTTCTAGAAGGACCCACCCCAAGGACAAGGCCAGTGAGCATCTGACTGGGTCCTGTTTCAAAGTGAACAAACTGGGGGTAGGGATGGGGAGAGTGGAGTGCACAGCGACAGGGGCTCACCCTCGGCCTGCCTCTCCCCCCAACTCCCTATGGCTCTCAAGTGGCCACAGGGACATCCGGCTCCTCAGAAGAGGAGGGCAGACGTGCAGGCGCTCCTCCCAGCCTGTGCTGGAGGGCAAAGGAGAGACATGAAGAGGCCGTGTGCGTCTGGGAATTGTCAGGTAACTGGTTGTTTGCCAGGTGGTTGGACTTGTTTTCCCCTCCAAATGTAGCAGAGCTTGGAGGATTGTGCTAAAGGGGAAGCGACTGCATTTAGAACGACGCCAAGTGTTGGCGATGATGCCCAGTACAGCTGGAGTCCGGAGTTCACTCTGAACACTAACACTTCTATGGGGTGTGATTTCCTATTTGACCTGCTCAGTCACACCTTTGGGACTCAAGGGGACAGGTTGCCGCATGGCTAGGCTCCTCGGCTGATGCCTTGGTCCCACCCCAATGGATCTTACCTCATGGGACTCTTTCCTTCCCTAACTGGCCATAGCCGGGTGTTCCTAGACGTGGCATGAAAGCTTCCTGGGGCTTCTGACTGCCCTGATGCGGGTCCTGATTGGTATCTCTGCTGGCCCCTGGAAATGGCTGGCAAAGTGAAGGCACTTGGGGATTATCTCAGCTGGGGTTTCGTTCTGGGCTGAATTGTGTCCTCCCTCACCCAATTCATGTTGAAATCCTAACTCCCAGTAACTCAGAGTATGGTTGTGTTTGGAGAGAGAGTCCTTAGAGGTAACCAAGGTTACATGAGGTCATTGGGCGATCCCTGATCCTATAGGACTGGCTCACAAGAGGAGGAGGTTTAGGCCACAGACACAAAACCGAGTGAGAACACAGAGAGAACACAGCCATTTACAAGCCAGAGAAAGAGAGAGAGTTCTCAACCTTGCTGACACCTTGATTTTAGACTTCTGGCCTCCAGAAGTGTAGGAAAATGTACGTCTCCGGTTTAAGCCCCCGGTCTGTGGTACTTTGGCAACGGGCCAAACAAACTAAAACAGGCTGTTGGGTTCTCCTCCCCCTTCCCCAATGTTCCCAGGAAGAAACAGGACACAAGGCAAAGGTCCATCACTTTATTAGAACCACAGGGCACAGGATGGACCACTTGGGTCTCAGTGAGGGATTGTTTTACCCTCTCCCCCACGGGAAGCCCCAGGCAGACTGCCTGCAGGTAAGACTGCTTGGCGATAAGTTCCTCAGGGGGTGCTGTGCGAGTTCTAGAAGGACCTGCCCCAAGGACAAGGCCAGTGAGCATCTGACTGGGTCCTGTTTCTAAAGTGAACAAACTGGGGGTGTATGGTAGGGATGAGGGGAGTGGAGTGCACAGCAACAGGGGCTCGTCCTCGGCCTGCTTCTCCCACCTCCTCCCTGCGGCTCTCAAGCGGCCACAGGGACATCCGGCTCCACAGAAGAGGAGGGCAGGTGCGCAGGGGCTCCTCCAGCCTGTGCTGGTGCCAGGCCCATGGGAGGGAGGGCATGAAGGCCTCAGGTTAAATCATAAACACAGACTTGATGTGATTCCAGCTTATTATTAGGTGGGTGACCTGGCAAGTCTCTGAACCTCTCTGTGCCTTGGCTTCCTCGTCTTTGAAGTGGAGTGAATGATGGCAGCTCCCTTGCTGGGCTGTGGTGAGGACTGAATGAGATGGTGCCTGGGAAATGTCTAACATAGTGCCTGGGAAATTGTAAACGCTGAACAAATGGACGCCATTATTATTATTATTATTATTGTTAATATTATTTATGGAGAGCAAGTCAGCTGTCTTCGTGGTCAGGCCAGCTCCACTGTATATAGAAGGAGGAGGCAGGGACCTCATCCTTCATTAAGGTCCTCAGTATGGTCTGTTAGGAGGACAGCTAGAGCCCCATGTGAGAGCCGTCTTGTCCTTCAGAGTATGGGGAGCAGACCCGCAGGTGAGCATTCTGGGGCCGTGGCACCCGCCTACCATGAAGGCGGAGCCGCCTACCAGCTCCATGAAAGCACTAGGAAGGGTTTTCGAGAAGGTCTAGTTCAACGGCAGGACCTCGGCCTGTGGCATCGAGTTGTCAGCACTCCTTGTGTCTATTCAGATAGTTTGTTTGTTTGTTTGTTTTGTAGTTTTTGCTTTTGGCTAAGGAATTGCCACAGGCCGCTGAACTTGGAATCAATTCTGGCTCTGCCTTTGGTTGCCTGGGTGACCCTGAGGTGGTCAAGTCACCTCTCAGCCTCACCAACCACACTGACAGCTGTGAGGACAGAGCCAGGCTGTAGAAGCCGGACTGAACTCTAAGTGATGGAGGCATCATAGGTAATGAGATGGTGGGTGGGAGACCGCGTTCACGGGCGCAAAGTGCCCGGGGCAAGGGGAATGGGGTGTGTGTGTGTGTGCTGTGTGTGTCAGAGAGGCTGCGGGGCTCCGGGAAGGAAGTAGAGGCAGGTGTCACCACAAGAGGGCGCTCTGAGCTTTTTTTGTCTTGGGGCTTTGATGAAAAAAGTTATTTTCATTTTTCTGTGGTTGCTTTGCAAATTGAGCTAAGACTTATGGGTTTTAGTTTATCTAACTGCTTTAATAAACTACTAAAATAAACTCGTGTGTGTTTATTAGTTTATCAATAATGTAGATACCATATACTGTCCCCCATCGCAAGGCATGCTGGGAAGTGGGGTGAGGGACAGGGGTGGGGACAGGAGGAAGCACATACTTTATGGTGACCTGGTTCAACCACGCCTCTTCTGAGTGCCTGCACAGATTTCCCAAGAGTACAGCCGTGGTGAGGTTCCCTCATCCAGTCTCATAGGAATGTTACGAAATGGACAAAATGGAAAGAAAAAGCAGCTTAAAGGTCAAGAACACCGTGTGCAAGCCCTCTTACCTCCAGTGCATGGCCTCTGTTTGAGCCTCATCCCAAGCTTGAGCGGAGGTCCCACGGGGACAGCTCAGGTGGGGGGCAGGTGAATCCAGCTGCTAAACCATGACCTCAAGAACAGTATTTCCAGGAATCCCCATCTTAGCATCTAAGGGATTCCTGGGAAAACTGGACCGTGAGGACAAGGTGAGAGAGGGGCCTTCAGCACCAAGGCACTGCCGAGTCCCTAAGGACTGGCGACAGTCTTCTTCTGTGCCCAGCCCCATCTGCAGGAGTCAGTGTGGACGCCACGGGGTGCAAGACCGTCTGATTGCTCCAGCAGGAGCACTGACTGGAACTTCAAGTGCCCTGGAAAGTACCTTTCCTGTAGTCAGAGGCCGTGTTGTTGACCAGAAACCATCTGGTGGCATCCCAGCCCCCCGTATCCCTCCCATGACTGCCGGGACTGTGTATGTTCTGGAGTCACCAGCCAGAGGGAGGGTTTGAGTCTAAACCCTGGGCAGATCAGTTCGCAGTATCCAGCAGATTCCTCCCTGGGGATCTCCAGCAAGTCTCTAGTCTCAGCTTTCCTCAGCTGTCAAATGGGAGAGGAAAGGACCTCCCGGATAAGGTGTGACAGATGCAGTCTGGGACGAGGGATAGGAGTAAGGCCGTCCATGGGATTAGTGGAAACTCCCTAGATCGGTCTTTGTGAAAAGCGACCCAAGATGAAAGGAGAAGACCAGATTTCTTTAGTATGTTCTCTTCCCGCTCTCCCCCCTCCCCAGTTCTAAAATCATATGCACTGGACTGGGTAAGAACACAAACCTGAAAGCAGGCAGGTTGGGCTATAACCCTGGCTGACACAACCATAATAGCTTTGGGAGAATGGCTTAACTGAGCCTCAGTCTCCTCATCTGTAAAATGGGTCAATAACACTGGCCACCTCCCAAGCTCATAGGGAGGTTAAAGAAGATGGCACTTAGCCTGGTGATTCTCTGCTATTCCTTGCTTGTCGGAAGCCTCTGAGACAGGCCGGTCATTTGTGTAATGTCAGGACTGGCTCAGGCAATAACCTGGAGCCAAGATTAAGCAACCGAAGAATGAGGAGCCTGACTCAAAGCTCAGGACTTTTGTCTTTAGGGACGCAAGTGTTTTTAGGAATTGTCCAATCCACAAATGACGAATGGCTTTCAGTTCTGAATCATTAACAGCAGCTCTCCACGACTTAGTGTCGAGGAGGATTCCAGAGGCGCCTCTGAACTCTTCTAGAAAGGATGCCATGACTGATGGACAGGGTCCACCATGGGCTCGGAAAGAGAAAGCAGAGGCAGGGTGTCGCGTACCGGCCCCCGCAGAGTCCCCCAACACCTCAGTTACAGATGGACCCACTGGGGTGCCCAGAGGAGTCAGGATTCGGTCAGAATCATGAAGCCAATCATGGCATGGGTCAGCCTTGAGTCCAGAAACTTCCTCGGCATGAGCGGCCAGCGGTGGCACAGAAACTGGAAACGCTTCTATCCTTCCCGATATCCCCAAGCAGCGTCACCACTTACCACATCCAGGGTGATGGTGGCAGACCAACTTCTCCCTTCCCGAGCTACAGTGCTTCATCTCAGACTCCCAACTGACCAGAGATGCAGCACTGCACCTCAGGCTGGGAGACAGGGCGCGGCTCAGAGCCGGGAGCTGCTGGCGGCGGGGTTCCACCCTAGGCAGGAGATGGGGTGTCAGCGGGGCCGCAGCCCCATTCTTCCCAAGACTGCTGTGACTGTCCCCACAGTGTCTCCCTCTCATGCTCAGTTTGGCTTCCCAGCCCTCTGGGACCAGCCCTCCACCTTCCGTTTCTTTTCTTTTGCTTTATGGAGAGGTAACCACCCCCCTCAAAGTGTACAATGAGACAGTTTTTCATACATTCACCACTTGTGCGAACACCGCCACAATCAGTTTGAGAACACTTCATCACCCCAGCCAGAGACCTCTTATCATTCAGCCCCTCCCATCTCCCATCCGCCCCTCACCCCCACCACCCTTGGCTCTGGGCAGACCGCTTTCTGTCTCAAGAGCAGCCTGTTCTAGACATTCCAATAAATGGACTCACCCAATATGGTGACCCCGTGCCCCACCTTTATGCTCTGTACACTCGAGCCAAACATCACGTTCACAGTGCTTGATAGTTTACACCATCAAACATTAGCCTTGGCCTCCTACCTGTTCTCCCTGCTTCCACTCTCCCCTCCCCAACTTCCCAGACACCCTTCCAGAGTGAGTTTTCAAATGTAAGTATGGTCATTTCTCTTCCATGCGTAAATAAGATCGTGAAAGTGCTCCTCCTCCTTCTGGTTCATTTCTGAAACTCTCACCAAAAACCCCGATGCCTCTTCCTCTTCCCCCGTACCCCTGCCTCTGGGCTCTCAGGGGCTGTGCTGTTCCCCCTTGTGCCCCCTGCCCGTCTCTTTGTGAGCTCAGTGTCTACTCAAAAGGTCACTTTTTCTGGGAAGCCCTCCTTGACTTCCTCAGACATCGGGACACCCTGGTCCATGTCCTCATGCATGCTGGGCTCTCTTTCTAATCCTGCACTACACCTGTGGGCTGCATGACCCCCCTGGGAGGGAAGGGACCCGGCTGCTGGCTGTGCTCACCCCTGAAAGCAGCTTCCAGCCGTATCCAGGCCTGTCTTGGCTAGTATGCATTTCCCTGGGGATAGCGCCCACATTTGTTAATTTGGGGGTATCCTTGGGGCTTGCTGAGGTCTTTGTACATGGTAATGGGCCCAAGGGAATGCCTTTTGGTGGATGACTGAATGGTCCATGTAGATAATTCATTTTCCTCTTGAGACCTGGCTTGTGTGGGAACCTCTGAGTGAGTGAGCAGAACTCCCTCTGCTCCTCCCGCCCCACCAAGCTCCCAGGGCACCCCCCGGAGGACCTTCCTGCTTTGCTGGGTGTCTACTGCTATGGCCTTGATAACAGATGACAGATACTTTCAAAGATATCTGAAGGCCCAAGGAGGGGTGTGTAGACTTTCCCTAGGGCTGGAAGAAAGCAAAAACAAAAAACAAAAAACAAAACCAAAAAAAACACCCCCTTAAAAAGAAAGTGTCTCTTAGGCCTCTACCAGAAATCTGAAATCTGGCCTTGATCCGAAGAGTGTCTCTCTTTCAGGTCTGCCATTTGGGGCAGGTCAGTCCCCATGTGCCCCCTGAGCGAGACAGCCCCTTCCTGAGGTAATCCCAGCCAAAGAAATGCCTTTCTCTAATATGGAATTCTCTTGTAGGAAATCTTTCCAAACTGCATCTGTCTGGAGAGTGGTTCTAGTCGGGACCCACCAGGCCCACAGCCTGTCCACTCCACTCTCGGATGCCCCCCACCAACAGCCCCGTGAGAAAAAATGCTCAGCCTGCCCCACTCGGAGGTTTCAGTAAGAAGCTGGGGTTGGGGGTCGTCCCAACAAAGTGAACTTTCATGACCAGGAACAGAGCTGATAAAGCTAGTCCTGCATTCCTTGGTGCACAACGGTCTCCAAAGCCTTTCTCAGCCTGACTTTGGCCTCCCCCATCTCCAGCACAGGCAGACGGGGTCACGGAGAGGGAACAGCTCTGTGGGGTACGTGGGGTGGGGCTCCGCACTCACTGCCTGTGGAAGACAGTGATCCGAGTTACTACCTGTCAGTTTGCTTTTCCGTTTACCCTGGGGACAAAGCCTGTTTGGTGCTTTCCTATCTCTGACACTTTGCTCGCTCCTGCTTCTTCCTCTCAGGCCTTAGGCCTCAGGCTCAGGGACTTCCAAGGCCCTGGACCAGGGGAAGTGGGTTAATACCGTTCCATTTTCGCTCTGTTTCCTCTAACCTTCATCTCCTCATGATGGGCAGTGTTACAGGTTTTCACGGGCAGTACAAATGACTCATCTTAAATGTACAGGTACTGGGGTGCCTGGGTGGCTTGGTGGGTTAAAGCCTCTGCCTTTGGCTCAGGTCATGATCCCAGGATCCTGGGATCGAGCCCTGCATTGGGCTCTCTGCTCAGCGGGGAGCCTGCTTCCCCCTCTCTCTGCCTGCCTCTCTGCCTACTTGTGATCTCTCTCTCTCTCTGTGTCAAATAAGTAAATAAAATCTTAAAAAAAAAAAAAAAGTTGTTAAATGTACAGATACTAAGACCATTTGCAGAGAGGGGAAAAATACCGAAGCCGGTGTCTGAGAGGTGGCGGTTGGGGAAACCGTGCCCCGCTGCGTTTAGCCTTCAGCTCAGCCAGGGAGGCTGCTGGGGCAGTGTTGTCACCTCCACGTGGAGGATCGAGGTGGAGGGGAGATGGTGCCACTGTCACAGCCCGGTTTGAAGCAGGGGAGTTGAGGGCTGTTTCCTGCATACCCCACTAGGCTCCCAATGTTGTAGCAAAGATGGCGCCTCTCCTGGTTATGACGATGGGAAGTAGATGGGGGAGGCAACCCCACGGTCCAGTGGGAGAAACTCTGATGCAGGGAGAGGGGCTCCATGAGCAAACTTTGACCGGGAGAATATTATTTACCTCCCTCTCCTCTGGCTATAGGCTGCACCGTCCTGTTCCCTTGTATCTAGAAAAATCTGGGGATGTTGACTGTTATAAAAACAGTCATTTATTGACTGTTTTAATTGTGCTAATCCCGTGTCTCCAAGTCTCTGTGGGAAGGGAATTTTCCAAGGCCATGGAGTTAGGAGCTGAGCTGGGTTCCTAACTCAGAACAGCCACCCTTGGCGCCCTCATTTTAACCTCTATGCTGAATGTCTCCTCCCCCAGCCACGTCAGCAATCCTTTGGGTTTGGGACAGGGTCTAAATATTTCACTGGGACATTCAGCCAACTTAGGGCATCTTCTACCTGCCAAGGGGAGGTGGGACTGAACCCGACTGGGTCCTTGCCCTGGAGGAACGCAATCAGGCTGAGATGGAAGGAAAACATCCCTCGCAAGGTCAATAGGGGGCAGACCCAAGTGGCACAAGAGAGAGCCTGAGAAAGGACTGCCAAGGTCTTAGAGGACAAAGAGTTTCCTGTCCCAGGGGGAAACTGGGAGGGCTTCCCGGAGGAGGAGCTGGTGGGTTGGGAGGGGAGGCAGAGATGCAGGAAGGGTGCCCTCTTGGCTCTCTTTGCCCTGGGAACTCTTTCTTTGAGTCTTTCTTACGTGCCCAGCAGGCAGACAGTGCTGGCCCTGACCCCTGGTCTTCTTGGTCGGTAGCCCTCCTATTCCACTTGCCCCACGAGAGGCTCCTGGTCCCCAGTCAGGAGATGGGGGGCCACTTGGGAGACCTGAGCTCTATCACCAGCTGGTGTGGTCACTTCTCCCAGGTACTTCCCCTCTCTGTGGCTCCATATCCCCTCTGTCAAAGGAGATGGTCGAACAGGTGGCCTTGGTCTCTTATAGGGCAGATTCTTACCTGGTGCTGGCTGGTGGCAGGCTGGGGGGGTTGCTCCCAGAGAATGGGCCAATTTGCCCTCCCTTCTCTCCACTGTCTTCAGGAAATATCGTGAAGCCGAGACGGGGGAACCTCTGCCTTCCTGGGAAGCTCCGGGAGGCTGGGAAGAAGAAAATAAACAGTGGCTGTCTGGGTTTTCTCGCCAGACCTGAGTGAGGAGGCCTCCTTGGCTTCTTCCCTTATATGGCCAGGCCGCTCTGGGCTGGGAGCCCGTCCCTGTGCTTCCCCACCTCCACCACCACTGAGGGCTGGGGGCCACGGCTGGTCACCTGGGACTCTGGTGCTGCAGAGGTCAGGGCAGGGCTGAAGGTGTTGGGTGGATCCCAGGACATGTCCCCAGAGTCGCCTATATAGTCTGGCCTGGCCTCTGGGTTACTTGGGGTGGGGCCAGTGGGGAGGATTTATATGGGAGGATGGGGGAGGGGGGGCGGGGGGGGTCTCAACCTGGTCCTGACTTCATCCCCAACTCACTGTGTGACCTTGGCCAAGCCCTCTCCCACTTCTACCTCTGTTTCTCCCCGTGTCGAAAGGGGGTATGGAAAAATACTCATTAATCCTCACAGTCAGCCCCACGAAGGGGGAGTTTTGTACTCCATCTCACAGAAGGGAAAACAGGCTTGGAGAGGCCAGCTGGACCACAGCTATCCAGCTAGAAAGGGAGCAAGTCAGGGTTTGAACTTTGGGGTCTGTGTTCTGATGGGCTGATTGCTGAGGCTGCTCTAAGTGATAACACTCAGACGCTTACATGTGTCATAGGAGACCAGGGGGCCCCAGTGCCCAGGGCCCCGGCCCGAAGGAGGCTGTCCTGTTTTGGTGTCCCCCGCACCTCACACAGGGCTGGACAGCAGACTCAGCTCAGGAAAGGGAAGTCGTGGAATCATTTAATAGCAGACCTCAGTAGTCAGAACTGTGCTATGGGCATCATCTCCCAACTGCCACATCCACTCTGAGGATTGAGCAAAACAATGGATGGGAAAGCACGGAGATGTCTCTTTTATAATTGGCATTGTCTGTTCATAAGTCCCTTTTCTCTGTGAAGTGCCTGCCTTATCTCATCCCCAGGCCAGTGTCTCCCAACCTGAGCCATTCTCTCTTGCCCAGCTGCAGGGCTGAGGGAGGAGGGTGGATCTGCTCAGGGCCTGGGCTCTGGGCCCTGGCGGCCAAGATCTCGGGAGGGGCTGCGGGAGGGGAGGTAGGGGTGGGTTGCTGGGAACAGCTCAGAAACGAGCCTTGCACAAGCACCGACATCCTGTATGCTCTTGAGCTAGCTCATCCATCATCCTGGCATCCTGTCCGACCCGAGGCCCTCTTCCTGGGGCCTGGGGGCAGGTCTCCGGGGCTGAGGCCGGGCTGTCAGCGTGGCCGAGAGACCGCAGCTGGCAGCTCGCACGCCTGCTCAGTGTCGGGGCTGGACAGTGGGGGCAGGGGGTGGGGGATGGCGGCAAGGTGCCTGCAGCCCTCTTAATCTAATTTGTTTAGACCCAGGCTCTGAGGCGCGCTGGCTAGGGAGGGAGTGCCGCGTGTGCGCGCTGTGCTTGGAGCACCCGCTTGCTCGCAGGTATGGGCCGTGCCGAGGTGAACAGGTGTGCTGCATTATGTAAGCCAGGCCTGGGCCTCTTCACCTGTCCTACAGGGTCAGCTTCTTGCCAGAGCCATGTGTCCTCCTCCTACTCCCAGATCCTGTTGTCCAGTCTTTCCACCCTCAGGAGATCTGGTGCCGGAACCCCTCACTGCAACTGACTGTCTGTGAGAGTTTCTTCACTTACTTCCCCGTGCCTCAGTTTCTCTACCTATCCTACGGAGACTGTACCTCACCCTGCCTGCTCCACGTGCCAAGGTCTGAAACTGGCAAGTGTAGAAGAATGTGATGGATTGTTGTGGGGGGGGCTACTGCTCTGGTTTCTTGAGCCTCACTGTTGCCCAGCGCTACACACCCCAGGCTCTAGCCTGAGCTCCTGGACCCTTCCTAACCTCTGGGAGCTGGTTCTGTTATCACCAGGCTGACCGACCTTGGGTTCACCTGGTCCTAGAGCCTGGCCCTATCTACTCCTTCCCAGGGATACTTGCTGTCATTCTCCATATGGCCCCCAAATCTGTTCTCTGTAGCACACAGGCTTTGCCTTGCTAGTTGGTTGGGAGCCTGGGATGGGGTGGACTTTTGCCTCCTGGTTTGTTTTCCCTTCTTT
Organism: Mustela lutreola; assembly: GCF_030435805.1. Lineage (NCBI taxonomy): Eukaryota > Metazoa > Chordata > Mammalia > Carnivora > Mustelidae > Mustela > Mustela lutreola. The sequence goes on along the minus strand of NC_081294.1, from coordinate 41,443,227 downwards.
GATTCCATTTCTTTTCACCCACAACCCACGCCTAGCCACCTTGAATTGCCAGCACCCCCTCCACCAGCAGGGGCCTTCCTTCAAGTCTTCCCATTCCCAAGACCTGGTTTCTCGGTCATTCTGAGGGCTGGGATAGGGAGTGTGTCCTAAGAGGCAGGGCTCCTGCCTGGGCCTCCAGCGGCAGGGGTGGGGCTGTAGAGGGGGTGTGGGCGCAGGGTGGGGGCGGGGGAGACACTCACAGCTCTGTTCTTGGGGACCCCTGCTGCTGCCCTCCTCTCTGGTCCTCAGGAGGGCCCTCTCCGCAGGGTCGTAGCAGTGGCTCCCTCCAGCCAGCGCCTTGCCTGTGAGAAACAAAGACACTGATGGCCTTTTAGAAGGATGCTGGGGTGCCCTCTGGCCAAAGCCTACCCTTTGGGGGTCCTGACTGGGCCTCCGGGCCCCAAGGACCTGAGGATGGGCCTGGCCTTAAGTTGGGTCCTCAGAAGCCGCAGGCTGAAAGTGCTGGGAACTTCCAGGCCCCAAAGAGCCTGCTCCCCGGGCCCTAGGCAGCCACGGTGCCACTTTGCTTGCCTGGTTTTCAGTGGGTGTCTTGTGAGGGGCAAGAAGCCCTGAGAGCAAGAGGGGCCACTTTCCCTTCCCTGCACACTAAGGCCCCATCATGAAAGAGGGTTCTGGAAGGAAGTTTCCCGGCAGGCCTTTGACAAATGACTCCACCTCCAGCCTCACACGTCAGAAAGGAGCCAATTAGGGACAGGTCAAAACTTGGGGTTAATACCATGGCCAAGGCCGAAAGGACAGCCCTGGGGCCACCTGTGACCACTTCGAGCTGCACGAGGCTCTCACCCTGCAAAGGCCTCCTTCCATAACCGCAGGTGTGCTCGCAACCATGGCCAGAGGTAGGACTAACTTCCCCGCTTAACTGGGCTTCCGAGACGCCCTGCAACGTGCCCAGGCTCGTCACTGCTAGTGAGAACCAGAGGCAAGCTTGACCCTGGGGCTGCTCATGCTCCCTCCAGCTGTCTCTGGAGCCAGAGGGGCAGCCGGCTGGTTGACCCTGAAACAAAACTCACATCGTTACGGTCATTGCAAAAGCCGCTGTGCCCTCTGCTGGCCTTGCTCATTTCCAGGGAACACAAGGGCCTGGGAATGGGCCACATCTGCGAGCCAGATGGCACCACAGTGGGAGAGGGCTAAGGTCAGGGCTCCGTGCAGGCTCACGAACCTGTGCCCATATCGGCTCCCTCGGGAGAGGGCTCCCTGCCCTCAGCTCCCCTTCCTTGGCTCCCTTATGCGTGTGCATGTCCTACAGCCCGTGCTCTCCTTGGGCTCAAGGGTCCTGGGGTTTCTGCCATTTACTTGCAAAGAGCAGAGAAGACAGGCCCCAGAGCCAGGCGGATCTGCCCTGAATCTCGCCCCCAGCTCTTTCAAGCTGTGTGGTTGAGAGCCGGTGGCTTCACCTCTCTGAACTTGGGCCCCAACCTCAGGCTTGTCTGTGAACGTCAGATAAAGTCAACGTCAAGCGTAAGTTCAGTGGGTGGCACACCGTGAGCCCACTTACGTGGCTGCGATTTCCATTATGAGCCCAGGGCTGGGCCCGCAGCGAGACATAGGCACGGGAGAAAGGAAAGCAGGAAGGATGAGGGCAAAGGTCCAGAGAGGCATCCAGAGAAGATGTGGAAGCTGGGGGTGGGAGCTACCGTGTGGGGCCCCGTTCCATGGCCCCTCTGTTATGTGGCTTCTCTGGGCCTCTGTTCCCAGGACGCCCTCCCACCCCCTCGACACCCCAGCTAAGTTCACTAGCCTCACACGCTCCCTACTTCCTCCCCAGGGAAGGCGGCTGCTGGGGACTTTTGAGCCAACCCTGGGAATGCAGTTGGAGGCTGAATGGAGAGTCCTGGAGGAAAAGGAGGACAGGGAGAGGAAAGGGGGCCCCATCTGCCTGGCCCAGAAGATCAGGGCTGCCTCGAGATGCTCAGACTCTGGGGCAGGGGTGGTGCAGGCAGAGGATCCCCATGTCTCTCCTACACCCTGACCTTTCAGTGAGACCAAAAACAGGGACATGTAGTGACAGTGACAATAGCCATCATATCGTGACTTACACTGGGACATGCTGTAATCATAACAATAGCTTTCAAGGTGCTAAACACTTGCCAAGTACTTTCTTGTACAGAGGATTTTGCACAGTCCCTCAGGAGTTAGCTACCATTGTCATTCCCATTTTACAGATGAAGAGACTGAGGCCAGCAGAGGTTACAACATGCCTTCAAGGTCATGTGGCAAGCCCAACACACATTTCCACGGCTCCCCTGTGAGACCGACTATTCCTGCTACCTTTTTTACAGAAGGACAACCTGAGTCAGTGTCTCATGGCATTGTGTCAGGCCTGTGTTCTTTTTTACGGAAAGGCGGTTGTGAGCAGAGAAAGCATTTTTCAGTGTAGATGGAGGCGTGTGGGTCCTGGCAAGGCTGTGCATCTCCAGAAGCAAGGAGACTTCTCATTTTGGTCTTTGTTGTGCCTGTTGTCCACAGTACTTCCCCCTAGCATGCTGTCTGTTTAAAAAAACACACACACAAAGAAACCTAACAAAGGGAATAGTTTTCCCTTCTGTCCTGTCTACTTCCCAAAGAACTGGAACCTCCAGGGTCCCAGTTTGCTGAGACTGAGTGATGCTTTTTGGATAATACCAATGCTGGTTTCTTCTGGAATGTGCTGGAAAAAGCAGCAGGTTAGACACCAGGTCACCTGTAATTGTAGACAAGTGATTGTGTGTGATTGTAGACAAGTGCCTTCCCCTCTCTGGGCCTCACTGTGATGTGGTGGGAAGGGTCTGGGCTCCACGGATAGATAGGTAGGGGGAAGGCTCGACCAGGCCATCCCTTCAGGGTTAGTGTCAGCATGAAGGAAACTCTGCATCGATGTTCCATGATCTTATGGAATGAGAGAGAAGGAGCCTCAGGGTGGAGACTGGCGCAGTTGCCTCTCCCTTTCCCCCTTTCCCACCCCACGGCTCAGCCCAGAGCAGGCCCCAGGGACCTGGACCAGGTGGGTTTTCTGCAGCAGGACTCAGTCTTAGGACGTTAGTGCTGCAGGCTCTCTAGTCACGCACCCATTGCTCAGACAGGGAAACTGAGGTTCGGAGAGGAGAAGCAACCAGCTCAAAGGGACTCAAGCAAAGGCCCAGCTGGGACTGACCCTTTCTACTCACCGAGGGAGTCTAATCAGTTAGATCTTAGCAAAGGGGCCCTGGGAGGAAGGCGGGAGAGAGGGGGCCTTTAAGTTCCTTTGGCTTTGAAGATGGAATAATCATGACTTCCTTTTCTAAATATCTTTTGGCCCTTCCTAGAACCAGATGGCGGATGTTTGGAATTTATGTTGTAAATAGTGTTTAAGAAGGGGATGGGGGTGCAGATGTCTTACTTTCTCCATCCTCCCAAAGCAAGATCTGGAGGAGGGAGTTGGGGGAGGGGAGCTGGCTCTGATACTGGGGAGAAGAGCGAAGTGAGAGGGAGGAAGAGAGAGGAGAAGGGGAGAATAAAGGAGGGGAGATTGACCCAGAGTGAGGGCAAGAGGGAGAGAAGCAGGGAGGGAAGAGGGGGTGAGGGGCGGGGAGAAGGGAGGAGGGAGAGAAGGTGGGCGGAGGAGATGGGGAAGGGGCTCTCCAGCTAAAGGCTCAGACAGACTCCATCTTGAGTTCAGGAGCAAACCCTTGAGTTTTCTAAAAATAGCTCAGCCTTTCCCCCAGCGGGGCTGGCAGCAGGGAACGGGAGAGAGGCACGCTTGCCCTTTTATGGTAAGAAAAATTCAGATCCTCAGAGGGGGAGCTGGGCCAGAGCCTGTAGTTCTGGACAAAGCCCAGCCCTGGGGTCTGGAGTGGGACAGTCTGGGTGGGGGTTGTGATTTGGTAGGATGTCCTGGCCTGGGTAGCTCCATCCCCTGTGAAGCAAGGGCTGAGGTGATTGCCCTGGAAAGCCCGGGGTCCTGGTGTAGCCCTAGTGATGGGGGTGGAAGGGCTCATAGATATCTGGTCTACCCCATCTCCCTGTTTTTAGAAGAAACTGTATCCCAGAGAAGATAAGAGACTGTAGGTTCCCTGTGGTGTCCCAATTGAGGTGTCAAGGTAAATAGATCCCAGGCTCACAAGCCCATTATTCTAACAGGCAGTGTGGTTAGTGGAGAGAGCACTGGCCTGGGCATCAGGAGACCCAAGACCCACTTCCCTGTTTGCACACAGTTTGCTGTGTGACCTTGAGTGATCTGCTGAACCGCTCTGGTCTCAGGTCTTCTCACTGGAGTAATCTGAAGGGCCTTCTTAGCTTTTGGCCTCTCTGGGAATTACAAGGCTGGATGGCAGAGCTTGGGCATAGAATACGCTGTCCCAGGTAGAGGGGAATCTGTAGGCTGTTGTTTTCTTCCTGGGCCTGACCTACTTTCCTCCGCTGGGGCCAAAGCTCAGATGGACGGAGACAGAGACGAGGCCTCACTGGAGACTGAGGTAGATCACGAATGGATCCTCTGACTGTTTAAACTGGTTGGGGCCAGCCCTTCCCCAGACACATTAAGACTAGGAAAGGCCTCAGGCTCATGGTCATGCTCAAGGTTATGTGGAGGGTTGGGGCAGAGCCAAGAATAGAACCCAGGGCTTCCCCTCCCAGCCTTGGGCTCTTTCCTCTGCAGGAGGCCTCCCTCTGCAGCAGCCAACAGTTTGGGGGATTCTCTCTGGCCAGCAAAAGGGCCTTCCTGGGCAAAGCTGCCAGAGCTCAAACACACCATCACCCTTTACCTACTTTTTGGAGATAGTTATATCCTGGCGGGGCACCTCCCTCTCCCCTGATCCCTTTCCTTGGCTTTGAGGACCATACCATCGTGTCTATCTCTGGAGAGAGGCAGGGAAGAGGCAGGGAAGGATGTACAGGGCTGGGCAGCCACTCGGGCAGTGTAATCTTGGGCCAGGCCCTCCCTGCCATCGGCCTCAAGGTTTTGTTTGCATCTATCACCTGAGGACGGGACCTGATGTTCTTGAAGGTGCCTTTTGGCTCTAACAGGATTATGACAGGAGGAGTTTAAAATTCCATGCCAGGAATGGTTACTAAACACCTACCCAGATCACCAGGGAGAATGAGATGGGTTTAGTACTGCTCTGTAGCTTTATAGTCCCTTGAGATGGGGACCCAGAGCCTGAGACTCCTGGGAGCCCCCATCCGGAGACCTTCTGTCTATTCTGGGAACCCAGGCTGATTCTCTGACCCCAGCTTGAACCCATAGTTCACGGAGCTCTGGTCTTGAGTGTCCAGGCATCCCTCGTGCTCACTGCCCAGGACACCGCCTGGGCCTGGCTATCCCCTTGACTCTTTCCCTCATGGCCGTCTACCTCCCCAGGCCCTGTATGGTTCCTCTTCCCGTCTGCCCACACCCCGTCTCTCCACACTCATTCTTTCTGTGACTCAGCCCAAAGAAGAGGCTTGCTTTCCTCTCCCAGCCTCCCGCGACACCCCCACCCACTGCTGGGGAAGAGGAGGGACAGGAAAGAAAGGGGGACCAAAAATAAAGCATCTTGTTCTAAATTGGAAGTTTTCCTGTGACCCTCCTGGAATTTCCATGTAGACTCTCTGGGGCGTGTGAACAGAACTCCCAAGGACCCCGGCCCCCTCTGCCTCACTCCTGCTCGGGTGGAAGGCCATCGGCTGAGTGTCCCCCAGGGATCCAGTCTTACAACCAGGCTCCAGGTCTCCCTGGTCAGTGCTGGCGCTCCCTGGGAAGGGCAAAACACAGCAGTGGGGTGAAAGGAAGTGGGAGGGAGGAGGGTCCCCCGAGGGCCCTTGTGAAGTCAGGGCAGAACTGATGTAATCCCTAGCTGGGAATCTGACATCCCAATGGCAGGGGAACTCAGTCCTTAAGGATTGTCCCAAGACAGCTAGGGCTGTGATGCGAAGACCCAGGCTGGTGGTGGGAAAGGCCATGAGGCCCCGACTCCTCTAATGTTTGATTTGTCTCCACAGTATCTGTGCTAAGCTTGTATAACTCTGGTGATGGGGAGCTCACTGCTTCCCAATCACCTTATCTTTCTTTCAACACAGGATTGGAGACTCCTTCCTAATATCCCACTGCCATCAGCCTCTCTGGGGCTGCATGACCCGTCCTTTAGGGCTACAAGGAACAAGATCCTGTTCCCTAGAAAACTCTTCTGAGGTTAACAGATGGTGACTACAGTCCTTGGGCTTCCTATCCCTCTTGACCCCACCCCGAGGTCTCCTGTCCCGTGATTTGACATCTCAGAGTCACCAGTCCCAAGTCCCCAGGTCTCTCCCCTGCACTGGGGCTCTTGGCCTGGTGGTATGGAGGCCCAGGGATAAACAGGCTAAGTAAAGAAAGGGCCTCCCTCCCAGAGACAGGCGCCAGCGGGGACTTCCACCAGTCTATGGAGCTTGGTTGCAGGCTATTCAAGTCACTCCAGGGCCAAATCTTCCCCTACTTTGCCAGCCTCAAACCTCACTGAGCTGCTAAACCTACCCTGTTCCAGCCAAACAGGATCGTTTGCTGTTCTGAAATGTCCTTCCAGTCCCGCCTCCACACCTTTGTACACAGAACTCTCTACCTGAAAAGCCTTCTGCTTTCTTCTCTCTCTATCCAAAGCACACCTCTGTTGCTCTGACTGCCTCCACCCCAGATTTTCTTGCCCTGAGAGTCTGGGGAACCACCGTCACACGTGGGATGACCCGAACTCTCTCCCTTCCATCCCAAATCATGGACCATCACAGCCCGACAGGCCCACAGGGACAGAGGAACTTACCCGAGTGTGTTGGCTGCAGAACTGGGGTCAGAGTCTTAGCCTGAGTTTTTCCCTTTCTCCCCATCTTGTTCGAGCTTATCTCAGCGGACACCCTGGGACTCCATGAGGTTGTTGGGTCATGTGCTCGAGGTCTGGCAGTCTCTGGGAAGACTGGTAAGTGCCCTCTGACCCTGGTAGACCAGCTGGGGGGTGGGTGCCATGGCCACTCTGATGCCATCCTGCGATGCCAGCCTCCCTCTGGGATACTTTGCCTCCTTCCCCGTTTGCCTGAATGAGGACGAGGAGGAGGATGGTATGGGGCGGCAGCTAGTGCAGCTGAGCTGTGTCCCTGTTAAACTCACAGTATATTTTCCAGTTTGGGGCTTTTCCATCTGCCTTGGAGCATGGCGTGGGGCAGAGGTGGGCCATTCAGGAGGGAACCTAGGCTTGTGGCCGTTATTGGGCACTTGACGAGGAGTCGGGGGAGGCTGCTTCTTCCAGCCTTGGTCTAGCTTACTGCCCCCTCCTCAAATCTCTGATGGGCTGTGCTGGGTCGGGGGCACCCAGGACTGATGGGGCCCCCAAAGGCACTCAGCCCAGACTAAGGGGCGCTCATTGGCAAGAAGTACTGTTTGATTGAGGTTACATTTTTGAGCAAGTGTGGGGAGGGAAGGCTCTATCTATCCCCTTACCATAACAATACTTAGTCAAGAAGGAGGCACCAGGCTTCCAACTGTGCCCTTTCTAAATGCTAAGAGTCGGTCCTATTAGACCATTAGGAACGAGGACCAGTTCTCGCTCACAGAGTCCCTGGGCCCGTGCTGGGGTGTAAGTAAGGGCATGGGTTCCGGGGTCAGCCACACCTGGGTTTGAGCTCTGGCTTGTTCTCTAACAAGCTCTGTGACTTTGCACAAACGACTAAATCTCTCAGCCTCTGGGTCCCCAGAGAGGGGATGGTACTTACCTCAGACAGCACTGGGCAAAGGGCCCAACCCTTGGGAAGACTTGGTATATGGCAATTGTTATTTTTGAGGGGACAAGGGTAACTTATCCTCCTGGAGGAAAGAAGAGTGGAAGCTCACTACGGCACCTCCTTCCCTCCCGAAGAAGCTGCCTGTAGTACAGCAGTCCCTGCTTCTCCCCAGCTCTGGTTCTCATGGACGGCTGTTGCCCAGAAGCAGATGACCCACCTTCTGCATTAGCTTCAGAAAGTCAGGGGTGGCCCAACGCTATGTCACGGTGCCGACATGGTGACACAGGCACTTTCTCTCCCAGGAAGCATCACATGGAAAATGAGTGCAGGTCAGTAGGGGATTTTGAGAGACAGACCACATTCCTATAAGTTTTATCACAGTGGATTGTTGTAATTGTTCTATTATATTATTAGTTATTGTTGATGTCTTACTGGGACGCATGTGTAAATGAAACCCTATTATCGGTTTGCGTGGATGGGGAAAAGCATGGTACGCCTAGGACCCAGTCCTAAGTGTGGTTTCAGGCGTCCACTGGGGGTCTCAAGACTTGTCCCCTGTGGCTGACGGGGGACCCCAGTTATCATGTTTTAGCAACTAGTGGTTGTGGAGCACTTCCTGTGCTAGCCCCTATTCTGAGGGTCTCAGGAGTCTTAACCCATTCAATCCAGACAACCCCAATCCCTGACGACTCAGGCATTCTCAGTATGTCCGACATCACAGGTGCTATGAGGATCATCTAGAATTCAACCACCAGCCTCTTGTGTCTTAGCTCTGCTCTGGCAACTCTCTGGCCTGCCACCCTGGTCCCCTCTTTCCCTAGGCGCAGAGTTTCACCGGACCTCTGAAAGCCCGCTGGCTCAGGGGTCGGCCTCAGTTTCCTCATCTGGACAAAAAGGGGGCTGGATGAGTCGGTCTTCATGGGCCATGAGAATGGGAGACTGGTGCTGTGCACGAAGGCATGTTCTGAACTGGACACAAGGTTTCTGGTGGAGAAGCCTGGCTGTCCACAAGCCTCTTTTGCAACAGGGTGGGGGCCGTCTCTGTGGGCTCTTGCATGCGTGGTGAAGGCCCATGGGGCCTGTCTAGACAGGCCGTCAGGATACGGCAGCCACCATGGGCTCTTTCCCCTGAATTCCAGTGGATGATCTGGCTGGCGGCCTCTGCTTGGGACATATTGTGTACTCTCAGGCTGGGGATAGGCCACACAGGCAGTGCCCGCTCCTGCCCCCAGAGCCTTCTGGATGTTTTGCCACTTGGGGCATGCTGTGTGCATTTCTAGATACCCATCTTACCTTTTTTTTTTTTTTTTTTAAGTAATCTCTAGGCCCAACACGGGGCTTGAACTCACAACCCTGAGATCAAGAGTTGCATGCCTGACTGACTGGACCAGCCAGGCACCCTCCTGTCATTCTTTATTATACAAATTGGAAAGAGACAAAATAAAACATGTTGACGTATATACTTGAAGGAATCTGACAATGTTACGTGTGGCCAAAGACGGGGACACTCAGATGCAGCCGGTAAGAGTATAACTTGGTTTAGCCACTTTGGAAAATAAACTGACAGGCAGTTACCCTGGAACCCAGCAAGCTCTCTAGGTATCAATTCCAGAGAAACTCGGGTTCCTGGGCCCCAGGAGATATAGACAAAAATAGTCATAATGACAATAATCCGGAAAAGCCTTTATCACGGTTTTTGCATGATCCCATGGGCCTGCGCCCTGGAGACTGTTCTCTTGGAAAGCTGTGACTGAGGCAGGACCCAGGTGTAGCCCAGTGGGGAGGACCTCAGCGACCATCTCCATAGCTCCTTGAGGCTCACATGGGGAATCAGATACAGCCCCAAGGGTCCATTGTAGCTCTGGGCCTGAACTTTCTACTCCTCAGGGCTATGCATACCAGCAATTCCCCACAACTGGCCAGTCTGGGTAAGGGCTGATTTTGCTCAAAGAGCTGCAGGGTGGTTCTTAGAGACCAGCGACAAGCAAGGTCCTTTCCTTCCTTCGGCAGCAGCGGGACTGAAGAGAGAGCAGTGGCTTTGAACTAATACAACATGGGGGTACAACTTCCGGCGAGGTCACGCTCTTAGCCTTGTCTCCTCTCTGAAGTGGGGTTCCTCGTCACTGCTCTCAGAGGGGCTGGGCTGGGCCGGCTAAGAGCAAACATTCTGGAGTTGCAGACTGGGTTCAAATCCCCTCTATCACGTTTTCATCGTGTGACCTCAGGAAATTCTCTGTAAATTAGGGATAGGGGAACGATGCGGATTCCTGCCTCTCTGTAATCCTAGGAAGATGGAATGAGACCACCAGCCCTTCAGCCTGATACCTGGCTCCCAGGAAATCTTCTGTGTACGTTCACGAGTAATGTTGGAGGGTCTGCAGGCAGTTCTGGGATGGAGTGGTTGAGGGGCAGGGCAGGGGGTGGGAGAGCCCTGGAGAGAGAGCGGGGGCGGAGGGGGGGTTGCCCGAGGCAGCTGGCACAAGACAGTGTGACATTAGTCAAGCCAGTTCACCTTGGTTCCCTCACCTGTACCATGGGGATCATGATTACACCCATGTCACAGGGTCGTTGTGATGACTAAGTGAAGGAATTTCCGTAAAGGCCTTCGGGATTGCCCAGAAAGGGATAATCGCGAGAGAATGCTCTCTGTACCACCGTGGTGCACAGGGCCTGGCGGAGCGGCTGCTTCCATCCCAGCCGAGGCATCCGCTCTCTGAGGGACCCAGAGCAGTGCTCTCTGATCAGGGATGCAGTTGCTTCAGCTATGTCTGGGAAGGACCCAGGCTGCTCGACAGCCTAGCATTCCCAAAACTAAGTCTGTGTGGGAATTCTCCTGGGAGCTGGAAATGAAAATGCAGATTTCTGGGACCCCACTCTGACTCCCTGTCAGTGAATGAGGGTACTGTGGTTCAGACGCCACACTGAGGGACACATTGCCCACACCATGTGCTATAAATGCGGGAAAGGAGACCTCACCGAGCCTCGTAGGCATCTCAAGCTGATTCCACTTTGTGTCCCTTCACCTCTGACCTTTGAACTCATGCCTCCTGTCTCTTTCCAGACCCCATTCTCCCTTTAGCAACTCTGAGCACTCTCTGTCTGGGTCTCATTCCCACTTTCCTCTAAACATGGCTAAGGTCATCTTGCCCCTCAGGAGGAGTAGTCTGGCGGTAGCCAAACACCCACCCTATTTACCCTGCCCTTGCATGCCTATGTCCCTCACTCTCCATGACAACCAAGTGATGCTAGAACCAAGACCAGACCCATTTTATAGAGGAGGAAGCTAAGGCTCAGAGATGGCAAGTGACTTGCCCAAGGCCACTTGTCTGGTAGATAAACAAGCCAGAACTGGACCCTGGTGTTTGGATTCCAGAGTCTTTTTGGACCATTATGGCCTCAGGCCTTATGTGACCAGAGTGGGGCAGGTGAGGGTGTTGGGTGGGCTGGTGCTGGAGGATTGTGTCCACTCTGGGCCCTAGATGTGGCCAGAGCATATTCACAAGAGCTGTGTTGCCTGCATGCCTCCCAGTGTGGATCCCAGGCCTCTGCCCCCACACAGCCTGCCTCCCACGTCTCCTGCCGGCCTCGGAGGCCCCCACCACACCGCATCACCCCTCCTGAAACCTCTGCTGTCCGTCTCTCTTCATCCCACTCTGAGGTCCTGCACTCCCTGATCGGTCCCTTCCCCACCAGAGGCTGTGGCAGGGTCAGAGGTGGGACAGGCTCATCTTGAGGCCTCAGACCTCTGGGCTGGTTCTTCCCTGGCCAAGGCCCTAGTCAGAGAACATTTAGCTCCTTTCTGTCACTTGAGGCTCAGCCTCCAAGAGCTTCCGTGGGCTTCAGGCATCTGGTTGGGCTCTAAGTCTCTGGTCAAAGGGCAGACTCAGCTCAGGGACTCTGGGGGAAACTTCCTGCCACCAGCTGTCTCTTAGGCTCCAGAAGGACTCAAGAAGCCACATCCTGCATGGAGACCTTGTTGTCCAAAGGTTTCATGATACAGATGGCCCAGAGAGGCTCGGGTGCCTCTCCAAGGCCGCAAGGCCAGGCAGCGAGAGGCCAAGCGGGACTGGAGCCCACGTCCCCGTCCCGCGGCCAGCACCCTCACCTTCCTGCCTTCTGCCTGTCTGCCAGAGGCTGAGCTGACATAGCTTTGCCTCCCGCTTTGCTTCTTGAAACCATTATTTGAAAACAGTTTTCCTTGCCAGAAGCCCCAGGCTCTCAGAGCTGTGAAATCAAACCTCACAGAAAAGGGAAGAAGCAGTGTCTCTGCAGAAGCCGGGAGACGGGGCACAGACCCGGGCATGGCTGTGAAGCTGGGGACGGTGGGACATTACCACCCACCGCTCCCTCCGCCTCCACCGCCATGTAATCACAGCCACCAGGAGTCCTCCCGGCCAACGGGACTGCAGGTCAGGGCGGGATGGGCACTTAGAAATCATCCAGTCCAGCCCCTGTACAGATGGGGAAACTGAGGCCCAGAAAGGTGGAAGCACAGTGCATGTTAGCAAGAGAGCAAGGACCAGACCCCTGGATATTGCATCCCCCTGGGGAAGATGCCCCAGATGCCCCCCCACATTTGCAGACCCCGTGTCTGCCACTGGTTCTTACCTCTCCGGGGATCTGTTCCAGGTGTGGCTCCTTGCAGCCTGGATGCGGGGGCCAGCCCATTTAGGGGATTGTTGTGGGGTGTCATAGCTTCTCAACTAACTTGACCGGGCCTCTGGCACCCCTCATTGCCACGGGGCATTTTTAAACGGCTGGCACGGGGCCCCCCTCCTCTTAGCTCCTTGCTTGTTGCTCCTTGGCCGCAGACGCCCCTCTGTCTTTTACCTTATATGAGCTGAAGAGGCCAGCCTGGTGTTGGGGTGAGGCGGGTGCTGAGTCCTCCCGGGGCCCCCCATTGGCCCGAGCGCCCGCCACGTGACCGCCTCGCCTTGACCTGCCCCCGGTGCCGAATGTTGCTTTTACCCCCTAAGGAAGGAGTGGTTGACAATTTTCATATTTCTTCTAAATTTGGAGATTTCAGACAATGCTGGGAGGCTTGGCTCCAGCTGCCAGAGGCCCATGTGGAAGTCATTAAGCCAGAGAAGGGGGGCGGGGGGAGAGAGGGAGACAGAGAGGGAGAGGAGGAGGAGGAGGAGGAGGAGGAGGAGGAGGAAGGGGGACGGAGTTCTGAGGGTTGCCAGTTGTCAGCCTGGGAACATGAGCAAACTCCCTGGGAGTTTGCTGTGTGTGAGAATTTCCTTCCTCTTTCCCAACCCTAGTGTCCCAGGACAGGAGAAGAAGTTCTGAGACTTTCTGGGAACCCCCAGTGGGGAAGACACTAGCTCCTGAAGTCCTGTGGTCTGGTGGGAATGGCAGGGGACGGGAGACCATGAGGAATTAAATTGCCTCTCGGGAAAGCTGGCACCCTGATAGACCAAACCTTCATCATTGTGCAAAGGAGGCCCAGGGCCCCAGACTGAAAGGGCCTGCCTGTCCCATCACACAGGAGGCCATGATGGTGTAGGACCTTGGATCTGGCTCTCCCCGCTGGGGCACTGTCCCAGTGGTGAGAAATGTCCCATCTCTCACCCTACGGCCCCTTTCTCATTATGCTTCCCGTAGATTCCTTAGCATTTTTCCTGCCCGGGGTCTTTGCACTTGCAGTTCTTTCTGCCAAAAACGCCCTCTCCCCAGAATTTCCCATAGCTGACTCCTTCTCCAGCATCTGGTCTCAGCTTAAAGTCACCTCTGGGAGAGGCTTCGCTGCTCACTGCGGTACCCTCTACCACTCGCCTCGCTCGTTGCCTTGCAGGCTGATTTTATACATTTCTTGGTGTAGGCAGCCCACAGTGCCCTTGGAGAATGGCAAGACAACTGTCCTCCAAGGGGCGGCGGCCATCATAACATGAAAAGAGCTTCTCTGAGGCCCGTGGAGGCCTCCTGCCAGTGGCCAGCTGTGCCCCGTGTTGAGCACTGCCACCTCGTCCCTGCCTTTGTTGCTCAGAGCTTTCCCGTCCGTGGCCAGGCCGGCTGGACCCCAACTACCTCTGTTCACATTCTCCTTCAGTCTCCCAGACCCCTGGCCTGTACCCATCCCGTCTCCTCCACATGGCCTTGTGCCACCCCGTGGGGGGTGGCTGAGTGTCCCTGAGGTGGGTGGGGTGCTGAACCCGACGCTAGCCGTGACCTTCAAAGGCTCCTAATCTGGTAGGAAAATCTTCACCCCTGCCTCGTTCCTTCCGAGGGAAGAATTCGCTTCATGTCAGGAGGCCTGTGCACCTGCTGCCGGCTTTGCCACGTCCTAGCTGGGAGGTCTGGGCACAGTTTTCTAACTGCTGCTCTGAACCTCCCTTTCCTCCTCTGTGAAATGGGTCAAGCCTGCCTTGTGGTGTTGCCATGGGGGTCAGGTGGAGGAGGGGGGCACCTGCAGGCCTAGGGAACAGGACAGGCCAGGCTCTGGAATCAGACTTAGACTATGCTCAGCACCACCTTTGCTGTTTCTGGAGAGGGTGGTTGGGGGTGGGCCTGGGAAACTTATTCCTATCTGTGAACTTTGCTTTCCTCCTTTGTAGAATGGAGCAGGAAACAGTCCCTCCCTACCTCCCAGGGTTGGTGTGAAGACAAAACGATACCCTGCTAGGAAGGGGTTAGGCCAGTTGCCAGCCTGTGAGTGAGGGCTCAGTAGATCTTAGATACTATTTATTAAGGGTTATGATGCCAGACCCAACACATGGCAGACCCGCCATCACTTTGATGTCATCCCTTTCCTTCCCGAACCAAGCACACGGGTTCCATTCACGAGCCCATCCCTGGACAGGGAAGATCTCGGACAGGGAAGGGCTTGTGACCCTCCCTCCCCACCCTGCTCACTGTTTGAGTTCAGCGCTCCAAAGCACCACCAACAGATCCCAGGGTAAAGCTAAAAGCAGCCCAATAGAACTATCAAAATTAGGGAAAATCCTCTTTGAAGACTGTGAAACTCAAGTTATACTTCTGTTCATCCTGCTACTGTATAAGGATCAAAGATTTTTTTTTTCAAGACAGGAAAGAAAAACAGTAAAACTACCAGTGTAAGAGGCAGAGAGACCCACCATTTCAAAACCCGAGAACCCCGGGCCTGGCTGAGCAGGGAGTTGGCTGCCTGTGAGCCAGCAGGCCCTGTTACTAGGAAGTCCATCACCAGGGGTCAGGACAAGGAATTGAAGTGACCTGGAGACAGATCCTAGGACAGGAGGTGTCCCAGCACCGCAATATTTTAGAAGGCTAACTAAAGGCAGCCGTTGGTGACTCAATCCCTATAAATCTGTCTCAGACATTTTGAAGCCTGTTTCTATTTCCTAACATACACTCTCTTGGGAGTTATGAGTGCTTTAAGTGTATTAACCACTCTGTGAAGTGGCTTTTCTTTCCAGACTGTGGAAAGCAGTCTTGAAATCCCTGCACTCCCAGAGGAAACAGGTCAACGAGACTCGGGTTTGGTGTATGTGAGTAAGGCGTCCTGGGAGGGGAAGGGGGCTTCTTGTTAGGAGGTGGGTGTGAGAGTGTGCTTGGTGAGTTTGCTGTCCTCAGAGTGGGGGATGCAGCTAGGGGTGAGGGGAATCCCAGCCAGGATAGTGAAGGGTTTAGACTTAGACCGGAGACTCATGGGAATTGGAAGAGCTGCCTTATCTCTACAGGTGACCAAGGATGAGATTGAGGTGCTACAATGGGGAGCTTCGGGGAGATTGGGTTTGTATCTACATAGAAAGGACTTTTTAAGTCAGTGGAAGTACCCAAGGATAGAATGGGCTAATAAGCTGTCTTGGTAAAGGGATGAGTTCTCTGTCACTAGGAGAATGGAAGCAGAGACTGGATGGCAAGTCTCTTCCATCCCGGAGAGCCTCTGACCCCCCAACCTTTCTTCATCCCCCCCCTCAGTCCTGACTTCATGTTCATCTGACCCAAAAGGCACATCTCAGAGGTGATTGGTTAGGAGATAATCATGGATTGAAAAGGGCCATAACCTCTGAGTTCAAAATCAAGGTTCAGATGTTTTCTTTGGTGAGCATAAGACTTTTGTGCCATTGATTGAGTTTGATTCTGAGAGGAAAGTACTAGTTAGTGAAGAAATGCTTAGAATTGTAATTAAGTCAATTTCTCAAAAACATCATTTCATAGACAGCTGTCCCCAGGGTATTACTGAGGTTAAAAATCCTGGCACAGAAGAAAATATATGGTATAATCCCATTTTAGTAAAATTATGTACTACAATGGGATATCACTTCACACCTGTTAGTTTGGCAATAATAATAATGATAATAGCCCCTAGATACTTCCATACATGTGCATTGATGTTCACAGCGGCATTATTCATAACAGCCAAAATGTGAAAACAACCCACATGTCCACCAGTGGATGAAAGGATGACTAAAACATGGCACATACACACAATGGAGTATTATTCAGCGGTTAAAAAGAACAAAATTCTGGTACTTGCAGCAGCATGGATGAACCTTGAACACATTATGCTATGTGAAATAGCTCAGATCCAAAAGGACAAATGTGGTGTGACTCCACTTCCATGAGATTCCTAGAATAGACAAATTCATTGAGACGGAAAGTAGAATCGTGGTTGCCTGGAGCCCGCCAGAGGGCAATGCGGATTTACTGCATAACGGGTGTAGATTCTCTGCTTGGGATGATGAGAAAAGTTCTGGAAATGGGTAGTGGTGATCGTTGTACAACACCATGAATGTATTTAATTATTTACTGAAAAATGGTTCAAATGGCCAGTTTTATGCTATACATATTTTACCAGAATAAAATAAATGATGTGTCCATTGTTGGGGATAAGAGTGAATGTAGCAAGGTGCCCGCTGGAGGCTAAATTTGTGTTTTGTCCGTCTCTGAGGACAGACCTCGGACAGAAAGTCACTGAGGAGTGCCTGAGAAGCATGTCTCTGGGAGAGGAAGGAGGGTAAGATTCCCATTGTCCTAGGAGAAGGAAATACCCAACCTCTTGTTTGGATCACCTGGGAAAAACAGTTGTGGGGAGGGAATGGCCATGTTGCACAATCCTTCCAAACCTCTGCAACCCCCCAGCCATTCTGCAAACCCTCTGGCATTCATGGCACATGAATGTTGACGGGATGTGGGAGAGACTTGTGTTGATGGGCCCTGGGTCCTTGGCTTGGAGCCCTTCCCTGGTCTGGGAGAACATCAGCTTCTACCTTTGTGGCTGCTTTGGGAGTGTGGACTTGATGCACAACTTAGATATGACTCACCGACACCAGCTCCTGCTGGATATTCATGTCTTTCTACCCCAGTCTGCATACCTGCCCGAGACACCTGTAAGGACTTGGAGCCCCCTGGACACATGTGAAGAAGGTGGTGAGAGCCTTGGGGGAGATCAGCTCTGCTGCTCATCTGATCTCCTGCCGTTACATCCTTTGGGTCTTGGACATTTGAACCCTTGGGATCAGTTGGGTCACACCGATCAATCAGACCTTGAACCACGCAAAGGAACCCCTCCATAACATGTGTGAGTGTGCATGTGATTGCACGTGTGTGTGAAAAGGCATGGTTAATGTCTGAGAGAATGTAGGAATTTGAGTGATTTTGCCTTACTTCATTATTGTTTTCTGTGTTTAAGATTTCCCTGATTTATACTGAGCATTTATTGTTTTTCCCTATCAGAAAAAAGAGGAATTATCACTTTTTAAAAGGCATACAACATGGATATCCTGCAAAAAATTAAAAATAGAAATACCATTCGATTGAGTAATTCCACTACTGGTATTTATCCAAAGAAAAAGAAAACACTAATTGGAAAAGATACATGCACCCCTATGTTTAGGGCAGCATTAGCTACAAGAGCCAAGATACAGAAGCAACCCAAGGGTCCCTCCATAGATGAATGAATAAAGAAGTGGTACATTTACACAATGGAGTATTACTCGGCCATAAAAGAAGAATGAGAGCTTGTCATTTGCAACAACAGGCAGGGACCTAGAAGGTAGCATGCTAAGTGAAATAAGCCAGTCTGAGAAAGACAAAAGCCATATGATTTCCCCCAAGCATGGAATCTAAAAAAAGCAAAACAAACGAATAAACAAACAGGGGAAACAGACTCATAAGTCTAGAGAACAAACGGATGGCTGCTAGCTGGGCAGGGTGGGGGGGAGGGTGAGCTAAATGGGCCAAGAGGAGTGGGAGATACAGGCTTCCAGTCAGGGAGTGAATAAGTCATGGGGACAAAAGGCACAGCAGAGGGAGTGAGCCTATGGCATTCTAGCAGTGGTGTGCGATGTGCGGGGACAGACAGTAGCTCCTCCCGAGGTGGGCGCAGCTGAATCACTGTTGGACGCTTGAACTAATGTCCCGTTGTATGTCAGCGATACTTCAGTTTAAAAAAAAAGGCGCACAAGCCTTCACCAATGTATTTTGTGTTACAACTTAACAAATGCCGACTGGGCAAAATCAAAAATTGAACAGGGTGTGAGTCACCCAGGAGATTAGGATGAGTCAGGGAAACCACTCCTGCTCATTCCAGCAGAAAGGAACTCACCACAGGGAATTAGGTGCTCCTGCAGTTAGGAAGGCTGAAGAAGCTTCCGGCAGGCCCTGGAAAAAGGACTCAGCTGACGACACCACAGGGCTGTCCCTCCTGCTGCTATTGGAAGTGCCAAGCTCCGAAAGGGCAGCTCCTGGGGGGCCGGTCAGCCTGCACAGGTGGGTCAGGTGGTCACCATCTTCCTGAGGAGTTTCACCTCCCCACCCGGGAGGTGGTTCTTCGGGTCACAGAAATGGTGGTTTTTGAAGCAGAGCCCATGGCATGCAGCTCCGGAAGGGCCTGTGTCAGGTTCTTTTCCAGGACCATGCGGGCCACCGTGGTGTCCTTGCATGTTGGAAAGTCTCCTGCAGGTCCCAGAAGAGGGCACAGCCAGTGAGCTGACTTTGTATCTTCAAGAGCTTGGTGACCTTGTACTTTTTCTAGGCCAGCTCATGGAAGTAGTGGCCCGTGTCCAGAGCCACATCGTCAGGGTTCGAAGCCGAAGCCCAGAGAGAGGTGGGTGTAGGAGGCCTGCAGGTGCATGTTGACCCAGCAGTTGATGGAGGCCCCCGTCTTAGTGGAACATTCTGGGAAGCTCATGGCTCATTGGCAATAAGGAGTTAAGCTCGAAATACAGTGTTGGCTGGTCCCAGAGGCAGAGGATGACTGTGAAGATGGTCCCAAAGATTGTGGCTGGAAAAGAGGTTGGAGGGTGGTAGGAGGCTGAAGAAGCGGCACACTTGGGTTTGTTCTGTCCAAATACTGTTGAAGCAAGAGACAGATCCACGGGCCTATTGGGTGCAATGCCTGTATTCTTTTCTTAGGGCTGCCGTAAGAAAGCACTAGAGCCGGGTGGCTCTACAATACATATTGTAGTGGCTCTACAGCGTACTGTCTCCAAGCCTGGGAGGCTAGAAGTCCAAGAGCAAGGTGCTGGCAGGGCTGGCTCCTTCTGGAGGCTGAAAGGGACAATCTGTTCCCGGCTTCTCTTAGAGGTTCTGGTGGTTTGCTGGCTGTCTTTCATGTTCCTTGGCTTGAGATGCATCAGCCCACTGTCTGCCTTTATGTTCACGTGACATTCTCCCTGTGGGTGTCTGTCTCCAAATTCCACCTTTTCATAAGGACACCAGTCGAATTGGATTAAGGTTCACTCTACTCCAGTATGACCTCATCTTAACTAATTACATCCACAATTGCCAGAGAAGGTCAAATTCTGCCACATTGGGGGTTAAAACTCAAACCTATGGATTTGGGGGGGTCAGAGCTCAGCGCATCCGTGATAGAAAATTGCTGTGGAAAACCCATAGAGTGGAACTTGGCTTCAGCTACAATGAAGAAGCAGAGATAGGACATTCATCTAGAACTTTAGGAGGTCTGGGAACTGTTTCAGCCTATTAGGTTCTGCATTAATGAAGGTACTCTGGGGGTAGGTTGGAATGCTGCTTGGCCAGCCCACCATATCCCCCACCTAAATCCAAGATCCTCCACCTGAATTCTCAGTCCTGGTCATTTTGCAACTGGCAAAATTCACATCACTGAGCCCATGAACCTGGGGTACTGAAAACAGTACTATCTTTAGAAACCAGGAGATGGGAGTCAGACCCTGGCCTTACTGACTTGTTGGGTGACAGCCAGAGCTAACCAAAACCTACCACCATCCACAATTCACCCAACAAACACTGCAGGGTTCACAGTCATCACCACACTCTAGAATCTCGGGCCATACACTGGTAATTCTTTATGCTACAGGACTATCCCACTCAAATTTGCTTCTTTATTCTTTCTATCCTGAGATTTTTAAACAAAGATAATTGTCTCTATTCTCAACCATGACCGATTTCCCGCCACCACTATTTTTCCTTTTTGGGCCCTGGTTATTGTGTGTGTGCGCAGGCCAAGCCCAACATTCTCCTTTGATGACGGGTAAATGATCTAGAAGGCAGTGGAGGCAGGAGGTCAAGTTCTCCTCCAAGCCGTGCCACTAACTCGCTGGGCGACTCGGACCCCAGTTTCTCCACTTGTAAGCAGGGTCATTACTATCTGCCCACCTGGCAGAACTTCAGCAGGGTCCCCAGAGCTTTAGAGGAGGGACTGTGGTGTGTGGGACTGCTCTGTTCCATTCCTAGCCTCAGGGTCTGGGTCTGTGTCTGGTGCTTTCTGTTCTCATGCAAATATAGGTAACTATTGTATCCAAAATGTTGTGGAAAGGGAACCAGACCATGTGTGGTACAGTTGAGGGTGTTCTCACACAACACTCTTTTATGGCGAGGGATGAAAAAAACTCAACTCTAGTGGCTTCAAAACAAACAGGAATTCATTGGTGCATGTGACTAAAAATCCACAGATAGATCAGCTTTAGGCATGGCTGGATCCGGGGACTCAAACAATATTCCTGGAAACTCTCTCATTCTGAGGATGGATCCTGGAAAAGGGAGGAAGGGAGGAATCGAGCAAGAAAGGTGGAGTACAGAGCAAGATGGAGTCACTTACTTCAAGCAGTGACCCAAGCAGCCAAAGGCGTTGTAGCTAAAACCGGATATGCCAAAACCAGCACAGGCTGACCACACTCCGAACCTCTGACCCTCAGAACCAGGGGAGGTCTGCAAAGGCTCAACACTGATTGAATCCTTTTAAAAAGGAAGAATTTTTGCAGCTAACCATTAGACGTTCAAGATGCTGACCCTTTCACATCTGACCACATCAAAAAAGCAGCTGCCGCCAAGGGCTCTGCCCAGTTGAGGTCTGAGCAGACCCGAGATCCTCCACTGCTCAGACATAGTAAGCAGCACGCGCGGAGAGCTGCCCTGGGCAGATGGAGGCCTCATCCCTGCCGTGCACTCACAGGCTGACTTCCCATTCGGTTCGTTAACTTCCTTGTTGCATCTTGTCTGTTGCGAGACTTTGGATCGTGTTTTGTTTTGTGTAACGTGTAAAAAGCCAAGTTAAACACATAGTGGAATGTCACTGAGTTTGGAATCCTAACCTGCTTATCATTGTGCTAACCTTGCTTTATGACTGAATAAAGCTGACATTGTGGAAAGAAGACACAACTTGTACGTGCACTTTCATGGTGTGCTGGCAACAGGCGGGTGCTGCGAATGTGCCCAGAAATAATGATGCTGTAGAGGACATGCTGCTGAGTGATAGGAGAGGTCTCGGTGAAGCACGGGAGGATTTCAGAAGAGGGATGAATGAAAGCATTCTTATGGGCTTTTACTCATTCATCCAGGTCATCAGCACTAAAATCCCATGCTGGGCTTCGCACTGGGCCAAGCCTGGGGCTCTCAAGAAGCTCACACTGGCCAATGGAGAAGACAGGGAATTTGGACAGGACTGTGCACAAGGCACGCTTGAAGGTCATAGCTGGTCTGGGAATCTGGGGAGCTTCTCGGAAGCAGGCCGTCGGACTGGAAGATTGAAAACAGGAAAGGGCATTTGGAACAGAAGGAACAGCATGAACAAAGGCACTGGGGCTGGGTTCAGAACTGCACGGAGGCTGACTTACTGGGTGGCACTGGCCACACGACTTTCCCAAGCTGGGCCTCAGGTTTTCTCTTCGCACAGTAAAGGGCTTGGACAATTTACTATGGAGGTAGGGAAGGGGGAAAGAATGACTTGTGCTGGTTGGGGCTGCTCCTCCCTCTGCTGGGTGAGGCCTGACTCACTTCAGGTGGCTTCCCTAGCTTCCTGAAGGCCACACCCCTGGGGCCCAGCCCAGAGGCGAGAGAGGGGGTGAAAGGACACACATCCGCAGTAACCAGTATTTAG
Organism: Mustela lutreola; assembly: GCF_030435805.1. NCBI lineage: Eukaryota > Metazoa > Chordata > Mammalia > Carnivora > Mustelidae > Mustela > Mustela lutreola. The sequence continues at coordinate 41,421,203 of NC_081294.1, read as the reverse complement.
TGTTTGAATAGGGGATATCTGCACGTCGTGACCATCGTGACCATCGGAAAGCTCTAGGTACCTTCCCAAGCCCACCTTCTCACCCCACCCCCCAGCTTCCCTCCCCAGAGCAAATCTGTTACTGGGTTTTGCTCATCGTGGTGGCAATGGTCTATGCAGATGCTAGCAAGCTCCCCCGCCACACATGCATCCCAGCCCTGGCATGTTGTATACACATAGGAGCACACTATTCACACTGCTGGGCACCTGCCTTCCTTTCCTTAATCGCGTATCTCGGATACTGCAGCCTATCGTTTCGGAGAGGGCTGCCTTGTTTTTTCAATGGCTGGAGAGGGGCACTTCGTGGATGGGCCCTGCTGCAGGCCATTAGTCCTGTGTGAATGTAGGGCTGAGCCTTTTGAAGGTTTGCAGTCCTTTGATAGCATCAACAATGCTGCAAAGCCTGTCCTGGTACGCGGGGTGTTTTTGCATGGTGGGGGGGATTCTCTGTCACAAGAAGGCCTAGAGGAGCTGTGGTTGAGCCAAGGTCTTATGTGTTGGTGGTTCCCACATATTGCTCGAGTCCCCCATGCCCCCCATCGAAGCGGTAACTGGTCTGTCCTTCCTGCAGATAGCCTGGGGTGGGGGTAGGGGAGTATGGGACCCTGGGGAGGAGCTCAGGGCCAGCTCCCAAGGGGGTGAAATCTGGAACCCGAGGAGAGACAGGACCGGTGAGAAGTCCCTGGGGTAATGACAGTGACACAGGGGCTTGAAAAGCCAGGGGTGAGGTGTGTGAACCCTGTCAGTTGCCCCCCCCCCCCCTCAACAGTTCAGTGAAAGGCCTGCTTACCGTTGCAGCCTTGCATTTCCAGGAATGGTGCTCAGGTGACGAAGGACTGGGCGCCGGTGTGTGCGTGCGTGCGTCTGTGTGTGTGTGTGGACAGGAGCTAAAGTTAGGAGCCAGTGCCTTGGAGAAGCAGGTGTGCCAAGTGAGAACTAATTTGGGAGGAACTTAAGTGCCCCTAACACTCAGTGGAGGAGGGAGAATTCCCTACACCTGCCAGAAATGTGGGGAGGGAGCTGAAGCCACTGGATCTGGACATTAAAGAGAAGTGACACTGTGGTGCCTGGGTGGTTCAGTCAGTTAAGTGTCTGCCTTTGGCTCAGGTCATGATCCCAGGGTCCTGGGATCGAGCCCCACATTGGGCTCTCTGCTCAGCAGGGAGCCTGCTTCTCCTCTCCCTCTGCCTGCTCCTTGGTCTGCTGCTCTGCCTACTTGTGCTCTCCTTCTATCAAATAAATAAATAAAATCTATACAAAGAAAAAAGAAAAGTGACAGTGGACATGGACTTGGCTGATGCGCCCAGTGACTGACGTTCTCAGCACCTCTAAGACTGGGTGGTGTCCCCCTGTCTCCCTGTTGTTCTCAGTCCGCTAGAACTGCAGTGTCTCCTTCCCTTGCCTTCCTGTTTTGAAAGGGCATGAGTAAGCAATTTGACCTTGGTTTCTGGGGTACATGAGAAAGGAGGTACTCCTGAAGTGTTTGGTGATGGTGGTGGTGGTGGGGGTGCTTCCCTGCTGCTGGTCCATCACCAGCTCATCTTTTGACTTGGGCAGTAGAGATGCTGGACCCAGCTCGCTGGGGTCTGAGACCATTGGAACAACACTCCTTCCCCAGCACTATTTTTTACCAGACCACCTGCCCCCAACAGCCCCTGCCCTCGACTCTGTCCTGTACTCTGTGGATCCTCCCAAAGATCCCCAAGGCAGGCAGACAGGTGGGACTTTTTGCCCCACTTTGCAGAGGAGTAAACCTGGGGTCTAGAGAGCAGCTTCCCAAGGAGGTGCTTCCTGCCCCCCAGCATTGCGTCAGGGAACTTCCTGCCTCCAGGAGGGGATGTGTGAAGAAGCAAAGCCTGAGCTCTCCCACACCAACAGGACCCCAGAGGTGGTGGGCTGACTAAGGGGACATTAGGAGACATAGACGGTGGACTGGCCCTCTGCGCCTTTCATGCTGTTGACCCCATATGACCAACAGCAAGTTCCACAGGGCTGGGTCATGCTGTTAAGTGTTCTGTAAATGTGTCTGATGGTTATTCTGTGCAAAAGTACTGAGTGAGGGGCTGGAAGTAGGGACAACTCTATGTCACTCAACTCTGTCACACCACAGTGTTTGGAAACCAGCACAGCTCTGGAACCCATTGGACCTGGGTTTGAATCCAGGATTTACTATAGTTTAATAATGAATTTAGTGGTGCCTGGGTAGCTCAGTGGGTTAAGCCTCTTCCTTCAGCTCAGGTCATGATCTCAGGGTCCTGGGATCGAGCCCTGCATCGGGCTCTCTGCTCAATGAGGAGCCTGCTTCCCCCTCTCTCTCTGCCCACCTCTGCCTACTTGTGATCTCTCTCTGTCAAATAAATAAATAAATAAAATCTTTTTAAAAAGGATGAATTTACTATTTACTTGCTATCTTCGTGTGTCTAAATGTTTAAGCTGCTCAGAATGTGGAAAAATCGGAAAGAATGAGAGGTACTTTTGTTTCCCAACTCAGAAGAGCAAGCAGGAGTCAAAATCCTGGAGGCTGGGGGTCCCCTTACTCTACCCAGAGTTGAGGAGCACTAAGTTCCAGGTCTGGGTCCAGGGCAACTCAACATTTTTTATCATAATACCCTAGAAGTAAACAATAGTTTTAAAAAAAATAAATGTATTTTATTTTATAAGTCATTTTTCAAAGATTTATTTACTTATTTCAGAGAGAGAAAGAGACAGCAAGTGAGAGAGCACAGGGAGAATGGCAGAGGGAGAGGGGGAGAGAGAATGTGAAGCAGACTCCCTGCTGAGCTGGAAGCCCGATGCCGGGCTCAATCTCATGACCCTGAGATCGTGACCTGAGCTGAAATCAAGAGTTGGGTGCTTAACTGACAGAGCCGCCCAGGTGCACCTCAAGTAAGTTGTTTTTTAAAGATAAATATCTATAAATTCTGTGAATTACTATTTTACGAATATATCATATTCTCTTAGAAATAAAAAACAGAAATGAGAGGAGAGAGAAGTAAAAATAGAAGACTCTAATATTTTCCCTGAGCTTTGAATGACTCTCCATGGTGGAAACCATGAACCTAGCTTTTTTGGTAAGATTTTATTTATTTTATTTGACAGATAGAGATCACAAGTAGGCAGAGAGGCGGGCACAGAGAGAGAGGAGGAAGCAGGCTCCCTGCTGAGCAGAGAGCCCGACACGGGACTCCATCCCAGGACCCTGAGATCATGACCTGAGCCAAAGGCAGTGGCTTAACCCACTGAGCCACCCAGGCACCCAACCATGAATCTAGCTTTAAGAAAGCACAGGCCTGGGCTGTCCAGGGGACTTAGAAAGGGGTGTGTGTGTGTGCACGCTCACACACATGCACGCGCATGAGCACGTATGCTAACTCAGAACTGAGGCACTGAGACATTTGGGCAAGGTGAGAGTTTGGGGGTTTTCCTGCTTGGTGGGCTGCGCTTGCAATGGAGGCCTGAGTGAGGAGGAAAGTGTGTCTATATGGTAGGTGGGCTGGACATTTCGTGTCTTGGCCTGGGAGCAGCATGGCAAGATCCCTGTACCCCGACTTGGGCTGCATTAGTGGTGGGGGGACTTTCCTTTTCCCCACCCCCAGAGCCTCCTTCGATAACCCCCTTGCCTCCTTAGATGGTGAGCTTAATCAGAGGGACCTAGTTACATATTATATTATATTATATTATTAGTTAAATATAACATGAGGGACTTCTCTTTTACCTCTATCTTTGCTAATTTCTATCTGTGTTAAGGGAATAAATATATTCATATAATAGTATTTTACCGAATTTATAAAGATTTATTTAAAAAAATAACTTACTGAAAGGTTATTTATTCATATAAGCAAGGAGCTCGAGCCAGCCTCTAGCCCTTGTCCCCCGGCTAAGAGTGCTAAGAATGACCTGCTGTTGCAGGGGTTCAGTTTGACAGAGCACCCAACAGTAATGGGACCCCTGTTCCACCTGCTTGCGCTTGAGCTCATTCATATTCGTAGTCCCTGTATGAAAGGGTTATGGTAATGGTTATTGGAGATAATTTTCAACTGGGAGCAACCTGGCTGGGGGGATTAGGGAAAAATTAATGCCCTTAGGCCTTGGCTTAAATTGACCTTGCTTGTCATCTCTCCCTCTGCCACTGAGGCCTCTCCCTGCCTCCTGGCCTCCACCCTGCCTCTGTCTCCCCGGCTGACACTCCTCCGGGCGGAGGCTGATCCAAGCCTTCGTAAACCATTCAGGACTGTTAAACAAATCCTATAATTAGAAGCCAGGTTTCCTAAACGAAGTGAAAAATGTAACGTTACCCTTTGTTTGTTCACTGGATGCTCAACGCAAGTCCCATGACCCAGAGGAGCTGTGACTTTGGGTTTTCAAGAAGCCTTAATAAGGTAATGTTTATAAAGTTAACTTCACAGCTCTGCTGGAGCACAACTCCATGAAATGAGGACAAGCCGTAATTCCAAGGAGATTCTACGCTCACCACCCCTCCATCCCAGCAGTGAGGAATGTTGTCCCCTCGTCCTGTTCTGTGGTGTGTGGAAAGGCCCAAGACTGGGACTCAGGGCAGTGGGTTCAGAACTCAACTCTGACACTGAATGGCTGTGTGACCTTGTGTCAGTCTTCTTCCGTCTCTGAACTTGTGTTTCCCCATCTATAAAATGAGGAGGAGCTGACGAGACTTGCTTATTCTACATCTCTTCTAACTTGGATAGTCTACGGTTTGATTTCCATGTCTCTCCACCATTGGGTTTTATCTGAAGCAAATTTGACCTCCCTTCTCTGGACTTTCCAAAAGGTCTTGGTATAATGAACCTTGGGAAGAGAATAAATCTAGTTTGGGATTGGCAAGACTTGTAGATATACCTTTTCTGCCTCAGCTTTGAACCCTCAAGCTCCTCCCTCAGGAAGTGAAATGCATGACAAAAAATGTGAAAATGACCTGTGGAAGGAAAAAGAACTCTTCAACTCTTCCAAGGAATTCACACTGGCCAAGATGGGGAACAGTGGAAAGAACAGGGGTTGCACTGTCTGGAGATGGTAGCCACTAGTAAGTTAACAACTTATTATGGTAACGTCATAACAGCTGACATTCTTGGAGTTCTTGCCATGAACCAGACTCCGTGCTGGGGCTTACATCCATCCTCTCAGTTAACCTCACAGCAAATCTGTGAGGTAGGAGTTTTATCATTGTCTTTATTTTACAGATAAGAAACTGACACTTAGGGGCACCTGGGTGGCTCAGCTGGTTAAGCGTCTTCCTCTGGCTCAGGTCATGATCCCAGGGTCCTTGAATGGACCCCCAGTCGGGTTCCCTGCTCAGCGGGGAGCCTGTTTCTTCCTCTGCCTGCCCTTCCCCCTGCTTGTGCTCTTTCTCTGTCAAATAAATAAATAAAATCTCAAAAAAAAAAAAAAAAAAAGAAAAGAAAAGAAAAGAAACTGACACTTAGGAAAGAATGTGCTGGAAGAAAATAAATGGTTGCAAAGACTCCAGAACCTATTCTTGACTCCTGTCAATGCATGGCCTCCAAACCTCTGATCCTGTTGGGGTACTTGTGGAAGCATCCATTGCTCTGGGTCACTGAGAGATTCTGAAGAGCAGAGCACACTCTGACAGCCTACGTGGAACTTGTGACAGAGGCGAGAAGGACACCTTTGCTGGAGTGAGCCTCCAAGGTCTGAGGGTTGCTTGTTACTGTAGCACAATGTGGCACATCCTGACTGACACTGCTTGTCATAGGGCAGAAGGAGCAGCTTTGTTCTGTATGTTCTCAAAGAACAAATTTGCCATCAGCAGATGGAGGGAGCGGGGCAGGGGTTTGACATTTAAATCAAGCAAAGCCTAATAAGAGACTTGGGAACATTTGCTAGGAGTATCCTTGAGAAGCCAGCAAAAGGACTGTAAAAATCCTGCTGATCCTGAGGTTTGAAGAAACAGTCTAAAACATGCAAAGGTTTGTAGGGAATTCTGGAAAGATAGTGTCAGAGCTAGGCCTGGGGTTGAGATAATGGGATAGAATGCAATGGAATCCCAATATGGAAGACAAACACTGTGGACATAGCTATGTAATCACCAGACTGAGGAGCCAAACAATTCCAGTTTTTCCAAGAGCGCCCTACTGGGAGAGAGAGAGACTGGGGTCAGCCCCACCCTAGAATTCTCTCCAGAGCTGACTCAGAAAACATGTCCGCCTGGCACTAAGCCCTCTCACCAGACACATCTCCCTTCAAGGTAGGCTTCTTCACAGAGCACAGCCTGGCCACGTCAGAGAGAATTTGGGTGGACTTTGGTGCTCTGTGTATACTCCTACTGACCTGGGGGGCCCACCTCTAACCGCAGCCTTGTTCCAAAGCTCATGCCCTAAACTGGGGCAAAGGTTAGGCTGGTGGTCAAAAGTGGCCTTGGGGATCCAGGCCTTCATCCTAAGCTCTGCCTTTTTTCTCTATGCTTCCCTTCCCTGGGCCTCAGTTTCCTCTTCTATAAAAATCTTTATATTAACATGGGGTTGATATAAGGGAATAAATAAAGTCAAGGATATAAAGGGCTTTGTAAACTGGAGAGTACTATTTACACACAAAAGCTATCACTCTTACCACCAGGCAATTATCGGCAGCTTCTGACTGGATCCTAAGGCTGCATCACCACCACCTCCTGGGGCCAGAAACCTGGCCTTGGGTTTATGTTAATAATTTGTCTTAAAAACATTTTTTTTAAAGTTTACTTATTTTTCTAGTAAGCTCTAATACCCAACATGGGACTCGAACTCATGACCCTGAGATCAAGAGTCGCACTCTCTTCTGATTGAGCCAGCCAGATGCCCCTTGACATTCTCTTCTAACATTAGAACAGTTAGGAAGACTTCTTTCCTGGGAACCAGACTTTGGACGTGGTTGGATTCCCCACCAGCCATTTCTTCTTCCCTCACAAATACAATTTTTATGAGAACCGAACTTTCAACAGAAATTTGGCAAGATGTTACATTCTGGAGACCTTGTACCTTCTTCCACATGCTCTGAGAGCTGAGGTCATGGGCTCCAGCCATGCTCGCAGATGCAGGAGGTATAGGAGACTGAGAGGAGGGGCACCCAGACACAGTCCCTTAGCCTGGTCCTGAAATCTCAGTATTGTTGTATCCACCATCCTCTTTCAGAACATGAGCTCAGGAACCATCTTGGCTGTTCAGCGCTATATGCCCAGTGCTGAGCACGGTGTCTGCCACATTACGTATTTGTCAAGAAGGGAGTGGACCCTCTTCAAAGACTCTCAAGGCTCCTTACAGCCCCTACCGTAAGGTCACAGCTCATAGAAACTTCTAGAGCATCCTGGGCACAATATTCAAACTCCCACCTGGGGCAGTTTCTCATTATCCTCAGGAATAGGTTCCTACCACACAGACGGGAGGTTCAGACCTCCTTCTGCAGGAGCCCTAGGAGCCTGTACATTTCTGAGGCTGGTTTCTGGGTGGGGAGGCAGGCTGGGGACAGAGGCCTTGGCTACAGCCAGTAAGGCTCCTTGCTTGCTGAAGGGCAGTGGGACAGGCCTCACCGCCTGTTCCCCAAAGTGGTGGGTACTGGGGAGCTCTCGGAGTTCCTCTTGTGCCTCCGTAAGTCCTGCCCTGGTCACAGCTGCCCTCAGGCTCCTGAATCAGGCCCTGAGAAGCATGTGGGTGAGTAGGCCACATTCGCAGTCTGCAGGGGGCTCCCACTTGATGACTCCAGAACACGCACATGTAAGAGCCCATCTACAAAGTCGCACTCACACAGACACCAAAACAAACACAATGAAAACATGGCTCTTTGAGCCAGTGACAGAAGCCAGTATGTGAGACAGACTCTGATAAGTACCATGTCTTTCAGCTGTGTTTGGGGAGCAGGCCTTTGACCTTAAGCTATGAAGGAATTCCCCTCTCCACCCTGCGTCCCCTGGAGGATTCCTCTTGTATAAACAGCCAGGAGACACCAACCTCTTTCCCACCTCCCCCCAAGCCTTCTTCCGCTACCAGCTCTGGGTCCTGGGGGTCTGAAGAGAACATTTCTCATGCTGTATGCTTTTCCTGCTTCTGTTGGAGGATGGGGCCTCCCACCCAAAACAGACACAGCCCCAACCCGCAGGAGGAGGGCCTGACAGCTTTCAGGGAAAAGTCAGGACTCTGGATCTTGTAAGTCCAGACGTCCTATAAACTCTGACCAAAAGGATAAACATCCCCTGGGACGTGAGGGGAGGATGTGCTGGTGGGCAGGGGGCCCGGCGCCTCTGTCTGCCCCGGGGACAGGCTGTTTAGTCCATATTTCTCACAGGCCTCTTCGGGCTCCTTCCTGTTCCAGGTCTGGACAAGCGGAGGCAGGCAGGACAACCCCACCTGGGAACCCGGGGCCTTGGACATAGGAGACTCAGACCTCTCAGGGCTGGAGGGGAACTTCTAAAAATCAACAAGCCCAGGCCTTTCCACTTTTTATTTTATTTTTTTTTAAGTAGACTCCTTGCCCCAGTGTGGGGCTGGGGCTTATGACCATGAGATCAAGAGTTGCACAGTCTACTGACTAAGCCAGCCAAGCACCCCCCCACCTTCTCCTCTTCTTAAATCTCCCTCATACCACTCCCAACGGGTCTTTGGCCCTCTACTAAAAACAACTCTGCCGATGGGGAGCTCACTTTTTCCCAGGGAAGTTCATTTTATGACTGGGACTCTGACAGTTAAAAAGTTCTAGAAGAGCTGACCAGAATTGTTCTTTGTGAAATGGACGAAGCAAGAACAAAGAATAACAGAATATACAACAGAATGATAGCGGGGCAGTTCACTGAGCACGACGCTGTGCCAGGTACGTTACCTGCATTATCTTGTTAACCCCCCTCCTTTCCAGGAGGACACACACAGGCTCAGAGAAGTTAAATCACTTGCCCAAGGGAACCCAGCTGTTGTGTACCAGGGCTAGGGGTTCAGGTCACTCTGGTTCAAAGCCCATGCTTTAAATATTAGTCTATACTGCTTTTTCACCATCAAAAAGCAAATATAGCATACACACCCACAAAAATACCATACACAAGACATAGGCACACACAAAACCAACCAAATGACAATAAAAACAGCCAAAATTCGCCAAATATTAAGTAACAATTGTAGGCCAGGAAAATCATAATTTTTTAAAATATTTATTTTAAAATTTATTTTATTTATATGAGAAAGTGTGTGTGAGAGAGAGAGAGAGCGCACAAATAGAGTGGCAGGCAGGGGGAGAGGGAGAAGCAGGATCCCAGCAAGGAGCCTGATGTGGGGCTTGATCCTAGGACCCTGAGATCATGACCTGAGCTGAAGGCAGCCACTTAACTGACTGAGCCACCCAGACATCCCGGCAAATCATAATTTTTATGATGAATCCACTGAAACCACCCTAGAAAGTTACTGGGTCTTTCTGATGTTAGGTGGAGAGGATGTGGCCACATCTGAGGGGCCGGGTGAGCGTCCGACCATTTCTGAAGGCAGCCATCTCCCACTACACCATATTGCATTGTAGGAGGCGACTGCCGCATAATGAAAGAGAAAACTTTCATAATTATAATTATTATTTTCAACCATGAGAGCTTTAGAGAATATGATGTGCGTCCTCAGAGAGAAATCATCTTGCTGCTACGAAGGTGTCCTGCTAAGATGTTTTAAACGGAGATCCTACGCAGGTAGGAGCTACACAAGACATCCCCCAGCTCGAGGGTCTGTGGGTGCCGAGCGCTAACAAGAGACGAGGTCCGGGGTCGGAGTAGAGTTCATCTGTAATTTGGAAATGTGAACTTGGTGTCTTCAAGGCTGGCTGCTGGGCAGACACCCAGTCCCAGAGCACAAGCCCACCTCTTAGAGTCCTGCCCCAACTCCCATTCCCTTGACTGCCCCCAGCAGGGGAGGAAGCATTGGCACCTGGCCTGGGCAGAGGATCCTGAGGACGTGGCTGCCCCTCAGCGCATCTCAGGGGCCGCCTGTTCACCCAGGCCTTTCCCTTTTTTGAGAACTGGGAGCTTGCTGGCTGGGTCTGTTCCCACCAACAGTGTTCCCGTCCAGGGAGCTTAAAATAGTGCCTCTTGGCTGGGGCTCTGGAGTGAGCAGTGAGGCAGGCATTTGTGCAAATATGGGCCTGGGAGAAAGACTCCTACCCAGGAGGGTGGCGGGCGGGGTGGGCCGCATGGCAGGAGAGCCAAGACCTCCTGTGGAGGATGCGTCCTGGCCACAGCCCCCCTCCATCTTGGAGCGGAGGCGCCTCTTAGTCTCCCGCCTCCCCAGACCTTACTGGGCCCACTCAGGCAAGTCTTTAACTGCATCCCCCAGGTCCTCCTGGCTCCAGGGTGGGCCCACTGGAAACGGGGCCATTGCGTTCTTCTGCACATTCTATCCTTGTTCCCACCTCACAACGTCCTCCCCACCTAAGAACATTCCAGAAGCATCCTTAAAGGCCCAAATCAAAATGTGTTTTCACAAGAACGGTGACAACTGCAGCCCCTTTAATCGAGCATTTACTTTTGTCAGGCGCTCTGCTAACTGCTTTCACATGCATTATCTCTTTGGAGCCTCACAACGTGCTAGCCAGGCCAAGTTATTTTCTCCACTGTGCTGAAGAAACTAGGGCTCAGAGAAGTCAAGTGACTGTCCCAAGGTCACAGAGCTGTGGCTTGGGAGAGGTGATACTCAAAAACTCAGGTCTGTCAATCTCTAGAGTCTGAACCCTTAGTCCTGGACAATCCCTTGTCCTCCAGGTCCCTGCTGCTCTGGCCTCCCATTCTCCATTCCAGCAGTAACACTCCATAGTACAGACAGTGGTTTGCGTCAAGGTGTCTAATATCTTGTGAATGCCTACCAGGCATTCACTAGTTGCCAGGAAAATTGCTAGGTGCCGTGCTCACAGCCTGGGAGTTCTCAGATCCCTAGAGGACTCTGGTTTGGGCCTGGGCTCAGTGACCTCCCCAGCACTCACGGTCCGGGTCGTTTGAGGATGTCAGTGTGAGGCTTAGGCAAGCATAGCCCTTTCTCGGTGACAGGTGAGGCATCGCCCCTCCTCTCCTTCCCTCACAGCAGGGGACAGCATGGACAGAAATCAGACAGACTTGCTTTGACTCCGTGACTTTGGGTTCCCTGAGCCTCAGTTTCCCCATTCATAGATGAAGAATAAAATTAGGACCTCACTCCAGGGTGCCTGGGAGAGTTTAATGAGACAGTGCATGTGAAGGACTTAGCACAGTGCCGGCAGTCAACGAGTAGATATTAAGCAGTAGCTGTTATTATTACTCATTGTTCTTTTCTCAAAATTACGATATCTAGTTGACGGTGCCTAGGGCCTAGCACCTGGGAGATGCTCCATGTGCAAGGAATCACTCAGGAAGCAGACAGAGGCGCCCGGCCCCCATCACACCCTCTCACTCTTGGTAGCTGTGCCGTTCCTGCTCTGACGTGAGAGCTGTCCCTGGAGCTGGACCCTAACAGTAGGGTCACTCAGGCAGTCAAGAGCAGGCACGGGACCCATGCCTCACCACCTGGTCCCCTCATTTGCAGCTCCAGGGCCCATTCCAGGGAAAGGGGGGAAGGGCAGCTCAAAGTTCCCTTGGGCTTGCTGCGCTCTGCAGGGCTGTCTGGCTTTCTGGTGGCGCCCCCTGGTGGCGAGAACGGCACTGCTCATGGTAGGCCTGCCGCCGAGGGCTCTGGTGGCTCTGAGCTAGCCAGCCCACTGCCTCTGCCTCTCCAGTGCATCTGCCCCTTCCCTCATTTATTAGTGCTGACGACCCCAGCTTTGCTGTGGGGCAGAAGGCCCTGAAGCCCAAGTTCTTACGCCTCCCCCTCAGGCCTGGGTTGAGTTCTGCAGCGGTCAGCCAGCATGGTGGGCCAGGATTCACACTTAGGACATCCCTGACCACAGATGACCTTCAGTGGTTTCTAGAAACCTAGGCTGGAGGAAAGGACTGCCTTCCAGGCCCGAGATGGCCCAGGAATGGGACACCCAGTGATGGTCACTGGGCCCATCCATGACTCCCCAAGCACCTGTCTGGGTACCTCACAGATCCACCTCCCCACTGGGAGGAGTCTCCCCCCCCTCCTCTCTGGAGTCCCAGCCTGGCCCGGAGCTGTAGGTGTAAACTTTGGGGAAGAACAGTAAGAGTTAGGAGACTAAGGTGTGCTCTACCCAGCCTCTCCCGGCTCTGGCACCAACAGGCCTGTGGGCCTGCATGAGGCCTACCCCTCCTGGGCCTCTGTCTCCTGTGCTAAAGTGGTGGTGGGGTAGGGGAACCAGAAGAGGACGGGTAAGGACTCCTCTAGCTCCCAGACTGGCCCCTTGTTAGGTGTGGATTCCCCGGGGCCTGCATCGTCAGAGCTCTGAGGCTGGGAGCCTAGAATCTATATGGACAAGCCCTGAAGCTGGAAGCCGGGAAGCTAAGTCCTGACTTGGGGCTATAGAGGCGAGGGTGTGTGTGGGCCAGCAGGTAGGAGGGTGTGGTGGTTTCAGGGGTCCTGGGAAACAGAGGAACCCCCAGGCAGCCAGGTCCCTGCCTTTTAATTTCACATTTTGTGGGTGCCCAAGTGGGGGTGGGGTCCCCCCAGCTGTGTGCCGGTTGGACCCCCCCTTCCAGCAGCAGCAGAGGGGGATCAAGGAGGCTGCCCCATCCCTGGCCTCTCACGCTTGTTCCGAGGACAGTGGTGGTGGGGCTGGGGCTGCCAGGGATGGGAGTGGGGGCCCTTGCTGCCTGAGGAGGTATTTTCAGAGTCCCCCTCCCTCCAGAGTTTCCAGTGATAGAATAGAGGCCTGTCTAGTATTTGACCAAATATGGTGGTATCTCTCGAAGAGCTCCAGCCCCAGCCGGTTTCTCAGTTATGCTGTGGAAACCTGCCCCGGACAGATTAATCTTGTGACATTCGGGAGCTCGTCGCACTCTGTGTTCTCCTCCTCAGCCGATTCCTGTAAATGGCCAGGAGTGGCCCTCAGCAGGACGGGGCCGTCCTAGATGTTTGCTCACGGTGTCCTTCCCCGTCCTCTGTGTGCTCCCTCCCAACCCCCGTCTGCCTCCCTGGGTGGACCGGCTCGCTCCTGTCGTAGGGCTGGGCTGTTCGCTTGAGGTGAGAGACCTCGACCCGCGGGGCTGGTCAGTTCAGCGTGGGATTCCAGGCCTTGTAGACCTTGGGGTCACCTGAGCTCACCACATTGTGGCCAGAGCCTGAGAAGCCCAGAGCTCTCTTAGGAGGGTAGGCCCGAGGGGTAAGGAAGGAGAGTTGGCTGAGCAGTGAGAACTGATGCTAATTAGAACAGCTAAGGTTTATAGTAACAATTTTATGATTATTTCATCATCATCGTTTTCATCATTAACAGCTAAGTATTTACTGAGCACTTACTACATGCCAGGTAGCGTGGCAGCTGTTCAACACGGCGTATTTCCTTTACCCCTTTTAACAGCCCCGAGCAGTGGCCACTACGATGACCCTACCATTCTAGAGAGGTGGAAAGGAAGACTCGGAGACATTTCAGGAAGAAAGGGGCCAGGCCACTGTTGATTCCTGGGCATGACTCCCATTTTCCAGAGAAGGAAACCGAGAAGAGTCAAAGTCACAGACAGCCACACAGGCACAGGCCCCTGGGGTGAAGACCCTCTCCACGGGGTGGGGAGCACTACGTTGGGAAGGCCCGAACAATCAGCCAGAAGTCCCCACGATCTGCAACTCGGCCTGCATGAGAGCACCCATTCAGAAACATGTCCGCGGCAGGCCGGAACCCTGCAGAAAATATCCCAAGACAAACAGCATGGGGTGGGGGATAGAGCCCTGCACCGGGACCAGGTATGAATCCCAGTTCTGTCATCTCTAACCCATTGCATCATCCCAGACAGGTTCCTTCCTTGCTCTGGCCTCAGTTTCCCTGCCCGCGAACTAAGTGGGTGGGACTCCAACCCCCAAGGTGGGGGGTGCCACGAAACTCACCTGAGGCTGGCTGAGCCCGGGGTGCCTGAGGCTATTTTCCTGGGAGATGGGGCTTATGTCCCGCTCCTGGCCGGCACACTCGAGAACATTTGCTCTCCTGACCAACGGACAGCCCGTCCCTCCTCCGCCCTCACCCCCTCGCCATCCCCAAAGCAAACGAAGCTGATTGTCTTAGCTGGCCCTGTGGGTGCTGGCCGGGTGGCTAGCCGCAGGCCACAGGCGGAGGTGCCACCCGCCAGAGCCCCGCCAGACACACAGGGCATTGTCCCCTCAGTCAACAGCCCCTGGGCACCTCGGCCCGGCTCCTGGCCCGCCCCCATGCCCCTCGCCGCCGCCTGCCCCTGCGCCAGGCCCAGCCAGCTGGAGGCCCGAGGCTCCCAGCTGATGACGAGCCCACCCAGCCACCCCCAGCAGCCCCCTGACGAGCTATAATTGCTTCACTCCATCCTGCTGCTGCCATTCTCTTGGCGGAGGCACCTGGGGTTCCAGGCCGGCGGCAGCTGCAGACCAGCCTCGCGGGGATGGACTGGCCGCACAGCCTGGTACGTGGCGCTTCCCCACCCCACCCCACCCCCACCCCACTTTAGGGCCTGACTGTTTCGTTAACTTCTTTCCTATTGATTAATGGCTGCCTCTGTTTGGCTTGGAATCTGCGGAGGCAACTTCTCTCTCTGCCGTCTCCCCCAGGGTGAGAAAGAAACAGAGACTGGTCTCAGAGCCCGCAGCCATGGCCTACAGCTCGGGCTCCTGACCTGGGCTCAGCTCATTCACAGTGAGGCCCTTTCAGGCCAAAGCCATCAGGGGAGACCCTGGCCAGCTCTGTTATCGGGGGTTTTTCCAAAGGGTGTCTGTGTCCTGCCCCCCCCCACCCCCGCTGGGGTCCTGAGATCCCCTGCTGTGTGACCTTGGGCAAGTCCTTTTTGTTTCTGGCTCCCAGGAAGGCGGACTTTGATTTTGTTCGGTGGTGGGGGGGCGGTTTCTCTGAGTGGAGAGCCAGAGTTTCAGAACGCCACGTGAGACGCTCAGATGAGAAAATCAGCGGTTAAGGAGACAATTTTCTGCACTGGAATCCAGGACCAAAAGGGAAGAATTTAGCGCCCTGAGTCTCTGGCACCAGGCAGCGTGCTGCCAGAAGGGGCTCTGCTGAAACTTGTTTCCCAGGGTCCAGACTTGCTGGGGAGCCTGGGTAGTTCAGGTGTGGGCCCTGCAGGTGGTGACGTGAGTGACTCAGGGCAGGTAGAGGAGCCTGCTTAGATTCAGAGACCAGATGAAACCCTTTGGAAAGTTCCTCCTTTCTGGCGAGCACCGAGCCCCATTCAAGTTCTGGTCCTTGTCTCCCGGGCCTGCTGAGGAGTCTGGCTTCTGTCAGGCCCCCCGGGGCTTCTCTCGAGCAAGCCAGAGCCTTTCCTGACAATCCCAGTTCTGTGGGAAGAGGGGGACGATGGTCGGTGATGTTGGATGCAGGTGGGTGAGGTGTGGATGGTGGGCTGCAGGCAGAGGGTTGGGCACAAAGGAGGGGAGCATAGGGGTCATGGCGCCCCACAAGGAGCCTCAGCCGGGACCCGCCTGTCTCCCCACCTTCGTCCCCTTCCTTCCTCTGCACCCTCTATTTCAGCCTCGTGGTGTCCCGAGCACAGCTCTTCACTGACTCAAACCTCCTTTTACACGGCCCCGCCCCGAGATATTTAGACTCCCTCTGCCCACATCTGCCTCACTCTCATGCTTCAAACCTCACCTACGTGCCTGCTCCCCAGAAAGGCCTTGCAGGGCCAATCCATTGCCACCAGATGAAGCAGGTGGCCCTGACCTCTAGCCACAAGCAGCCCGCCTCCTTATCATCAAAACAAGCCCCAAGAGATTAGGGGATTGTTCCTTGTCCACTGTGTGCTCCCGGTCCCAGACTGGGAGCTACAGACGGGCTGGGGTGGGGATAGCCGTTCACTGACCCAGTCATGGCGGTGAGCCACTATGTGGAAACTGCTGCAATATCTGCCCACACGAAGTCTGTGCTTAGTCGGGATGGACGTATAAAAGAGCCATACCCACACACAAACTGTAAATCTATAGTCACACAAGGTGCGTGTGGTGTTGGGAGCCCAAGAAAGTTTACTGATGCATCCCTAAGGGCATGACACTGGGCTGAGACACGAGGGGTAGGAGTATTTAGAAGGTGAGGGGAGGCAGGACTCTGCAGGTAGAAGCTGGTGCAAAGTCCCTGTGGCAGGAAGGAGCATGGTGGGAAAAAGGGTTTCAGAGAAGGCCAGAGAAGACCAGAGCACAGGTGTGAGAGGAGGTCGGGGGCAATCTGAGGAGGCAGAGCTCAGCAGCGGTCAGACCGTGGGGCAGAGTCGGGGTGTCGTTACCCTGAGGGTGAACGGTTAAGCTGGAGGGTGACATGATCACATTTGCCTTTCAAACATCTATCCTTGGCCATGGTATGGAGACTGGATTGAAGGAGCCAGGGAGGATGTGGGGAGCCCAGGCAGGAGGCTTTTGAGGGAAGTGAGGATAGTTGCCCAGACAGAGAAGTGGGAGTGTGGGGAGATGTTTAAGAGGTACTACAGGCAGGAGTTACTGATGACTGTGGTACATACACACGTGTGTGGTACACGTGTCATGGCCTGGCGGGACCAGGCCAGGCATGGCAGGAGAGGGTGGTCCCCACAGAGCCTCTCTTCGCTCTCTCCTTCCTGGGCCTTGAGTCTTGGCCCAGAGTGACACCTGGATCTCCCACCTTTGACATGTGGCCTTCTTCCCCAGCTGCTCCTTCTCACCCTCTCCATCTTCCTGGGACTGGGCCAGCCCAGGAACCCCAAAGGCAAGAGGAAGGGGCCAGGGCGGCCTGGAACCCTGGCTCCAGGGCCTCACCAGGTGCCACTGGACCTGGTGTCCCAGGCGAAGCCATATGCCCGCATGGAGGAATACGAGAGGAACCTCAGGGAGATGGTGGCCCAGCTGAGGAACAGCTCTGAGCCGGCCAGAAGGAAGTGTGAGGTCAACCTGCAGCTGTGGCTGTCCAACAAGAGGAGCCTGTCACCCTGGGGCTACAGGTAGGCCGGGCTGGGCAACTGGGGGCGAACTGTACACCCCACTGTCCCCATCACTGTTGCACGCAGACCTTGGATTCAGAGACCTGAATGCCTGGTTTGAATCCCAGCTCTGCTTCTCACTGGCTGCGTGGCTTAGGGCAAGCTTAGCCTCTCTGAGCTCCAGGTTCCTCAGTGCAAGTGGTGGTGATACGGGTTTATAGTCATAGGTATTGGGTTTTTTTTTCCATTTCAAAAAATCGAAATACAATTAGCCAACATATAGTTCATCATTCATTTCAGAGGTAGCGCTCAGTGATTCATTGGCTGCACGTAACACCCAGGGCTCGAGACATCACCGGCCGTCCTTAATGCCTATCACCCGGCTACCCCATCCCCCACCAACTCCCATCCATTGACCCTCAGTTTCTTTCCCATAGTGAAGAGTCGCACCTCATAGGTTTTATAGGCTTGTTATTAAATGAGCTATGGAGGCAGAGCCCAGGGATCATGGTTCATGTCCCTGCTAAGGCACCGGCCAGGCTCTCACTTCCTCCCAGTTACAGGTCTTGCAGGCGGCACTGAGTTGCTGTGTCTGCCTGGGTGTCATGTCCGCCTGGCATCTTCCCAGGGCCTCCATCAGAGTCTTGTAAGGATGCTCGTGGCCCACTCAACAAGGAAGAGGCCCAGAAAACAATATTTTATATATCTTCTCGTGATTAGGGTGTGTGGTTAGGTTTGTGAGTTAAGACCTGCTATGCCTGCATGATGGGGCCAGTATCTCACCTTGGCTGTAGCTCTCCTTCTAAGCCCAGACTCTGGCATGTAGAAGGGGCCAAATGTACGTGTGTTGAGTGAATAATGAAGAAATAGACTAACCTGTAAGGGTCCTCACTCACAAATCAGGCCAAATATATATATATTTTTAAAGATTTATTTGAGACAGAGAGTGTGTATGCATGAGCAGGGAGAGGGACTGAGGGAGAGGGAAGAGACACTCAAGCAGACTCTGCTGTGGAGCCTAACGTGGGGCTCGATCTCACAACCCTGAGATCATGACCTGAGCCAAAACCAAGAGTCTGATGCTTAATCAACTGAGCCATCCAGGTGCCCCCAGGCCAAATATTTTTTAGCTGCACACCTTAGGTCCCGAGACCCAAGAAGGGCATGTTCAATAGAACTTTCTGTGATGGTGGACAATCTAATATGGTAGGCACCAGCTTCATGTAACTGTGGAGCACTTGAGATGTAGCTACTGCAACTGAGGAACTCATTTTGCTTATTTCATTTATTTTATTTAAGTATAGTTGACTAATTTTGATTGAGTTAAATTTAAGTAGCCACATGTGGCTAGTGGCTACCGTATCTGGAATATGGCAATCGGGAAGGTCCATTAAAATCCTGCAAAGCTGGGCTTCAAACTTTACTGTGCCCTTGATTTTTTTGCGGGGTAGGGGGAGCTTATAAAAATGCAGGTTCTGACTCAGGAGATCTGTGATAGAGATGAGATTTTGTATTTTTTTTCAAGATTTAATTTATTTATTTGGCACAGAGAGAGCACAAGCAGGGGGAGCAGCAGGCAGAGGGAGAGGGAGAAGCAGACTCTCTGCTGAGCAGGAGCCCAATGTGAGGCTCGATCCCAGGACTCTGGGATCATGACCTGAGCCAAAGGCAGACACTCAACCACTGAGCCACCCAGGCGCCCTGAGATTTTGCATTTCTTTTTTTATTTATTGGACAGATAGAGAGAGAGAGGCAGAGAGGCAGACAGAAGGAGGGGGAAGCAGTTTCCCCACCAAGCAGAGAGCCCGATATGGGGCTCGGTCCCAGGACCCTGAGATCACGACCTGGGCTGAAGGCAGAGGCTCAACCCACTGAGCCACCCAGATGCCCCGAGATTTTGCATTTCTAATAAGCTCCTGGGTGCTACAGATGTTCCAGGTCCACAGACTCCCTCTCACCCATTTAGCAGATGAGAAAGCTGAGGCACAAGGAAGGCGTGGTCACAAAGCAAGCCCCCATACTGTCAGCTCTACGAGGGAAGCGGTGTGTTGTCCATCAGTGAACACCTCATGTCTAGGACAGAGTCACTCACGTGGTGGGTGTGTGAAAGTAGGTCTTGAATGAAGAGAAATGCAGTCAGCATAGAACCCGGGCCTCCTGACTCCTCTTCTGGAGAGGATTAGACATCAATATGTTCCTATATCATTTCCTGTGGATGAAATTTCCCAAGAATATAAACACATGATGGGGAGGAGGCATGAGACACAGAAAGCTTTAGCTTCCTTGTGATCCCACAGTACAATCTAGTGCAGAGATGGGCAACTTGGGGATGAGAGAAGGGAACTGGGTGACTGACTGGTGCCCTTGAGTCTGGATAACCTTGGGGCTGGCTTGCCTTCCAAGATCTTCAGTTTTCTCACCCGGAACCCAGAGTTAATCACTGCCCATCCTCCAGCAGAGCACATTCTTGCTGCAGGGATCAACACCCAGGTTAGGAAAGGTAGGGATGTGGGGGATGGGTGCCCTGTCCTGAACACCTGCCACTCGGGGCTCTCTCCTGCCTTCCTGCAGCATCAACCATGACCCGAGCCGCATTCCCGCAGACCTGCCGGAGGCGCAATGCCTGTGCCTGGGCTGCGTGAACCCCTTCACCATGCAGGAGGACCGCAGCATGGTGAGCGTGCCCGTGTTCAGCCAGGTGCCCGTGCGCCGCCGCCTCTGCCCGCTGCCGCCCCGCACTGGGCCGTGCCGCCAGCGTGCGGTCATGGAGACCATCGCCGTGGGCTGCACCTGCATCTTCTGAACCAGAGGCTGCGGGGAGCCAGAGACCGCCCTCCTGGTGCTTCCACTCCAAGTGAGGCCCGTGAGCAGTAAACACTGTCTTTCATTAAGCAAGATCTTGGATTTGCTCCTTATGGCTCCGAAGTCGAAACCAGGGTGGGGATGGGAGGCGGCGGGGTGGTAGACTTTAGACCAATGTGAAGGAGGATATCCCATCATCCAGAGTTCTACAGCACTGAGATGGGTTATTTTAAAATTATCACATTCATTTCTACATTGGTCTAAACCTATATAGGAGTGAGTAAGCCCTAGCTCTCCCCAAGTCAGTCAAGGACAATTGCAAACAAGCTCTTAGGAAGCAGCGGGCTCCCAGTTTCTGGTAGGGCCCAGCTAATGCTGAGGCTCTGTGGATACTGTGCAGCAAATTTCAGGTCTGGTTGGACTAAGTGACCTCTAAGGTCTCTTTCAGCTCCAAGATTCTCTGCAGGACAGCCTTAGACCCAGAAAAGAGCAGAGCCTCTGGGTTGCTGAAGAGTGGGGGTTTTTCACCTGGGCCAGCCACCCCCTGAAACTTCCACGTGGACATGGCATTTTTCCCAGCTGGGCTCACTCGCTTTGAGCAAAGGGAGAATCGAGAAGCACCAGTGTAGATCATTCTTTCCTCCAGGAAGAAAGGAGATCTGGCTAGATGGTTTGCTGATCTCAGTGCTTCTCAAACCTTAGCTAGCACCAGAATCATTTGAAGGGCTCCTTAAAACACAGAGTGCTAGGCCCCACATGCTGTGGCTCTCAGTATTTTCCAGGTGGGAGCTAAAACTTGGTTCTTTCTTTCTTTCGTTTTTTTTTTTAAAAGATTTTATTTATTTATTTGAGAGAGAGAGAGAGAGCACGAGTGGCCTGGAAGGGCAGTGGGAGAAGGAGAAGCAGACTCCCTGCTGAGCAGGAACCACTCCCCACCCCAACTTGGTGAGGTTTGTTCCTAGGACTCCAAGATCATGACCTGGGCAGAAGGCAGATGCTTCACCGACGGAGCCACCAGGCGCCCCAGAAATTTGGCATTTCCAATGCAGTGATTCCCAGATGACACTGATATTGTTTGTTACACTTTGAGAACTACTGTTTTTTTTTTTTTTAATTTAAATTCTAGTTAACATACAGTGCAATATTGGCGTCAGGAGTAGAATTTCGTGATCCATCACTTTCATACACACCCAGTGCCCATCATAACAAGTGCTTTCCTTAATGCCCACCACCGTCTTGCCCATCCCCTCCCCCCATCAACTCTCAGGTGAGAACCATTGGCTTAGATCAAGACACTCTGCTGATCAAAAAGGCACTGGACTGACTTGTTGTAAAGCCCCTGTTTGTTCCTGCCCCCTGGATAACTCCCTGCTCCCCCCATTAGCTCCTTGCAATTCAATCCTCCCCCGACCTCTTAGTCCCCACAGCGAGCCTAAATCAGCTGTTCTAGGGTCTAAAAATACCTTCCCTACCCCCAAGACAGCTGAGGGGCTGAGGCTATTTTCTGAGGGTAAGAATAGCCGGCACTTCAGGGGTAATTTCAATAAGAGGGCCAACAGCCAACATGAGGATACTTTGCTTGGCTCCTCTACCTGCAGTTTTCGCTCTGAATGCTTTCAGAGTCGAATTCATGAAAGGGCAATTATTAGGTATGCGCCTGCCTGGGGTGGTAAGCAACTTACCTTTTTTGGTATTGTTCTAGAGTGGATACTGGTTAAAATTACCCCAGGAAGCTTTGGCCTGGTTCCAGACACATGGAAAATAGACTTCATGTGCCAACCCCGGGCTGATGCCCTCAGCAGCCGTTCCTCCTCCCCGGGGTGGTTCATCGCTGAGGCCCCCACAGCCTGCTCTCTGGGCCTTAGGACATAGCCTTCAAGCCTGGCTGTGGGGTGAGGGCGTGGGAAGAGCTAAGCTGCAGGAAAGTGGCTCTAGTCCTGGGATACCCTGGGTTCCCTGGGGCATAGGGATTGGGCCGGGAAACTCCTCATCTTGGCGGAACAGACTGTCCTACTACCAGGCCATCAGACACACAGACATCCTCAATAAACGCTGGTTAGTTTTATACGGATGCTGCCTTTTCCTCTCTCTGGGCTTCAGTATTCTCGTCTGTGAAATGAGCAGATGGGATTTAGGATCTTTGGGGTCTTTTCCAATGTTACCATTCTGCAGCTTAGGAACTTGGCCTCGTGAGCCTGGACTAACAGCTGGTCCTTCTCAGCCCCCCTGGTCTAAAGGGTAGCAGCAAATTGCTCAGGACCTTTGGAGGTCCAGGGAAAGCACTGGGTCTATATTGTGCCCAGGAACCTCCTTGGGTTTGAGTCTATGTGTGTTTTATGTTTTGCACTGCCTGGCGAGAAACCGCCCCTTCCATGAGAATAGGAGCCGTATCTGCCTCCTTCAGCGAGGCATCTCCAGCACTAGCTCTGGGTCCAGTGCTAAACCGGCTGCAGGGCTTGGTGAATGAATGCATGCATGCACTCACGCATGGAGGCCTCTAGGGGGAGCTCAAGATCTGCCCCAGCTTCTGTTGCTCCTTCAAAGGTGGATCAAGAGCTAAAGGCATTCCTCTCTGCCCCTGCCAATCCTTAGTCGTCCCCAACTCTACCCTCCACAACCTCCCCTACCTCCAAGTGTTGAAGTTTCACTCAGGTCACCTGCTCTGAGAGTGGAGTCCCTGCGAAGAGTTTTAAATGTCCACCACACCACTCCATGACTATTGTGGACGAGGGTGGCCTCCTTCCTTCCTTGTTTGGCAGATTATAGGGCTCTCTATGTCCCAGTAACTGCTTTCTCTTCTCCCAGAGGGCAGTGGGTCCTTGGGGCTTCCTGTCCTGGTCTGAGAAGGCTAGGCTGGGCCCTGGGGCCAAGGTTTCCTGCCTGTCCCCATGCTCCCTTCTGCTGTCTTCAGGAATCTCTGGATTTTCCTTGCAGGCACAGAGGGGGTGAGATCCAGCTCCCAGGTGGGGGCTTGGGGAAGCGGTCCAGCAAGAAGTGTGGGCATTTTGGCCCGCGTTGGTTCTGAGCTGTTTAGGCCTGTCTACCCAGACAAAGGAAGTTCCTGAAGGACGAGCCTGCTCTACGGCATTGAGGCTGGGGCGTGGAGCCAAACAAAGCCCCCGCTGAGGACTGGGGATCAGGTGGAACTGTCCTCGTTTGCCTCTTCTGTACGCACAGCCTTAGGAATGCAAGGGAGGGATGGTTATCAGGGACCAGTTTGAAATTGGCCTTGGCTCTCTCTGGCCCAATACCAACGCTCATCAAAGACAACATGACAGCCCGCGGCATCTTCATTTTAAACACAAACCATGAACGGATGTCGTTACATATTGATTCCACTGGCCTTGAGGAGAGGGCGAGGGCACAGCCCCATCCTGCATGTGGTTGGTCTCTCTAACACCTTTCCACTTCTCCAGATTGGTAGTTTGGATGAGACCCCACTCTGCTCCGGGAGAGGGACTTGACTGTTCTAAGCCAATGGACTTCATTTCTTCCCCTGTGTCCTGCCGAGCTCACGAGCCGTGTAGCAGAGCAGTAAGCCAATCAGCACGCGGGGTGTTTGCTTGGTCACCTCGAATTCTAATTTGGTCAGCCGGGACCCCCCGCTGGTGCAGAGTGGGTTTGAGAGACCTCTTGCCCTGGGTGCTGTTGGCAGCCATCCTTGACCACGAGAGAAGAAATGGGTCTGGCACGGCACAGAGCTGACGCTTGCCCTGTGCCTGGACTCTCATTACCAGTAAGACCTTTCTATTGCTTAGGTCAGCATAAGGCTGTTTTTTTTTTACTACTGCAAGCCAAAGCATTCTCACCGATGTGCCGGCTTTGTAAATCCTATAATAACCGACGGGTAAGTACTGGGTGCGCTTCAAAGGCATTCTTCACTTCCACCACTATCATCCCAGAGCAGCAAAAACAACTTCGAGGCCAGTTTGGGGGTGCAGGGTATTTTGGTCCACGCTGAATTTTAAAAAAAATATTTTTTAAAGATTTTATTTATAATTTATTTATTTTCAAAAGAGCGAGAGAGTATGTGCAGGAACCAGCACACCAGCAAGGGGGGGGGGCAGAAGGGGAGGGAGAGGGAGGAGGAAAGAATCTCAAGCAGAGCACATAGAGCACAGAGTCCCGGGCAGGGTGAGATCCCATGACGCTGAGAGCAAGACCTGAGCTGAAACCAAGAGTCAGAGGCTTAACTGACTGAGCCACCCAGGCATTCCTGAATTTAATTATTATTTTTAAAAAATATTTTATTTATTTATTTGACAGAGAGATCACAAGCAGGCAGAGGCAGGCAGAGAGAGAGGAAGGAAAGCAGGCTCCCTGGCGAGCAGAGAGCCCAATGCGGGGCTTTATTCCAGGACCCTGGGATCATGACCTGAGCTGAAGGCAGAGGCTTTAACCCACTGAGCCACCCAGGTGCCCCTGAATTTAATTATTTTTAGGGAGACACTCCAGATTTAAGCCCCCTGAACTCACCAAGAGACCTTGGGTGAGTAATTTCCTCATGCTGTGCTGTTGTCACCATCTTTACAGAAAGAGGGAAGTTTGCAGGATGACCTTGGGAGCCATTCCTGTTAGGAAAGCACAGTATCAGTGCTGTTTGGCTGTGTCGTGTCCTCACGGTTTCTGGGCCCTCCCCCAGAGCCAGATTAGCAGGTCTGGGTGGGAGCTGGGCATCAGACTCAGCTTCATCTCAGAACTCCTTCTGACAGCTTTTCATTCTTTCTTCTGTTGGGGTGAATGTTTGTGGGTAAGGTAGGGCTGCCCTCCCCCATCTGGGAACTTGTATTTTTTTTTTTTAAAGAATTTATTTATTTGACAGAGAAAAATCACAAGTAGGCAGAGAGGCAGGCAGAGAGAGAGAGAGGAGGAAGCAGGCTCTCCGCCGAGCAGAGTCTGATGTGGGACTCGATCCCAGGACCCCGAGATCATGACCTGAGCCAAAGGCAGTGGCTTAATCCACCGAGCCACCCAGGCGCCCCGGGAACTTGTATTCTTGCAAGAAAGATCCACTGTGTTACTCTTCAACCCTTGCATAACAGACAGAATGGTCAACTCTTCCAGGTGCCAAGGAAAAGCTTTTTTCCCCCCATGGCCTGGTGTATTCCCCTTTTCCCCCTTGTTGCCAGGAAGCTCAGAGGTATACTAACAGTTTCACTGAGGTGAATATCTCAGTAACCATCTCTTCCTTGGGTCCTACCACAGTCATCTCTCCTAATACTCAGTGTTGTTAAGAGGCTTGTTGAGAGGTGGTGTCTAGGTACCTAGTACCTAGTATCCTAGTATTTAACTAGGTACCTCATATCTAGCAAGCACACAGGAAATAGGAGCTATTACCATGTCTTATGTTTTCTGGTCTTCTACTTTATTTGTAACCATCTGGTACATGTCTTGGTTTTTATTAAAGATTTAGTTATTCGAGAGAGACGAGGCAAGAGAAAGAAAGAGAGAACAAGCAGGGAGAGGGGCAAGAGAGAATCTTACGCAGACTCCCTGCTGAACACAGAGCCCAGAGCCTGAGGCAGGGCTTTGATCCCAGGACCCTGAATCATGACCTGAGCTGAAAACAAGAGCCAGCCGCTCAACCAACTGAGCCATCCAGGCACCCCGGTTTCATTGTAGGTGCTGCCTCACATACATTTTGGGAGTAGGCAATGAGAAGCAATACAGAAATGTGACTTGGCATTCTCTGCCCCTTATATCCTCCCCAGTCACTCCCATCTTCCCCTTAGGAAACCAAATTAGAAGCAGCTGGAGAGATGGATTTTTATTTCTTCTTAAAAAAAAAAAATAAATAAAATGAATACACAGGCTTGAATTTCCTTCCCTCTCTTAGTCTCCCCTTAACAAGAAGCAAACACTGTGAAAGTCCTTAAGAGAGAAAGGCAGAGAGTGGGCTGCAGGGACCAGGCCGGCAGGGGCAGCGGCTTGCCACACGAGGCCTGGTGGCCAGCACAGCCTGCCCAGCCTGGGCTGCTGTGGAGGTGAACCGTCTTCCGTGGGGGTCGGGCGCTCCCCGGCTCTCCCCGGACCCCTCACAGCTCGGTTTTCACCTTGTGCATCAGGTCCTTTTGGTCGATCTTGTCCAGGTCCTGGTACCAGCGGTTGTAGGCCAGCAGGGCCACGTTCTTGGCAGCCACCGCCATCACCTCCACCGAGCTGGCCGCCCACTCCAGGGCATTGAGGTGGAAGAGCTGGTCGTGGAGGGCGAAGCGTGGGAGGGTGCCGGGGGAGCCATACACGGGGTGGGCCCGCCACTCGGCGGTCTGCACCGAGTAGTAGGAGCGGAAGAGGGTCTTCAGCTGGGACCGGAGGAGGGGCTTGGGGGACTGGACACGCCAGACGGCGGCCTCCTGGGGCTGCTTCCGCCGGAAGTTGGCCGAGATGTTGACCGGACAGATGTTGTCCAGGGCGCAGAAGAAGTTGGGGTAGTCTGTGGTGAGGATGCTGGCGAAGGGGAAGAGCTTGGGGTCGGGGAAACCGAAGTAGGAAGAGTTGAGGTAGCCGTGGACCAAGGAGACCACGGTGGGCTGGAAAGAGCCCTGGGCAGCATCGATGGGTGGGTCAAAGCCCTCAAAGGTGATGGAGCTGCTGCTGTTATCCAGGTGCAGGGGCGTGGCGATGACCACTATGTCATAGAAGTCAGACCCGTTGCCCACCTCGTTCTCGTACTCCACATAGTACAAGGGTTTCCCTTCTGGAAGGAGAGATAATAGAGCACAAAAGTCAATTTACTTCTCGCCACTACCCATTGATGTCCACCTGGGGCCCAGAGTTGAGAGTACGAGGCTTTGGGTGTAGCAGGACCCTCCGGATGCTGGGTCCTGGGCTTTCCACACTGGTGTGGCTGC
Source organism: Mustela lutreola (assembly GCF_030435805.1). Lineage (NCBI taxonomy): Eukaryota > Metazoa > Chordata > Mammalia > Carnivora > Mustelidae > Mustela > Mustela lutreola. The sequence continues at coordinate 41,394,554 of NC_081294.1, read as the reverse complement.
AGAGGAAGCACTGGACTGGGAGTCAGGAGTCTGGAGCTTTTGCTCTAGCTCTGCGGCTCAGTCGCTGGAGGGACTGGGGCAAGGCTGAGGCTCAAAGTTAAATGAATGGGGCTGGCTGGAGGGGAGTCTCAGCCTTCTGAGACCCTGACATTAGAATCGGGACGACAGTGCCCTCTGGTGTCACTTGGCAGTGCTGGAGCTTCCCACCGGTTTTTTGGAACCAGTCGGCGGCCTTTCCCAGAGCAGGGTTTAGGGACAGGCTGGTGGAAGCACCCCTGGTCTAGGAAACAGAGTGGCCATGCACGCTGCTCTGCTCACTCACCCGTATTTTGCAGGGTCACAGAGGTCACTGTGGCGTGGATCACGTTGGCCTTGGTGAGCTTCAGCAGGCCAGAGCAAACCAGCTTGTTGCCTCCCTCCACAGACCACAGGCTGCCCTGGGCCCCAGCTAGTGACATGGCTCCTGGGAGGGGGGAGAGTGGCCAGTGGGTTCTCAGAATCACTGGGCTGTGAGGCTGCAGAGTCCAGCACCATCCTACCTGCTGGGCCTCCCCCCGTCAGGCCAAGAATCCCCCAACGCGGGCATGGAGAGACAACATATGCACAAATACAGCAAAAATTCACAAGGCTATCAACTGAAAACACGCTCAGTGCCAGGACCATGTATAAAAGATCACAGATGGTAAGATTCTGTTTGTACAGACTGCCCAGAAGTGGCAAATCCCTAGGAGCAGAGTGGATTTATGGTTGCCCAGGGCTAGAAGGCGGCGGGTTGTCCAGGAGGTGATGGCCACAGGTATGTAGGATTCTGGAGGCATTGAGAATACTCTAAAATTGATTGTGGTAATGGATGCACAACTCAAATTCACTTTACATCGGTGAATTGGGGGCACCTGGCTGACTCAGTCAGTGGAAGGTGCGACTTGTGGTCTCAGGGTTGTGAGTTCGAGCTCTGCGCTGGGTTGTTGGGTATAGGGATTACTTAAAGATAAAATCTTTAAAAATACCAATGGGTCAATTGTGTGGTATATGAATTGTATTTTCAAGGATACACACAAGCTACTGGAAGAGTGAGCAGGAGAGCCTCGCTGAGGGGACACCTGGCGGGACCTCATGGCTGGAAGGGAGCCAGCCACGCCAGCAGCAAGAGGGATAGCATCCTGGACACTAGGAAGATGCTTGTCAAATATACACCTTTTCATTCATTTACTCAACAAAAATGGGCTGAGTGCCTCCACGGGTCCAGGCCCTTTTCTAAGGGTTGGGGGTACGTCGGTGAGCAAAGGAGACAGAGCTTCTTGCCCTTGGGAAGCTGACATTCTAGGGGGAAGAGACGAAAGAAGTAAATGATGCCGCCGGGTAGGGGACTGGCACTGCAGGGGGTGGGAGGAGGTGTCCATGGGACTGAAAGCTGGGTGATGGGACAGCGGCAATGAAAAGGAACATTTGCATAAAGACATTTTAGGGAATAAGAGTTTACCAGGACTGTGTCTCAGGGAAGAATGTTCCGGGTGGAGGAATGGCTGCCCAGAAGCTCCAAGGTAGGAGTGCATCTGGAATGCAGGAGACATGCAAAGGGGTCCAGAGTGGCTGGGCTGGGGGTAGGGAGCAGGGAGGTGGTGGGACCTGGACCATGGTGGCCTTGCAGGCCACTGGAACGACTCTTGGCTTTTATCTGAAGGCAAGTGGGAGCCCTTATAGACCTTACAACGTAGGTCAACCTAGGTCTGATCTGATGTGTCTTTGTTTTAAAAGGCTCAACCAGCTGATGTGTTAAGAATAGCCTGCAGGGGATGGGGCTGTCTGCTCAGCAGGGAGCCTGCTTCTCCTCATCTCTCTCTCTGTCTCTCTGCCTATTTGTGATCTGTCAAATAAATAAATAAAATCTTTAAAAAAAAAAAAAAAGAATAGCCTGCAGGGGGAAGGGGATGAGGAGTGGGGCAGGGGGGCCTGGCAGGAGACCTGCAGTAATCTGGGTGAGGGGTGCTGAGCTTGGACCAGGGAGGAAGCAATGCTGGGAAGCGGTCAGATTCTGGCTCTAAGTGGAAGGCAAAGCAGATTCCTTTGCTTCCCTTTTTTGTTTCCTTTCCTTCCTCTCCTCTTTCTTTCCCTCCTTCCCTCCCTTCCCTCCTTCCTTCCTTTGCAGATGAGATATGGTAAGTGATGGATATCGTATGTGATGGATATCAGAGAAGGCGCCCGTCCGGGTTTTGGCTGGGGCAATGGAAGGAGCTGTGGAAGACTCTCAGAGAGGCGGGCTTGAGGGGAAGGTCAAGAGCTCAGGTTTGGCCACCTTGGTGGCCACCACCAGGCCCACCAGTGGAGACGTAAGGGGAGCACTGGACACGTGAGTCTGCAGTCCTGAAGGGAGGTCTGGGCTGGAAGGCGTGCTTGGGAGTTGGTGGGTGGAAGTGGGAGTGGTTGAGACGCGGATCAAGGACTGAGCTTGCACCTTCCACGTTAGGAGGCGGGGAGGAGAGAAGGGCCCTGGCCTGAGCTGGAGGGTGGCAGGTTATGTACACGCCCGCTGGCCCCAGCAGGCCAGGTCCTGAAACCAGCCCCAGCAGGAGCGGTGGAAACACACTGGAACTAAGAGCTGAGCTTTGCTTCCACCATCTGAGAAATGGAGTGAACATCATTTCCTGGCAGCCTGGAGGGCCCATGCCAGAATCAAAGAGGGTTGAGGCAGGAATGTGCTTAGACAGCTGTACTGAGCCCGGTGGGTGTGGGGTTGACACTGGCGGGGAGTGGGGGTGGGGGTGGCAACCCATCCTGGGTGCTGTGGGCCAGGGAAGGGCAGGAGGCAGGCCAAGGGCAGAGGCTCACCAGCGAAGGCAGGCATTGCTGCAGACTGGCCATAGCTGGCCCGCAGGACAGCGGAGACGACATCGTCGATAAAGCGCTGAGTGACGCCCACTTGGAGCAGGGACTCGGCCACGGAGCGCTGGGTCATGTTGACGAAGGCAGACTCCCCCAGCGAGTAGAGCAGCTCCTCCACGCCCGAGAAAGCGTAACCATGGGCCTGGTACTTATAGATCCTGGAAGACACGCAGAGCTGGAGCCCGTGTGCCAGCTGACCAGCCAGCCCTGGCTCCCACCACCTGGGCGGCCCAGCAGGGCCGCCCTGCCTTTCCACAAGGAGGGTGAGAGAGGAGGCTGGTTTCTTGGCCTGTCTGCTGACGCTGGTGGGCCTCCCCCAACTATAGGGACAGTGCAGGGGGGCAGGGCAAACTGTCTGGAGCCCCACTAGACCTGGTTTCCCCACGGCGCTGCTAAAGGACAATTAAGGTGTCTGAACTGTCCTGCCTGAGGGTACAGTCCTCTTCTCACCCACAGGGGACTGCCAGGCAGGGGGCCACAGTCCACCCCCACTGTCACACTGCTCGCTTCAGCAGCATGTGCTCTGCGCTGGCTTCTAGGGCCATGGTGGACCCGGTGGGACTGGCCTCATACACCAGTGTTGTCATGTTTGGTGCTAGCCCAGCCTGGCCTCCCTCCCAGCCTCATCCGACAGGGCTCCCCTGCACCCCAGCGGGCTCCCGTCTCGCCCCTCCACAGCAGCCCCAGTCTCAGGGACTGACTAGCTGATGGAGTTCTGGAGGCACTAGACTTTGAAATGCTGCCTCTACCTGGGCTGCTTTGTCAACGTGCTGAGTCTGGTCATAATGGGACATCCAGATGGAGTTCCTCTCCATGAAAGAAAATCAGCATTGTAGGTTTGAGTAAAATGGACAAGGGGGAAAGACGTCAGAAGGGTAAGGACATTACGTCTGGGGGATTCCTGGTAAGTAACAGGTAGGGATGCCATGAAGGGCATAGGTGTGGAGGTGAGAAGGGGGGCAAAGCACAAGGAGGCCGGGAGGCCATCCTGAATGTCTGCCTCTGGGCCAGGAAGCAAGGAGGCCCCTCAGGGGAGAGCTGGCGTGCCAGGTGGCGAGTGGGTGAACGGTGAGAAGCAGACACAGTGACATCGGACCACTTGTCCTCATCATATGAAGGAGTCGGGGAGGAGGCTAGGGCCCAAGGAGGAGGGAAGTGGTGAAAAAGGAGTTTGTTCTACATGGGAAAACCGGGGGTCAGTTGGGCTTAGAAGGGCACAGCCTGCCGCTGTAAAAGGCCTCTAGATGTGCTTCATTTGGCTTATTTCTAAGATGAATTGGTTACATATACTGAAAAACCAGGAGATTTCACACATCACTCTGGATTTCTGGCATCTTCTAGAAAACCGGAAGACCTAGCCACAGGAGATCGGCATTCCCACAGGGCAGAGTGCTAGCCACCCCCTTCAGACAGGGCCCTGCTCTTCGGGGCAGCCCACTGCCCGCTCTCCTCTCCCACCAGCTGCCTCCACTTCCGCACACGCCGGGGGTGTCCTTGTAGGTGGTGGCGTTTGCAAGCCCCGCCTGGCGTACCTCATGAACTTCTCCATGACCTCCTCCACCCACATCTGCAGCCGCAGGAAGCTGATGCCGTAGTGCCACCAGAGGCGGAAGAGGTTCAGCAGGTACCAGTCTGTCTCCTCCAGCACGAAGTGCTCCCCGCTGAAGATGGCGCTCCTGCCCACCACCTCTCGCCGGTGCCTCAGGCCTGAGGGGACAGGCAGGAGCCCCTCAGATCCCTCTCAGAGCGCCCCTCACCCCCAGGAGATCTAGCAGTGCCTGAGCGACATTTAGGGTCCTCCTGAAGGATGCAAATGGACTGGCTCCGTTAAAGGGAAGAGCCAGCCTCTACGGTCTGCTCCTCTGTGCTGCTTGTTTGGAACAGTCAACACATGCCCAGAGAAGGCTAGTTGATAAAGATGTGAGATTTAAAGTAATGTACCAGTTTACAGTGGTTTTTTTGAACAGGGATGCACTCAGTCACAAGTGCAGGGAATTCAGCTGTCATCCTGGAATGGCCAGGGACTGACTGCTGGCTCTTGGATGGCAAGCCCCAGCTCCAAGACCATCTGGGCAGAGTCCCGGCTCTTTTCAACCGTCCACACGCGACAGCCTACAGAGCACCGGGACTTCAGCATCTCGCTTCATCCTTTCTCAGCCTGGGAAGAGGCAGAACAGGTGACAGCAGCCCCCAGTTAAAGATGTAGAAACCGAGGCTTAGCTTCTAGGACCTGCCCCAAGTCACAGGCTTCTGTTTCTTCCCCCCCATTCCTGTCCCTGAGCCACCAAGTTCCCCATTGCGGAGGCCACATTCCTTCGGCATCCTTCCAGAGATTTTCTGCCAACACTCCTAAGGATGGGTATAGCCAGGAGTCACTCCTCCTCCGCCCCCACATACTATCTGCAGCTCTGCATCCTACTGATACGCTGTGTCTCTGCAAGTGCTCTACACTAGGCCTGAAGGACTTCCCCAGTCTGGCTGCTGTGCACTTCAACAGTATTTACTCTCAGATCCCAGTGGGGGGCGGGGCAGGTGGGATGTTTTCAACCATCTGCTACCTCCAGCAACGCTGTGATGAGTAACTGTGTGTGTTTGCCACTTAGCTCTCTTTAGTACACCTGGTCCCTTCTGAGAAGCAGAGCTTGTGTGTCAAACAGGGTTGACTGCTGGGGTTGAATTCGGCTCTTACTCCTTGTGGGGCCGCAGCAAAGGTGTGGAAACCCTCTGAGCCTTCCTTTCCTCAGGAGACCTAACACCTGCCTTACAGGAGGGTGGCTGGGTAGGGAGGACGGAATGCCTACATCCCACCTGGAAGGATGCCAGGTACCTGGCAAGCACACAGCACATGGAAGACATTATAATTATGGCTACCGAGAGGCAGCAAGTCAAAAGGGAAAGAAACTGGCTTGGGTTCTAATCCCCGCTCTGCAACTAACTCACTGTGTAACCTCAGGCAAGTTCCTTCCCCTCTCTGGTCTCAGATGCTCCATCTGTAAAACGAGGAGATGGGGCTACATGACCCTCTGGCCCTGACCTCCAGGGCCATCTGGGAAAAGCCCAGTGGTTGCCACCAGCCCTGGGCAAGACACACGGGGGGTGGGGTGGGGGGAGAGGACTTTGGTGCAACGCACTCACCCAGCTGCTTGACGAAGTCCTGCATGTGCAGGCTCAGGGAGTGGAAGGAGGCGGCCCCACTCTCATAGTGCTGCTTGTTGACGGAGATGGTGGCCAGGCGGCCACCCACAGTCCCCTTCTCAAATACGTCGATCTGTACCCGGGGCCCGAAGTGTTGCTGGAGGAAATGGGCTACGGCGGAGCCCCCGATTCCGGCCCCAACCACGGCTGTCAGCAGGCCAGGGCGGCAGAGAGGGGAGAGACAGTGCAGGGGGTGGTAAGGCCGCAGGTCCCACGCTGACACCCCCTGGGAGGTGGTTCCCAGGCCCCTGCATTTCATCTACTTATCACCTCTCAAAAAGGAAATCTGCAGGCTGGTTTTTTAGTAAAGCTATTTGCAGAGAGCAAAGGACAACCTGAAAATTGTCACCTACTGTAACGCTCATTTTATAATGAAAAAGACACGTTAGCAGGAAAGAATCTCAACATTCTGGATGATCATGTAAAGAGAATACATTTAGTTTTATACAAACTCACTACATTGTCCCTATTTTTATTTCATTCTGAATTGGTGAAAACCTGGTCACTGCAGGTACTGTTAGGCAAGATCAGTGTTTGGAAAGGACTCCTTAATCCAGGGGTCAGCAAACTATAGCCTGCGGGCCAATTCTAGGCCACAACTGTTTTTGCAAACAGAGTTCTACTGGGACACCCTCCTTCTGGAGCCTACTTATGGCTGCTTTCACACTACGGTGGCAGAGAAGAGTACTTGCCACAGAGACCCTATGGCCTGCAAAGCCTCAGGTGTTTACTCCCTGGCCCTTTACTGAAGAAGTCCGCCAACCCTTGGTCTAGGGCAACCTACCACCTGACACTTTAATCACTTCTACATTTGCTGTTTGCCAAGACTGGAATGTACCCTGGGACGGGCCTCTCACTACTGTGCAGGGCACCCTATGCCGGTTTGGACTCTTGTTCTAAAGTTTCAGCTTTGATGTCTTTGGGGATCTCATCATCTACTGTCTTCACTGTGCCTCCTGCTTTCCTGCTATTTGTAAACTTGGTTTATAAGCCGTGGGTGCTCTCATCCAAGTCACTGGTAAAATGTTTCACTGGCAATGTGGGCTCTGTGGGTTACCAGGCACCACTGTCCAGACAGCCTAATCTAGATACTCATAACAGCACTGTGCCAAGACAGCAGGGCAGCTATGGAGCTACTGAACTGGACAGCCACACCTCCCACAATTTGGGACCCAGCCTTCCTCCCATCTGGCAGTCTGTTTAAATAGAAAAGGAGGTAAATTTGGCGTTGATTTTTCCTTCCCAGATCCCTGTTGGACCCATGACAGACCGCCTAGGTCCTGTCAAGAAGGCAAAGGTCTTTTTGATCTGGCCTCCATTTACTTGGGCACTCCCTGCCCCACCTCCACCTCTCCCCCTTATTTGCCTCGACTTCTTTGGCTGTGGAGCCCATGACTTTGCTCTCTCACACTTGTGTTTTGGCCTATGTTGCTTCCTTTTTTGGGAACGCTGTCACCTTTTGCCTCGCTGCTTCTAGGGCCGCCGCATGCAATTAAAGTTTTGCTTGCCTCACTCACCTAAGACAAGTCAGGTGTCACTCCCACATATTCCTCCAGCACATGCTCCTTCCCCAGGGCCTTATTCTTGCACACTATCCTTCACTGGTCCATTTAAGGACTGAGAGCAGCTCCCTAGGCCCCCCAGACCCTGGCAGGCAGTAAAGCTAAGTATTTGTTGCATCTTGGAAAAACAAAACAAAAAACAAACAAACAAACAAAAAAAAAACCAAACACTTCCTCCTTTTCAGTGTTTACAAAGCCATTTCTAAGAGTGCCCTTAACCTTTTTCAACCAGTGCGCATCCTTCCTGTCTGTGACAGAGCCCCAAGATATCCATTTTTCAGAGGAACTAATATCATGAGGCCTCAAAGCTGCCCACAGGGCTCTGGGGAAGCAGAAGAGCTCACCTCATTGAGAAGCAGCGCATTCAATGCCCACAAACCGACACCCACTCCCTGGTCCATGATAAGACACGGTAGGGCCCAAGAAAATCAAGCATGGCTTTTGTCCTCCTGAGCTCAGGCAGGGAGTGGGCAGACAGATTCGAGCACTGCAAGCTATGACAACGTGTGACCCGTGCGACAACAGGGTTCCTGGGAATCCTGAGGAGGAAGCAACGTATTGTGCATGAGCACATGGAGACACAGGCCTCGCAGGGGAAGTAACGTCTGACCAGGGCCCTGGAGGACGATCGGCTTTGCCTGGCAGCAGAAGCACATTCTCCCTGGAGAGAACAGCACGAACAGGGTGGTGTGTGGAACTGTGGGGGTGGGGGTAAAGAGTCCAATGTCACACAGAGGTATTCAGATTTGACCCTGCAGCAGTCTGGGGGTGAAGCCATCCTCACAGGAAAGCTCCACAATCTCATGTGTAGAATCCAAACCACCAAGATGAGGACAATCAGAAAAGCTACCAAGCATCTTGGCATTGCCAAGTGTCCTGCCCCGGGTGACCACTGGGCCAGGTAGGCAGGGACCTGGCAGGCAACCAGCCATGTACTGCTGGAAACAGGAGTGCTGGGAGGAGGCCCTGCCCCTTCCCAGGGGCTAGTGTGAAATGTCTTGCCTGGTTCCCCATTTTTTGGGAGATGAAAGGAGTGCCCTGCCTTTCCAGACAGAGGGTGCCTAACTTCCCCATCCTTCGGAGTCAAAATCCACCTTCTCCCTGAGGTCTTCTCTGTCTGCTCTAGCTCTCAGGATTCTCTCTCCCCTGAAAACCCTAGACTCTCAGTCCCAAACTGATTTCTGGCAGGCTCATCTGTCTTAACCCTTTATGGGCTGAGCTGCAGTTTTGTAATCCAAAGAAGCCTTAGCACTGTACTAGCCCAATAAGTCTGTGGTGCTTTCAAGGGACAGGTTTCCCTGCCAATAAGGGGGCAGAGAGGGCAACTTAGTGGAGTGGGGACTCTGTCCCTCGACAGATGCTAGAAGACTAGCATCTCTGCCTCTGGGAATTTTATATGTGAGGGACTGGAATATCGTTAAGAGCCCTGTCGAGTTAAAATTGACAATTGTCAATAGAAAGAGCAAACAAATATGGAGCTCTCGTCAATGAGATGCAGGAAGAAGTATTTAGCAAATGTCCTGATGCCTGCAGTTTATTTTGAAAGGCATTAAGATGTAAGTTGAATTCATGGAGGGAGGGGAAGATAGTTATGTAATAATGCAAGTACAGGAGCAGTTTGCTAAGGGCAGAATCTAGGTGGTGAGTACACAGTTGACCACTGTGTATCCAGTTCTTTCAACTCTGCTGTACATCTGAAAATTCTGTAAATAAAATATTTTAATAAAACCCAAGATGACTGCTGTTAAAAGTTCTCCACTGTCATTCAGCAAATTGATCTCCAGCAGACATTCCTGCTTTCTCTCTCCTATTCTCTCTGAGGTTTTGGCTTAGATGTTCCTTCTAGGAAGCCCTCCAGAGCCCTCCCGGAGCCTGGAAGATGGACGAAGTGCTCTTCCCATCGGGGTACCTTCTCAGCCTTACCACTGACTTCCCTGTATTGTGCAGTCTCGCCTCCAGACAGGAACTATGGAGCACTGTGCCTGCTTCACAGACGGCCCTCAATAAACCTTTATGAATGACATCACCCAGTCCCGGGCCTCTCTGTCAGCCATCGGGGCACCTGGCAAAGAGCCAGGTCCACCGCAGATGCTCAATGCTCCTGGCCCTTCTGGTGAGATCAGTGGCCAGTTCGGTCCCAAGCCTCTTTTCCGCCCCAGGCAGCCGTCGCCACAAGCCCATGCCGTCCGGCATCAGCACCTTGCCTCCCACCGGTCCCCTTCCTCGCCCAGTCTCAGTCCCTCGCCTCTTCTCCAGCCCGTTCCTCTCCCGAAGACCCCTCCCTCGCCCAGCTTCCTTCCCCTTCCCCCACCCGGTAGCTGCCGGCTACGATCCCTTTTCCCTCACAGCCCTCCCCCGCGCATCCCCCCACCCCGTCCTTCCCGCACCGATTTTGCTGGGCCGGGCGTCTCCGCCTGTGGCGGCGGCGGCCAGGAGCGCGGCCAGCGCGGCGAGGAGCCAGGCAGCGCGGGCCATGGCGGGCGGCGATCCGGACAGCACGCCGGCGCTCGGCGCTGGCGGGTTGGCGCTGGTCTCGCCGCCCCGCCCCGGCGCCCCACTGGCTGTTCCACCTTCAGCCCGGCGGGCCTCCGCCTCTCATTGGTCGAGCCGCCGTCTCTCTCCAGCACGAGGCGTTCATTAGCTGCATCCCTCTCGGGCAGGCTGGGTCGGTCGAGGCTTCCCCGTCCCGCCTCCTGGACGCGAGTTCTCCATTGGCTGGCTCGTCCTGCCCCCGCGCAGGTGTGCGCGCTCCGGGTGCTCAGCATCAGGACCAGGGCCGCGCCGAGGGGAGATCGACGGGAGAGGCGGGCGTCCTCGGTCCCAGTCCACCCCCTGCGGTTTCCTAGCTCTCTAACGGGTCGTCTCCGTGTCTGCTTCGGTTTCCCTTCTCTCCTGCTCCCTTTCTGGGTGGTTTTGACAGTCACGTGAGATCAGAGACTTGATACCGTCCGGCAGGATCTGCAAGCGCAGCAGATTGCTGACCAAGCGTGTGCAGGCGTGGGGGCGAGGCTCTCCCCTGCGCGCGCGTGGAAGCAAGGCCAGCTGCTTTCGAGACTGTTGTCACCGACGTGTACTTGCAGATTCTACAAGCACTTTGTGTCTCTGCCTTCTACTTAACCAAAAGAGAAGGGTTTCATCCAGTCTCTTCTCAGGGAGGAGAGGTAGGAAGGGAAGAGTAAGCTCCCATTTTCACCCTCAGAAAAGAAGAGCAGCTCAGTGCGGTTAGTTCATTACACGGCGAAGGACAGATTCCTCTGGCAGAAAATAAAGCTGGGCATGAGCTTCAGGATAAATAAGGAACACCCATATTTAATTTGGTCAGATGATGGCTAAGAGAAGAAACTGAAAGGATTCAGACGCTAGTAAAAGAGCATGTAGCTGAGATTCCAAGTCAGCTCTGAGTCACAGAAGGGCCAAGCTGGTTGCTAGTAAAGTAGTAGACAAACTATGCATTTCTTATGATCTTAAAAAATAATCTTTTTGGTAATGTTTATGTCAGAATGTAAAACTCCTTAAGTTCATTCCCTTGACTCAAGATAATTCCTTAAATTTTTTTGTTATATAAGCATTCATCAATTACTTTGTGCCAAGTTCTCTTATGCGCTGACTTAATCTGATTCTTGTAGCTTTTTGAAGGGTAAATTGTATTAACTCTAAAATTCCTCCTTTTCTCCCCCCAAACAAAAGGCCTCACATATTTATTACTGAACCAACCCACTGGTGCAGAAGCATAGGAACAGAGAAAAATCATTTTCCCAATAAAACATGTCTATCATTCAGGTAGTGGTAATGTTGACACTAGGAGACCAGGAGTGAAGCTGGGTGACTCTATTAGTTACCTATTGCTGCATAACAAACCACCTCAAAACTTAGTGGCTACAAGTAACAATCATTTACTTTGCCCATAAATCTGGGCTTTGGGCACGGCTCTGTGAGATCAACTCATTTCTGTTCCATATGGTGTTGGATGGGGGCTGTTCCACTAGGGGCTGGAGGATCCAATTTCTAAATGACTTGAGAGGCTGGCAAGATGGTGTTGGCTATCAGTTGAAATCTCAGCTAGGGCCTAGTTCCACTCCACAGGCTGTTTCAGTTTGCTGTCAATTGAAGGCTGAGTTGTTGTAAGGGTGAGCATCCAGAGATAGGATAGTTTGGGTCTGGAAACCAGCAGTCACTTCTACTACATTCTATTGGTCAACCACAAAGTCCAGATTCAAGGAGATTTGGAGCAATGTTTGAAACCTCCACAGCAAACTTGACCATGTGGATGGTCTGAGCGGATAGAAGTAAGAATATACTTCCTAGCACTGGGAATATGGGAAGCAATGGATTGGGGAGCCAGGATATTGAGACAAGATTAGAAGAGTAATGAAATCCAAGGCCGAACTGCTGAAAAGGCTGGCTCCAAAGAGGGAGGCTCCAGGAGGCTGGGTATTTGGCAGCCAGTTAAGCAGATGTATAGACAAAGCCAGGCAGAGCTTGACACGGACTCACGGAAGCTGAAGATCTGTGTAAGGCCACATGTCAGTGATCTGGCTGAGAGGATCAGAAATCCAGGAGTTCAAGTGACGTGACTGAAGCAGACAAGACAACTAGAACGAAGAAACAAGTGTAAGAAAATAAGGCAATGCCAGAGAGGAAGGCAAAAATATAAGTCCAGATCTAAGAAATACGTAAGTATCAGAATGAAGCAAGGCCAAGGAGGTAGGAGAACAGACAAGGTGTAGAATGAACGTCTACACCACATCCATTTGGCTGGGCTGCTGTGAGATCTCAAGGTACCTCTGCTGAGTGTTGACAAGATGGGTCAGGAGTCAATGAAGTGACAATAATGTCAATATACAGGCAGACAAAAACACTAAACACAGGAACTAGTTATGTCAATTCAGGTTTTATTGAAGTTGCTTCTGAATATTCTATTTCATCCTTAGTCTTCCCTATTTGATTTGCTTTAGTGTACAAGAACCTTTCTTCACTTATCAGATCCTTTGCCATGAAAGAGCACCAATTAACTTATCAGTATCAAACTAATTCCCTTATGACAGTGAAGAAAATCTGTGAAAGGTTTGTAGAATCCATGTATTAAAACACCAGGATCCCCTCATCAAGTGAGCCAAAGCTTCCTTACATATCTGCAGGCCTACAACATTTCACTTTACCAACAAGATTAAAGTAATGAAGAGCAGACACAATTTTCTTGCTCCTCCAGTCTGAAAGTGTGGATTTCTTGCATTACAGTTGAAACAACAACAACACACACACACAGAAAAAAACCAGAAGCTGGAAGGAAAATAAGTCACTGATAGATTAAATTACAATTTTTCTTTTTTTTTTTTTTTTAATAGAAGCACCACTTAAACAGTTTTCCCCTATGCCTAGACTTTAGACAGCTATTAAAAACATAGGCAAAATAACATGTATAATAGAAAGTAATAAAAATAAATATTTGAGGGCCTACTGTAGTAGACAATTTACACATTTCATTTAATCCTCACAATATTGTGAGGGAATTATAATCATTGTACAAACAAGGAAGTAGGCTCAGAAGGGTGAAATGACTGGGGCCCCAGATCACACAGGTGACTGGGCTGGGATTTATGTTCAAGTCTATGCCTCCACAGCCTATTCTCTGTTATGCTGCTCTGGCTCTCAAAAGCCTAACTTTTGAGATTCTTATCATTATAGCTCCATCTTCTAAATTTACACTTTTAAGTCTGCATAACTACTGAATAATAAAAACATAAAATTATTCTTAATCTACTTTCTAAAACAGGAGGTTGCAAGGAATATTAGAAGACTCTTCAAGTACTCGAACATTTCATACCTAAAACTATGGTTGTTCTAATTCACTGATGACGACAGCTAGTAATTCAAGTAACACATAGGTAATTGGCTCCTTTTCTTGTTGTCACCATCTGTCAATCTCAAAGGAATGAAGGCAAAAAAAAGACAAATTCCTATTGTGAAATCTGACTGCACATTAAATTTACAGTATGCACTTACTGGAAAGTCCAAAGAGGTTTTGGTTTTAAAATCTTACCACCAGTGTTTCGTTTGCTTCTTAATAGCACTTTTTTTTTTTTTTTTTGAGTATCTAATTCTGGTGGAGATGGCAGGGCCCACTGGGGGATGGTTTTATTGATACATATGTGGAGTGTGCTGGAACTATCTATGATGTCTAAGAGGGTAACTTGTAACACTCCACAGAATGGGGTCATAAAATTCCAGTAGAAACGGATCTACTTTATGGATAACTAATTTAAAAAGCCTGAACCTACCTATGCAAGCTGGATGTCTAATAATCTTTGTCCGCTGGGGACACATTTGCATGTTCATTACAGAACTGCTGGATCTTAAATGATTAAAGATAATATCTAGTTGTTCCTTATTCAAGTTCTCACTGAAATGTAGTTTACTAGTTTCAGACATTTTGAGTCCGGTCCTAAAAAAACGTCTTCATGCTTAAGAAGCTGAAAGGGGGGAGATGAGCTCATCACTAAGGCCTCTTCTAACATTAAAATCTCCGTAACTGACCTCCTTTCTAAAGTTCGATTGATAGGTCATTCACTTGCTCCTTTATTGAACAAATCTTTACAGAACACCAGCCATAAGCAAGACTGAAAAAAATAAAAAATAAACATATAAACAAATAAACAGCTAGATGTTAATATATGTAATATAAGGCAGATACAAAAACTGGAAAATAAAGCTTATCAGCATGAGAGGTAGTGATTTGTGAGTACCAAATTAAAAAAAAAAAATCAGCATTAACTAAATGAAATGAGAAATCGTAGGAACCTAACATTTTTGCCCTGAACCCCTGCATAATCTAATAAAGGATGATGGCAAATTTGACAAAGTGGAAGATTTAGGGGCTAGTGGAGAGAAAAGCTGTAGGTAAATTACCTACACAGACTGATTTGGGTCACTAGCTATTGGTGCTGCCTTGGTTTCCCTGAAATGATTATATACCTAGGGAGGCTGAAAATAATTGTAAGGTAACCCAGGAAAGCACAAGGTTTCTTGGTCATATTTGCTTGAAAGGAACCTGGTATCTTGAATTTCTTGATACTCCCTGCCTTCCAAGTCTTGCCTGGGCCTTAATTAGCCCTTGTAAATGGGTCAATGAGTGTGAATATACCTGGCGGGGGCTACAAGGACAAAAGATGGCTAAAAGGAAAATAGTAAAAAGGGGAAGTCCTAAAAATCTAGGTGTATAAAAACCAACCCAAATGATCTAAATTCATGTAACCTAAAGCTTTATCATCTAAGTACCCAGATGTTGAACCAATCCCTACCATCTCCTTTCCCCATGAAATACAAGATTCCTGTTGTAGGGACCATTAGAAAGAAACATTCAGTTGAAAATACATAAACATATACTCATTTCCACTTTTAAAAAGATTTTCAATTGACAGTCATCAGAGTACCAATTTTAAAATAATTTTCTTAAACATATTTGGACAAAGGCCATAGGATCACTTGTCACATTGTTCAAATGCCCAATGGCAAGACTTCTGATGAGACCAAATAGGTCACATTCATCAGCAGAGTATCTTAGAAATAAAGCCAATATGACTAAATCCAAAACAGATTACATGAAGTACCTCATGTACAATACGAACCTAGTTTAATAAATAAAGGAAACACAGGTGGCTGTACTCTGGGAGAACATTCAGTTCTTCATGGCCCATTCATAGTCTTCTCTGAGACTCCACTGCCACTTCCACCCTGGCAAGTCTAATGGTTCGGCCGTGAAGCTTGTAGCCATCTTGCCTTACTAATGCCACGGTGCCAGGCTGTACCCCAACACCTGCTGGCACATGACAGATGAGTTCATGCTCATGAGGGTCATATTTGTCACCAATGGGTGTCATCTTCTCTAGGCCATGTTTGGCAAATACACTTTTCAGCTTTGCTTCTAAAAGTGATAACCCTCGGAAGATCTTCTCCAAAGTGAGCTTCTGGTCCCCAGACTCTGTTTCTTCAGAAATGTACTCTGTAGTCTTCTCCAAAATGTCTGCCACTTCTACCAAGTCCTTACAGAAACTCTGAATTCCTAGAGAAACCAGACACTTTTATTGTTTGTGAAGAAAAATCACTTTGCTCCTAGGGGAGGAGTATGGGGAATGCCTAGGGGAGTGGCGAGTATACTGGATACCCCAGGAAGTGGGAAGACTGACGCACAGGACCCAGGGATCGTCATCAATGATTACCACCTTAATCCAACTGACAAATCAGGGTTTCTCTTGGAAGGCATATGACTGGGAAGCCTATTAGGAAAAGGGGAAGACGGTTAGAACCTAAGGACTAGGTAAGGCTGAATGCAGGATGTCAGAAACCCGTGCTTTAAAAACTCAATCATTAGGTGCCTGGGTGGTTCAGCTGGTTGAGCAACTGCCATCAGCTTAGGTCATGATCCTAAGCTGGGTCCAGGATTGGGTCCCACATTGGGCTCCCTGCTCAGCTGGGGGTCTGCTTCTCCCTCTGACCTTCCCCCTTCTCATGCTTGCTCTCATTCTCCCTCTCTAATAAATACATAAAATCTTAAAAAAAAAAAAAACAACAAAAAAAACGGGATCATTGTTTCTTGTATTTTTATGGCTATTCACTTTTAGTACTGACTTATGTACAGTTTTGAAAATTCTTGTATGTCTTAATTTTGCTAAGACATGCACTCTCAATAGGGATAAGATATTGGTATTTCATGGGGTAGGGGGCAGTAATACAGAAGTTAGTTGAGAACACCATGCTAAGGGAGATTCAGGAAGGTTTATTCTTGAGGACTGGTTCAACCGGGGTAGGGAAGTAATATGCTCCATAGAGGAGGTGAGTCTCCAACTGCCTGCTCCAAAGTTACACATATATGTACATACATATACTTGCTGGAGATGGGCCACAAAACTTCTAAAATCTTTTTAGTTTTATGAACTGTTCTAAAAGTAAACTCAATTGTTGAGTAATCTCATTACTCCCAATGTAGCATCTTGATTGTTCTTACAGAAATGTTAAGAATGTCATCATTATAGATATCGATGGTAACAGCAAAGCCCTGGTGGGAACTAGTGAACGATGAAGGACTTTGTTCATCTGGTTTTAATCCAGGGACAGTTTTTAAAAAAAGATTTTATTTATTCATGGTGGGGGGGGAGTGCACCCATGAGTGGGATGAGGGACAGAGGGAGAAGGAGAAGCAGACTCCCTGCTAAGCAGGAAGCCTGATGTGGGGTCTGATCCCAGGACCACGGGATCATGACCTGAGCCGAAGTCAGTCACTTAACTGATTCTGGGCACCCCAATCCAAGGACAGTTTTAAGGCTATGCATCAAAATAGGGAGCCACCTTAACTGTATTCAGAGGTAAAAAGGAAGATCATCCACAGGGAGGCAATAAAAGAGATGACAGAGAAGAAATTTCCTAGACTGGCTGCCTAGATTCTGGAAGGAACAACTGACAGAGGTAGGAATTCTATCTTTAACTTCTGGGTGACAGAGTCCATTTATAGCATCTTGAGCAAACAAGTGTAATAGGATTCAAATTAGTCTAATAATAATGTACATAATGGATTTGGGGTGCCAGGGCATGACAGATGGGCAGGAAGAGAAGATATCAGAAGAAACAGAAGAACCAAGTGAAGGAATGCTGGTATAATGTGGGAGAGATCTGGTGTGGGAGAGGAGGTCAAGGAGAAGAAAGAGCAAAACCAGCAGGCATCTCCAGGGAACCAGACCTGGTGTGAACGAAGTTCCACGAGATACCTTCCCCACCTCTACTGGGGATGGTGGCCATAAATATTAATGGCTATTAATGTAATCAGCTGAAAAAGTAGAAAAGATTTGCCTCAGGCTTGAGAAGTATACTGATTAGATCAAAACTCCACCCAAGAGACAAGAATGTCTCATAAAGATCAACCAGGGAGTACTAAAGGCAGATTCTCCTGGCTACTAAAAGAAGACATATACTCCAACAGAATTTTGAAAGCGGCAGGCTTCTGGGCAGACTTGTACATTGCCATGGTACAAAGAACCCTGACTTCTGTCCAGTCAAGTTGTATGAATTTGGGTAAAAAGAAGCTCAGGTTCTCTTGTTTGTATAGTGAGTGGTTCAGTCTCTGATTCTATTCTAATTACTGTTACTTCAATAGGAAGTAGGTGTCTGAGCCATTTCTTGGGAGTGGGGGTGGGGGAGAATCTTTATGACCTGTTTAAGAGTAGATGAGTTACTGAGACAAAACCTTCCCTGGAAGGAGAGTCATCATGCTATATTACATATTAATTAAATAATAAAAGCTTTCTGTTTTTTTTTCTAACCCCATGCTCCCTGACCAATCTTCAATTTTTCAAAGTATTACTGGCCACTAAAAAGAAATGACTCAAGCAAATGACTTAAGTGGCATACTGCTAGACACATTTTGCTCTCTAAATGAATAAATTAAATTATCAAATTATTTTTGAGCTTAGCTAGTATTCTGTTCCTGGGAACCTTATCAATTCTTGAGGGAACTGATATAAGTGATATAACCCATCAAAGCCTGACTTCTAATAAGCCAATTTACCCTGCTCCCCTCAAGCAGGAAAGTCTTTCCCAGGTACCAAGCTGGTTTACTTGCTACACAATTCCTTGTAGCTCAAAGGTTAGCAAACTTTTCCTATTAAGAGCCATATAGTAAATATTTTAGGTTTTGTGAGATGAGGCAAAAATCAAGGATCTTATGCAGGTGATTATTTCTACAAATTTTTATTTTTACTTACTTACTTAATTAATTTAAAGATTTATTTATTTATTTACTTGACAGAGATCATAAGTAGGCAGAGAGGCAGGCAGAGAGAGAGGATGAAGCAGGCTTCCCGCGCTGAGCAGAGTGCCGGATTTGGGGCTGGATCCCAGGACCCTGGGATCATGACCGGGCCAAAGGCAGAGGCTTTAACCCACTGAGCCACCCAGGCACTCCAATTTCTACAAATTTTTAATAATAAAATTCAAAGCTATTTATGGACTTACACATAGGCTGTAGTTTGCAAAGCTCTGTCCTGACGGTTGGAAATAAGACATTAAAACTTGGATGAAACATCAGTAATACAATTTGGGGGTCAGTACTTAGCTGATATTGTAGCCCTGAAACGTGGTATCTCTAGCACTGAATGCAAAGCAGAAGGCTACGCCAAAGCACTGGGGCTGGACAGGACAGGAATGAAGTGAATTCTTTTTTTTTTTTTTGATTTTTATTTATTCATTTGACAGAGAGAAATCACAAGTAGATGGAGAGGCAGGCAGAGAGAGAGAGGGGGAAGCAGGCTCTCCGCCGAGCAGAGAGCCCGATGCGGGACTCGATCCCAGGACTCTGAGATCATGACCTGAGCCGAAGGCAGCGGCTTAACCCACTGAGCCACCCAGGCGCCCCTGAAGTGAATTCTATGCACAAACAGCAGATAAAATCCAGAGAACAGGGACTAGTGTGACATGGGGGAAAGAATAATAGACTGGGGGTCAGGAGCTAACGGACTTACGTCTCTATCTGTCACCAATTAACTTTTTCCAGCTCATTTGTAAAAGAAGACTGGACTACATACAATCCAAGGGCTACTGAAGCCCCTTCATTCTATGTGCAATGAAAGTATAATCCTCTTAACGAAACTGTGAGTAAGGCGAGTAATCACAGATCTGCCTTCTACCCTTCAATCTATTACTAACATTTACATGAAGACATTTGGAACGAGTTGTTGTGTGTTCAGAGAAATATCTGTGAAAGACTTTATTTTTTATTATTTTTTTTAAATGTGTGGACTTCAAATGTATATATATATTTAAGATTTTATTTTTAAGTAATCTCTACACCCAACGTGTGGCTCAAACACTTAACTAGAGATCAAGTTTCATGGTCCACTGACTAAGCCAGCCTGAAAGACTTCAAAGATTGAAAGACCAAGAAGATTATTCAGTCATCATTGAAAAAACAGATATGATCTAGTACAACTTCCAGAATTACCTGTTCCCATATAGTCTGGGGCTTTGTCTTTGAGTTATTTGCTAACTTATTAAGTTGTAAACACTGTTAGTAATGCAAGTGATTTTTGTCCACAGTAGTGAAAACTGTCTGGTGGAGACACAGTTGATTACTGCACTATGGTTACATACTAGTTTGCTCTACGAAGCAAATTTTAGTATTCCTGATTGCCCATGCGTCTCGCTCTTTGGATTTTCCTCTGAACATCTTAATGATTCACTTGTTTTTTAATGAGTTAAACAGAATTGGCTGCGTAAGCACTAGAATGTTAAGTGTACGTGCTTGAAAAATTAAGTAACAAAAGTTTTGGTCAAAACAAAGGCAAGTATTATTTTAGTAAATAGTTCACTTGGCAACATTCCCAATAAAAATCTCACAAGACATATGGCAAGAGTGGAAGGGCAGAGTAGGATTGGTTTAGGACCTAGATGTGTTTTTTACTATGTTCAGTTTGTAAGGATACTGTCAGTATCCTTAAACTAAAAGGTATTTTTTTTTTTCTTGAGAGAAAGAGAGAGAACACACCTGCACAAAAGGAGGGGAGGGGCAGAGGGAAAGAGAGAATCCCAAGCAGGCACCATGCCCAGTGCAGATCCCAACATGGGGCTCAACCTCCCAATGAAGATCATGACCAGAGCCAAAATCAAGAGTCTCATGCTTAACCAAATGAGCCACCCAGATGCCCCAAACTAAAAGGTAGTTTAATTTTTATCATGAATAAATCTCTCACCAAATATCTTGGCATCTTCTACACATCTCTGGGTTCGCCGCCTTATGTTTTCACCATCGGCTACCGCTCTCTGGTATCTCATCTGACACCAAAAGCAAAGTCAAAATGATCAGAAAATACATGCTTGCTAGTGGAAAAGAATTTTTTCTAAAAAGATTTTATTTATTTATTTGAGAAAGAATGAGAGAGAGAGAGAGAGAGAGAGAGAGAGAAAACACTCATGAGAGGGGGAAGGGTCAGAGGGAGAAGGAGACTCCCCGCTGAGCAGGGAGCCCGATGAGACACTGGATCCTGGAACTCCAGGATCATGACCTGAGCTGAAGGCAGTTGCTTAACCAACTGAGCCACCCACATTCCCAAGAAACATTTTTCCTTACTTTACAAACTTCAACCTTGTAATAGGTTTTTATAAAAAAAAAAAAAAAAAAAAAAGGAAAAATGAGGAGCCGCAGGAATCTTAGATCAGCTACTAGAAATCCCGCATCAAAGCAGGAACCTACTTTGTAGAGCAACCCCGATAGGCTGTCATTTAGCTTCCTACTCTGAAGACTTAACAAGGTGTTTTCAAGCTCATTATCTTGAGAGAAAGCTTCCTTTTTCACAGGCAGCCAATAATGCCACCCTCTTTCTTCCATTGAACTGAACTCCAGGACAACAAACAATAAGTTTTAAAAGTGTGTCTTCTATTTGAAGGCAGTTAGTTTAGCTCCTTTAATCTTTTCCTCTTTCATTCTTATAATCCTTGATTCCTTTAATTGCCTTCACAAGACATGCTTTCCTACCTCCTTACCATTCTGGGTAGTCTTGCTTTGGAACTAACTAATTACCGCCCTCAACACGTGTCTGTCAACCCTGGTAGGCAGAGTATGCCAGATGTAGTCTGACTAGCAGAGAACAGTGATAAGAGACACACTCATTCAACAAATATCTACAGAGCTTTTACTACATGCCAGGCCCTGGGCCTCCTCTGAAGCTACCACAACATTAGGTATGTAAGTACTGTGACAGCATGTTTTTAACGATGATAGACTACTTTGCCTAATAATACCTAGCAGGAGAGTAGAGATGGGGTGAGAGGTAAAGAGCCCACGAGAGGAAATTTAATTAAAAAAAAAAAAAAAACCGGACACAAAAACTGTGTGGATATATCAACCAGAGAGGGGATGTGAGGAACAGACAAAATCTACTCACTGTTAAGTCCTGGACTTCCTTCTCCAGTTTCACAGCTTTAAGCTTTAAGGCTCGTTCTGCAAGAGAGGGCCCAAGCTCATCGGGAGGGTCCTCAGAACTGCAGGCCTCACCAGCAGTTCTCTGGGTGGCAGTGCTGAAAGGACGCGGCCATCCCCTAAAGTGAGAGGGAGGGGGCACATGAAGAAATGCCATCACACAGAGCCAAACTGCTCGCGGTCACAGTAACACCACCAACACTTATAAAATATAAAGTTACTAAGTGTCAGACACCACTGTCAGGTTTTATGTAAATGATCTTTTCATCTCACAGTGTGTGAGAGAAATTATATTATCAATTTTTCTTTTAAAGATTTTATTGATTTATTTGAGACAGAACACGAGTGGTGGGAAGGGGCAGAGGGAGAGGGAGAAGGAGCGGGACGCCAGGACCCTGAGATCATGACCTGACCGGTAGGCAGACACTTAACCAACTGAGCCGCCCAGGCTTCCCTATCATCTCAATTTTATAAATGAGAAAACTGAAGCTCAGAGAGGCTTATGACTGGCATAGGACCACACAATCAGTATTGTGTTGAATCAGGATACTGAACACAAGGCAGCAGAAATAGCTAGAAGTGGGGACACAAAAGTCAGCAAGAGAAAACCGAGTTCTTATGCCCAGAACCAGCAGGGCAATATCAGAAGTGGGAAATCAAAACACAAAGCCATATATTTCTGATTCAATCCTTCATTTTACACATGGGGAAAATGAAGCCCAGTAAAGGGACTGTGTCAAACTGGAGTCAGGCCTAGAATTCTAAAGCTTTCTTGACCACAAGCTCCTAAGTTAGGCTCTTATGAAAGAGCACCTGTGTTAAGAGAAATCCTGACTTGGGAACTCACGTCTGTGTAAAATCAAGTCGGTTAAACACTTATAAAACACTATACGTTCCAGGCTATGAACTATAAACAGGTGAATAAAATGGATCTTTGTATTCAAACATGTTTGTAATCCAGAATTTCATACAGCTCAAATGTCTGACGTATAGTTGTTTACAAAGGAAGAACTTTAGAGCAGGGCCTACTTTACAAATCTTGGATTGTAGCAGATCTCACTCCTTCAAGGAAGTTTCCATTACTCTTTCTGGATTCTCATAACTTGAAGTAAAATCAACAAAATCAATCTGTGAGTACAAAAGGTCTTTAAAACAAATAATTTACTCATATGAACCGGCATACATCGAAGAGCAGTCATTGAGGTGACATCCATGCAAAGATTTAAAAGGGGTAAAAAATGTTTGCTTTTTGCAAGGGAGAGGGAACAGTCAGTAGAGAGCTATCGGCAAGATGACTTTTATGTCCTAGACTTTCCAGGCCAGCCCTGAACGCAGTTATTACAATCTGGTTTCAGACTGTAAAAGGTTCCACATTTCTGGTTCACAAAATATGGTCACCATAGATTTGGGGCAAATCACACAGGGTGAAATACCTCCTTCCTCCTCAACGAACAAACTACATTTATTCAACTGAAAGTAGGTCATAATACTACCAAGGGCCAGTTTAAAGAGAAAACGGCCAAAGCCCAAGTCTGAAGCGGAGAGTTGAGGCTGATCCCTTCAATTCCTTCTGCTCCAGAACTGGAGTGAGGGGAAATTTTATCAGAAGCTAACTTTTTTCTTCTAGTCACTTCCCTACACCACAAACTGCCAAAAAGACTTTTAAGCCCGAAACCCAGAATTCAACAGAATTCAATCTTGCACCCAGGTGCTAGGGTAGGGTGCTAGGTCAAGTGTGTATAAAAGGTGGCAAACAGTTTTGCGAGATTCCCAGATTCCCGCAGCTTAATTTACACTTCAGAAGTCCAACCTTACCCACCCCACAGTTCACTCATTTTTATTCTTTCTGAGGAACACACAGTCAAACACGGAGTCGCCCTGAGGATAATTAACGTTGTTCACTAATTAAAAGAGCCGATTCTAGAGCCCTGAATTTGGAAAAGTTACTGAACTTTCTTAAACCTCAGTTTTCTCGATTGAACCGGAGAAAAAAAAGAACTACCCATAAAGTTCTACAGTCGGCATGATAAGTAAACAAAAAAAGGTGCCGTAGCCGATGGTGAAGAGCAGCAAATGCAACTTCACAGACTCAGGTGGAAGAGCCGTTTGGAGACCAAGTCGACCGCCCTCCTTTTACCGAGAGGTAAAGTGAAGCCGAGATAATGTGGAAGGAACTGGCCTAGGGTCACTCAGGGAGTCGGCGGGGAGAATTCAATGTTAACTGCAGACACCCCAGACGGAGGAAAAGGGGCCCGGAGAGGTACATCCCCAATTCAGTCGATGCTCGGGGCTCAAGAGTTCCCACCTCCAAGGAACGTGATCTCGGCTCTTTCGTGGCCTGGCAAGGAAACGCAGCTGTGTGCCTCAGTTTCCTTATCTGTAAAATGGGGCCGTGAGTGCCGAATCGGGACAGCTGAGAGGTCTGGTGAGTCATCTCGCGCCCTCCAGCCCACAACCGCCCTTCCAGCTTGCTTGTCTCGCACTACCCTCAACCCGCGACCCGCGGCCTGCCTCGCTCACCTGCCTTCGGACGCGGCACTCGAGGCCAGAAGGCGTTGCACCAGCCGCCGGACCGCCCATACGGACCGCGCGGCCATATTCCCGATCTCAGCGGACGGAGGCAGCGCACGCGCAATTGCTCCAAATGACGAGATGCGCGAGATACCACGCTTCCCGGCAGCCTTCGCGGGCGCTCCCATTCCAGGACCCCGAACCTGTACGCCACACTTCCGGTTGTCCCTGGCGCGCGCGGTGCTCGTGCCTATCCGGTGTCCCCGACGAAATGCGACACTTCCGGTCCCCAGCGAGTTGGGTGCGCCGGGCGGGTTCCTGTGGCGGGAGTTAGGCTCCACGAAATCCGCGGGCACCAGAGGGGATCGCAGCTGTACCCTCAAGTAGGTTACGTGAAATCGTAAACAATAAGTGAATGCAGACGCGACTTAAAGTCAAAATATGACCGGTGTTTAACTAGGGCCGCGGTGCCGCGGAAGCCTAGAATACGTTGTGGCCGAGTGTCGGCAGTTTTCGCAGAGGAGACAATTGACAGAAAGCTGAAGAATGAGTAGATGAAAGGAGGAGGAAAGTAGTTCAGGTAGAGGTAAACAGCATCTGCAAAATCCCAGTCAAGCGGGAGAGTGTATTTCGAGTAAGGCGCCGACCTATTGGAGGGAACGGGGGCCGGCAACACAACACAATGAGCGGAACGGGTCCCGCGAGGGGTTTGAAAAAACTTAAAGCCCGACTCCGCCATTACTTTTTTACCTGCTTTTTTGTTCCAGTTCCCTTGTTTTCTGACTTCGCTATTTTTTTTTAAATGTGTGTTTTCTCACTATGTGAGCTCCATTAGGGCAGAGATTAGTCGGTTATTGCCAATGAACGATGGAACAGTTTCCTAATGTAGTACCCCAATTTTTTTGCTCCATGAACGTGAGTCTTACTGATTGCAATGCGAACATGTTACAAAACCTTTACATGTTTAACGGGTCGCTTTGACTCCTGCAAAGAGGCAGGGAGACAGGCTGTCGTACTAGTCCACGCAAGGGGAGGACTGTACTCTGTCCTGGAGACCCCTTGAAGATCTTTGTAACACCCTACCTAAAGTAGCTACTATTTTAGGTGTGTCCTGCAATTTCTATTTCCATATTTGTATTTTGTTTTGTTTTCTTTTTGTTCTCCCAACTAGAGTTTGAGCAAGAGGGTGTCTGTCTTGTTCACAGTGGTTATTTCTGACATCTAGTACAGTAGGTAGGTATCCATAGTAGGTCCTTAACGAATATATGTTGAATGAATTAATGGTTGATGTCAGTGGAGATAGGATGAAGTGGATGAATTGTAGAGAGATTTAGTGTGGAAATCTGTCAGGAAGTGAGGGTAGATTGACGATTGGGGTTGAGGGCACTTGGAATTGCCAGACTAGTTCCTCCCTAAGGTTAAAAATAAATAAATAAATAAATAAATAAATAAATATATTTTTTTAAAGAAATGGGAAGTGTGTTCTCATTCTAAATCCTCACTGTAGCATGGCTTACTTACACTGTAGCTATTTGGGTCAGGTTTTCTCTCTACTTGTCTGTGAGTTCCCTGAGGCCAGAGCTGGAGACTTTTGCATCTTTTAATTCTATCCAAGGCCCAGTCCAAATGTGTTGTAACCAACACCTGATGTTTTCTTTTGGCCTCGGGAGAAGAGCAACATGGGTTAAGGAGGGATTATGATCCACTTTTACATATATGAAAAGTGAGGCTCAGAGAGGTTGGTACATCTGCTCAGGGTCCCCCACTGAGGATTCAGGGACACCAGAAATCCCAATAGTCCCAACACTTGGCAGTGTCGGAAAGGATGGAGCTTCAAATCCCCCTAGACCCATGAGTCTATACCTTGAAAACAAAACAAACAAGGCATTTTAACAGATGAGGACTGGCATCTATGCTTTAGCCATTTTGTTTGCACTTCTCTTAGCTAAATAGTCTATACCAAATGTGCTGCATATGTACATCTTTCATTAGTCTGTTTATGAAGTGCTAGTGTTCTTCTGAATGCTGCAGTGCAAGACGGGTGGTGGGGTAAGATGTGGATGAAATGGAACTTTGGACTAAGAGGAAGGGCGGCTGGCTCCATCACCTACTAACTGGGTCGTGTGAGTTACATAACCACTTTGGGTCGTGCAAGTTACATAACCGCCCTGGACTTCAGTTTCCCAAACTAAAAACTGGGTAATAGAGCCTGTGTCACAGAGTTTTAGGGAAAATGTCTGGGAAAGTGATTAGCAGTTAGCACCAGGACTGGCTATGCAATTTAAAGGGCAAAAGGGAAATGTGATGCCCCTTGTTCAAAAATTACTAAGAGGGTTAATAGCAGAGCCCTAAACCAAGGTCAGGGCCCCACTAATCTTTGTGACTGCACAGGTTGCGTGCCTGTGAACTTTGGCTAACGCAGTACCTGATTCGTGGAGTGCTCACTGTACCCCCTCTCCAGTATTCCCAAGGTCTTTCAGTGGGGAAAAATGCTCAACTGCAGAATAACCGCATGAGAAAGAATACACACCGAGGACAGAGTTGGGGTGTTGGGTGTCGTTCCAGGATCCACATTTTTAAAAAAAGAACATTAACAATGTAGATTATGTGAGCTCCTTTTTCATTGAAGATAAGTGGAATCTGGATGAAAACTGTCAGTTATGGATTAGTTGCTTTTTAGCTTTTTGATGGCTGTGATTATCATATAAACATCATTTCTTCAGTGGAAAGAACACAGGGTTTTTAGTCAGACGTTTCTTATCTAGCTAATAATAAGGGCCACTATTGACTGAGCATTTCCTCTTTCTCAGACGGTGCAAGATGCTTCCCCTGTGCTATCTCACTGAATTTCCCCAATAGTCTTGGGGGTGGGGGGAGGAAATGGAACTGTTAACCTGGGTTTTGTAGATAAAGAAAAGAATGAGAGGTCAGGTGACTTTCCCAGACTTAACCAGCTGGGCAGTGGCAGAGGTGAGGCTCAAATCCAACTCTGGATCCAGGCTCACAGGCCCTAAGTCTCTTCCTCTGCCACGGACCAGCTAGGTGATTTTGGTCAGGCTATTTTCCCTGCTCTGGTCCTCAGCTACCTTAAAGAGTGGTAAAGTTTGGATAAGGCAGAAGTATGTAAAACCGTAGGTAGGGTAAAGTGTCCAAAGGTTATTGTGTGTGTGTGTGTGTGTGTGTGTGTGTGTGTGTGTCTGTGTTTCTCTCTCTGGAGCTAGCCTTTGAGCTCTTAACAGTTAACTGGTTTTATCTTTTTTTGGAAGGAGATATAAAGACCTAAAAAACTAAAAAGTGTCTACAGTGTTGAGAAAGCAGTGAATGGCAGAGTAAGGAGACTGCCCAAGACTTGAAGTCCTGCTCCCCTATAAAAGTATCAAGTGTTAGTAAAAAGCACTCCCGGCAGAAATGAGCCACCATCCTTTGATTCTCCGTGATAGTTTTCCTTGACAGCAGGTACAGAAGTGCAGACTGGAGAGCCTTTAAGTGCAAACTCAGGATAAAGACATACAGAGCGTCACTTGGTTCTCTAGCCCTAGCTCCTGGAGCCCGAGTGTCAAATGAAATAGGTAAAGGACTTTACTGGCTACAAATGACCCCACCCTACAATTCCTGCACCATACTGTGGACATTAGGAATCCATGTTCCTGTCACTATCACTGTGGGCTGAAAACAAGTCCCCGGCTGAGCCTCCCCTCGCCTGCTGCATAGCAGACCTCTAATTTGAAAGCACCTCAAATGCAGGGTTCTGGTAGCCGCACCCACCCAGCTCTGAAGCACAGAAGGAATGACTGCAGAATTTGTGTGTTGTCTGTAGCTTTTGTTCACGTTCACGCAGGCAGGGAGATTCTATTGATTTTTCAGCCTCTTTATGTTGCCCAGAGGTTGTCAGTGATGCCCCACATGAATCCACTTGGCACAAGTGTGATCAGATGATCAAAGCTTGGCTCTTTGTACTGTACTACCTACTGATGCTTCAGCACTGTCTTCCTTTGCCCTATAGCCTGGGAGTGGGATGCTAGAATGGGATGGAATGGCTTATTCACGTGGGCTTTCATTTCTTCAGAAATGAGGGCAAAGACATTTAACAAAACCTTTACAGTGGTGCAGATTTCTGACTCCCTCCATCCCTGTTTTCCACCCTCTGGGAAGTTAAAAGGACGCCCTCCATGTCCTTCCTCCCTTCCATTTCTTCCCTCCCCGTTTCCCCTGTCATCATGCAAATCATGTAAAAGCTGGTCTTCTGGGTGCCCTGGAGAGGCTACTTCCAGTGGGGGCTACTTCCAGTGTCCTGGCATCTCCTTGTGAAAAAAGTGTTTCCAATACAATCTTGTATTTCCTTTGGAATGAAATCTTCATCCTCCTTCTAGGTCTTCTTCATTTCCCATTCCTGAAGTCCAGAAAGATAAGACAAATCAGGTTGCTGAACATTCTAGTGTGACTTACAGGATAAAAACATTCCACTGCACCCGATTACATAAAGATCTCCACTGGCCAGAGAGCCACGGTTCCTAGTCTCACCCTCCTTCGGTAGCCATGGGTAAGTCCTTTCTGCACTCTGGGGAGTGGGGAGTTTTATGGGGGCTCAAATGTCACAAAGTTTGTCTTTCTCAGACAAGGAAACTGAAGCCAGTCTATGCTTGGCTCTAATGCTGGGGTGGGGTGAGGTAGGAGACTGATGAAAGAAAAGACAAAGCAGTTTGGTAAGGAAGGGTGAACGCAGGCGGCCCACTGGGCTCTCTTGTTTCCCCTGGAGCCATGCAGGACTTCATCTGGGAGGGATACTGAAGTGGCTTTTTTACCCACAAGTGATGGGTAAAGTGGCTTTTTACCCACAAGTGATTCATAGGGTTTCCTGCCAGCTCTGGAGGTGATGGTGTAAACCAGGGTTACATGGGAGGGTTGGAAGAACATTCTTGCTGGGAGGTTTCCCCACTCCCAGCCTGCTGCTCTTCTCACAGTCTTCACCATCTAAACCGCAGCTGCTCAGGGAAACGACTTTGAGTCATCCTTGGTTCCTTTCTCCTTATCCTTTACATCCCCATCAGCAAATCCTTTGGCTCTACCTCCAAAGCCAGCCACTTCAAATCACCCTACTACGCCTTTTTCATCTCTCATCTGGATGACTCCTAACTGGTCTCCTCTGTCTTCATATCAGTTCTCAACATTGTTCCAGAATGGTTTTGTTTTGTTTTGTGTGCTTTTGTTTTTTTAAAGAGAGAGCACGTGTGAGGCAGGGGCAGAGGGAGGGAGAGAATCTTAAGTAGGCTTCATGTCCAGTGTGGAGTCCGATGCAGGGCTCGACCTCACAACCCTGAGATCATGACCCTGAGATCATGACCTGAGCCAAAATCAAGAGTCTGACACTTAATCAAATGAGCCACCCAGGCACCCCCAGAATATCTTTTTATTTTTTATTTATTTTATGTTTTATTATTTAAATATTTATTTTTTATTAAAAATTTTTTTAAAAAGATTTTGTCAGAGAGAGACAGAGCACAAGCAGTGGGAGCAGCAGGCAGAAGGAGAAATAAGGCTCCCTGCTGAGCAAGGAGCCCATTGCAGGACATGATGCCAGGACTCTGGGATCATGACCTGAGCCAAAGGCAGACGCTTAACCAACTGAGCCACCCAGGTGTTCCCAGAATGGTCTTTTAAAAATGTAATTCAGGGGCGCCTGGGTGGCTCAGTGGGTTGGGCCGCTGCCTTCGGCTCGGGTCGTGATCTCAGGGTCCTGGGATCGAGTCCCGCGTCGGGCTCTCTGCTCAGCGGGGAGCCTGCTTCCTTCTCTCTCTCTCTCTGCCTGCCTCTCAGTGTACTTGTGATTTCTCTCTGTCAAATAAATAAATAAAATCTTTAAAAAAAAATTAAAAAAAAAAATAAATTAAAAAAAAAAAAATAAAAATGTAATTCATATCCACAAATTTTTTGCTCAAAACTTTCCAATGACTTTCCAGTATGTTAGAACAAAATTTACAGTTCTTCCGATGTCCTACAAGGATCAGAGAGAAACAAATTGGCCCACAGGCCCATCTGGCCCACTGTGTGTTTTCAACTAAGAACGTGTTCATCAAAAACTAATGGTTTTTACATTTCTAAATGTTTGAAAACAAATCAAAAGAATAATAATTTTGGGGGAGCTTGGGTGGCTTAGTCAGTTAAATGTCTGCCTTTGGCTCAGGTCATGATCCCAACCAAGGTCCCGGCATCGAGTCCTGCATCGGCCTCCTTGCTCGGCAGGGAGCCTGCTTCTCCCTCTGCCCGCAGTTGCCCCTGCTTTGACAAATAAATAAATAAAATCTTAAAAAAAAATTTGTTTCTTGACATGTGAAAATTTTATGAAATGCAAATCTCAGTGCCCATAAATAAAGTTTTATTGGGACACAGTCATTCCATCATTTGTTTACAGGTTGTCTACTTTCCTGCTGCAGTGGCAGAGCTGAGTCATTCTGAAAGAAGCTCTGTGGTCCACAAGCTCACAAATATTTACCTTTACAGTTTGCTGATGTCTAGTCTAGGTGATCTAGCCTCTGGCTGTTTACTTCTCTAATCTCATGTCCTTATGCTCAGGTGTTAGTTTCTCAAGTCTATAATTTCTTTTCTCCTTCCTTCCTTTCTTTCTTCCTTCCTTCTTTCCTTTTAAGATTTTATTTATTCATTTGAGAGAGAAAGAGAGAGAGAGCATGAGCAGGGGGGAGGAGCAAGGGGAGAGAGAGAAACAGGTTTCCCGGCTGAGCATGGAGCTTGAAAGAACCCTGGGATCATGACCTGAGCTGAAGGCAGATCCTTCAGCTGAGCCGGCTGAGCCACTCAGGTGCCCCTCAAGTCCACAATTTCTTATTCCCAATTCTGCAATCCAGAAAACCCTAAAACCAATTTTTTGAATCAGGCATTTCGACACAAACACAATTGGTGCAAAACCTGACCTGAGCTGATGTGAGGCTGTTTATAATCTACTCCACATGGTGTGAATATTCATGTGACTTCTTGTAGAATACTTAACATGTTTGCTTTCACAGTGCTTCCTGAGAACTTGCTGGGGTTTTTCATCATACACAGTATATGTACCATATTAACTTTCTAAAATCCTCAAAGTTCTGGAACACAGCTGGCCCTGAGAGGACTGGACTGTGGGCCAGTATCACGGAGCGAGCCTGGGACCTAGAACCGGAAGAGGTGGGGCCAAGAACCTCTCGGTGGAGTTCTGTAGGAAGGGGGTTGCCAGATCTCTGAATTTTGATTTGCTGAGCTATTGCAATACCTTGGCTTTCTGTAGCACCCTTCCTTGGTTGGAGGTTACGATGGATGGGCTTCTCTTCCTCAGCTCAGAAACACAGTTGACAGGGAGAGGTTGCTCTGGGGCGTTGTTCTGGGGTTTATTTGCAGTTTCCTGTTGATGAGGAAAAATCGTTACATAGGTGAGGCCTAATGCTGGCTTCCCACACCTGGCTTGCCCTCCAAAGAATGCAAATAGAAGGTGCTGTTAGGCCAGCACCAAACAGGGTGAGGGGAGGAAGGCCCCTTGAGGGCCTTGAAATGAAAGTAATGACCTCTAAAATTACGGAGCCCTCATTATGCACCAGGCTTTGCATGGATTAGCTCATTTAGACTTTCCAAGTCTATGAAGTAGGTACCATTATTAGTCACCCTGTTTTACAGATGAGCCAAATGGGAAGGTCAAGTCACTGCTCAAGGTCACATAGTTGGTGAGTGGGAGAGCTGGGATTCAAACCCTACCGCCCTCTCTCTTCATCTCTCCCATATTCCTTCTCTTCTACAGTGCCCTCACCCCTTAACTTTTCCAGATAGTTGCGCAGTACATTACTGGATGTAGTTCTTTAAGTGTGGCATATTAACGGCTAAGTCTGCAGGGAATTTAGAGAAGACATCTCCTTCTCTCCAAAGGCCTTCAGAAAGGTTCAGGAGTCTTGGGAAGAGCTATCTGGAATGTGAATTTCAGGGCATATTGGTGGGAAGAAGCAGCTGGGATGAGTGAAACCACTTCTAGCTCTTCCTCCAGCCCTCTGTGGGTTTGCCTTTGTTTTCTTAAGCTCTTCATCTGTAAATGAGGTTGGAAAGCCCCAAGGAGAGGAAGCACACGGGCAGAAGGAACAGCCTGGCTAGGAGACTGGCTAGGAGACGTGGGGTGTGGTCTGATCAGGCGGTGGCAACTCAAAACTTATCCGACAAGCTATTTCATCTGTCTGAATCTCCCTGTTCTTTTCTGAAAGCAGGCATTGAGTTTTATTCATTCAGCAAACATTTGTTGCACTCCTATTTTGCGGACTCTGTAGAAGGGCTAAGGTTGTAATGATAAAACAGGCATAGTCCATTTTTAATAAAACTATACAACCCAGTGCGGGAGATAGATATTAGACCAGGAAGGACACAAAAAGACACACACACACACACACACACACGTATACAGAAATTGTGGCTAAGTGCTATGAGAAAGAATAACACATTGGACTCTTCGCAATTTAGACCAGTTGTTCCCAAATAGGGGCGATTTTGCCTTTTCAGGGGACATCTGGCAATTTCTGGAGGCATTTCTGGTTGTCAGGTGGGTGTGGAACTACTGGCATCTAGCAGGCAGAAGCTTGCAATGCTGATAAACATCCTACATGTACCTGGCAGTCCCCTATAAAAAGAATTATCGGCCCCAAATATCAGTAGTGCTGAGGTTGAGACATTCAGATGGAGATGGAGGTCAGCCAAGTTCTCCCTGAGGAGCTCTCATTCGGGGCGAGAGGATCTACCTTGCAGGGGTGCTTAGAGCCCTGGAGATCATGGCTGTGCAAAGCCCAGAGGACCACATGGTACACTGAGGACCCTAAGACAGGGCACAAGCACTATGGCTAAGGCCGGGCTCTGGAGTCAGTCTTCCAGCGTTGCGAATCCTGCCTCCCACTTACTTAACTGAGTGACCTGGTGTAAGTCCCTCAGCACCTCTGACCTCCGTTTCCTTGTCCGTTCAGTGGCGCCAACACATCTAGTGTCCCACCTCCTGGGACTGCCGTGAAGGTCGGATAAGATAACAGGAGTTAAAGGCTGTACTGACCTACAGTACAGTTGTTGACCTACAACACAGTTATTGTTCAACACACACTTGTTATTCAACATACCGTAGTTACACTTACCAGTAACACAAAGGCTACTTCTAGGACCACATTCAGGATAAAAAGTCAAATGGCAGGGCTTTGGGGGAGACAATAAAGGCCAGAGCTTGCTCTGACAGTCCCCTCCCTAGCAGTGCCAGCTGCTCTTTGGCAGGCTGTCTTCTGGCATGTTCCCTCTCCTCTTTGGGCATCTACTTGCTCATCTGTAAACGACCATCATTTCTACCCGCAAAGAGTAACCATGAAGATCTATAGCACATGAGGGGATTTAGAAGCAGCTACCCTGGCCCAGATGGGCGTGGACTCACCCCACTCTTGTTCTTGCTGCTCACGGAGAGTCCCAGCGTCGGGCCCCCTGCCAGGGACTGCTGTAGTCGCTCCTTCACAGCCACAAGCCGTAGCTCCAGGTCGATCCGGCGCTCCTCCTTTGCCCGACACTGAGCTTCCAGGGCAGCCACGGCCTCCTCCAGAGCCTTTAACTTCGTTCCTGTGTCCAGAGACATGGCAGAGAAACAGCTGAGCCTGGCCTGAAGCCTCAGGGAATACGACAGGACCTCAGGTTCTAGTCCGTCCCTCTCAGGGGGCTTTTCCAAGCCCTCAGTCCCAATTCAGAGAAGGACTTGGGGCCTGGGATTCCAGCTCCAGGCTGGGTTGTGTCATTTTTACCTGCCCTGTATCTGTTTTCCCACCTTCTGGATCCAGAACCCTGATTTTCCCCTGGGAAACCACCTTTCTCCTCCAATTCCCTTTAGTTTGGATGGAGCTGACCTCACTTTAAGTTCAAGGCGTTGGTACATGACTTAGACCTAGCCCATAATCCTGTCTCCATTTTCTGGTCACAGTGGTTGGTTTTAGAGATTAAAGTTGGTCCAATCAGAGTGAATCCTGAGGCTTCTGTGGGGTCCATTGGGAAGAGAAGTTTTCTCTGCAGGGGTGGTTGGAAGGATTAGGTGAGGGCTAGAGCTGTGTAGCCATTATGCCACCACGAGGGGCAGAGAATGAAGCCAACACAGAGGATGGCAGAAGACAGAATTCTACTTCCTGGTGACATCGTTCCAATTCCTGGAACTTGCTATACCTGATTGCTCAGTTTTCCTATTAAATTTTTTTTTCTTTTCTTTTTTTTAAAGTAAGGTCTAAACCCAATAAGGGCTTGAACTCATGACCCTATGTTCTACTAACTGAGCAAGCCAGGCACCCCTATGTTTTTCCTCTCATTTCTTTTTTTTTTGGAATTGCTTTTTTCCTTTTTTAAAAGGTTTATTTATTTTAGAGAGAGAGGGAGCAGGGGGAGGGGGTAAAGGGAGAGGGAGAGAAGCAGATGCCCTGCTGCACGTGAAGCCCAATGCTAGGCAGAGCTCTGGGCTCAATCTCATAGCCCTGAAATCAGGACCTGAGCTGAAATTAAGAGCTGAAATTAAGAGCTGAAATTAAGAGCTGAAATTAAGGACCTCAACTGGCTGAGCCATCCCGGTGCCCTCCTTTTCATTTCTAAGCCAATTTGACTTTGGTTTCTCTTACTTGTAACTGAGTTATAATACAGGGTTTTACATCGACCATGGGCTCCTACTGGGATTTTGTTGCTTTTCAATCTAAATGAACAAACCTATATTAGTATGTTTTCATGCACAAGAGGTGTGTTGGGTCTTACCAGGTTTAAAAGTTAGTTTCTTTCTCTCTTTCATTCATTGATTTATTCATTCATTCATCTATCCAGTAAATACTTATTGGGTGCTAAGCCCTTGCTTTGTACTGGGTGCTGTTCTGGATCCTTGGGATAGATCAGTGAACAAAACAGGCCAAGATCCTTTATCTTATAGAGCTCATATTTGTGTGTGTGTGTGTGTGTGTGTGTGTGTGTGAGAGAGAGAGAGAGAGAGAGAGAGAGAGAAACAATAAAAATGATAAACATAATAAATAATCAAATGTTACAAAGTGATGTGCTATATAAAAAAGTTGAGCAGGAAAAGGAAGATAGCCTGTTCCAAACCCTGTTTTGACTCTTAGAAAGTTCTGTATATTGAGACCAAACTGCCTTCTTATGCTTCCCTCCCACAGATTCTGGTTCTTGGCTACACAGAAGAAGCCTTATCTTTTAATCTAGAAGTTCTCTGTTAGGTTCATGGATTCCTAGGCACTCTGTGGGTGAGCTCTGAGGGCACACGAGCCCTGGCTGCTGAAACTGTCCACAATATTGTGAATTGTGGGGTTTTTTTTCCCCTTGGGAAAAGGATCCATAGGTTCCATTAGATTCTCACAGGGCTGTGTTACCTTGGATGTATTTTATAAAGGACAAGGCCTCTGTTCCTTCAAGCATGTGGGCAAACCTCAAGCTGAAAGTGTGCCAAACTCCAGCTATAGAGAGAACTCAGAGGAAAGAGCAGAAGGTGGGGTGAGAGGAACTCGGAGCAGGCTGGGCCTGCAGAGGTCATGGCCATGGATATTGGAAGAGGATGTCTCTGTTCATCATTCCCAGCACCAGGACCAGTGTCTCACATGGTTGTGTGCTCAGCACTTCTGTGAATGAGTGACTTAATGGGAGGTTCAAAATGATGTCTCTTATTTCCTTGATTCTAAGGCACACTCTGTTTTCCACATTTTAACATTTCTAAAATCAGATTGAATTTTACTACATTAAGTGTACACGTTTTTGTGATGCCTTTTCTTCCCCTTACCCAAGAGCAGTTACTAGAGTGACAGCACTTTAATTACTCAGGAAGGATGATGACAATGAAGTTGAGGAAGAGGAGGAGGAGGAGGAAGATGGGGTGGAGAAGCACACTGTCCTGGAGAAGCAGCTGACCTCTGCCATGGGAAGTGTCAGGGCTGAGCCCGTGCTCCCCTCCCCCCCAACTTGAGTGCCCAGGACACGCCCATGTAGGTACCTGGATTATTCCGGATGGCTTCCTTCAGCTCCCTCTTCTCCTGCCTCAGTGCCATCAGCTCTGTCCGGATTGTCTCCTTCTCTTTTTCCAGCTTCTCTTTTTCTACCAGGTACCTCCGGGCATCTTCCTCAGCTCGGTTCTTGCCGTACTTGTATTGATTGGCACCTGCAGAGATAAAAGGCAGGTGAAGGCCCCCCACTTCTGATCTCTTGTAAAAGTACTTGCACGGCCTTAGCGTCTTTCTCAGCCTCAACTTCTCCATCTATAAAATGGGAACACTCAGATCTATATCCTTACTGTATAAATTCTCCAAGGAAACAGGAGCAAAAGGGAGGCAGCAGAGCATGGGGACTAGGAACAAGGGCTTTGGAATGAGGCCGACCAAGGTTTGTATCCTCTTTTACCTTTTGCTGGTTGGGTGACATCGGGCAACAGTGATTAGTGGTGTTTCTGTGCCTCACCCCAGGCCTTGGTTTCCTCGTTTGTAAATGCGGACACTGATCAAATTTACCTCTTTAGCATTGTGGTAAGTTTTTGTTTTGTTTTTAAAGATTTTATCCATTTACTTGAGAGAGAGAGAGCACAGAGGGAGAGCAAGAAGGAGAAGCAGGCTCCCCGCTCAGCAGAGAGCTAACGCACAGCTGGATCCCAGGATATATAACTCAGGGCCGCAGAGAATCAAGACCTTGGGCTAAACTCAGGCATTGCCCATTTTATTCTTGGAAAATGGGTGGAGGGAGAGAGGAGCCCAGGAATCCATTCCAGGCTCCACATTATGGTGGACGATTATAGATAATTTTGGCAAAAATTTATCAAGCTTGTACTATATGCTAGGCCATTTACATGCCTATATGCCATTATATGCACTTAGTCTTCATAAAACTTTGCTATGGTTAGCTCTGTTTTGTTGCTGGGGAAACTGAGGCACAGAGAGGTTGGATCTCAACGCTAATGATGGCAGAGCCCAGTTTGAGCCCATGTGTGTCTACTCCGGGCTCCATGCCATGCATTACTGCTGTGTGTGGGGGGGGTTATGCCATAGTCCAGTGTTACAGGGAAATTTTTATTTATTTATGTTTTTGTTTCAGACAGTCATTCACAGTCATTTTAAGCTGGTGGGGTGTGGAATTAGGAATGATTCCCTTGGTTTACTGATAATTGGGGTCTTGTCTCTCTAGCTCTTGTAGGGACTTCAATGGCCACCCGGTGACACATGCAAAGATCAATTCCTGTGTCAACTACCCTGCAGTTCGAGCCTGATCACAAACAAAGCATGGAGGGCACAGAAGGGGACCCATAGTTCCCCCAACCTCCCAGGTACCCAGTGGCATCCCAGGGGAATTTTTTCCCAGATGTTTGGATTTTATAGCCTGGTAAGCTAAAAATAAATGCATAAAACAGCAAAGTGTTGTCAGTGTTATGTTGTATCAGATAAGGACTTTAAAACCCCCGACCACCATCTGTCATTTCCAGTATTTTATATCTCTTTTTTATATCACTCAATATAACATTTCATTTGAGGAAAGAATACATGTTTTGTGATCTTTGTTGTTGTTTGAATGTTTTATGATTTCTTTAATCTTATGTGGTTATTTCAATTTACTTTTCCATTTTATTTTATTTTATTATTTTTATTTTTATTTTTTGGAGAGAGAGTGAGCATGAACATAAGTGGGGGGTGTGGGCAGAGAGGGAGAGAGAATCATAAGTAGACTCCAGGCTCAGTGCGGTGCCCTACGTGGGGCTTGATCTCGGATCCTGAGAACACAACCTGAACCAAAATCAAGAGTCAGACATTTAACGGACTGAGCCACCCAGGCAACCCTACTTTTCCATTTGAAAATGGGCATTCCATAAAGGCCTGTACTTCCAGTGCCAAAGAGAGCATAGTGTAAGGAATGTGACACAACCACAAAGAAGGGACTTTTCCAAAGTTAGTTAGTAATTTAATGATCAAGTGGGGGAACAGAATGCAGGTCTTCTGACCCCCAGAAGAGATAATCTACATTACTAAAGTGGAGATCTAATAAAGAAAAGTATTTTAAAAATGAATCTTCAAAAAGCAAGGAATAGGGCGCCTGGGTGGCTCAGTGGGTTAAGCCGCTGCCTTCAGCTCGATCTCAGGGTCCTGGGATCGAGTCCCGCATCGGGCTCTCTGCTCAGCAGGGAGCCTGCTTCCCTCTCTCTCTCTCTCTCTTGCCTGCCTCTCCATCTACTTGTGATTTCTGTCAAATAAATAAATAAAATCTTTTTTTTTTTTGAGGTTTTTTTTTTTTTTTTTAAGATTTTATTTATTTATTTGATAGAGATTACAAGTAGGCAGAGAGAGAGAGGAGGAAGCAGGCTCCCTGATGGGCAGAGAGCCCGATGCGGGACTCGATCCCAGGACCCTGAGATCATGACCTGAGCCGAAGGCAGCGGCTTAACCCACTGAGCCACCCAGGCGCCCTAAATAAATAAAATCTTTAAAAAAAAAAAAAAGCAAGGAATAGAACTTGACTCTGTTCAGGGGCAGGGGGAAGCACTATAAAGCAGTAACTGAAAAGGTTCTTGGAATATGTTGTCCTCCAGGAAGCTGGCTGGCTTGTGAATCACACAGGAGCAGAGATTAGTGCTGGAAGTCAAACAGAACTGACCAGAGTCTGGCATACTTAGCCTTTATTGTGCAGTGTGGCAATCGGGCAAAATTCACGCAGCTCATCTATGGGGTGTTGGGAGAGTGTGGGCTGGGACACGGAGGTGAGCCGTGCCTTTCATGGCAGCTGCCCTGAGGGAATTGGGAGGGGTTCCTTTCTCCATATACTCCCCCAGATCAGAATTTGTAAATATTTTTAGACTTCGGAACAGACAGAACTTGAGGATGAATTTTATATATATATGTGTGTATTCATATATATGCAACATTGCAGCATAAAAACACATTTGGCCTTACTTAGTGTTAAAATTTTTGAAAATTAGTTGCTGATATTAAGAAGTCAGTAGATTTCCTAGGAAGGCAAGGTTTGGTTTTTTTTTAAATATTTTTTATTTATTTGACAAGACAGAGATCATAAGTAGGCAGAGAGACAGGGAAGCAGGCCTGTGTCAGGCCAAGCAGAGAGCCCAATGTAGGACTTGATCCCAGGACCCTGAGATCATGATCTGAGCCAAGGGCAGTGGCTTAAACCAATGAGCCACCCAGGCACCCAGGTTTCTGTTCTTGAATGATCTTTGAAGCTGGGCTGGGCTGCCCCACTGTGTGGAAGCCTCTGGCTGGAGCTGAGTAGCAGCGTGCCCTCTAGATGGAGCTTGCGAGCTCCAGATTCCTGCAGTCTTTTTCCCCCGCCCCATCCCCTCTTGCCTGCCCTCTGGAGGCCACTGCCCTCTATCACGTGGCTTGTGCTGTCATTTTTCTTACAGTAGAGTGTTTTCTTAATATCTCACTTCGCTCATTAATTCACATGTCTGCTGCCTGGGGGAATCTGATTGGAGATCCCTGACCCCGTGGATGGTTTCATTCCCTTCCTTGCTCCCACCCAAAACTCACTGGAGGCATGGCGCTTGACTTTGACCTGTGGATCCACTCGATGGGACTTCTCGCTGCAGGAGGAGGCATGGCGTTTCACCTGGGTGCCCGCGGGACGCTTGGGCTCCTCGTCCTGGGGGAGATGGAGAAAGGAGGTGAAGAGCAGTTAGGCTCAGAGCCCTCAAAATACCCAGGCAGGGGTATTCTGCTCTGAGTGGAGGGGCTGAGCCCTGCAGGACCTCTGAGATCGTGGCCTTACATTTTTAGACTGGGGCCACACTCAGCAGTTTCTAGATTTCTTCTACTAGTATGTATCACGCGATTGGGTGGAGGGCCGCAGAAGGCACCCCTAAACTGGAATATCTGGTGAGAGGAAAATCTGGAAGACTCAGGGGGCTCTGGGTGAGCATATTTGATTCATCATAGACACTTCTGTCTTCACGTCATTTGGAAGTATCCTTCACATTTTCTGAAATCACTAAATGTAGAGTTCCCAATTAAGATCAGAAGGCCAATGGTGGACGTTATATAACCTAATAAACTGGCTCTGCATTTTAAAAAAGATTTTATTTATTTAAGAGAGAGAGAGAGAGGAGAGTGTGTGAACAGGGCGAGGGCCAAAGGGTGAGGGAAAAGCAGACTCTGCTGAGTGAGGAGCCAGACCTGGGGCTTGATCCCAGGACCCTGAGATCAGGACCTGAGCTAAAGGCTGATGCTTAACTGATTGAGCCATGCAGGCACCACTAAATGAGTTATACATTTGTGCATGTAGAATATTATGGGCACTCAGAATCTGGTCAGAGCTCAGGGAATCATGAGTGGAATATAATGTAACATAATAATGATATTGATAACAGTAGTACTTTACTCAGTGTGAGACCTTCTGATGTCTATGTGCTGCTAAAGTCTTTCTATACAGTATTTCATTTGGTTCTCACAGTCATCCAACCAGGTAGGTTTTATAGTATTCATCTGAAGCCAGGAAATGAGGATTAGTGAGGTGAAGGCCAAGGTCACCCAGATTCAGCCCCAAATCCAAAGTTCATGCCATCAGGTACTAAGCTGTCTGGCTACTAATCTATGCAGCTGAGAAAGATCTCAGGCTGCATCCGCTGATTCATCTGAATCTGAAGAAAGACCATATAAGCAGAAGAAGGATGGCTGGAGAACTTTGTAGAAAAGGGAGCCTTAGAGGTGAGAGTTAGGGGTCATCCAGCTGTGTCCAAGGCAGGGGGACTGGCGTGTAGAAATGTCTACTTTC
The DNA here is from genome assembly GCF_030435805.1 of Mustela lutreola. NCBI lineage: Eukaryota > Metazoa > Chordata > Mammalia > Carnivora > Mustelidae > Mustela > Mustela lutreola. The sequence continues at coordinate 41,353,676 of NC_081294.1, read as the reverse complement.
CTTGACAGCTTAATTCCCTCTTTCTCCCCCAGCTGTGAGGCCTGACCCACCCACCAGTGTCTGATCAGAAGGTGGCTGTCTTGCTCTCCCATGGGAGGAAAAGACATGGGACACGCTGCCAGAAGCAGTCTGTTCATGTGATGGCTACCGAGGCCACACTGGCATCTCCTTGATTTAGTGAGCAAATGGGGAGACTCTGTCCTGGGAGCTGAAGGCCAGACTGTGGATGCCACCAAGTGAAGGTCTTTGGGAGTGGCCACCCAGTTTGTGGCCAGCCCCCCGCCCCGCCCACCCAGGCACCCCTGAGTCAGCAGCATCAGTTCACAGAGCAGTGAGCCGGTGGAGAGCCCAACACCTTGCTTGGACCAGCATAGTGCTTTGCGGTCATCAAATCCTATCTTCTTCCTGAGCTGGGACTCTTTGCTGTACCACTCTGCCTCCTCTGTCAGAGGATTCCGTACTGAGCCATGATCTATGATAAGAAGGGACCTCCCTCCCCTTCCAGCAGATGGTTCAATGAGAATTATCTCTGAGTACAGGAAAAAAGAAGTAGTGGCAGAGAGAGAGAAAGAAAGAGAAAGAGCTAATCAGTGGCCTTTGCCACGTTCCCAGCCCTCCCAAGGGAGCGCACCTGTATCTTTTCATAAGGGACATCATCGTACACACGGGGCTCAGGCCACTGATCCTGGCAGGATCTTGCATATCTAGAAAATACGAGGTGTCATGATGATGGCGGTGATGATGACACTTTGTGGCTTACAGAGCTGTCTGTCTACCCTCCTTTGATTCTGTGATGAGCCAGGCAGCTTGGGGCCATTGCTATGCTCAGGGCCTCAGAGGCAGGAGGTGCATGATTCTTGCAGCAACCAAGAGGTGAGTGACTCATCACCTCCATTCCATAAGTGAGAACTCAGAATTCAAGCTGGCAAGGGCTGCCCCAAGCTGTTGGTCGTGAGAGTCATGACTTGAACCCGGCTCTTACAGGCCATGTACCAGCCCCGATGGCCAAGGGTGTGAGACCCTGAGGTTCCCAGGCATGAAAGCCGAGCCCTGTCATGACCACAGCCTGGCTTCTCTGCTCTTTTGCTCACTGTCTGCCCAGCACCCACCCCACCTCCTACCCGGGGCTCCCCCCGTTAGCCAGCTCATGCCTGCCTGCTGGAGGAGGAAGGCACCCCCCTCTGACTTCCCAAGGAAGAAGAGCCCTCCTCAGCTCCTCCTCCCTTCCCTCCCAGCGCCCAGGGCTCTGAGAGGCTGCGGGGGGGGGGGGGGCTGCGGGGTGCTGGCCCTCACAGGAAGGAGTTGCGCCCAGCACTGACGATGCTGGTTAAGGTCTCCACATCCACGTAGTCATAGTGCAGCGCCTCGGGAGTGACTTTGGAGCCCATCTCCACCAGCAACAGCCCAAGCCATCGGCCCATGTCCTCGGAGCAGTTTGCCTGCGGGAGAGAAGCACCGGCTGATGTTAGGACCTCAGGCTACCTGTTCACTTCAGCCAAACCCGCATTTGTACAGTACCTGCTGGCCACTGGTGGAAAGGTTTTCGGGGGGTTCCGATTCAGATCTAGGTTAGATCAGACTAGATGCCTTTTGGGCTTGGTATTTTAAGACAAGGGAGAGTAAACAAACTTTGGTTCTAGGGTTGCCAGATCGAACTAATAAAAATGCAGAATGCTCTGTTAAATTCAACTTTCAGATAAACAATGCATACTTTTTCAGTATAGGTATATCCCAAATATCGCATGGGATATACTTGCATTAAAACCATTGTCGTTTATATGAAATTCAAATTTAAGTGGGTGTCCTGTTTTTTTTTTTTTTTTTTTAACTGGTAGTCATTCTTGGTCACTTGGCAGCCCGTGGGCTTACTTTCCCTTTTCTTCAGGCCCTGTAATGTCCATTAGCAGGGTCCCCAAGACAAAAGCCCACACTCAGGCCAAAGCTCCTCAGCCAACACTACCAGGAACCCCCTGGATTCTCTCCTCTCACCTCCAAGATGGCAACCTCCTGCCGGTTGCGCAGAATCCTGAAAGCAAATGGATGTCTGGGCCCAAAGCCTGGGGCCACCTCACAGCCGCGGAGAGCAATGGCATTCACGTGGGTCCTTAGGTCTGTGTGATCCTTGTGGAAGTACAAAGTGTTGCATTTCAGGCGGCACCAGCGTTCCTTCCAGCCCTGGTTCACCAACACGTTCAGGTAGCCTGGGAGGGGGAGACCATCGGGGTGACCTCCTGACAGCCCGGCCCTGGGGAAACCCAAGGTAGGGACTATGAAACTGCATGAGTCTACACCTTAGGGACAAGGGCCTGGACAACCCTCATTCTCCAGCTGGAAAGAGGCCTTCTGGGTCCTGGATCAGCTCACTCTGTCTGGGCCTGCGGCCTCTGGCACCCTCTTCTCCCTGAGTTTCATTTCCTTATCTAAAATGGGGACGACCAGCACACTCCTATATTGCTACAAGTCTATTACCACACCCAGCTTGGTGAAAAGGGCAGGAGACTACTGTAGAGGTCAGCCAAAGAAGACACTATCCCTTTTGCCTTTCCTCCTCCCCAAATACTGAACCGATTAGTGAGGCAGAAAATAATGGGTGATGCTGACACCTGGTGGCAGCAGGCGGGAACAAAAGCATCTCGCCAAGAGAAAGAATTCTAAAATGAGCAAGGCTGATGACCAATGGGTTTAGAATTCACTCTCAACATTTTTAGACTTAAATATTTTTTCCTACGACATGCCCTGATTCACTGGTTACAAAATAATTCTTTATAGCCATGTGGTTTTATAATATTTTTTCTGGTTTAAGGGAACATTACTACATACCCCAAATATAGAATTTTCTATTGGAGTCCAGTATGCAGAACACTACATTAACGAGAACAGAATAATATATCGTCCCTTCTAAGCCATATTAAACTTCCATTGAAGGCATTTATAACCATGTTTAACTCACACTGATTGCCTCTGTTGGTACTTAAATATTTTTATCCGAGAAATTTCCCCTATGAGACTGGGTTGTAACTTACACACCTGGCCTGTTATGTGCTGAGAGGAGATAAGAGGCTCTCCTCTCATCACAGTGGAAGAAACTGGGGCCCGCAGATGGGCAGTGACTGGAGCTGAGGTCACAGGGAACGCAGAGAGGAGTCAGGTGACTTCTCCTTTTCCTGAGTGTTAGGGCCTCACCGGAGACAAGTGATGGAAAGGCATGGATTGTTGATGGAGTGGGGGTTGGGTGGGATTCTCTCCTCTGCCCTGGGAGCAAGGTGAAGAGGCCTAGAGGGTTTTCCTGCTTAGCCCAGGGGCCCACAGCACCAGGGTGTGACTGTCCTCCTGCCGGTGCCCAGGACCCACCGCAGCATGGGACCTCCTCCTCGGAGCAGGGCATCTGCGGGTCGTCAGCCAGTGGCTTCTTCTTGGAGAAGCTGATGATGCGGGTGATCTTGCGGCCGGCAGCCCTGCTCACGGAGCCCTTCAGCTCTGCCAGACTGCTCTTCTTCACTTTGCCTGTTGCCATGGAGATGGGTGAGGTGAAGGGAGGGAGCCCCACGTCCCAGACCCACCTACCCCAGCCTTCCCCACGGCCCGTTCAGCCTGCACCTGGGGCCTGACGGCTGCTGCAGGTCTGAAGAGGCTAGGTGACCTTCCCCAGATCTCCAGAGCCCTTGGGACCTGCTCTGCACCGTGTCCCCTGGCAAGGCCCTCCCAGCTCTGACATTCTCCAGCCTGAGCCCCCAGAGGCTCCTACCTTGGTCGCAGGCCTCCCTGCGGCCCAGAGTAGAACAGTTGTCACCCATGCCCAGGCTGTCCGAGTCTGAAGTTTGCTTCTCTTGGGACAGTTTCTGGGGAGGAACACAGACAGCCTCTTGTCAGAGGGCACACTCAGAAGTCGCCCTTTGTTGGTTCAATCCCCCCAACCTCTGCACACAATGATCACCTAACAAATGTTTGTCAGCACCTCTCCAGGGTCTGACTCTACTCCAGGTCTGGGGAGGACACGCTGACTTAGGGCAGCTGTGCCTTCGAATCTCTTACTGTCCGTTTGGGGAGCCAGGCACCTTGTTGTAACGTGCTGTAATAAGTTCCTAGGATTTCCCATATTCAGTAGGTGACAGGGTCTGGGGAGATATTTAGGTGGGATCCTAATGTCATGCTTAAGTTGGGTTTAGGTGACCTCCGTAGGGACAGACTGTCAGCAAAAGAACCACATTAAAGAGTGTCATCCTCGGCAAGGTGAGACGTGGTTAAGGGAGGAGCTAAGACGACAAGATGTAGAAAAAAGGGATGAGTTGGCGTGTTCAGAATAGTTATGGCCAGACCTGGTGACCGGGAAGTGTGAGTGGTGACAACGGAGGGGTCGTCATATCCCTGACTCGGTAAAGAGGGCAGTGAAGACGCGGACATGCGTCATGACAGCAACTCCACGGCAGCCAAAGCAGCTTTACTTGTCCACCACCTCTGGACCCATCGCTCATCTGTCTGTTTGTTCATTCGCTCATTCAGACAAGGTCAGTTAAGTGCCTACCAGGTACTGTGGAGGTGGTAGGGCAGGGTCAGATGGACCTTGGAGAAGACTCTGTCCCTGGTACCACCTGTTAGTCGCGGGAATGCAGGAACATCCTTTCCTCTCGTTGAAGCTTGGTCTTCTCACTTCAATCACACCCTTTCCCAGGGAGCCAACAGATGGTCTCCTCTACCACACCTGCGGGCTGTGCTGCCACCTCGCTTTAAAAGCTAAACGGTGCCAGTCAGACTTGGGACAGGCTTAAAATGCCACCAACCCACTTGAACAGTAGAAGAACGGAGCTCTGAGGGCTCTCCACCATTCCTGCCAAGGACTTCCCGGACCAGGCTCAAGGATGCTTTGCTCTAAGCATAACATTTGGGGGCCTGGAGAGACAGGAGAGGCCTTGGGCTCCCCTCAATTTCCAAAGGCTGGAAACATGGCCACTGTCCGAATTGGGATAGATCTGTTAGTATAAATGATCTCCCCTGTAAATTGTGAGACAACGTATGGTTCTATCCGTCCTGCAGCAGTATAGGAATGGCAAGCTTTTCGTCAAGCCAGAGCACAGATACGAAACACACTCTGAACCCACTGGAATGGGCTTCGCATACAGGAGTCCATGGAGACCCACCGCTCCCAATCCCACTCACTTCCAAAATCCCACCCTCAACCTTTGAGCAACCCTCCCCAGGACACTGAGTGTAGGAAGTGTCCTCTGCACAGGCTCGCCTCCCCGTCCTCCACACACACCTGGGCCTGCACCACGGCATGGCCTGCAGGTGTGTGCAGGTGCACACAGGTAGACACTGTCCACATGCACACACGTGCACACTGTCCAGGTTGCGTTCCTTCAGTCCCTACAAATGGCAAGGGCCAAGTGAAGGTAGGGTTGATCTTCCCCAGCCTCTGCCTGGCAGGAGAGCCCTCTACCCGTCCTCTCCCAGTGACTCTCTGTTGACCCCATGCCTTTGCTTCTGCTGCTGCCTTGCAGCCTCTGCCCCTTGGCCCACCTCTGCCCCCATGCAGTCTCACCTGTTCTTCAAAGCTTAATACAGGTGCCATCTTCCCTCCCCCTCCCCCACTGCCCCTCCAGCCAGCATGAACCCCTGTCCCCTTCAGGGCTGCCAGAAAGGTCATGGAAAGGGCCACTCTAATAGGCCAGGGAGCCCCTTTCTGTCTGAATCCAGCTACACTGGCCACCTTCCATTCTGTGCTTTCCCCCTGCTCCGGGGCCTGCTCCCTTGTCCTCCCCTTCCTTACGAGTTATTCGCCCTCATCATGAATACCCTCTCTCAGAGAACCTTCCCAGATGCCTGGGACAAGAGCTGACCCCTGACAGTGGCTCCCCGGGTACCTGGTACTTTCCACTCCTAGAGCGCACGCAGCGCCCCCCAGCGGGAGGCGGGGCACGGTGCTTCTGTTGGCATTGCGCCTGCGTGCCCAGCACAACGCCTGGTACTCTGGGCTCAGGAACCACTTGCCAAGCAGAGCTCAGCTCGCCCCTACCCCCTTGAGAGATGGGATGGCAAAGTCATCAAGAGCCAGGTGTCTGGGTATATATTCTTGCCCTCCTTCATACGGACGATGGGACTCGGGGTTAGCCGCTCTGTCCCAGCTTCCTCACCTGACAATGGAATTCGTTGAAGAGTCATCATAGGAATAAAAGTAGGTAATACGTGTGAAGCCTACAGGACAATGCCGGCCACACAGTCTTATTCTAGAAACACTAACCTTTATTACATGTGTGTAGGTTTGGGGCTGAGTCCCTTGGTCACCCAGCTACACCTGGCAAAGCGAAGGGGACCAGCACATAGGATTTCCGGCTGCCTGAGCAAGGACCACGTCACTCCGGTCCCAGTGCAGCACACTCCTCTGATGGTTTCCAATTTGCTTTTCATGGCTCCATTCAACGGTGCCCTCCTCCTGTCCTGGAAGGGTTACTTACTCCCTCCTCCGGCTCACACTGTGCCTTGTATGCGGGCATTCATTCAGTCCCGCACGCATTAATTCACGGCTGCTCTCGTGCCAGCTCCACGGGGGGCGCTCACAGCTTGCATGAGGCCGGTGCCTGGCTTCACCACCCACCTGTGGATTCCCTGGGGCAGAGTCTCTGCCGCCCAGCACAGAGGAGACCTGGAGGAGATGGATGTACCTTGTCTAGGTCCAGCTTGCACAGGAGGACGGGGGATCTGGGCACGTCTGTGCCCTCCGTTGCCCCGGCAGGCCTGCTCACCTCTCGGATGACCTGCGGAGAGGGGGCATGGCTGTGAGCAGGGGGGCAGGGCTACTGTGGAGGCAGAAGGAAGAACGAAGTCTGTGGTCAGGGCCATCAAGAAGCAGGGATGGGATCCCTGAGCAGAAGAGAGGGGTTGATGTGGCCTCCTGCACATCGGGGTTTGAATAGGCTTTCTCCTGCATCTGCCCCTTGAAAAGAGAAGGGGGCTGGGGAGCAAGAGGCACGGCTTCTAGACTGGGCTCCGTTGCTGATCAGTTGCATGGTCTTGTGAAAGCCACATTCCCCCTGTGGGCCTTGGTTTCCCTGTGTGTCACATGGGGATAATACTATCCTCTGCTTTCGTCCTTGGGGTGCCTGAGGACCGGTGAAATCATGGGTGTAAAGGGCCATGTGACTCAAGACGCCCCGTGCAAGCACAAGAGACGGGCTTCTGGGACAGTGTGGAACCTTGGCAACAGCCTGCAGACCACCGGGCTACCCCCACCGTTTCAAAGACGTGGACGCGGAGACTCTGGGCGCGCGCTCACACCACAGAAGCACCCAGACCATGAATAATGGCAGCCATCCCTGTTGCTCACCCGCCTGCAGTTTTACAGGGATTGCCCTGCTGTATCCCCACAGCGGCCTCGAGGTGCTGAGACGACTGTGATCTCTACGTCACAGACCAGGATAATGGGGCTCTGAGAACTGAAGCCATGGTTGGCTGCCCTGAACCTCTGGGTTAACGACTCCCCCTCCCCCCATATCAGATGTCAACAGTCTCCAGTCCAGGCTTGACTCCAGTCTCAGGCTCCGGTCTAGAGCTCCTTCTTCTGACTCACCCGGCCCTTGGAGGGCAGAGGCTCCCCCAGCAGGCAGGTTCTCTCCCTTCCTTCCCCTCCTGAGACAGAGATAAAGAGCACTAAGCCTCCCAAGGCGAGAGCTGGTTATCACAGGAAGGAAGGGAGGATGGCGAGGGAAGGAGGGGTCTGGTTCCTTTGTTCCAGCAGGAAGATCAGAGGAGGAGGGAGAAAGGTGTCAGTGGGGGAGCGGGACAGGGTGCAGGGACACAGCTGGCCCTGGCCGGCTGGAGGTAAGGGACTGGGGAGGGCAGCCCCACCTCTACCGCAAGATGATCACTTATCCACTTACTGAGGTTTTACTGTCTGGCAGGCACTATATCAAATGGTCTCCAGAATCTTTACAAGAACCATTTTATGGAAGAGGAAACTGAGGCAAAGGTAGGCAAAGTCATTTGCAGAAGGTCACCTAGCCAGTAAGTGCCATTTAGGCCTGAGACCTGAACTCAAGTCTATGCCACCAAAGTCCTCCCTTGTCATCACTGTGCCACCCTGCCTATGGCCTTTGGAGTAGATTTCCTTGGTAGCTCCTAATCTTGCCCCCAGCGACTTTGTCGGGTGACATTTGGCAAGTCACAGAAGATTCCTGGGCCTCAGCTTCCTCATCTGTAGAAGGGGAACGATAACAGTCCCACTGCCAAGAGTAAATGAGGTCAAGTATATAACTCTCTTAGCACGATGCGTGGCACAAGATACGTGCTCAGCACACGGTAACTCACTGCTCTGCAGTCAGAGGCAAGATGTGGAAGCTGGACCACAGCTGGGTGTTACAAGGATACACACTTCACCTGAGACAAGAAGGGATTTTCCTTTTTTATTTTTTTTAAAGGATTAGCTTATCTAACGATAAAATGTGTTTCCTTTGAAGATATTAAGCTCCCCATTCCAGGAGGCATATTCCAGGCTGGACAAGCCCACAGTAAGGATGTTAGAAAGAGGCTTCAGAGCACTAGAAGGAAGGCAGTACTCCAGCCTGAGGTCTGTCTCCTGGAGATGTCTGAAGCCCACCTCCACAGGTCAGTCGTAGCTGTGCACAGGACTCTGATCGCCACCCCCCCAACCCCCAGCAAGGCCTGTTTTTCCAGGCACTGGAGCTCACCTGGCTGAAAGCTAGGCCTGGGGAAGGGGGTGAAGGAAGGGCAGGTGCCATGTACCTTCAGCCACTCCTCGGCTTGCTCCCGGCTCTGCAGGGCCAGCACCAAGACTTCGGTAGCCCCCTGGGAGAAACGCAGCTCGTGCCTCTTGTGCCGGCTGTCCTTGGGCACGTAGGTGACGCTGCAGACATCCAACGCCAGCCTCAGATGCGGCTGCCGGTCCTTGGAGCTTTTGTAACACTGGACAGGAAGAGAAGGGGTCACCCTTCTGGACTGGAGGGCAGGGGAGGGAGATGCCTTCCCGCAAAGGCTTGGGAGAGCTCGACCTATCCCCCCACACCCAGCCCAACTGTGGGCACTGCATGAAGACAGGGGCTGTGGTTATTCACCCCAGAGAAGAGAAGCCTGGAAGGGGGGAGCCTTTGGACACACTTTAGATCTCAAGAGCCAGCGAGGGGCACAGCCATCTATTAGGAAGAGACAGAATTTAGCACAATCCTAGGAAGACCATTCTAGTCTAAAGAACCAGAGAAGAAACAACCTGGCTCGGAAGGGAACCAGCTCCCTGCTACTAATGAGTTACCTAGCAGGAATGCAGCAGAGAGAATCCTAGCAGAGATGGAGTGCTGGGCTTAGGAAGTCAGTTATTTATCAATAATGATTCTCACTTTCCAATTCTTATTATGAAACCAGCATCAAGGTAATCTTGATACCAGGACCTGACAATGACATTACAAAAAGGGAAAATCATAGGCTGATCTCAATATGGTTGCAAAAGCCCTTAAAAAACCCACCAGCAAATAGAATCCAGACACATACGAAAGCATATTGTATCAAGACCGAATAGGGCTTATTCTAGGATTTCAAGAATGCATCAGCCTTCAAAAACCAACCCTATATAATTCATCATATTAATAGAAAATAAGGAGAAAAGCCACATATGTCAATAAAAACAGAAAAGGCATTTGGTAAAATTTTCCACCTGTTTGTAATATAAACTCTTAGCAAAATAGACATATAGAGGGGACTGCCTTAATGTGATAAGGAGCTTCTACAAACCGCCCACAGCAAACATCAGCCTTAATAGTGAATTACTGCAGCTTTCCTTTGAGCTTTGGACTGTGAGAAGGACGCCTGCTCTCACCGCTTCTATTTACATTGTGTTGGAGATCCTAACCAATGCAATATGCCAAGAAGAAAAAATGGCATAAGGAGTGGGAAGAAGTAAGTCATGACCTTTGGAGTGGTTCTGGCCTGGGGTGAGCTTTTCACTGCTCCAGGATGAGAAAAAAAATCATGTTTCAAATGGTTATAGGCTGGACAAGGCTTCTCTATGGATTTGGGGGTAAAGAACTATTAGTTTTTTTTTTTTTTTTTAAATATCTATATTCCTACTCTGGAATTAAAGGTACATTTTTCTTCTATGAAATTATGGTGATGAGAAAAAAATCTAAGAAACCAAGTTCTATAGTAAGTGTTTCACAGGTTCAGTTTTAGAAAAGGCAAAAAAAAATCTAAGAAAACAAGTTCTATAGTAAATGTTTCACGGGTTCAGTTTTAGAAAAGGCAAGCACATGGAAAAAATGAGAGTGGAAACCTGGATATTAAACTTACCAATGGTTGGCTATTGGTCAATGGGATTTTGGGTGGCTTTAAAAATCATTTCATTACGTTTTTCTCTAGATTTATACATAAACACATTTAGTTGCATAATGAAGACAATAAACATTGTTTTAAACAGATTAAAAATTCATTCCCGGTGAAACAAAAACTTGGCAAAGTCTGTATCAGGTCTTTGAGTGTGTGTGTGTGTGTGTTTTCATTCTGCTCCAGTGGGAGAGCCCTGATCTCAGAAGTACTGAGCCTGTGTGCACAAAGCAAGCCCAGAGGAAAAGGCAGACACACCTGTACACACACACACACACACACACACACACACAGACAGTCACACACACACGCGCAGTCCATGTGAGGCCTAGAGGCACACTTCCGCGGCCACTCACCAGGAGCTGGTCCTCCTTGATGACGGTCAGCTGCTTGGCCCACTGCCCGAAGCGCTTTTTCCGCAGCAGGAAGGCGCATATCCTGCAGTCCCTCACCAGGTGCATGGAGGCTTCCTCTGAGGGCCACTGGTGTGTGGGCTGCGGCCCTTTGCCTTCCTCCTCCTCCTCGTCATAGGACTCGTAGGAGCTGCTCATCGGGTCCGAGTCATTGTCTGCGGGAGCCACAGGAAAGGACCCGTTACTGCGTTCTTGCCTGGGAGGCACCTTCTTACCTTTCTGTAGGCGCCCTTGCCCTGGGATTCGGGGACCAGGAGGGGGTGGACATGAAGTGTGATCGTGGTGATCTCTACACCCCTACATGGGCACTGTGTTGTACAGATTTACCGGTGGCTTTGTGACCTCGGTGACTTCTCCGAGTTTCAGTTTTCTTATCAGAGAGACAGTCACGGTCAATGACACTATCTCCCTCATCAGGCTATTAGGATCAGTGACCACAGGGCATTCAGCCCAGTATCTGGCACTCAGTGAGCGCTCCGCTAACATCAGCTACTGTCATACCCCGTCATCGTCATGTCCTTAGTTTCAGGTGACTCTCATAGCACCCAGCAAATGCCTATTTTATACTGAAGGCAACTGGAGGCTCGAAGAGAATAAGACTCATTCAAGGTCAGTCACCAAGGGTCAGGGCAAGGGCTAGATCCAGGGCTCTTGACTCCCATGCTGGTGGTCTTTCCACTGAACCCTGGAATCACTGAGTACAAGGGCTTGGGGCCTCTGTGGTGACCCAGAGGGGCTGGTGTGCACGTGCATGCCAACGGTCAGGTCAAGGCCTGTTCTCTGAGGTTAGGGCCATTCTGAACAACTTCCCAGTACTTACAGGAGTTCTTTAGCTCCCCATTCATCCTGGTCGCGGGGTAGCTGCTGTCTGCATCCTCGTAGTAGCCATCCATGATGGAGTGGGCTGGGCTGCAGCCATCTGTGGGGTTGGTGGAAGGAGCGGCACCTTGGAGAAAGACAGGCAGGCTTCAGGGGAAGACTCCAGACACCCTGCCCCTCCTTGGGGAAGATAGAGTACAGCTCCCTTGCCAGGATAAGGGGCCTCCTCTCTGTATGTCATCTGCTCTAGCGCCCCACAAGCTCTCTGTGCTACTATCACCAGGAGCTGCCCTTTTGGGCCCTGTCACACCTCTAAGGGCTGTGTTCATGCTATTCTGTGTGCTCTCTTAGCTTCTGCTAGAGAACTCCTACTCATCCTTCAATACCTAACTCAAAGATCCTTCTTCTGACCTTCTCAGACAAAGAATGGTCAGCATCTCCTCAGTGATCCCACAGCACTGGTGTGTGTGTGTATGTGTGTGTGTGTGTGTGTGTGTGTGTGTGTCTTGGTCACAGCCCTCTCCCTCTACGTTGCTCTAGCTGTCTGGGCTCAGCACCCCCTCATCTTCTGCCACCTCGGTCCTTCTGCTCCCTTCCTTATACATATGCTCTCTCTTGTGACAGTGATTCTCCCAAACCTTTGTGACTATGGGCAGGAACTGGACTAGAGGAGGTAATGGAAGCGCATACAATAGTGAACACAACAGCTGGAATGTTCCATGGAATGTTCCCAGCACATTCCCACTCAGGGGGGAGCACAGTGCAGGGGAGGGGCTATGTGGCATTGTATTCTCTCAGATTTACTTGGGGTCTCTTTAAAATGCAGATCCCTGGGCTATCTCCCTAGAGATTCTGATTCACCGGTGGGGACCGAACTGATCAATTGACATTTAAAAAAAACCTACTTAATAAGGGATGCCTGGGTGGCTCAGTTGGTTAAGCAGCTGCCTTCGGCTCAGGTCATGATCCCAGTGTCCTGGGATCGAGTCCCATATCGGGCTCCTTGCTCAGCAGGGAGCCTGCTTCTCCCTCTGCCTCTGCCTGCCATTCTGTCTGCCTATGCTCGCTCTCTCTCCCTCTCTCTCTCTGATAAATAAATAAAATCTTAAAAAAAAGACCTACTTAATAGGACATTAAAAATCTGTACAAATAGAAACTATATGGAACGCCAAGAAATCAGATTTTTTTTTTAAACAGTTAAGGTTATTTTGATGCAGATGGTCCCTGGGGCACACTCTGAAGATCGGTGGGTTAAAGGCATGTGCTTTGGGTTTGACCAGATTTGAGATGAATCTGTCACCACCATTTATTGGTCATAAAAGTCTCAGTTTCTCTGCATTTCAGGTTCTTCACCTTACAGTAAGGGGAGCAGTTCCCACTTTGGACTAGTGATACAATGCATACAAGCTCTTGGCACAATGCCTGGCACATAAAAAGCACTAGACAGATGCCAGATGTCATGATTATTACCATTTCCTTTGACTCCTACAATGCAGGGAGGTAGGTATGAGGCCCATTTTACAGATGGGGATGCTGGGGCCATATACTGTTTGCTAGGGCCAAAGGCTGCATGAGAACTGAGGTTGTCAGCTTAGGGAATAGATGCACATCCCCTCTTCCAGGAAGACTTCCTTCATGCAGTCCAACTGGCTCTCACACCACACTGTTCTTCAAAGTGCTGCTCTGGGCTCCCGGCCCCTGCCATCCATCTGTTTCCTGAGGACAGCAGCACTCAAATTCCCAGCAACTGGGAGACCTAGTGCTATCTCCCTAGTGATGATCAGAGCCTGCCTTTCCCAGCAGGTCCTCTGCGGCCTCAGATGCCGGCGACATCCTGTGAGATGGAGGGGGGCGGGCGGGGCGCAATGGGAAAGAGGGAGGGGACACGCAGGCAGCACACTTGAACACCTGGCAGGGCTGGTCACTGTGTCAGAGGAAGGATATTCCCCGACAGGCTTGGCACCCTCTCCCTGGTCAAGCTCCCTGGCCCTTCCTGAGGCCCGCCCTTCCCTCCTGCCCCAGGATCCCCGCTGCCCCAGTGGAAAGGAGTGTGAGCTCCTGGGGAAGGTGGAGGAACCTCGCTCAGTGGAGGGCCTTGATCTGAACTTCAGCACTTTGTCCTCACCTTCCTCTCCTGTCCTCAAGTGGATAAAATAGAACAAAGTCACCTGCTTCGGATCCAAATAGCCTCTTGCAGCAACACAGACTGCAAGACTTTCAAGGCCAAAGAGAACCACTGACCACCTGGTCTAAGCCCACCCTTCCACTTTGTTTTCACTAGTTGATTCATCCTAAAAATAACATGCCACAGTAGCCCCAGGTGGAAAAAACCCAAATATCCACCAACTGACAAAGGACTGAACAACTATCCGTACAATGGAACACGACATGCCCATAGAAAGGAGAGGAGTACCGATTCACGTGGTGATGCGGGTTAAGCTCAAAAACAGTATACTAAGGGGAAATAAGCCAGGCACCAGAGGCCACACATTGTACGGTTCTATTTATATAAAAGATTCAAAATTGGCCAATCCACCGAGACAAAAAGCAGATTGGTGGTTGCCAAGGGCTCAGGGGAAAAGGACAATGAGAGTGACTGCTTAATGGGTACTTGCTTTCCTCCCTGAGTGAGGCAATGTTTGGGAACGAGGTAGAGCTGATGCTGCCCAACACGGTGAGTGTACTACTAAATGCACCTGATTGGACACTTTAAAGTAGTTGAAATGGTCCATTTATGTTACGTATATTTTGTTACAATAAAAAAATAGGCCCATGGTGATAAGCACGATCAGTATAAAAGAGGATGAATGGGAAAATATTATGTTCCCTTCCCCCAGGTGTCTATTCATTTCCCACAGGGGAATACTGTTCACGGGTCCTTGCACATCCTAGCAAAATTGCTAAAATGCATGCGTAAGTGCATGCGTCCCCCATTCAGGAACAAATGGAATCCTATAATAGGTAGTATTCTGTGTTTGAGGTTTTGATTAATGAAGGTATCTTGGAATTCAGTTCTGATCAGCACAGACAGACCCGTTTCTTTCTTTCTTTCTTTTTTTTTTTTTTTTTTTTTTGCAGTTGGAGTATAATCCACTGTGCTACTGAGTGAGAGTGGAACACCACATAAACATTACATTCTAGAAGTTCAACTACAAATGTTGGGTCATCCAAAAACCGTAGTATAGTTTCTTGGTATGTATTGTTGGCTTGCTCCATCCCAGCCAGTGGATTAGCTGATCCGCAAAGAAACAGCCATTCATTTCCGGGCTGGAGGAAACCCATGGAAAGATGACTGTTGTGGCTGATTTAAGAGATTTTTCAGAGGCCATTTGTACCAGTGCCCTCTAAATTATTTCATTTTATTGTGTTCACCTACCAGTAAAAAAGTAACCATGTAATGTACTTCCATGTATGCATGGGTCCATTATATGTGTGTGGATAGACTGCTTACAGGCTTATGCTATTATTAGATTATAAATATTAGAACTCCAAAACATTCATATAGAAATTTTAGAAAGGAGTGTTGAGCTAAATGTCAGGAAGGCTTCTAGTCCTTGTTCCTTTATCAATTCGTGAATTCCCTGGGGTGCCCACATTCTATTCGGAGACCTTTTGATTTCGGTCACATGCTTTTTTATCCTCCAAGTTAACTTAATAACTCAATCTGCCCCCAAGACATGGTGGGGCTGAAGTATGAACCAGCTCATGGGGTACACCAAGGAGGAGCACATAGCGAGCCCCGGCTTCAGTTCTTGGAACTGGGACACAGTGCCCGGCTGTGGACCTCCGTCCCTGCACGATTACATGCATGTTATCCAGCCCCCTTCTTATTTTCAGGATAGGGAAGGGGAATGTCCAAGGCTGGACAGAACTGGGGCTGTAACCAAGTCCCTGATCACTGGGACTAGGACCACTGGCCTCCTCCCCTTAGAGAGGCTGGGGGCTCAGGCAGCTTTTACCCCGGTTGTATGGAGGACTAGGCAGGTGCTGGGCTTGGAGCTCCAGCCCTGGCAGGACACACGGGAGCTTTAGGAGAGGAGTCCCAGTTTGTAGGGGGTGGGGAGACCAGAAACTTACTGTGGGAGCTGATGTACTCAGGGGACTTGCCTGGTCCCAGGGGTAGGGCCTCTTCATAGTAGTCCTCTGGTGGGGGCCGTTGGGGAAGCGGTGGAGGCAGGTCGGCTGACTGAAGGGGGACAAAGGAGGCAGGTAAGACCAGGAAGGCCAGGAGAGCGGACGGAGTCGGTGGGGTGATGGAGAGGAGGCTGGGGCAGAGAGAGGCGGGAGCCCCAAGGAGGTGGAGGGGGGATGCAGATGTGAAGCAGGAACTTCCGACAGAGGGGCAGAGGGCAGAGGTGGGAACCCTGAGAGGCCACCTGGTCCTCTATTTCTTGTCCGACTCATTTCAGCATCAGGACTTCTTGAGAGGTTCTAAAAGTTTTGTGGAAGGTCACACAGATGTCATTAGGCTTTTGATGAAGTAAGCCCATGTGGAATGATAAAAAACCGCCAGAGTTCGGCAGTGCTCTGCAAACATGTCTGCACACCTGTGAGGAAGCACGACAAGCATGTGGAAGACACAATACTCAGTGAGGTGGCACGGCCTCATGGTTAAGAGCTTAGGCCCTGAGGCCAGGGCACCCCCACTTCACCGGGATTAAGCTCTGTAGCTCACAAGTTGTGGGCACTGACATGTTTACTCACGCTAAGCCTTATCTGTAAAATGGGGATACCAACGGTGCCAACCTTGTTCAGTTATTGTGAGCATGAAAAGGACGCAGTGAGGGGTCAACAGTTGGTACCATTGGATGGCGATGAGGATAGTGAGTTATGCAGTCAACGCAGTGTTCAATGTGATTATGAGCCCCTTGCCTTAGTTCCAAGGACGAAGGCAGGGAACCCCAGGTATGAACCAAAACTTTATTTTGCAAGTGAAAAACAGGCTCAGAAAGGGGAGGTGGCTCATCTAAGACCACATGGCAGCAGGAGGAGGGCAGAGGCCACCAAGCCCTAACCCAGAACTTTCCCTACACTCACTCCACGTTTATTATGGCAGTCAGAAGTTGGGGGGGGGGGTGTCCTCTGTGCCTGAAGGGACAGGGCCGTTTACCACATTATCCCTGTTCAGTGTGGGCGTGGTGAGCACACCATGGGTCACTGAAATGTTCCCACCGCCCGTTTCTCCCCTTAGAACAGGGTCCTGCACAGCCGGGGGGTCCTAGGCATTGGCCGGAGAGCTTTCCTGGCCACTTCAGAGGGACAGAGGGCCAGAGGGTTTGGGAACCCAGGCCATGACTCACGTGTCTCAGAGACGGGCTCTTGGCTGGCTCAGGGCTGGCTCCTTTGCAGGGCTCCCCATCATCCTCTGGCATGTCCCGGAGGTCGCTCAGGTCACAGTCTACCAAGGGCCAGGCCATGGGGGCAGAGGAAGCCAGGGATGAGCTCAGTAGAATGGGAGGAAGCCTGGACCTGGGGTCTGGAGGCCTCTATCACCTCCTTCGTTAGAAACCCTCGGCAAGCGACCCCATCACTCTGAGACTTGGTCTTCTCCTCTGTACACCGGTCTCAATAATCCCTTGCCTTGTCTGTCTGCCAAGGTTACCAAGAGGACCAAAAGAGATGGTATCTGGTGTGGTGCTTTGGGGATTTTCAAGAAGTAGGTCATGAAGGCCCTGTGTCTTCCCTCAGTCTCTCCATCCCTGAAACGTTCACCTGACCTGCAACTTTCTCAAAGAGGAATAGTGCTATCTTCCCTTGGGAGGGAGCAGGGCTGGGACACGTCCTGCCCACAGCCCGGCGTGGCTGCTCCCATGCCCCCTGGCAGCTCTCCTTTCTGCTGGGGGGCAGGGAGGCTCAGCCCAGAGTTCAGGCGGCCACCACCAGCGGCTCTGAGCAGCAGAGCAACAGCGTCTTCTGTGGCCTATGCGTTCCTCCCTATCTTTCTTAAAATCCTGGGGATGACTTCCGGTGACCATAGAGATTCTGACTGGATTTTCAGACTGGGCAGGGCCCAGAGAGGCCAAGGGACTTGCCCACTGTGACTCAGTGCTGCGACGTTAAGAGTCAGACTCCCACCCAATCCGAGGACCCTTCCGGAGACGGGGCCAGGGGGCTCGCACACGCAGGGAGAGGACAGCTCCTGGCTGGGGTTGGGAGACGGCCGCTTACCGAACTCTTCAAAGAGGGACTCCACGAAGCTGGGCCCAGAGTGGAGGTCTGCTGTGTTCACATACAGGTAGGAGACTTCCTTGGCTGTGAGGAGTGGGAGAGCCCAGCTGCGGTGAGGGGGCTGTGGTCTGCTGCTGCCCACTCTGAGGACGGCCGGGTCCCCCCCTCCCGCCACCGGGACACAAGCCCACTCAGGACTCGGCCCCTTTGACAAAGCACGTGCACAACCTAAATGAGTTCCCTGGTTTTCAAACTTTGTTCTGATTTTTAGCTCTTTCCTGAGCGTCTCCTTCTCCAAAGGAAAGGATGCTCAGAGCACGGTACAGAAAACAGAACGTAAGGCTGCTCTGGGGAGGGCCAGGGGCAGGGCCAGGGCCAAGCATGGCTGGCAGACCACCGCCCCTCCCACCCTCCCACAGTCCTGTGAGGCCTGCCGATGACATCAGCCTGTTTTGTCCCTGGAGGACAGGCTCAGAGAGTCACCCAGGAGTGATGCCCATGCCCTCAACCCTCAGACCCCCACAACACTGTATGGGTACACTAGGGCTTGTCAGAGTTTACTGAGTGCGGGGCTGACCTGGGGCATTGAGCACAGGCAGGAGTGGATGGGGAGCCCTTGCTGCAGAGCGACGGTGGGGCAGAGAAGCCATGGGGTTCCTGGAGGGGCATGAGGGAAGCCACAGGGCCAGGTACAGCTCGCGGAGGGTGTGTGTGCAATGTGTGTGCTGTGTGTGAGTGTCGTGCATGAGAGTACGTGGGGTACACGAGGTGTACCTGGGTGTGCTGTGTGTCGTATATCGCGTGAACTGCGTCGGGGAGAGCGTGCTGCTGGTGCGTGTGGGGCATGTGTCACGGGACAGCATATTTGCTATGGGTGTCCTGTGTCGGTGAGACTGTGTTGTGCACACGAGTGAGCATGGTGTGTGTGTGAGTGTGTGTGGCAGCTGTGTTGTGTACATGAGCATTAGTGGGTCAAGTTGGGAGGGGTATGAAGAGCCAGGATGGAGAAGGAACAAAGTGGCTGAGGACACCGGTCAGGCCCTGAAAGTGTTTGGTGGCACGCTGTGAGGCTTTGGTCCTGGGGAGTTCCTGAAGGTTCTTGAGGAGCTGGGGGCAGAGGGTCGGTGGCTGACCTGGGAGGGGCTGCAGGCTCTGCAGGATGGAGGCCACAGCCATCTTCTTCTCCAGGGCGGTGTCACTGAGGTACTCATGGTCCAGGAGGCTGAGCAGCCCCGTGAGCTCAGGCAGCAGCTGCTCCAGCACTAGAAGGAAGCACGGGGGAGGGAGGCTTGTGGTCAGGATCCCAGCTCTGCCCTCATCCACCAGAGGCCAGGGCAGCCCAGGCCAAAGGCAGGGCGGGTGTGACAGGGAGACCTCAGAAGCCCTCCCACAGCTGTCCCCGGGCTGTCCACTCACCTCCCAAGGGAGAGCCCTGCTCAATTAACCATGATGTTCCGCTGCGCCTCCCACTCTCCCTCAGACCTCCTACGGCCTTGGCCTGAGGACACATGCTCCCAGCTTGGGCCTGGTGAGCCCAGGTAAGCTGAATAGAGGCTCTCGGCCTGCCCTTGTCCCAGCATGCCCTCGGCTGTCCAGGCCCAGGTCTCCTTCCTCGCTGCAGCTCGGGGCTCAGTGCAGGTCCCGGGCTGGAGCCCCTGGCCATCCAGGACACAGGCAGGAAGGGAGCCTTCCTGTCCCATCAGTTCATATGCTTCAATCTCTGGAACCTTCTGTTTCCGGTGCCTTGGTGGGAGCCAAACTAAACATTAACCCTTCCCATCCCAGGCCCCAAACCGTTGTCACCAGTCTTTCAGTGCTTTACCAGTGTTTTTCAAACTTCAGGGTATAGAGGAATTACCTGGGGAGCTCATCAAAATGCAGAGGCGGGCTCAGGTCTGGGACAGGACCCGAGATTCTGCACTGCCAGCGAGCTCCGGGCTGACGCTGACGTCGCTGGTTGAGACCACACCGAGTGGCAAGCCCCACAACACACAGTCCTTTAAGACCAGAGCATACCGCAACCATGATGTCATTGATGTGTCCCTGTCCCTAACAGTAACTTGGGACTTGGTTCGCCTTAGACCAGCTTTGTACAGTAGTAGTACTGTCCTGCTTTGTGACTTGCTAGTCACTTGTGCAGAATACTAAAAGCTAAGCGTGTTGAACAATTCTCATGAGCTGTACTAGGCCTTCCATACTTATAATTGCATTTAAATTTACTATTGAGCATTTTATGGCTCAGAGTGGTTAAGTAACTCCTCCAGGGTCACACAGCCAATGACACTTCATCTGGCCTTAGCTCCCTCCCTTCTAACCATGGCACTAGACTGCCTTGCAGGACTGCATACAACCATACCAACGAGTTTTGAGATCGGTCCCACGAGCACACCTCCTTTTTAGAAGAAGAAACCAAGGCTCAGAGAAGAGCGGTGTCTTGCTTGCAGTCACACAGAGGTCACCGAAGAGCCAGGCCTCTGGCTTATAGTCTCTGGGCTCCCAGCCCCATGGGCTTCTCTCCACCCTGGACCCTCCTAAAGAAACAACCAGACTCCGACTTACAGTTATAGGGTCTGGGTGTGTTAGAGGGGCTATAACCTCGTGAATAACTGCTGGAGCCAATCTGCTGGGTTCAAGTTTAGACTCCATTCATTATGGTGAGACCTGCGAAAGGTACTTAGCCTGTGACTCAGTTTCTTCCTCTATGCAGGAGTAATAATAGCACTTGTCTTAGAGCGTTCCTGGGAAGATAATTAGGTTATGCATGAGGAGTGCCTTGCCCTATAGAGAGTAAATCTCACGCCAACTCAGCTGTTGCCGTTGTCAGTGTTTAGCATGCTGGTCTATGCTGGGTGGGTCTCTAGAGCTGTCTGCTTCCCCAGCAGGCTGGGAGGCTCTAGATAGGGCAGACCGCCCTAGGAATCTCAGCTTCCTCGGCATCTAGTCTGGGGTCTGCTCAGTGCCGGCTCTCCATATGTGTTTCATGAGAGAGAGCATGAGTGGATGACTACGCCAGGATTTTTAAAAACTAGAATTGTACACACAGATAGTGGCAGTTGTTGGAAAAAATGGGATGTGGCCATCTCTCTGTAGCATTCCGTCATCACCTTAAACCTGCTAGAAAGGAGCTAAGAGCTGATGCTGTCAGCGGCCACTGTGTGAGCTCCTCTCTGCTGCTGGGCACTGAGATAGGGGATGTGACTGCCCTGTCTCATCTGTAAGCAGGTCCTGCTGGGGTACCTTTGTTCCAGAAGAGGACCAAGACCAAGAGAGGCTGCGGGATGGTCACACACGTGATTCCTAGAGCTGTGGAGTCGCACAACGCCAGGGGGCGCCACTTGCTTTGCAGCCCAAGTGCAAGGGACCCAGAGGCCCTGCTCTCTCCACGGCCCCAGCCCTGGCAGTGCCCCCTGAGCAAGGCTTCTGATGGGAAGATTTCCTTCCTCAAAGTAGGAAACCACTTAAAATCTGAAGAACATCTTAGGTAGATTTTAGCTGTGGCAAAGGAAATCTTTACAAATGGAATCACAGACTTCTCGGGCACCTTCAGCAGACACACTGAAAGTCGGTTAACTCAGTTCTAAGATATTGACTGAGCGCTAATTGTGTGCCACTCAGGGGATTGAGAAAATGAGTAAGATTGTTTCAGTGGGTATGCTCCCCCCCCCCACACCCCTAATTACTCATGAGGGAGGCCATGGTAAACACTCCCAGGAAGGCACCACGGGGGACCATGGTAGCTTTCTCATGGCCTGCAGCCATAGTTCCTATTTGAAAATTCATGACATTGCTCTGATATTACGTGGGAAAGTCAAGGCTATGGGATACAGTGACTATCCCTCTGAAACTTTTTGGCTTTGGGATTCCTTTGCACGTTAGGAAATTATCAAGGCGCCAGAGAACTTTTGTCCTATGTGCCTTACAGTTACCAATATCGACTGTATTCACAATTAAGGCTGAGGAAATTTTAAACCACAAGAACACACCAGCACATATCCCATTAGCCTTCAGAGCTACTGTGTCATCACACAACACAACCTCTGGAAAACTCCACAGTAAACCTCGAGAGAATGGGAGTGAAAAAAGGCATACTGCGTCTGAGTATCATAGAAAAGTAGGTTTGACCTTGCGGACTCCCAGGAAGCATCCCCAATCACACCTTTCTGAGAATCGTGGCCCTTCAATGAATGACCTTGGATTGCTAAGTCTTGCCCCTGTGTCCACTCCTCCCTCCCTCTCTCCCCAACTCCCTCCCGCCCTTTCTGCCTCTCATCTCACTCTGGGGACCCGACGATTTCTTCCTGCTCTTATCAGCCAAAGCTTATGTGCCAAAGCTTAGATTCCTGCTTCTAAAAGCTCTCCTGCTACTAATTTGAGGTTTGTTGCAATTGTTTCCAAAGTAAGAACAATTAGGTTCCGAGTGAGTTCTCTGCACGGAAAGGTGGGGGAGTTTTAATACCTAAGCTTTGTTAACGGCTCTTTAAATTCTTTTCCCTGATTGTTAATGGGATTCTTAACATGGGACCCTGACTTCTAAGTGTTCTTGTTGAATGGAGACGTGATCACAAAAGTCCAAATAGAGCAAAGGAGAAGGAGGAAACTGAGTGAACCTGGGAGAAGCCTATGGGCAGTGAGGAGCTGCCCAGGACCTGTGGCAGCTTCTGTAGCCTGAAAGGACCTGGCAAGGAGCAGGTGGCTGAGGGACAGTCCCCCAGCATTTCCAGAGTTGGTTGGCGGAGGGAGCGTGAGCCACAGGCGGCGTCTCAGCCTGCAGCGGGCAAATGGGCGAGAACCCTTCCCCAAGGCAGAGCAGTGACTGTGTGCTGGGCACTTAAGGCTCACCTTCTCATTTCAGCCTCATAAGCTGCACAAGGAGGGACGTAGTGTGGGGCTCTGTGCCCCAACGAGGGAGGGAACAGAGGCTCGGAGAATCGAGGCCACGCTGCTAGTAATTGGTAAGGGCAGCCCTGGAGCCCGGGTCTGTCCAACGTCACAGTGTACATCCTGTGCTGGAATCTTCCATCAGAAAACGTGGGCTCACAGCAGTGGAGGCCAGGCTGGGGCAGGGAAGAGGCAAGTAGCCCCTCAAAACCCTCCTGCTGAGGGCTCTGGGCCATGACTTCATTTGGGTTCCCGACCTGGGGACCATAACCCTTACTGGGGGGCTGAAATTCTTGCTCAGTCCATCTCTTTGCTCTGGGCCTGTTTGTGTACTTCAGAGCCCTCACTCTCGAGATCTCAGAGAAGCAAAACAAGCTTCTCAAATCATCTACCTGGCTTCAACAGCAGGATCTCATCCCAGGGAGCCCCTTATACCTCCTGGGCACAAAAGGGTTTTCAGCGGGTGCTCGGCTCTTCAAAGGCAGTCCCGAGCTCTCCTTCCAAAAACTGGCTTTCAGGGGCAACGACTGTGGCAGTGCCTTCCGTGGCAGCTTCGTCTTTAGTGCCAGAGAACTGAAACCACAGGGATTTAAGTGATGGCAGAATTGAATGTGGAGAGAAATCGTATGTGCATAGTGCATATGGTGAGGGGTTCTGCCAGGCCTCAAACAGACGGCCAGGACAGCAGCCTCAAATTTTAGCAAGAAGGAGACTCTCCCAGGGGCGTTGCTGGAAAGGCTGATTCTTGGATCTCCTCCCTGGGCTTTCTGGTTCTGCAGACCCTCTACTGAGAACCAAGAAGCTGCATTTTATTTCATTTTATTATCTATTCTTTTTATTTAAAAGATCTTATTTCTTTTTTTACCAGAGAGCGAGAAAGCGAGAGCGCAGGCAGAGGGAGTGGGAGGCAGAGGGAAAAGCAGGCTCTCTGCTCAGGATGTGGGACTCGATCCCAGGACTCCGGGATCACGACCTGAGCCCAAGGCAGCCGCTTAACCAGCTGAGCCACCTGGGCGCCCCAGAACCTGCATTTTAATAAGCACTCCAGGTGGTTCCGAGGTTCAACCCATGAAAGCTACTCTGCCAGAAAACCCACACTGCAAGGCACGTTTGTGAACCCAAGGAACATGGGAAGGTGTTTCTCCTTTGCTCCCAAGTTATCATCAGACCTCACCTTAGAAAAACTGCAAGTCCAGGGTGCCTGGGTAGCTCAGTGGGATAAGCCGCTGCCTTCGGCTCAGGTCATGATCTCTGGGTCCTGGGATCGAGTCCTGCATCGGGCTCTCTGCTCAGCAAGGAGCCTGCTTCCCTCTCTCTCTCTGCCTGCCTCTCTATTTGTGATCTCTCTCTGTCAAATAAATAACTAAAATCTTTAAAAAAAAAAAAAAAAAAAAAAAGGAAAGAAAAACCGCAAGTCCAGGTGGGAACAGGAGCTCCCACAGATTATAACTAGCCAGAGCAGGGAGTCTGGCGGAGAGGAGCACCGTGCATGGGCCCTTGCGGTCAGACCCGGCACCCTGCAATTCTCCAGCTACTGCTTCCAAGCGACAGCAAGATGGCACGCTGGGGAGCTCCGCGCCCTGGCCTTCTGTCTGTCACCCTGACGGCAAGGCGAGGCCAAGTGCCGACCGACCCCTGCCAAGCGAGGCAACTGAGTGTGTGCAGTGCTCGGTCTTTGGTGCCTGGAGCCTGCACTCAGTCGGGGCCCTGCTGCCGCGAGGGCTGCTATCTCCTGACCGCCTCTGAACTGTGTTGGCTCCCGAGCACTGCTCAGGTGCTGTCTGGCCACAGATCTGCCGTAGTTGGGTACCAAGCTCCATCAGGACAGGGACCGTGTCTCGGTCACAGTAGCTGTCGGATAAGCATTTGTTTAGCCAACGTGGCATTTTGATGACCTAGTCCAACCTTCTAATTTTAAAGACGTGACAAGTGGAGGTCCGAGAGGTTCTTTGACTTAGGTAGGGCACCACAATGAAATGAAAATCAAAGTCCCTAGTGTTAAAGTCACACAAAGCTTGCGACTTGGCGGAGTCATCAAAGAGTGAGCGAGAGCACGGGCCGTGCACCATCTGGCCCCTCCTCGCTTGGCTGCTTTCCAGTGGTGGCCCCCCGGGGAAATTTCCTAACTCGTCCAAGCTTCCAGTTCTCTATCTGCAGACCCCGGGGGTCATCACAGTAACTGCTTCACGCAGTCATTGTAAAGATGAAAGGAAGCCATGCACGGGGGCTCAGTGCTCTGGACAGGTGCCTGGCCATTTACGTGTGACTTCCAGAGAGTTTCGGGTGCTGGGGCACAAGGGAGGGGAAGAAGGGGGTGTCCGGGGACAAGAGGACACGGGGACTCTGCAAGCCTTGCCACAATGACAGTTCATAGCTCTGAGCCTGACACTGAGCTTAGGGTAGCTGTGGCAGTAGGAAGGGCTGGAGCCCCTTTCCTCAGGGGGCTCCTACCTACCTTAAGAACACCCCCCATTCCAGATGAGGGGACATCTTTCATTTGGAGGGTCCCTAGTCAGAAGAATCTCCTTCACCAATTCCTAACCGGCCCCCTCCCATCTTCACTCCTGGTCCAGGTCTTGCCTGCTTTCTGAGGACAGACTAGGGCATCAGGACAGCATTATCTTTTGTGTCTAAAGTTTATTTAGAACCACGAATACATTTCATTGATCTTGTTTGGTTTAGCTGAGCCTTAGGGAGGTACAGTGAATTCCAGCGAGGGGGAAAAAAAAAACAACAGGAAGAAATGGTTTAATCATTGTTTATAAAACTTCAATCTTTCACTAAGTGGACAGACAGACTCGGAAACCCAAGATGGGTGATAATTGTTCATTAGGTTTCAAAAAAAATTGCCAAATAAAATCAGGAACTATTTTAAAATATTTAAGATTAGACCACTAAGTGTTTACTTGTTATTGGTGAGTACCCAACTAAGATCAATTTTCTCTCCACTCCTCCACCCTCACCACTTCATTTAAATCAAAATGAGATGGTGCAGAGCAGAAAATAAGCCACAGGCAGAAAGCACTGTTGCTTGCTCCCAGGACTGTACCCCCATGCATTATGAATGAAGTTTTCAATCCAAAGGTCTTTATCATAGCTGGTAAGTGTTCTATGGCAAAGGCTGGAATTATATAGAGATCTCAAAGGTAAAAGAGTCTAATTTCCGAAACAAAAGAGAAGTGAATAATTAACCTTCTGCAAACCACAGGAATAATAACCCCTGTTTTGGCAATGACCTAGTGGGCGCCCTGACTTTTGATCTCATTCCTGGGCAATTTTCAGACTATGGAATTTACAAAAATGCTTGGAAACAGCTTGCAAGTTACAACGCCATTAAATGCAAAGCAGTGGGAGGAAATACAATTTCTCTTTCCCCCATCTCCTTTTTTGACAAGCCTCTCTAGGACAAAGATAACTTATCCTTCTTTGTCTTCAAAGTCAGAGAACATGCAACAAGCATGATTCAAAAATGGAAAACAGGAAAGTTGTCAGTATGTGGTGTTTACAAAGGGCATACCTGTTTTATTTGTTTACTCAAATTTTCTTTCTCATTTTCCAAACAGCAAAATAACCCAATTTCCAGCTCCTGAGCTGGAGAAGGGACCAATGTGTTACTTTAAAAATTTTTGGTCATGATCTGAGAGATGACTTTCTGTATCCAGTGCTACAATAAGCTAGCACATTCATGAGGTCTGACTCCACTGTGGGGGTGGGGAGGCAAGGCACCCTGAAAAGGCAAGCAGTCTACTTAGCAGGTGTGACTTCAATGTTTGGGTAGGGGGAAGGGAAGGAAGAGAAACCCTTTCCTGTGGACTTCCAGTTCTGCAGGTCTTTCCAGAAAAACTTTCCTCTAGGTTGTGCCTTCATGCTCCTTTTCTCAGCCTCTTAATCCAGGGCCTGTGCATACGCTGTTCCTTCTGCTTGTCAGAACTCCCTTCTCCTGCCAACCAGTGATGCCCTTCTCCACTCTCTGCTCACTCGTGACTGCTTCAGGGGAGTTTCCCCTGTCTTCTCCACCACATCTGTCCCCCTATTTTATAGTATGATAGCATCACTCTCTCTCTGGTATGTGCCATGGTGAAATGTTACATTTAAGTATGCATTTCTTCAATTAACATCAGCTCCCACAACTTGAGCCTGAATGCCTTAAGGGCAGGAATAGCACCAGCTTTTGCTAGTACCTGACACAGAGTACATGCTTAAGTTATTTGTGGAATCAATGAATTCTTGATGCAAACTTAAGAGTTGCTAGTCTAGTAGTTAATGTGATTGAAAAACCGTGTCTTTAATAGTGGGTCGGCATCATAAAAAGATGCTTAAAAAAAGAAAAAAAAAAGCAGGTAATAATAGTCCCGGGAGCAGAAGAAAGCAGAGGTTCATTTTCCTACTTGGCTAAACTCCCCAAACCCTATTTGGTTGAGCTTATATCCCTTGTGTGAATACGGCTGCCAACAGATTCAGTGATGCACATTTTGTAGTTGGTGGATTTTAATCCTAACGTAGGAATTGGGAAATAATAATGACTAACATATATTAAGCGACCCAAACTACTTAAGTTCAAGTCCTATCTCCTCCACCCCACCCCCCACGGCCTCGCTGTGCACCTTTGGGACACTTAAATTACTACATGTGTCTCATGTACATCACCAGAGACCTATGAACCTATGTACCTCATCTGTGGGAACGAGCCCTAATGCATGGAAATGTGCCTACTATGGTGCCTGGCACATAGTAGGTTCTCAATAAATGTTTATATTACTCTCTGTTTATATTACTCTTGCATTGTTATTCTGTGTTACCCTCTGCTTTAAACGATTTACTTGTATTATTCACACAATTTAATTCTTATGATAAGATGGGCTAGCCCCATTTTGCAGGTGTGGGAACTCCAGATTCCAGAGTGGGAAGAACAAGGAGGAGCTCCTCAGGGATGCCCGCCCCAGAGGTCCCTCATGGCAGTACTTCTGGCTGCCCAGCTCTGGGCTAAATGCACACCAAATGCCTACAGAATTCTCCCTTAATTTGTGGGTGCAGACATCTCTCCTTCTCCTGCCTACAGTCTCTTCCAAGTTGCTCCAAATCTACCTATTGGGGGCCACAGGGACACCTCACTTCCTCTGAATTCATAAGCCCTTCTCTTGGAGCCCAGGTGAAAGCCAAATAGTGGGCACAATGGCAGAGGGAACTGCGCTGGTTGGACCAGCATTATTGGTCACTAAAACAAACACTTCCTGTTGTCCCAGAGTGTTTGGGGAAGACCATGGGTCATGTGGGCTGGAAAAGAATGAAAAAGGAGCAGCAGAGAAACCCAGCTGCAAAGCCAATGTCTTGGCGCGGACTGCTTTCCAGGAGTTAAATATAGCCCCTGAGTGAAGGAGGGCCAGGGAGGGTCACCTTGGAGGGCTTTGTGCATGTTCATTACAGCTGGTGCAGGAAACACAATATCCTTTATGCTGAAGAGAATAGTACAGGTTTGACTCCACAAGCCAGAAGCGCAGAATCCTAAGGGAGGGAGGAGGGAAGAGAGAGGGGGAGGACTTGGGGGTTCGTATGAGAGAACTCGTTTGGGGCCACGCATCTGCTAGGGAGGAATTTGGGGTAAGTCACTCAACCGTCCGAGCATCCACTTCCGCTCTGTAAGGAGGGGCTCAGGAGGTCCAGGTGTCAGTTCGTGTGAGGAGAGAAAGGGTTTTAAACCGTGGATCATTATTAGGGATGTTAGGGGAGCACACTTCTCTGATCTGTTATTTCAGGAAGACAGGGAGGCCAGAGGTCAGGGAGGTCACAGGTTAGTTGGGAAGCAGGTCATAGGGGCCTTTTATGGGACTCTCTTGGTAGGATTCAGGCCAGGGTGACAGGCTCAGGGAACCTCCGAATCTTAAATGGCTTTTCTAGCAGCCGCTCTGCCCAGGCTCCCCCATCCACCAGCAGCACCCTCACTCTGGGCATCTGGTGTCCCAGCCCTGGGCCACCAGGGAAGCCATTTCCAGACAGGAGGGGGTGGGGCAAGCCACTGACTTCCGAGGAAATAGCTTTTGGCTGTGGGACTGGGCTCTCCCAGAATTGTTCCTTTGTCTGCAGATTCCTCCCTGTTTAGCTCACAAAGGAAATGGTTCCAGGAGGAAGTGGAAAACTGTGACCCACACATGCTCGTCCCCTGCACAAGATGGCGGCTGCTTCCGTCCAAGGCAGTCTGCACCATGTCCTTCACCAGAGTGGGGCAGAAGCAGTCCAGAGAGTGGCCCGGGATACCCAATGATAAAAGCAGGTAGTATTTTTTAAGCTGTTAAGTGATGTTCCAGATGTTGTGCTAAGCATTTTGTCTAGATGACCTCACTTAATTCTCATAATGATGCTGTGAGGTAGATACTGTTTTACACCTGACTCGTGAAGCTCAGAGATGCCCAGTCATTTGCCTAAAGGCACACAGCCAGCAGAACCCAGATTCAAACCTAGACTTAACTCTAGAGCATAAGCTCCCAATTGCTGCATTATAAGAGCTTCTGGCCTTCTTCTTCTAACGGGGGTGCTTTACCCCCAAAGCTTGCTAGAACCAGCAGTGAGCGCCTCAGGACTTTCCCCACTGCATTCACAGGTTCCGGGCCCGAGGTCTAGATGGAACAGGGCTTTCTGCTTCTGAGAAGTTTGAGTTTGAGGACCCATCCCACCAATACCCTGGGGCAGACACTGAAGACATCTGGGTAAGTGTGTGCAGATAATAATAAAGATATCCAAGAATGACAGTGAGCATTTATTGAATGCTTCCCATGAGCTGGGCACCGTGCCTGACACTTTGATTTCTTTTCTTTTCTTTTTTTAAAATATTTAATTTATTTATTTATTTGACAGAGAGAGAGATCACAAGTAGGCAGAGAGGCAGGCAGAGAGATAGGGAAGCAGGCTCCCCGTGGAGCAGACAGCCTGATACGGGGCTTGATCCCAGGACCCTGAGACCATGACCTGAGCTGAAGGCAGCGGCCTAACCCACTGAGCCACCCAGGATAGAACTTCAGGGGGCGCCTGGGTGGCTCAGTCCGGCATCCGACTCTTGGTTTCTGCTCGAGTCACGATCTCATGGGTTGTGGGATCAGGCCCCAAATAGAGCCCACCATCAGGCTCTGGGCTTCATGCTGGGTAGAAAGTCTTCTTAAAGATTCTCTCCCTTTCTCCCTTCTCCCATTCATGCATGCTCCCCTGGCCTCTAAAATAAGTAGATAAAATCTTAAAAAAAAAACAATAAGTAGAACTTCGGGTGGATAAGAATTGAGTTAATCCTGACCCTTGCTTCAGGAGACACTGTCTTCACTCTTTCAGACATTCTCCACTTGTATTTACTTATTTGTTTATATGATCAGTTATTTTTGCTAATGTAGTAAGGACCCACAAATCTGCCATTCAAAGCAAAAGCCGGGGTTCAGATGATATCTTACATCTAACTACGATCCCGTGCTTCTTGGCGCTGAAACCCAGCCTAACGGCCATCCTGAATGCTGTTTGTCACACCCTGTTTTCCCTTATATATAGTGCCATTGCAACTAGACATAGCCACAAAAACTTTTTAAAAACCTATAGTTGTTTCTAACTTTATTAAGAGGGCATACAATGCTATAGGTAATCTTTGTGACTTTTTCTTTACTATTATCCTGCCAAGATCCACCCACATCGCTGTCTATCATTGTGGTCACTCATTGTGGTCACTCATTGTGTTCTACGACAGTCCATTACTGGAATAGTCTCTGTGGCCGCCACTCTGTGCCTACTATACTTCACCTAATCTTTGCAGTAGCTCCAAAGGAGCTCTTCTTATCCCCATTCTACTGACAAGAAACTGAGGCCTAGAGAGACTAACGGAATTTCTGGAGGTCCCACGTGCCAAGTTTGAAACATTCCGGTTTCTCATTCCACCGTGTTTTAGTGTAGAGGAAAATACACTGGCTCTAGAGCCAAAAGCTCAGGGCTCAAGTCCCAGCTCCACACTTAATGGCTGTGTGACCTTGGACTAGTTGCTGCATGTCTCTGGGCCTCAATTTCCTTAAGATTAAAGAGGAGTGATGGTGGCTGCCCTTCAGTGCTCCACTGAAGCTTTGCAGATCAGTGAAGTGTGATTATTCGTATATATATCATCCGTTCCGCCTCTCCCCCAACGAACCACACAGCCTCTGCAGGACTCAGGAGATGAGTCGGAAGAACAGTGCTCCCATTCAGAAATGCAAAGGATTAGGTTGACAATGAGCTCACAGAAACCTCAGTGTGATAAAAGAACCAGAAAATCATCAGTAAATGCCTCAGGCTGAACTCTTAGGAACATACGCTGTACTTATCTTTGTTATGTTTGATGGTTTGTTTTTTTTTAAGTCACTTTTTACTATGTCTTACCTATTTTCACTATCTGACAGCCCACTCCAGCTCTTTGTTCATGGTATTTCCTCTGCATGGCTTGTTCTCCTCTAACTGCTGCCAAATACTGTGTGGTCTGATTTAGTGTCTGCCTCTGGTGTCCAGTGCCTAGCACAGTAAAGGGTACACAGCAGGTGCACTGGGGACAGATTGACTGACAACCCAGAACTCAGAGAAGGACCACGGACTAGGGAGAAGACCAGGTAAATCCTACCTAGGACAACGGTCTCCAGGAGCAGAAGGGCTCATGGAGGGGGTGAGGGAGGCAAAGAGGGGGAGCAAACTTGTCCCCTGGGGGTACCGGGGGCACTGGAGGATAGAGCTGCGCGGTAGCTCAAGACCACACCAACTTAAGGAAATCTGAACTAAGAAGAGAGGCAGATGTCCCTTCCAAGAGGGGCGGAGCCCCAGGGGACAGCTCTTTCCCAGGGAGGTGGAAAAAGTCAGTACAATGGGGAGGTGAGACACGGGCACCCAGAGTAACGCCTGGGATTTGCCTTTCCTAGCTTAGAGACCCAATGTAGGAGATGTCACCTTAGTTTTGTCATCTGTGACACAGAGGTCATGAGAGTGCTCCCCTCAGAGGTTGTGGTAAGTGGAAAGGGAGTTCAGCCTAGCCGTTCCCTCCCTTCCTCTCTCGCTCCTTCCCTCCTCCCCTTCCCCTCCTTGCCTGCAGAAACCTCCCACTGCCAGCTCTGGAATGATGCCCACCAGGTGCCCAGGACTCCAGGCTGCAGGGAGGAGTGCAGCCATCCTGGGGCAGGCCCTGGGGGACCCCCAGGCGGATTCCTGTCCCCAGGGCTAGGGCAAGACTCCAAAAAAGTGATGACAGAAGGTCCTGGGGATGGGGGACTTGAATTGCAGAGAGCTCGAGACAAACATGTCTGTTTCCACATCAGATCTACACAACTAACTCTATTTGAAAATGGATAGACTCTGAAGTTTTAAGTTTCTCTGTTCTTAACCGAAACACAGAGGTGAGCTAATGTTTCCCAGTCTGCTGTTTGTGTGCCGCTCCGAACTGGTCACCTCCTTCCAGACTCAACCTTCCTACTGTCACGTGAGCTCACTGCTGCCTCTAACGATTTCCCCCAATGGCAACACTTTCGAGGACCCCCTCCTGCTCACACCTGCCCGATTGACAGCTCCCCAGGGCCCCCGACACCAGTTTCCTCTGTGACATAGATGTGACATAGATGCCCGAAGACCTTCCCATGTGCTCCCTATGGCTAATCCCCGATTCCTCTGTCGTTTCATCCCTTCCCAGGATAGGCAGAATCTAGAGGGAGAACGGCTACAGGGGGAACTTGGATCCCAACCTCATTCTTTAAGAGAAGTGATCATTTACAAACCTGTATTTTAAGTACTAGGCATTATTTTATTATTATTATTTTCTTTAACTAAATGCTTCCTGTGTGCTGTGTGCTGAGTGCCTTCCTTGCATGAAGCCAATGACCCCTTAGGGAGACAGGAGATTGTGATCTCCATTTTTAGTTGAGGAAACTGAGACCCTGGGGGATTAAGTGGATGAGGGGAGCTAGGATTCAAACCCTGGGCAACTTGAAACCACAGCCAGTGCATGGAGCTCTCCCATTATGCTGCCTCTGTCATTAGTTACAAATCCCAGCAACCCGGCTTCTCAGGGACTGGCACACGTCCAGCTGGGGACCTGGAGGATAAAGCCCTACTCTATCGAAGGAAGACCTCTACCTGATCTTCTGGGCTGTAGGCACGCCCACCCCGCTGCACACTGAGCGCACTTCTGGGGCTTTCTTCTTTTCACTCTGGCTCTTTCTCTACCTAGATGCTGCCTCCCCAGGGTATCTGAGGTTCCTGGCTAGAAAATGCCCCTTCAATGCTCTGTATTCCCTGATGGACAGGGAATGGGCATGGGAATGGACATGTCACAGGCATGGGGGCCTTGCTGGGAGACTCGGGTACAGGGACTCTGAGCTTCCCCTCGGCCACCCCTCAGAGCTGCACCTGGTTGCTGGCCATGAGGAAACGCGATCTGTCTTTCTGGCTTCCCAGCACACTCCTAGATCAGTTTTCTTCTGGGTTCAAGTGGAGCTAAAAAAAATCCCCCTTGGTTTCATATCAGCTGCATCTGCTCTCAGCAAACCCTTCAACAAGAATGGGCAGGAAGAATAAATATTTATTCTACAAACGAATATATCTGATTCCATCTTCAAAAGAAAGCTGCCGTATAAATTATCATAATTTCTCCATTCTAAGATGGCATCGATTTAAAGATGTTTTATCTGCCTAATAACAGCTTTTGGGAGGAAAAACAGAAAAATGAACTAATTGATATATCAGTTGTGAGACATGTTCTATTTTTAAAAAAAAAAGTATCTCAGTATCAGTTAATTTTTTTTTTTTCTAAATATGGTCCAATTCAATTCTCATTTTATTTTTTTTTGGCTCTGGTATTATCAGAAAAAAAAGCTCCCAAGCCTTGCTTAACTACTGTGAGACATGGCAGGTTATCCGCAAGTATCTTGGCCCCCTTGCAGTGCTGTTTAGCACTGTGGGATGCTGGGTCAGTGCGGGTACAGCATGGCCACCCATGCGCTAATGGCAGCTCTGAGGCCCCCAAAGCCAATGGACATGATTTCTTCCCAGCAGAGATTTCGTCTGAGCTTGCAGATACCTCACGACCATGCTGGTGGTCCCATGGAAAGCCCGTTGGAGCCCATCATAGAACCTGAGGCAAGACACTGCCCCTTGAACCTCAGTTTCCCCAGATGTAAAACAAGAGTCATAGCGTAAGATAGGTGGTCTTCTAATGGAGTTACGGGAACTGTGGAGCTTCCTTCAGGGCTGCCTTGGGCGTAGGAGGGCTGGAATGGACTTACTGCGTTCTCACTCCCACTTCACTCTGAACAGTTCTATTGCTTAACATTTTATTTGCAGAAGGATTCTGGGACCAAAAGTACTTTGAAAAACATGAGTAAATGGCCTTCTGGGGTCCTTCCAACACTACTCTTGAATACATACTCTTGTATGGTCTAAAGGATAGAGCTTCCTTTCTTAGTCTGGACACCGTCAGAATCCTTTTTAGCACAGTGCTCTGCGTCGATACTCCCAAACTCTTTGTAGTCTAATCCAAGGGTTGGCAAACTTTTTCTATGAAGGACAAAATAGTATGTATTTTAGGCTTTACCGACCACATATGACCTCTGTTACAAGTACTCCACTCTGTTCTTGTAGTGAGAAAGTCATAGACAATGCATAAGGAATGAGTGTGTCTGTGTTCCAATAAAACTTTATTTACAAAAGCTGGTGATGGGCTGGATTTGGCTCGCAGGCCAAGGTGCACAGATCCCTGCCTCATAATACTAATACTTCGACCAGAAAGACGAAGAAACTGAAGCCTATGGAGGGGGTTCTAGGAACTGGGTTTGCTTGGGATCCCTGTCTCCCAGACAGCGGACGTGCTTCCACGGCCCCACACAGCTCATGTACCTGTGACTCTTAGCCCGATTTCAACTGCGGGCTACCCGTTTGAGGGCATGGTGCCTAGAAAAGACACGTGCCCCACTTCTGTCTCTCAGAAGATCAGTTTTCCCCAAGGCTCTAAGAGGGCTATAAAAAGCCACCGAGCGGGCTGTCGACAAATTCCCCAGAGCTGGAATGACTGCAATGTGGTGCCACATTCTGTCCCCACTGCGGCCCGACAGCTGCTCCGGGGAGGAGAATCACGCCGGACGGGCTCTGTACCTCCACCCTCATCTGGGGTGAGGCTGGGATTCCCCAAATGGAATTTTAGATGGAGGACAAGTCCTGCCTGGGGCCTCTTTCTTCGTTCCAGGAGGATGAGAGCTTCTTGAATCCTGAACACTAGAACTCTGAGGGCCACAGTGGGAGGAGGGGAAAGGGTAAGAGATAAGATCTTATGCCAGCTGCCCGGCCATATCACTCACTGACGGAAGGTGCTCCCTTTCTCTCCCCCAGTTCTCAGCACCCTCTCTGCCCCGGCCTTGAAATCCGGACCTAGTAAATCCTAGTAGCTTACCTAGCAAGTCCTCCTTATAACTGACTTGGGGATGACCCTCCAGCATTCAGTGAAAAACTGAGGTTTGGAGGTGGGCAGGGCTGCGTAAATAGAAGGACCTTTCTAAGGCTCAGTTTCTTCATCTGTAAAATGGGGATACTTAAAAATATGTGCAATAAACTTGCAGTTATCTAGCAAAAGTAAATTACGGGAAATAACTTTAAAATCCAACAGAGGGCAAAGTTACGATACACATTCTTACTGAATTCCCTTGGCAGGTGAGATGGCACTGCTCAAAAAAGATAAGAATCACAAATATACCAAACATTGTCCACGCGTTCGCACACTGACATGAGCCACGTTCCTTCTTGGGAACACACTTAATGGCCTACTGCAGATCTACATTTTGCCATAAACTTGTTTTTGTTTTTCTTTTTTAAAAGAATTTATTTATTTATTTGACACAGAAAGAGATCACAAGCAGAGGGAGCAGCAGAAGGAAAGAGAGAAGCAGGTTCACTACTGAGCAGGGAGCCTGATGTGGGGCTCGATCCCAGGACCCTGGGATTATGACCTGAGCAGAAGACAGACGCTCAACCGACGGAGCCACCCACTCGTTCCTGCTGTAAACTTGTAATACAAAATCATATTCATATTTTTATAATTCACACACATGCCCTAGCTACATGCGGTACAGATAGTCTTAACCATAGCCATAGGCAGCAGTTTGGGATGGAATTTTCCATCCAAATGAAACAATGAAACAAACGACATGTTTGCTGTACAGAAAGGCTAAAATACATCAAACTCGCGGTAGTGCGAGCATGAGAGGACCCCTTGTCAAATGTAGATGCCCCGACTCCCAGTGAATGCTCAGTGGGCTCTTCTACTGAACATTCGTTCTGTGTGAAACACTGGCCACGAGAAGACAAGACCGTCCCAGACCACAGGACTCGCAGATAACTAGAAGGGGCATTTCAGTTAGTGCAATAAAATCTTCTAAAAGCCAAGACTGAGGAGGGCAGCGGTCACCCCAAGTCAGAGAGGAGGTGGAAGGGGATGTGACAGAGATGTTTGCACAATGGGGTGATGCTGAGCTGGTCTCTTTTTGGACGGGGGTGGGGGGACAGCAGAGACATCTTTCTGAGACCCAGTGTTTGCATCTGTCCGATGGGGACTCAGCTGTCCACTCCACAGGGCTTTTACCAGGGTTGAGAGAAACCACAGAAGAGAAACTCAGGCTGCAGGGGTTCGCAGAGAAAGGCGTTTAGTGGTCATTTTTGTCTGAATATCCCTATGACACAGGTTCCTTCTTGTCCATGGCAACCCCCGAGTGTATGACTGTGGAGAGAGAGTGGGTATGGTTACAAAAGGCTGCACAGGCTCTGAACGAAGCCTTCGCCGTGCTCACCATCCCAACACTGTGCTGCAGCGGACACAACCGGTAAATGTAGAAATTCTTCTAAAAGTTTTAAGTGTTGTAAAAATATATGTTCTCGTGTTGCCGAGTGAGTGGCTGAGCCAAGGCGAGGCTGTGGGATCCTGCTTCCATGGCCAGACTCATGTCTACTCTAAACTGTGTGCTGAGCCATTTATTGGAGATGGATCTCCTCGGGCTAGAGCTTACACACCCTGAGAGCCCACAGCAGAGGGCAGGGTGGGTAGGGAACAAGAGGCCCCAAGGTGAACACTGGCATGCCTAAAAGTCCACTGGGCACAGACTTGTTGTTGTTGGGTGTGGGGGGGTGTATTCAGATTTATTATGGACTACAATAGAAAAATTGCTTGGCGTTTTAAAGATAAAATGAGACATTTCAGAAGACTACTTTGGATAAAAGATCCAGACCCTAGAGTCCCACTTGGCTGAAAAGTACACAAGACTGTGTTTGAGACAGCAGCAGGGAATCCTGGCAGGTGTTTGGGCAGGGTCAAGGGTCATGATAAAAGCAGGTCACTGCTTAAAACAGTGAGCTCATCAGACTCAGCTGGGAGCTGTGCAAACTCACACAAACCCAAGCCTCACTCCAGACCCACTGATCAGATCTCTGGGGGCTTATTTTCAGTGGGCCCCACGGGAGGGGATTCTGATCCCAGCTGGGGTCAGACAAACCGAGAGCGGTCCTCGGGGCAGGCTGGAGAAGGTGAGAGCAGAAACAGGAAGCTCTCATGGGGTGGAGGAGAAGAAGCCATAGACATTTTTCAAGAAGAGTCAACAGGATTTAAGATCTTCTTGGATGAAGGATGAAAGCAAAGGAAGCAATGAGTAACGATGAAGCCTCCGTTTCTGCGTCCCTAAGGTGAGACTCATTGAAATGGAGAATCCTGGAGTTGAAAGTGGTCATATCCAACTTCTATGTTATAAATTTTGTATTTTTTCATTCATTTACTCAGCATCTCAACAGAGGCTTTTTGAGCATTTACTATGTGCCAAGCATGAACTCTGGGTGCTAGGGGAAGAGCTGTGAACACGGGTAAGAGGGGCCCTGCCCCCACAGAGCTCACGTTCACAGCTAATTCAATCCCATGACTGATTCTAATTATGAAAATAGCAGCCAAGGAGGAAGGAGGGCCCCTGCCTGGGAGATTGGGATAGATGGCCTTGAGGAAGTCAGGTTTGAGCAGACAGCAAAGGATGAGCAGGACTGAGCAGGCAGAGCTACAAAGCCCAGTGTGTGGAGACCCCGCAGCCAGAGACGGACAGGGCACAAAGCAAGCAGGTGACAGACACGGCAGCATCCTGAGGACCGTCATGGAGATTTTCGTTTATATCTTAAAAACACTGAGAATCCACTGAAGGGTTGAAACGTGACCCGATCTATAGTTTAAATGACTGTCTTTAATGGCATCAGGTCCTCTCCTTTCTGAATTCAATCCTTGAGTGTAATTTATAAGACCCATTAAAAGTTATGATAAAGTGCAGTTTATTCTTTAT
This sequence comes from Mustela lutreola, assembly GCF_030435805.1. Taxonomy (NCBI): domain Eukaryota; kingdom Metazoa; phylum Chordata; class Mammalia; order Carnivora; family Mustelidae; genus Mustela; species Mustela lutreola. The sequence continues at coordinate 41,315,752 of NC_081294.1, read as the reverse complement.
TAATTTTTTTATTTTTAAAAGACTTTATTTACTTATTTGACAGACAAAGATCACAAGTACGTAGAGAGGCAGGCAGAGAGAGAGGGGGAAGCAGGCTCCCTGCTGAGCAGAGAGCCCAATGCGGGGTTCGATCCCAGGACCCTGAGATCATGACCTGAGCTGAAGGCAGAGGCTTAACACACTGAGCCACCCAGGTGCCTTGACAAAGTGTGGTTTAAATAAAAGGTGGATACTTCAGGCGGAAGTCCCATTCTCTACAGTTCACAAAGGGGCCATGCCTAGAGAAGTCACTTGAATATTAGGTGACAGCTGTTCTTTTTTTTTTTTTTTTTTTTTAAGATTTTATTTATTTGTCAGAGAGAGCGAGCACAGGCAGACAGAATGGCAGGCAGAGGCAGAGGGAGAAGCAGGCTCCCTGCCGAGCAAGGAGCCCGATGTGGGACTCAATCCCAGGACGCTGGGATCATGACCTGAGCTGAAGGCAGCTGCTTAACCAACTGAGCCACCCAGGCGTCCTGGTGACGGCTGTTCTTAGTTTATATGTTACTATGGTCCCCATAGGAAGCATTCTGTGATTCCCTGATCTGTGGCCACTCAGCCTCTGCTTCCTATGTCCCTGGCCAACTTCAGTTCTCGTAGCGGATAATTCTCATTTATGTGCTTCTCCTAGATCAAGCCCAAACCAGCCTCTCTTTGAGCTCCTGTACAGCCTTCTGGAGGGTGGTTCTATTATCTCTTCTACCGGACTGATCCTGTGTCCCCCTTTCAAATTCGGTCTTGTTCACAAACAGCCCCATTTCCTCCAATATCTCCTCACGTGGTTGTGTTGTTAACAGAAAAAGAGAAACAGGAAAGGTGATCTGATTTGGTGGTGAATAAGAGGAGTTCAAAACCGGGTCACTTGGAGGTCGAGATGACTTCTGGATGGAAATGCACCATAGGCAGGAGGTAAATAATGCAGGATTGGACCCAACTCATGGCTGAAGACGGACCCTGAGCATCACCCGGGAGGAGGTGTGGCTCTCTACACAAGGGAGTATAGGGAGAGAGCTGAGAGTGTGGGGAGGGAGGGGCAAGGGTCTTTAAAGAAGAAAAAGCAAGTGAGCCAGAGGGCAACACGGAGAATAGCAATTCGTGAGCACCTGCCATGGGCCGGGTGCTGGGCACTGTGCAAATAATACCACGGTCCAGTTTCCCAGTTCTGGGTGTCATTCTTCCAGCTTTGCAGACTGAGGTGACAAGGCTTAGTTGGTTAACTTGCCTGAGGGGTGGAGAAGTCCAGAGGCTGTGAGCACTGATAGCAGTGGGATTGAGGGACAGGAGGAGACGCAAGAGACACTAGGAGGGTTGGAGCAGTGGTTATTTAATGGAGACTTATTTGATTCCAAAATGCATGCTTTCTTCATCTCCACCAAGTAGCAGAATACATTGAGAGGAGTCCATAGTGGGTCAATAACACTACAGAGAAGTCCAGGGGATGGGACTCAGATGAAACAACATGGAACGATTTGTGACCCAGAAGAGCGGTCTTTCTGCAGAAGGTGTGATTGGAAGGGAGAGGGCAGGCAGCGCACAGGGTGTGGGGGACGGGGCTGGAGGCTGACATGCTGACTGTGTACTTGAGAAGTTTGGCCGGGAAAGGAAGGAGGAAAACACTTAGGGGTTGAGGGCGTGTGTGCATGCGTGCGCGTGGGCAGGGAGTTTAATTTTTTGTTCAGTTGCATGTTTTTTTTTTAGAAGGGTAAGAGAAGTATGAGAAGCGGATGGTATCCAAACACAGGATTGTTTTTCCCAAGCAAAGATCAGAATGGAGTAATGATAGGCTTCTGGCAGAGGTTAGGGAGGGAGGAACTTACTTGGCAGGGTTCTCACCCATGTGAGAAGGGGGGTTTGAAACTGATATTTGAGGGAGAGGCAGAAAAAACCTTGACTACAATGGAGAAGCCAAACACCATGGAGGCTGAGTGGATAAGGACATGGAAGCAGTGCCCAATGATAGCAGAAGCCACTACATGGAAGAGAGTAAGTTCAAATCTCATGGCCCCATGGGACCACATACACCCATTGCCAAGAGTGGCTGAAATCCAAGCAACTGTATTTGATAAATATAATAGCTATCCCTCCTGAATGTTTCTTAAGAGCTAGCCTACATGTATTACCCTTCCCTATGACACTGCAAATGAAATGAAATTGAAGGTCAGAGAAATTAATTTATCTAACTCATACAAGATCATACAGCTTGAAAGTTGCAGCGCAAACTCAAACCCTTGGGGCATCTGGTTGTTCAGTTGGTAGAGCATGCAACTCTTGATCCCAAGGTCATGAGTTCAAGCCCCACATTGAGCATGGAACCTACTTAACAAACCAAAACACCTCAAACCCACATTTATCCATTCTCTGAACCATTTCAGCTTTACTGAGTCTCCAGGCTGACAAAGAGGATGTCGCAAAACCTATTTGGATGGAAAAGATGAATATGGTTGAGTATTCCTTTCAGAAGGCCGGTAATGGACAGGAGTAGACAATGAACTTGCATGTCAGGGAAGAGGTAAGTCTGAACGGCAATTCATGGCCTTGGTGGTGGAAGTTGGGTGGTGAGTCACCGTGGAGAGCTCATTCTAGGAGCAGCTACAGGTTGCTTGGCCCATGAAAGCTGGATAAGGAAGATGTGGCTTTCCTAATATATATCTCAAAGCTGGTCCAACAGTGGAATGATAGAATGGGTTCTTCTACCATCTCTTGAACAATAAAAATCTCATTTAATGAAAGGCAGAGTTTCAGATTATTCCTTGAGTTGCCCAGAAGACAACCTGCTCTCCCAAAGAATACAGACTGCAAAAGAAATTCCCATCTTGGGTTGAATTCAGCTTGATGAAAAAGAACTAGTTGTGAAGTGGAAAGGAAAGGAACCTTGGGGGAAATCAGTGACTTCCATGAGGCAGGCAGATCAGACAACACCTTGGACATTAAGAAGGCATATGACAAAATCAGGAAAATATTAGACCAAAGTCTTCAAAGAGAGAATGACTTGAGAAGACTGGGAAGTTTGCAGAGGCAAACTTACATAAAGAAACAGCCAGTCAGTAGGCAGGAATAAATAGGATAAATAAGGGCAAGTGGAGACATTGGCATGTGTATTAATATTTTATCAGTCACTCAGAGATGTCAGTTGGATGGTGGTGCAATTACTGAAGGTCAGAGATGGATTTTCAAGAGATAAGCAGCACAAAGGAGCTCCAGGACACAGAGTAGGTTATGACACAGGCCCTGTCCTTGATGTGCACAAAACTGTCTAGCTCAGTTCTTAAAACAGAGTAGGGACTCAAAACTCTGTCATCAGAGTCAGACTAGCTTGTGGAAGGACCAAGTGAAGCTTTATAAAGCAATTTTATTATGCAGAGTCTAATGAAAAAAGACTGTAATTACAATAGCATTTATTGAGTGGGTCCAACATGCGAGGCATTGGTTGAAGTATCTTCCATGCATTTAATATTTACAACAACCCCAAGAAATAGCTATTATCAGTATCCATATATTTTTTTTTAGCCTCCTATGAAGACAGAGAGTTAGTTAATTTGTCCTGTGGAAGGTGGTGTCTATGGACATCAGTCTATGATTCTCTTTGTATGATGTTCATGAATCGGGAATTCCTACTGGAAGAGATTTCATTATAAGCGGTTTCTCTGTTCTGGTGTCCTACAAATCTTGCTCTACTCACAGAAAGACACACATTGTGTTAGTAGAGAAATCCTAATTCCCAGGTTTGTTTTCATTCTCAAGGCGGTTGACTTTGGTGCTGAGCTTTTGTGTTGTCATGGCTGCTGAAGATCTGAGCAGCACAGGTGAGGTGTGGAAGAGGCCCCTGGAGCTGGCAGGAAGATGTGGCATCCAAGCCTGGCTCCAGGGCTTGGGCAGGTCACCTGCCACCGTGGAGGCAATCAGCAGTAAGCTGAAGATCGACTTTGGTTCAAACCTAGCTCTGTCCCTTACACAGCAAGTGATTGGGCAAGTTCATGTCAATGACCTAACCTTGCTGCTCTGGACAGGAGTGTATCCCCCTCTACTCCCCCCCCCCCCCCCAAATCCATATGTTGAAGCCCCAACCTTCCAATATGACTGTATTTGGAGACAGGGCCTTTAGGGAGGTAATTAAGGCAAAATGAGATCATAAGGGGTGGGCCTGATAGGACTGATGTCCTTACAGGAGCAGGAAGAGAGATCCACTCCCTGCCTTCCAGAAGCTTCCATCTGGGCAGGGAAGGTAGGCACAAAGCATACAGCGGGAGAACTAACTCTTAGAGTAACAGCATAATGAGATAAGAGTTGCGAAGGAGAAGGAGAGTAGGTGGGGAGAGCCTGCAGCATGGGAGAGAGTTCTAGAACATTCTGAGTACTAACAGAGCCCCAGGAAGTCCAGTTTCCTAGCAGTAGTGCTCTGGAGATAGCCTTCTTAAGTGAGGTGTCAGTTACTAAGCATTTAAAGCTAACTGAATTATTGTCACCCTTGGTCAGTCTAAGGATGACATAGTCCTCCCACAATTCTGAGCAGACTAGATAGGGATTTTTGTACTGGGGACCAGACAGGGTGATATGTGACAACTTTCTCTATCTCCAGGGTGGGGGTGGGGGCTCTTTGGTTTAGATGTACCACGTGGGAGGTGGGAAGGGAGGGCTGAGGGACATTAGAGGTGCCTCTTCTCTCTACTTTTCCTCCCTGGTGAGTGTGTATACTCTCTGTAAACCTATCCAGGAGTCGGCTAACAGGTGAGCACTGCTTTTGGGATCACAATCTCTGTCTCCAAAACGCGGATCAGAAGCCCCGCCCATTTCCTGCATGCCCTTCCAAGCATGAAAGGAGGTGTAGCGGTATTTTGTGCTGAGAGCAGGTGGGTGGAAAGGTTTTCCCCAGCATCTTGAACTGGAAGCTGCTGGGGTTTCCTAGAGCCCCTGGGAAGTCCTTAAGACTGGCTGTCCTGTACTGGGAGTGCAGGCCAGCTTATCAGGAAACCTCACGCACTCATCCCTGACCCCAGTGCTCTCCTAACCGCTTCCACACCCACCCGGTCACTCTTCCCGCCCCCCACTCCCTGCCTTGGGGGCCTCAGCACAGAAAACAAACAGATGGATGAAAGGTGTGAGATTATTAAGGAGGTAGAGGAATTTTCCATTAATAATAATAACAACAACAATAATAATAATGCTTCTCATGTCGGCACAGCATTGACCAGTTTACCAAGCGCATTCCCTACTGTGATCGCTCAGCCTGGCAGAGGTGGGTGGCTGGAACCCTGGCGTTCTGATCCCCAGCGTTCGACACTGCCCCCATATCCAAGCAGGCCACTACTTCGCAGACACATGTCTTTGAAGAGTCTAGGCCTTTTCTTGGGCAGGGCACCCCTCAAGGGCTGCTAACTTTTCTCACGTCAATGTACACACGCTCTCTCCAATCTCTGAAACTTTTATCAAACACACTCAATTCCTGAAAAAGGGTGGGAGCCAGAAGGGGCCTTGCAGAGACCACAATGTAACTTTGTCACTAGTCCAGAGAGGTAGAAGGATTGGGTGAAGGTCACACAGCCTGGCAAAGGCAGAGCCCGGGCTTAGATACCCACGCGCACAGAGGCAGGCTCGCCTGTCCCTGCTCTCAATGCCTTAGGCAGCCGTAAACTCCGGTCTCCAGGGGCGTCTCTTGGTGGGGGGGGGGGCACGGTGGGGGGGTTTTGGGAGTGTACCTGCCAACCCCATCTTACCCTTCCAGAGGGGAATGGGGTGGGAGGAGCTCGCTGTCCTCAGGAATCCCGTGGGGGCATTCTCTCATGGAGTTGACTCTGAGTGTAGGAAACTGGTCTTACACACAGGATGCCACTCCGACCCGGGACGCGAGGGACTTATCTACACCCGTGCTGCCCCGGCGGAAGGAGGCACCTGTCCACTCTGCCCCGGGCCTCCCACCCCCGACCCCGCGCCGGCTCCGACCCCTCCTCCGCCCCCCACCCCTCTACCACCTCCTCCTCCCCTCGGGCCCCTGGATTGCCGTTCTCCTCCCCGCCCCGCGCGGCAGCCAATGCGGCTGCCGCGGCTCCTCTTACCCCGGCCTCGGTCCATGGCGCCGGCGGCGGTCCCCGGGCGCGCCGAGCAGGGCGCAGCTGCTCGGTTGGGGCTGGTAGCGGCCGGCGCTGCGCTCTCCGGTCCGGCCCCGCGGGAGCGCCCTCCGCGCACGTCCCCTCCCCCAGACAGGATGCCCGCCCGGCGCCCCCCCGCCCGCGCCCGCCCGCGCCCGCCCTCACGCCGCTCCCGGAATAGACCCGGAGCACGCCTCGCTCCCTGGGCGGGGGGCCGGCCGGTGTCCCGGGTCCCGCACACACCCACGCCACGCCCTGCCTCGCGCACGCCCCCGCGCCCCTCCCGCGGTGGGCCGGGGACCCACTGCCAGGTTCACGAGCTCTCTCTCCGGAGCGGCCCACCCCTGCCCGGCCCGCGCGGTCTTGCGCTCTGCTAGAGCTGGGCTGCGGATGGGGGGGCTTACTGTCGCACCTTCCATCCCATTCCATCCGCAGACTGCCCAGACTGTTAGAACTTGTCCCCCGTCCCTCCACCCCCAGGGGAATCAAAACCTCTCCTTGCAGCTGCCCCTCATTTCCTGACTCTGGGTTTATGGTCTCTACTCGACAGGTCTTGCTTGAGCACTTTCTAGTGCTGATAGTGGACAGGGCGCTAGGCGGGTGCAGCGTCAATAATGGTGTGAGAGAAGAGCGGAATAATAAAGATCTGCAAAAAGGAAGATCGCCAAAGACAAGGACAGAGACGATTAAAAGGTGGGCAGAGCTTGGGATATTTCCAACTTCTGGAACTTTTGTGTATTAACAGTGAAGAAATACCAAAACGGAGAGGTACAGCGGTGTGGAAGTGAATGCGTTCAGCATACTTTTGTATGCTAGTGCAATATAAGTTTGCTCTTTCCAAAAATTATTGGAGCATATAGAATAAATACTGCTGTGGCCAGTGTGGCTGGGCCAGGAGTGGGATTTAAGTTTAAGTGTGTATGAAGAATGTCGACTTCTTTCATCCTATTAGTGTTATCTCTGTGAAAGCAGGTACAACTCATTTACAGACTATATCAAATGTCTAAATTGAAGACCTTTTATAATGTGAAGTCCAAGCCCAGTTGTCCTCCTAGACAACCTTCCTCCCCAAGATGAGCCAAGTCTTCTGTTTTCAGTTTTGATTAGGGAACTCCTTTGACTTAGAACATCCTGGCATTGGGAATGCCTTTGCAGAGGCAGACAGAGGAGGAACAGCTTGGGAAAGAGAATCCTGCAACTTCCTGGCCTGGGTGTCTTTTCTCCATGGCTTTTATGGGCAAGTTGTAATTAATGCTGTCTTCAAGAAATTGTGTGTGTTGTCTGTAGTGTGTATGTGTGAACATGCAGAGGAAATGTGGTGTACTGAAGAAAACAATAGGATTTGAGTCTGAAAACTTGTGTGTGAGGTCTTGCTCTATAAAGTGCGTAAGCCTGGCTTGCTCATTTGTGCTTGGGGAGACCTCTTATTGACCTCGTAGGGCTGTTGAGAGGGCAGATGAAATGATGATACAAACCCACTTTATAAACCATAAATAGCTATAAAAATGTGAGCCATTATTATTTTCCAAGTTCCTCTTTGTTCCTGCCTACTTTTCCAATTTGAAAAGGTCAGTTTAAATTCTAAAGCAGACAACCAACAATTTACAAGTGGATTAAGTTCCCTAAGTTCACTGTTGGAACTCTGAAACCCTTGAAAACAAGGCTGTAAATGGCAGTTAAGTTCCTAGGCCAGCCCATTAATACTTTTAAAAACATAATATTTCACTTGAAAGAATAAAATAATATAAAATATAACAATTGGCAAGAGAGATGGAGTCTGGTAGATTTTTAAAAGAAATTTCAGACACTTTCAAGGACCTTGGAGGTTCCTCAGAGAATTGGGACAGAAAAGTAAAAAGAGATAAGGATAACTTATATGGATCTGTGGAATAATTTATGGAGTAGGATTAACTGAGCTGTGAACTGGAGAAAATGTATAGGTGGAGGAACACAGTTCATGTGCAGTTCTGCTAAGGAGTAAGGAAAAGAATGGTCTGTGGAGGCGGGTGGTTCTGGTTTAGATAATTACTCATAATGCCCACTGGGTGGCACTGTTGACTAAGTTGACTACAGCTTGGTTGCAGTCAGGATGATGGAATGAGAAACCCTGTTTTGGGTTCCCTGGGCAAGGAATGACTATATATATATATATATATATATATATATATATATTCCTAAGTGAACTGATGAAACGTGGTGTTGTTTTTAAAAGGTGATGACAGACCCCATTAAATTAAAGGGACAATTTTTTTCTCTGTCCCTTTAATTTAATGGGGTCTGTCATCACCATAAAAACAACACCACGTTTCATCAGTTCACTTAGGAATATGTGTTGCTTTCTGGGCAAGTTCTTTTAGGGAGAATTAACACGAAGTAGGAAGGGGCTCTATCCTCAAGGAATCTACAGTCCCGTAGAGGAGATAAATATGTACAAAATGAATGAGCAACAGATTATTATGTGAAAAGGGCCAGAGGAGAGATAAAGTGCTCTTCAAGTTCATCAAGACAAGGTGAGGACTTCTTGCTAATTATGGAGGCAGCGCTGGATGGCTGATATTTGGGTGAGCCCACAGTGGGGGATTACATGACAGGCAGAGCAAACAGTAGGAGCAGAGCCACAGAGATGGAAGATAGCAGGACGTGCCTGCAAAGCCGTTTGGTTTGTCGTGATTGGGGGGTGTGGGGTGGTAAGTGCCGGTGAAGGACTGGGACGGAGGTTGTAGATGCTCTGTTTCCTCCTTCCCTTCCCATGTCTCTGCATGACTGCGACCCTCAGAGAGGATTTTTTTTTTCTCTCTGTACTAGATTTGTCTGGTGCTGTCTAAAGCGTTCTGTGTGGAGAGCTCCGGGCTCTGTAAAAAGATATCAAATTTGATCCTGGGAACAATAGCAGGAAGAAAGCTTTCAACTCCCCCATGCTCCCAGTCTTATGAAAACAAATGATACTCCCCAGTCTCATTCTCAGCTTATCAGGTGGAGCTGGGAAGACCTGGGAATGAAAAATTTGGAGGCTAAAGATTCTGCGTCCCAGCAAAAGAAACATACTCTCACCTTCTACCCTGTCACCTTGCCTCTAGGTCTGTTTGCACCACGGATACCAAAGTGAATGTTCCACGACTCCAATCAGATCCCCTGTAAAAAGATGTGTTGGCCCCCTCTGCCCTCAGTGTAGACACAAGTTCCTTATTTTGGTGTTCTGGGTGCCTTCTTCACGGACCCCCTTTTTCATTACAGAGAAGCAGCTCAGGAGACCCTGGGAAGAGTCAGAAAAACCACAGGTCGGGTGTTCAGACCTGGGTTCTTAAACCGACTCTGTTGCTCTGTGCATCTCAGTTCTTTGGTTGGGTCACCAATGTTTCATTTCCTTCTTGCTTCTCTCTTTGCCTCTTCCTGGTCCCCCAGATTGCAAGCAGCACGAGGATGGGTGCTGTGTTTTATTTCCCACTAAACGCCTACAGTCTAGTGCAGTTCTCGGCACCTAGTGAGTGATAGTAAGTACTGGCAAGTGAGTCCGTGAGTAATTGCTCAAGGGCTCCTGGGCTTCCTTGAATGCACACGTCCTGGAGGGTGCTTTTGATCCTCTGGGAGTGTTTGTTTGCTCACTTATTTGCAGGGGGAGATGAGATCGCAGTGAGGTGTTCTGCAAGCCCTTGGTCTCTGCGTCCCTGCCTTACTGCGTGCTGCTGGAGGCAGGCAGCCCAGCCCACTGAGCTTCTCCTGGGCCTGGGGCCCCTCTCCCCAGCTCCTTTGTGCAGAGTGAGCCACAGAGCCCCCTGCTCGAGTGTCTGCCCAGGGCTGGTGGCTGGATGAAAACTTCTCTTGTTCCACTCGGCACAATGTTGCCATTATGGCCCCTACCCAGGGAAATGACACATGTCTGCTGGTCCACCCCGGGCCCCGGAAAGCAGATAGAGATCTGGGTGGTGGCTGTTGCGAGAAAGAGAAGGAGTTTCATGGCTAAAAATCCCTCCTTCCGTCACACATTCTGGTTCCCGTTCCCTGGAACCGGTTTCCTACCTGTACCCGGGCCACCAGGTTCGGCTTCAGTGGTGAACAGAGCCCAGTGCTCTGGCTATGTTTGGAGGAAAAGAGCTTTTGTTTTTATGCCCAAAGGCTGCGTGAAACCTGTCCCCTCTCTCCAGGTCCTTTCTTAAAAACAAGAGCTCTCTCGGCTCCATTTGTGAGGTTCCCATCCTGAAAAGCCTGAAAGGCCAGCCCGGGGACAGGCATGTGTGAGGGGTCGGGGGAGCGCTGGGTCCATGGCCAAGGAGAGCCCTGTTGTGCTTTCAGAAGGGCCAATAGCCAGCTGTGTGGGCCGGTGTGGCCAGCAGGAACATGGGTCCCAAGAGGCCACCCTTTTAAACCTTTCTGGAAAACCCAGAAATCCAGATTTTAGTGTAAAATCTCTTGATTTAAAAAGGTTGGTAATGAATTACAGTTGCTTGAAAACATTGTGAGCTGGTCTTCATGGCGCCCACAGCTACCTTTGTGGAACCTCGAGGCAGAGTATGGCTTCACGAAGACTTCCAGGGAGTCTTCCAGCTGGGTGCGTCCACCCCGACAGCCCAAGGTAAGGCCCAGCCCCTAACACTGCCGCAGGGGCTGCCTCTATTCTGAAAGGCTGCCCTGTGTGCCCCATCTTCATATCCATGCTGCAAGATGAGACCAGGCTGCAGAAGTCCAAAGGGAATTTCTGAATCCTGGAAATCCAGAAAAACTTTAGAGCAGAGAGGAACCGGAAATGTTAGCTGAGATGGTCTCTTCGTTGGTCAGTTACGGAAACTACAACCCAAAGCACACAAGGCCCAAGAGGCAGGTCCAGGGGTGGTGCCCAGGACTCCAGACGTGATGTCACGGGAGCCACATTCCTGCCTCCATAATGTCATTCTCTGCCATTTGTAGGACACACTGGGGAAGAGCAAGATCCAAGACACAATCTTCAACCTCTCTGAACCCTCATGGCTCATCGAAAAGTTGGGGGCTAACAATAGCTTCCTCATGGGGCTTGTGAACCTGCAGTGCGACTGTGTACGTAACGTGCTTGGTGCCTGGCCTGGCCCAGAGAAGTGTCCTCCAAATTCAGCTCTCACTCTGTTGAGGGAGGGATTTGTTGTACAGTGGCCAAATCATGGGCTTCAGGGTGAGACATCCCTGAGTTCGGGTTCAGGCTTTGCGATGTACAGTTGTGAAACCTTGAGAGAGTTACTTATCTAGAGCTCAATTTCCTCATCTGTAACAGGAGGGTAAAAGAAGTAGCCAGAAGCTTAAATGAGATAAGTCAGGGGCCCAATCCGGTGCCTGCCCCATTGTCAGTGTGAGTTATTCTTGTAATCAACATGGGTTTCCTCTGCAGAGGTGGTCAGATGCTGCTGGAAATCGAGGGGATACTGAAATCACAGCCACATGCCCAGGCTGCCCCCTGCAGGGGGTCTAATGTAAATCAAAACATTGGAAAAGATAGATTCTGCCAGATTTTTTGCCTTCCCTGCAAGAACACCTCGTATTCTTTTTTTTTTTTTTTTTTTTTTTTTTTAATTTGTTTGGCAGGCAGAGAGAGAGGGGGATGCAGGCTCCCCGCTGAGCAGAGAGCCCAATTCGGGGCTCGATCCCAGGACTCTGGGATCATGACCTGAGCTGAAGGCAGAGGCTCTAACCCACTGAGCCACCCAACTACCCCAACACCTTGTATTCTTAAATAGAAGGCTAACAGAGCTTCCAGCTACTGTTACACACAGTAGAATTTTGTGTGTATATTTTTAAAAAGGTAAACAGTGTGCTATTTTGTTCAAAGGACAAATTGCTCAGGACAGTTTCTCTTGGTCCAGGTGAGTAAAGACCCTGTCTCTGAGTTAGACGGACAATACATTCTTTATCCACAAGAAGGTGTGGGAGACTTCACTTGAGACTCCCCTGTGAGGGTTAATTTCCTCTAGGAGCCGGCGTACTGGTCACAACTGCTCTGGTGGCAAGTGACAGAATCACACCTCAAGCCAGCTTAAACCAAAAAAGGAATTCATTCACTCAGAGGGTAACTGGGGAGCGTAAGGGATGAGGCTGGCAAACAGAGCAGTCTCCACTTTGTCTCCAGCTCCTGACTTGTCCTTCCTCTGCTTCATCTTCACCTTCAGGTGGTCTGTCCCAGTCTGTGGCAGAGGAGGTCACGCTGCTGAAGGCCTGCCAGTCCTTAGAGGGACAGAGTGCGTTGGTGAGTCAGTCCTCTTTTCCTGCAGTTCCAGAACTGGCCAGAGGGGGCACTGTAGCCCGGGTAAACAACCTGATGTAGGAAAGCGACAGATGCCCAGCGGTCAGGAGGCCCCTTGCCTCGCAGTCAGGTACTGAACCTGAAGTACACCATTCCACCCTTACCGTCCTGTGAAGTAAGTCCACCCCGGCACAATGTTGCCATGAACCCTACCCAGGGGTAGGGTTTTTCATTCCTATTTTGCAAGCTGATTTCACGTGGTATATTAGTGTGCTAGGGCTGTCCAAAAAATCCCACAGACTGGAGGAAGGGCGGGGGGGGGGGACGGGGGGAGAGGGGCTTAAACCATGGAAATTTATTTTCTCACAGATCTGGAGGCTGGAAGCCCAAGTTCAAGGTGTCCTCCAAGGCCACCCTCCTGCTGCTTCTTCACATGGGCTTTCTGTCACCTGGTGTCTCTGTGTGTCCCAATCTCCTGTTCTTATAGGGTTACCAGGCTAGTTGGAGTAGGGGCTGCCCTAGGCACCTCACATAAAGGCTCTCCTTCTAAATACAGACACATTTTGAGGTACTGAGTGTTAAGGCTTCAACATAGGAATTTTGGGGTGACACAGGGTAGCTCACAACCCACGCACAGTAAATGGGGAGGCTGGGAGTAGCACTCAGGGAGATATGATGTCCCTGCTGAAGCTCATCATGGCACCCACAAAAACAAAGGCTCTACAGCCTGGGGTGGCAGGGAAGGAACTCTATCCAATGAACACTTTTCAAGGTCCGGGGACCTCCTACCTGCCCAACCCCTGGGAAGCAGCCAGCGGTACGAGAGTCTTGTCTGGCTCTCTGAGGTGGGCAGGGGTCAGTCAGACCCTGCTTGATTGTCAAAGTAGCTTGTGGTTTCTTCTCTGTGCAGCATCTTCTGATTGTTTTCCCTTCCGCTCCTTAAAGCCCAGTCAGCCTGAAGACACTGAGGGAATACAAAGCTTCTCCCCTCCCACTTCTGTCAGAGAAATTCCCAAAGTACAGAATTCAGACTCTTGCTGGAAATGTGGGATGGATTTTGGTGTTACACAGGCCACCATATCTGAGGAGTTACCAATTGATTTGCATTTGTGTTAAAAGCGCATCCCTGGTCCTTATAAATCCATACTTTCCCTGATATTGCTTTAAAATAGAGATATCAGGTATGAGTCAATGGAAAGAAAAATATCAGGCAAATAGCCATTAAGACCAGAATCTGATGACAGCTGAGAAGGTTGTGTTTGAGCAACCAAAATTTGGGAAACACTTTTGGTCATGGGCATAGATGTCCCCTTACTTTTGACCTAATTCTTCTGCACACTTGGCCTTAATTTGCCCTGAGGACTAACCGTGTGAGTGTGTGTGTGTGTGTGTGAGAGAGAGAGAGAGAGAGAGAGAGAGAGAGAGAGAGACGGCAAGCCTTTACTCTCTCCCGTCTGTGTTCCTTTGCCCACTATCTTGGATCAGGGCAGGTGAAGAGGGTGTGGGTTCCTGGGGTTGGGGATAATGAGAGGCTGGCCCTCGTCTTCATAGCTTCAGGGTTTTATTTATTGAAAGTCTCACTCCAGGGCTCTTGCATGGGTTGGCAGCAGCTCTTGGCTCAGTATATAAGTAGGTATTTGTCATTGTGGAGGCAAGATTTTGAGCACCTTGAAGTTTGATGTGAAATGAAGCATTTAATGAAGCAACTTAATTCCACATGGGGTATTCACGGAGTTGGCATGGTTCTGTGAAGTTCATTGCTATGGATTTTAGCAAGAAGGCTTTCCCTTCCTTGAACTTCAAGCCCTTCTTCTCCATGTGTGGCTCTGTTCAGTGGCCAGCAGCAGCTGCTGACCCCTTCCGCAGCTAGCCCCACGTTTCTGCTCCAGGGGCCTGGTGAGGATGACGGGCCCCAGTGCAGGCGAGCTGGCTGCTTGTTCTCCTCTGCTCAGATGCTCAGGGAGCCTGCTTCCGCGGCTGCGAAGAGCGGCCATTGTATTGACTTTAAGCTCTCACATTCTGTGATTTCTGCACTCTCCCCCTTATGTTCTGCTTTATTAATGTGAGGTTGCCCCCCAGTGGTTCAAAAAGGTCATGTGCAGGGCGAAAAGGTTCCCTTCTCCAACTTCAGGAAGGCTGGCTCCAAGGTGTTGGCAACTTGTCCATAAAAGGAGGAGGGTTTAGAGCAGCACTTCCCTAACCTCACTATGTGTGTGAATCACCCAGCAGTCTTAGTACAATACAGATGTGGATCGAGTAAGTCAGGGTTGCGGCCTGAGATTCAGCATTTCTCACAAACTCCCAAGGGGACTCCACGGCAGCTGGTTCGGGATCACAGCCAAAGGAACAAGGCTCAGGGCAATTTTTCCTGCATCTGGGGGGTTAGCAACCACAGTGCAATCCAGACAATGTCCACAAAGCCTGAATGAATGAGAGGCATTCAGTCTCCCTGCATGTTCTGGACCCTGCCTCCCTCCTCACTACTTCTCCTCTCCCCCACCCCCGACTTAACTGAGCCAACCAGGCTCCCCTCCCCTCCTCCCTTATTCCAGTCTCATTCTCCCCTTCACTCACTCCTCCCTGTCTTCTCTGGAGGATTCAGTTCCTCAAATACACCAAACTCTCACCAACCACAGTGCCTTTGCACATGCTCTCTCTGTGCTCAGAGTGCCCCCACCCGTACTTTTCCCTTCCATACTTCGTTTTCATCCTTCAGTGAGTATGTGAAGCCTGTCCTTTCTGCTCCCCTCTCTGGTGCTCCATTTGTTGTCTGTGCAGCTGTTATCTTTCTGTGTCATCTTCTTTGCTGTTGCTTACCTACAGTCTGCTCCCTCCTCTAGGCCAGAGCACATACTGCCTTACACCCTGGTGAATCTTCAGTGCTCCTGCCTCCCCCACCAGAGGCTCAGTAAGTATTTGCTGGGTGTGTGTGTAGGCAGGGAGCAAAGGAGCATTCTTTAGTGTCCTTTTATATATTTGAGCCACCTGGGTGGAGGGGCCATGTTGGGGATAATTCTTAGAAGATTCATATGATGGGAGGTCAGGAAAGGAGATACTTTTAAGCCACATCTCATCTTCAAAGATGTCAGAAGATAAGTGTTTATCTTAGGATAGAAATAGGACATACAGTAGAAATAGAGTAAGTCTCACATTTCTTAGAGTTATGTCCAATGAGTTTGTGAAACTTTGGATTAAACAAAGCTACTATAGAGCTTTGTGGGACATTTTGGCAATGTACATTGTGGGTCTCTAAGGACAGGGACAGTGACTGTGGCAGGGACACTGTGATTCACTTATCCAGAGGCCCTTCCTTGTCTTCCCGTCTCTTTTCTTTCTCTGCACAGCACTTGCCACCCACTATCAAGGCTCAAAATGCCAAATACACAACTTCCCAGCCTTCTGTGCAAGCAAGGGCATGAACCTGTTCTCTAGCTGCGCTGGTACGACCTGAGAAGTCTACTGAGGTCTTCTGGGATAGTTTACTGGTCAAAAGAGATCCATAAAGGGAAATTTCTTTCCTGCATTTTGCTGTGGTGTGAAGACACAATGCCTGGAGCCATGGCACCATTTTTGCAAACATGAGGTGTCCCATCTTGGGACAAAAGCCAAGGATGGGGGAATGGAGAGATATGGAGAGCCTGGGCCCCCAATGGCATCCCTGAACTCCTGAATTGATTAGCCCTTCACTTGGATTCCCAGTTGTGCAGGACAATATGAACTCTCTTTGTTTAATCACTCTTAAGAAGGTGCTCCTTGCAGCTGACTGCTAAGAGGGGCTAAGCTGGTCTCTCTAAGCCCATACAGGCTAGAGTTGGCTTCTGGCTCCATCATGGTAATTATAAGTTCTCCTGAAAGCTGTTTCCTCATCCGTGAGATACAAAGAATTATTCTTATTTCCTCCCTCTTGGTTGTTACAGATGCTGACATGACACGATGGGTGCCAAGTCTTCAGTGGAGAGCTCGGCACACTGTCAGTACTTAGTAGCAAACTGCTGTTATTCTGGTGAGTTTCTGGATCACAGCCATATTTGTTGGCATGTCCTCCACGGTCTTGCAGAACCCTGCGTTCTGCAGGACACACTCTGGGTGATGCTTACCTTGTCACATTTTCTTAATTTACAGAAGGAGAAACTGAGGCCAAGAGAGAGCTGCTCCCTAGACTTTTTTATTCTGGAAAATGTGCATGGTTCAGCCTCTTCCCATATCACGCATTTCCACTCATACCAGAAACAACAGAAGGACACGGGTCTGGGTTGGAATTATGTGCTTTTATGGGAAACAAAAATACCCAACAACAATAACAAAAGCCCTTCATCTTGCCAAGTTCTCAACCGGTGATAATGAGGCAGTTTCAATGATTGCGTCTGGCTGGGGACATTTCTAAAGGGTCAGGACAGTTGAAAGACACTGGCCAAAAGGAGAGTTGCAGAGAGGGTTGATGTTTTAAGTGAGAGAATATTAGACCCCCTTCTGACCCCTCACCCTGTCACCCTTTCAAGTTACAGTCTCTTCTCAGTTTACAGAGATCCTTCCTGAATGTCGCTCAAATGCAATCTCTTCCAGAAAGTTCCTTGGTCTGCACCAACTTGCATCTGCCCTCTCGGTAATCCCACAAACACGTTCTCATGCCATCTCCATCACTTCCTGCCTTACGTCCATCACATGCGAGTCCATGTCCGACGACACCCAGTGCTAGCAGGCGTGCCCCCCAGTCCAGATCCCGTGCTGATCATCTCAGTGTCCCCACCTCCCTCCCCCCTCGGTGCTCAGGATACAGCAGGTGCTCAGCGTTAGCAGGGGCTCAGTGAGGGTTCGCTGGATTGGAGTCAGTTCTCTATTTGCCAGGTCACGACACCAGCCTCTTGAGAGTCATAATGGTTATTTCCACTTCTTCGTCTTCCCTCCGTGACCTCAACATGATCTACATCAAGGCATCTCCAGGGAGGAACAGACCCCACCACACATAGCCAACTGGGGGCCGGGGTTCAAAGGTTTGGGGGAAGGGAGGAGAGAAGTTAAAGTCAAGCTTTCATCGCTGTTCAAGAAGGCCAGAGGGCAGGAAAGGCAGCCGCTGGGGAAATCCAGGGTGGTCATGCGCACTGTTGGCAAATGCTTCATTTTGGAATTCCATAAGCAGCCATTCTTCCAAAGGCTTCCCCTAGGAAACATGGCCAACTTTGTAGTGGGAGCCAATGACTGACTGGTGAGGGACAGCTTCGGTTGCCCTTCTAGCCCAGGGGCCTGCAGATGTAGACCAGGCGGCTTTCTTTGGGACATGGCCTGTATTATGTTTGGAGGGGAGTTAGAGGTTGTCTAGCTGTTCTGTTGGAACTGTGATGGGAAAGTTAGCCCTGTGGTGTGTTGAGTTGTCAGGCACATAGATCGTAGTAAGGCGTAATAATGGGCCTCTCCTCTGAAGGGGGGAAGGGTTAGGAGGTGCTGGGGGCAGTGAGGGTGAGAGGAGGGTTGCAAAAGGTCCTGCAGCTCCAGTTCCAACAGGTGCCCTGCTCCGGCTCCTGTGGCCGGCTCCCACGCCTTCCCTCTCATCTCCACATCAGGGCCAGGCAAAGGGACCAGTTGGAGGTGTTGGAGGGAAGGGAAATGACTTTTCTCCTCCTACCATGTGACTTGGGTTGAAGTTAGGGCCAAGGGCAGGAGGAGGAGGACTGAGAAGCTGCAGAGAAGCCCAGGCCCGAACCACTTCGTTTGCTGCTGTAGTGAGTAGATCCAAGGCCCACACAGCTAAGGGCATCACCCCCAGAGAGCACCGAACTCCTAAATGGGGGAGATGGGAGAATTCTTCACGGGCTCTCCATGGTGCTCGGTGACTTTGGGAGATCACTGTGGATCCTCCCGTGGGAGGGCCCCTCTGGGGCCAGTAAGGTGTGGAAACTGCCTGGTCAGCATCCACCCTGGAGACTGGGGAGAGAGCCGAGAAGCAGAGAGAAGAGAGACTTCTTCAGGCACCTCCTTTAGGAAAGAGAGTTGGACCTTGGGGGACTCAGGTTAGGACAGATGTTTCAGTATAAAAAGGATCCCCAGTAAAAGGATGGGAGTCTCCTCAAATCCCTTCCCGAACCCCAGAGCACTTAGAAAAGAGAAAGTAAGGAGCATAAAAATATCTCGATGACGTGGGCTTGCCTGACAGTACAGAAAAGCAAGTCTCATGGCTGGCAGTGTGTCCCATTACACAAGAGAGGATTATACCGAGCTTCAGTATAGAGATTTTACATGTATCTTTATATAAATGCATATATATTTATAGAGCCTCTGCCTAGAACAGCCGGGCTTGCTTCTTCAGTTCATTCCTCTTCCAGAGGGCCAGCCGGTCAAACTCCGAGATGGTCATGCCGAAGACCTGGTAGAACTCCTCCTGCGACAGGTGGCGCTGAAGAGAGGTGGGAGGGCACAGAGAGGGAACAGCGTGAGGACGACAGGTGGAGACTGGGGGCAGGTGCTGGCAGAAGGGGACCTTGGGTGTTTCCTCTGGCTGTGCCGTGCTTGGCACAGACCCGCGAACGCGTGGGATGAGTAGTTGGTGAATGCGAGACTGTGTGCAAAGATGTTTCCCGGGAGGGGCCTCTGTAGCTGGTCTATGGGGGCCTCCCCTGCCCGGACTTAGGTGGGAATTTGGCTTCACCTAAGTGCCTCTCGATGCATCCTGGCGGACCTCACCGGTCCACATCCTAACTTTGGGAGTAAAAGGGGGTGTGGCCACGATTTTAGGGTGTACTTCCTCTTGTTACTATTTTTTACAAATGAGCTGGAAGGTTATTCCTTCCTTTTTCCAGTCAATGAAAAAAAAAAACCTGCTGTTCCTACTTTCTACCCACTGAAATGTCCTTTCATATCTATCTTACATGAAAACAAATATACCATATAATGAAACATCGTTCTGCCTTCCTTGGCAGGTTTCCCCCCTCCTTTCTGCCTGTTCTTCCTCCTGCCCTTTCAAACAGTCTTTAAGGTTGATACATTGTCAAAAGCTCTCCCAGTTAGAAATATATGGCACCTGAAATGTGGCAAAATGTTAACAATTCGCATTTAGGCCAAGGGTAGAAGGATGTTCATTTCACTCTTCTTGCAACTTTTCTGGAGGTCTGAAATTCTTCAAAATAAAAATTTAAATTCTGTTTGAAGAGAGATATATAGGGTATATATCCTCCCTGAAAACCTACGGGAATCCCTGAGATGATCTGTTGGTAGCAATCACGTTAGCTCATTGAATATTGAAGGAGATTTCCTGAGAATTAGGTATATGGCCACACCATAATGAGCCAATTCTCTCACCTGTGTGAACTAATATTTTGGTCACATTTCCGGATCTTGAAGCAAAGGTAACTTTGATACTTTTGATAGATATCCTTGGTTGCTGGAGGCTTTGAGCTAGTTTTTCAATACCTGAGAGCGTTTAATAACACCAGCAATTCCTTGCATTGCTTTTCTGCCATGCCCATGACTGTATGGTTGCCCCCATTTTCTCAGTTAAACTTTCCAACCCTTCTGAAAATCGGACATTATTTCTATCTAATTAAAAGATGAGAAAACCGGAGTGCCTGGGTGGCTCAGTGCGTTAAAGCCTCTGCCTTTGACTTAGGTCATGATCTCAGGGTTCTGGGATCGAGCCCCACATGGGGCTCTCTGCTCAGCAGAGGGCTTGCTTCCCCCTCACTCTATGCCTGCCTCTCTGCCTATTTGTAATCTCTGTCAAATAAATAAATAAAATCCTTAAAAAAAAAGATGAGAAAACCAAAAGTCAAAGAGTTAAAATGACTAACTTAACCAAGAGGGAGGGAAGAAAGGGGCCTGGGTGAGTAGCAGAGCTGAGACCAAAGGCCAGGCCTTCGGCTTGCAAACACAGTGCACTCTGTTTGCCCCCTTGGCCAATCCCATTAAAAATTCATAAGTAAATCTTTCTATTATGAAAAATTTCAAAAATACTCAAAGAGGAGAAAATAGCACAGTGTACACCCATGCCCATTACCCAGATTCAGTAGTTACCAAGAGTCTGTCACATTTCCTTCACCTTTTGTATTTTGCTGAAGTATTTCAAAGCACACTTTAGACATTGTGTGGATTCCTGCCTCTCTAGTGTCCTACATGTCTCCCCCAGAGATAGCAGACCTTACTGGATATTTTCTTAGGTAGACATGAGGGCATGAGCAAACTTAAAAACAACTGACAATAATTCCTCACAATTACCTAATACCTGCTCATAATAAAATGCCTTTCATTGTCTCAAAAATGTCTTTTTATGATTTGGCTGTTTGAATAAGGCTTCAAACAGCATCTACATATCACATTTGGTTGTTGGACCCCTTCAGCCCCTGCCAGGCCAGACAGTGCCTTCCTTCATTCACGCTGTGGCCGTGTCTGTATTTGTCTCGCTCTCAAGCGAGGGCTGAGAAATGCTGTGGACACGGGCAAGTTCTGTTCTCGGCTCCTTCCACCGTAAAGACTGAGGGGAACTGTCAGTTAGTCTCATCTGTTCTTTTTTTTATTGGAGGGTGATGGGGTTACTATTGATTCTCTAGGTCATTTTCTCTGCTGTGCCCAAAAATCTTTTTCATGAGTTTTGTTGCCAAGGAATGGCTGACTCAACCTTTGGATGGTGTCCTCACCCTGGAGGAGGCCGGGGCACTTCTGCTCTCCCTCTGTGAAGGGCCACCTGGATCCTCCTTTCTCTTGTGAGTTTAAAGCACCCAATGCCAGCACTTTCCCTTTGACATTCTACACAGACTTGAAAGCATAAAGGTGAAGTACACAGGCTTTAAAGCCAGGCAAATATGGGTGTGTGACCTTGGATAAGTTACTTTACCCCACTGAGCCTTGATTTCCCCTTCCGGAAAGTGGGAACATCCTAGCACCTACCTCCTGGATACATCGAGGGTGAATGAGATAGTGCGGGTCATGGACAATGGCCCAGATTCGGGAAGCACTCAGAGGCTGTTCACTCTCACCCCTGTAACGATCTTATGTATCTGTCCCATGGTGGAGTCTGGTCCTCATTTCCTTTGATTTCATTTCCCCCCTCAACCTCTTCCCTGTGCTCACTGACCCAGCCACACTCACCACTTGCTAGGGCCTTCACAGTGGCTGTTCCCTCTGCCTGGGGTGCTCTTCCTCCTTATATAAGCATGGCTAACTCCCTTTCCTATTTTGAGTCTTTGTTTGGTCAGGCAGGGAGATCTGCTCTGACGACCTGATTTGACACGGCCACTTACCTCTCCATCTAACCTCCAATTCTCTGCTCTCCTTTTACTTCTCCCCTCAGCCCTACTAGGTTCCATGTTCTAGAAGATTTGTGTCATTTGGGGTCTGTCTTCTCAAGTGAGAAGGCACCTTACTTTATTCGCTGATGTTCTGCAAGCACCTAGAACAGGACCTGGTCTATATAACAGGCTTCTAATCCATATCTTTTGGGTGAAGACAATCTACACTCTTAGCTCCCTGAGGAGCTCTTCAGTCCCGTCCTTGAGCAGTGTTTGTAGGCGTGTGGTCTCAGCTCAGGCTCCCTGTTAGACATCCCTGGGAGCTTCTGAAAAATACCAGTCAGTGCCTGAGCTCCTTCCCCAGATTGCAGTTTCACTGGTCTAGGCTGAGGCGCAGTACTGGTATTTTTAGGAGGCTTCTGATTCTTAGGGGATGTTACCCTTCCCTGGCCAGAGCTTCTGGGAGTCCTGGAGGATGTAAGAGGGCGATTGGTCCTCCAGGATCAAACAAACAGGTTTCCATCCCTCAATGCAGGTTCCACTGAGCTGCCCTGGGAGCTGTCCCCTTCAGCACCGGCAGCTTCTCACTGCTAGACGGTGAGGGAGACCCTTGTTATAAATGTGGGGATAATCACCCACTTGCTAGGCTGCTAACCCAGCATGCTAGACCTGGAAGGACTCACAGAGCTTCCTGGCTTGCTTACATTCCCTTCCCTCAGCCCCAACCCTTTATTCTGGACAAATTCTTAGCAGCCAGGTGAACGGTGGTTGATATGCTCATCCCAAGGGGTGCTGAACCTCCTCTCTTAGAAACCTGCATTCAACTTAACATTTTCCAGTACTTCCCCTGGTTCAGGCCTCATGGTAGAGGACTGACCATCTTTGTCACACAGAGGAAGTGGATAGCCCAGTGATCTGATACAAAGGAAGGACAAGAGGTGCTTGATCTCCACTCCCAAGACAGGGCTGAGCGAGGCTGGAGGAGGGGTGAGGGACGCTTCCTGGGAAGAAGGTCTGGGGGGCTCTGGGACACAGGCATCTCTGCAGGGGGGCCCTGAGGAATGAGGAGGCTGGCAAGTTGGGAAGGGTCTTCTAAGAGAGGGACAGGCAGGGAGAGGCACGGTAGAAAGGGCAGAGTGTGCTCTAGGATCAGGGGCCCAGGGCCTGGAACTCCAGGCCAAGTGGAGTGGACTGCTGGAAAGCCCCATGCCATGTTCAGCCCTCCCTCTGTGCTTGATTGATGCTGTCCTGCTCATCATGATGCTCTCCTTCCCCTCTCCACCCCAAACCTGCTCCTTCGAAGTCTGTGCACCCAGGAGACCACAAGACTCTGTACCAAGGGCTCTGTGGCTAGTGTCTCATTTACTTCACTGGCAGCTTGAAGGAACACAACTGCCCCTCTCCACAGAGGAAAGAATTACGGTTTGGAGAGGTTGTTACTGGGCTCATCTGACTGCCTAGGGATGGCAGGACCAGGGCTGGACTGGGCTCTGCTGTGAGATTATCTTATGCTTTTATCTTGTATACAGTGCTGACTACCCCATGATCCCCACAAGGAGCACCAGCTTTCTGTACCATTCTGCAGGAAACCAGGGCTGTGTTTTTCTTATCCACCAGCCTGCAGGCCCCCATGGGCAGGGACCAAAACCAGCTCTTGTCTTATATCTATAGATGCATCAGGTAGGACAGGACATAGCTGTGTGCCACAGACGCTAATTGAATTGAGAAGGCAGCACAGCAATGTTTAGTCTTAGGCTAAAGACACCAGGTTGGCATCTCTGCTCTTTTCCACAAGCTACATGACCTTAAAGCTCTTCATTCTGCTGGACCTCCCGAGCTGGGTTACATCAGGTAACTTCTAGAATCCCTTCAAACCCAAAGGTTCCTGCTGAGTTTTCTAGACTCACCTCTAAACGCGTCCGGTCCACATCCTTGGGCAGCCGATTTCTTCCTCTCGTGGTCACCAGCAGCAGTTCATAAGGGTAGATCTGAGGAGAGAGGATGGGGTGGGGGTGGGGCACCAGGCTGGCTGAAGGCGGTGGGCTGGTCCCTCCAGCCACATTTTGTGTCTGGGCATCCTCCCTTCCCCAGAGAGGGCCAGAAATGAAAGTCTGAAGGAAGGGCTGTGTCTGTTCTCCTTGGGGTTGCCTGGCGACCTCAAGGCACCCTCTCTCCAAAGGGAAAACCCGAGTCCCGTAATACTGCCAGGAATGAGCTTGGTGGTATTTGACATTAACGTGGCATAAGGCCTCATAATTGTAAATGTCTAATGTCTGATGACTGGCAAGCCTCCAGAAAGTCTATGAGGCCCACTGGGAATTGTCTGATTTTAGTGGGCAAGAAAGATAGGGCAGAATTCAGGGAAGGGAGGCCAAAGAGGGGCTGGAAATGCTGGCCTGAAGAGAAACCTTGAGGTTATTTATTTGATATCCCTTCCCTGAGTAGATAGTGCTGACATCTTCCTGCTGGGTCCCAGTGTAGCAGCATCTGTGGTGGGACCCCCAGTGTCTCTGTGTCTCCTTTACCTTGTACTCTGCAGAGAGAAAAGAGAGACACACAAAATGGAAATACATTGGCTTTTTGCTTTGCATCACAACACTAGTCTTGGTCTTAGAGGTTCCTTGTCGAATTCACCCTGAATCACGCCTGGTAGGAGCACAGCGGATGGCTGGAGAGAGGGGTTGGGCTGAGCCAGATACAGGGTTTTAGAACAAAAATGACTTTTGAGGTAATTAGAATAGAAATAAAAAGACTCTGAGATTGTGAAGCACTTGGGCAAGGTCTTCCATCCTCTAGAGGAGTCCCCCCGTGTTTTGATGTAAGCTTGTCCTCCTGCCTGAGCCTGCTTGTAGGAGCTGGCGGGGAGGCCGGCAGGGGAGTGTCACTGGCAGAGAGCATGAAGCTCATGGAACGTTTGCCGGGAACAATGTGCATTTGGCTCTGAGTGTTTCCCTCCACCCGGGGCTGGCAGGCAACTCTAGCTCGGCAGTACGACTCTGCAATGGCTCTGGGAACCCAGATGGGACAGATGGCCTGGAGATCACCCAAGGCCAGGGACTCGAGAGGATGAGGGAAGAGGAGGGGAAAAGGGAGGGAATGGGAAGTGAAAGGGAGTGTGGGAACTCGGGGGGTTTGGACGGAGCCCAGCATGGGGGCCAGAATCTGTAGTGACTATTGGTGGAAGGTCAAGCCACAGTTATGAGCAGGGCGCCCAAAGCTGCTGCGAGTCCCAGGAGAGGCTGGCACTCACCTCGCATGCCCCAGTTGACGGCGTTCATGCTGTCATAATGGAAGAGGTCTGCGCTGGGTGTCTGCAGGGGAGACAGAGCCAGGGCTGGCCTGAGCAAGCTCACAGCTGCCTCCCTGAAGCACTCCCCCACCTCCTGCATATGGCCCCGGGATGGATGGGATGTGGTCCTGCTCAGAGCAGCCTCGGTCTCAAGTCAGGGTGAACTTACTCGCGGCCACATCCCTGGTGCCTAGGGCTGGCACGCATTTGGGACTCAATAAATAGTCATTTCTTGGTGAACTACATTTCATGCTTTCTTTTGCTACTCTAGTACCACTTTTCCTATGAAAACTGCCCTGGCAGCTCCATTTAAAATCACAAGGGCCCCCTGGGTGGCTAAGTCGGTTAAGCATCTGCCTTCGGCTCAGGTCATGATTTCAGGGTCCTGGGATCGAGCCCTGCATCAGGCTCTCTGCTCAACAGGGAGCCTGTTTCTTCCTTTCCCTCTGCCCCTCCTCCCTGCTCCTGCATGCTCTCACTCCAATAAATAAATAAAATCTTTAAAAATAAATAAATAAATAAAATTTTAAGTTGCCCCCTGCCCAAAACTGCCAATCCTTATCCTGCTTTCTTTCTTTTTTCTTTCCTTAGCACATTATTATCTTCTACAGTCTCTCTAGTGTGACTTGCATACTATTTACTACCTCCTTTTTGTTTCTCTCTACAAGAATAGAAGCTCCAAGGGGCAGGGGTCACTGATGTATTCCAAGTACCCGGAGAATATGAAAGCTTTCAACAAATATCTGTTGCGTGAGCCAAAGTCATGTCTAGGCTCTGAGCGTGTGGAGCTAATGCCGGCATTGCCAACATCTTGGGAGCGACGTCTCAGCACAGCCTCTCTTACCCTGTGCAGCCCGTTCCTTCGGTAGGCAGGCAGGGAGGCAGATTTGGAGATGAGGGGGTCTGAAAAGAAATAGCCAAACAATTCCCAGGAGTCCCAAGCCAGGGGTCCCTTTCCCGGAGGCCGTCCAGCTGCACATGGCCAGTACTGTTCCCCGACTCTGTGGGAAGTTAGAAGGGGCAGAGTCCACAGGCTCTTCCCCCTGCTCTACAAACAACTGACCATCTCAGGGATGCCTCGCTGGGGCAGAACTCCAGGCCCGCCCAAAGCCCATGCCTACAGTCTCCTGGCCTCACACTGTACATATCTATAGTCCTGTGATGAACCCCTGTGTCCTGGCCACAGGTGGCTCGACAAAGGCCCTGGATTTGGAGTTGGTCTCAGAGCCCAAACAGGCAGACTGTCAGGTGGGTGGAAGAGATACATGTTCTTTCTCTCTGGGATCTATTGGGTATGGCAACCCTGGCTCCAGGGCCAAAGATGGAGGCCCAGATCTGACAAACACAATGGAGTGGACCATATGAGATCAGGACTGTGTTGGGACATCTCAGCTACAGGGGACCTGCAACCAGCTCGGCTCTGGCTGTCACAGGACGTGAGAGGCTGTAGGTAGGGCAGGCGGAACGTACCGCTGTCAGCAAGGTAGTGGGATCGAGGGGCTGCAAGAGAAAAAAGCCAGAGATCAGCTTTCAGGGGGACAGATGGACATGGTGGAAAGTTCATGGGGACAAACAGACGTGGCTCCCATTGCTGGGCTACCCTAGCTGGTGGAGAGGAGGAGCCTCCTTCACTACCACCTTTCTCACTGGTCAGTTTCCAGTTGCCGCACCTGTACTGCATCCTCTCTCCCCTGTCTCGAGCACCTGGTGCAAAGCAAGCAGGTGCTCTCTGGTATTTGCTATACAGATGCCATTGAACAGAACTGGACTTTGAGCTGCCTTGGTGCACTGCACAGAGCCCAGAGCCAGGGACTGAAAACAGCATGCCTCAGTGGTCAAACAGGGAAACAGGCTCATCAATTTAGCCTGGCTCTGCCATAACTTCTATACATAACTTAATCATGATTTGGTTTTTCTCATAGTAAAACAGAGAGGGATGGTGTCTCCTTTATAGGGTTATTGAAAAGAATGTAAGACACATAGCACCATGAGGTATTAGCACAGTGTTCGACAACATACAAAACCCTCAGTGAAACTGGCTTTGTTTTCTTTACCATCACCATCTTCTTCCGTCTCAGCTCAAGTCAAGATGCAGTACAGTAAAGAGGGAAATGCTTATGGCCTTGGAGTCCCTCTGACTTGGACCTGATCCTGGCTCTGTCATTTACCAGATTTTGACCCCGGACAAGTAGTAAACTCCGGTCTCTCGTCTATAAAGTGGGTGATAATAATCCCTCTACTTGCCAGTCTTTGTGAGGACCAAGAGTAATAAGGATTATCTATCTCATGGAGTTGAGATAGGATTTCCCAGCAGGACTGACTCTCACAGGGTTAAGAAAAGGAGGGAAGCGTGTGTTTGTCCAGAAACAGGGAGACGTTTTCAAATGAGAGGATCTCTGGGCAGAGTTCTTGTACCAAGCTTCTGCTTGTTTACTTCCTGTGATGAGGGGCTCACTACCTCAGGAGCCAGTCCCTTATATCTTTGAGCCATTCAGACAATTAGAAGACATTTTCCTTTGCACCGAACCTGACTTCAAGTCACAGCTTTCAGATGCCCCAAAGAAACAAGTGCCTGCTCTTGGCAGAATATGGTCTTACTTAGTGCCCCATATAGCACCTCACCAAGTCCATATGCTAGACCCAAGCAAGGCCATAGGAGTTCAGACTCTTTGAGGGAGTTGAGAGGAAGTGCCCCCAGCCCGGCAGACTTCCAGGGTGGAGCTTACAGCCATTGAGGGACATCTCATAGCCAGCCGTGTGCAGGGCCTCCCGGCTGCTGGTGGAGCTCCGGGGTGGGGTCCAGGGATCCGCGTAGGAGCTGGACCGGGCCTTCATTTCCTCCTTCAGAATGAGGCGGCCGATTCCGCTCTGGAGCTGGACATGCGGGAGGAACAAGAGGAAGTGGGAAGGAAGCAGAGAACATGAAACAGAACAGGCTAAGGACAAAGGCTGGGTGGCCAGATTCCGGGGAACCTCTGTCATTCTTGCCTTCCCAGCGTCCTTCCCTCCCTATGGCCTCACAGCTTCCTTTGGGACTTCGCCTCTCTTCCACAAGTGGTCCTGTGGGCTGGGGAGGGGAGGTGGGTCTGGTGGAGGGCACCCAAAGCCTGAGTGCCTCATGGCAGGGGGGCAGAAGGTTCCAGCAGTGCCTGGGGGGGTCTTCCTTGGGACTCTAGCTGTTGTTCCTAGCACACATCTTTTTAAAAACATTTTTTATTGAAGTGAAATTCACATCAGATACAATTAACCACTTTGGACTAAACACTTCAGTTGCATTTGGTGCAAACATCATCTCTGTCTAGTTCCAAACAGTTTTAAGCCACCCGCCCCCCCAAATTAACCCTGGACCCAGTAAACTGTCATTCCCTCTCTCCCTCCCCTCCCAGGCCTTGGTAGTCACCAGTCTATGTCTGGCTCTGTGGCTTTGCCTATTCTGTGCATGCATCTCATATAAATGGAATCATCCCATATGTGGTCTTTTGTGTCTGACTTCTCTCCCTCAACATAATGTCTTCAAGGTTTGTCCACACTGTGGCCTGTACCCATCCTTCATTCCTTTTTATGCCTGGCTAACAGTCCATTATACGGATGTACTGCATTTTGCGTCTCCATTTGTGGGCGGATGGACATTTAAGCGCTTCCCCCTTTTGGCCTGTGTGACTAGTGCCTCTGGGGAGATCAAGGACATGTGCTTGTTTGAGGCCTGGTTTTCAGTTCTTCCAGGTAAATCCCCAGGAGGGCAATGGCTGGGTCATAGGGTAGTTCTGTGTTTAACTTTCTGAGGACCCTCCAAACCATACCACTTTCCACTCCTAACCAGCAGTGCACGAAAGCTGCCGGCAGCCACTTGCCAGCATGGAGAGCCTGCGTGAGGCCAACGAAGCAGTGAGCCAGCCCAGGAGAAGAGAGAGACAGCTTTCCTAAGGCAGTTTGCTGAGCAGCTGGATCCAGCCATACCTGAAACTCCTCCTACTGTTTGACTTTCTGGTTATGCAAAGCTACATGTTTCTTTTTTCTACCGTAAGTGGGTTTGAATTTGGTTTCAGTCACCAGCAAGTGATCATCAGACCCTCATCTCGTCCAGGTGAAGCTTGCTTACCTTGTGCATGCTGCGGTCAAAGTCCTCCTCCTCTCCTCCAGATGAGAACCTTCTGGCTCGGGCCGCTGCCAAAGGACAGCTAGGATCAGCTCCTGTTTGTGCTCCTCATTCAGCCTGCCCCCGATAGAGGGCACAGAGGGACGCTGAGCCTCTACAGGTGGGGGCTTCCCTTCTAGCCGAGTGGCCCTGAATGAGTGTACTTTGGGGAACCACCCCTCTGCCTGGGTTGCCTGTATGGAGGGGCCCAGCAGCCCTTCGCATTCTTGGGTGTGAGGAGCAGGTGAAACTGATTGCCCCAACATGGCTCATGAGTTTCGATGTTGGGCCTCTGGCTGCTGCTGGTGGGATAGAGACGTCCTCTTTTTGTCCTAGGTAAGACAGAAGCCTAGATGGGCTGGAGCTCATCTTGCCATGACTGGGGCAGGGCCAGGCTGAGAAAGGAGCCACCCCAGGGACAGACTGTCTACCTCGGGGGTAGCTGTGCTTGTGTCTTAGCTCCTTTTCCCAATGCAGACTCTTCTGAGGGCAAGGAAGGAGCTGTCTCTGAGCTCCTGTGAAGATTTGCTCAGAATGAACATTCATTTAGGACGGGTTTTGTGCTGAATCAAAAAGGAGCTTGATGGAAATGCACTCCCTGTGCTTGAAAGAAACAGCTCTGAGATGCCCAACTGGGTGGGATGGCCTCCCAAGGACCATGAAGACCCCAGCAGGGTGTCTAAGAAAGTCTTCCATTCATACAAATTGCCTTTTCTATCTTCCAAACCGCTTTCCACCCCATGGCCAAAGAGAGGTCTTAAACCCCCACACCTGACCCTGTCACCTTCAGTGGCTTCCTACTGTTCAGGAGAGAGACCCAAATCCTTGCTTTAGGGCACGAAGCCTCGTGGGATCTGGCCCCTTATCCCTCACCTGCTTCCCCCTCTCTCTGGCCCCCTGTTAAGCTGACAGTCTTTCCTTCCTCCAGGGGAAGCTGCCCTCCCACCTGGGGGCTTTGCAGGTGTGATTCTGTCCTCTGCTGGCCCACCTCTGCACCACTCTTCCTGGGACAGCTGAGTCTCTACTTTGAGAAGCTTTCGGCACATTGCAGGCTAGACAGCACGCCCCTGCCATCGTCTCCCACCTCTCGTGTGTCACCTCCTTCCTGCACCTTACCTCCCTCTCCAGCTGGAACCTAGATCTCCTCCACAAGGGCAGGGACCTGGTCTATTTTGCTTTCGAGTGATTCCCTAGAGCCCAAGGCTGGCCCTCAGTACATGTTTGCTAAATGAATGAATAAATCAATGATCGTGGAAGGAGGGGGCTGCCGTCCTAACCCTGTGTCCCTGGCGTGGGTGACAAGGCTCGGGTCCAGGCTCCTCTGTGGGGCACGTTACCTTTGGGGGACCCATGGTAGGTCCAGTACTCGGACTCTGCAGCATAGTAGGGGTCCGGGGAGTAGGCCGGACTGTACTTGGAGGCCTGGCTGACGTCTTCACTCGTTTTGCTCTTGGTTGCTATTGACAGATCACCTGCAAAGGAAACAAGGGAAGAGCTTCAGGGAAGCAGAGTGTCCTAGAAAAGCATGCTGAACACTGTTTAACTGTCCCGGCCAAGCTGTGGCGCAGGGGGGTGAGGACACTTTGGGGCCTCAGAGCATCAGGGCTGGAAAAGCCCCGAGGCCCAGCCCCCCATGTTACAGCTGGGACTCTGGTTGCCAGAGAGGGGTAGGGGCTTGCTGAAGCCCACACAGCAAGTAGACGAGACTTGAATGAGACCCCAGCTCAGGGCTCCTGCTACCACATCCCATGGACTCCCAGGTCTGTTCCCAATGAACATTAGGGCCATGGCTCCTCTAAGTAAGATGGGATGGGTCCCAGGTGATCCTGGGCCCTTAGCTTCCTCAGCCTCTAAAAGCCTGCCTTGTCTGGGATTTGAGCAGTACCTAGGGTGGAAACTGCCAAGGAGAGCCATGTGGCCTCTCAACTTTCTCCTCACACTGAAATGCCAGACCTTGCCTAGGGAGACAATACGTCCCAAAGAAAGGAGCATTGGACAGGGAATCAGCAGTGCTGGGTTCTGGCCCCTGCTCTGCCACTGAACTTGGTTGTAACACTGGACACATCCCACCCTTCTCGGCCTCAGTTTCCTTATCTGTAAGTGTCTGAACCGGCCTGCTGGATCCGGTGCCACCCAGCTTCAAGCTTCCACCACATGGACCATCAGGCCTAGTGCAGACACAATCTTGACAGGGCAGCGACTTTAGCCCTGCCCAAAGCCAGGCAAGAGGATGACTAGGGCTGAGAGAGGGCTGGGGAAACAAGCAGGCCCCTGACGTTTCTCAGGAGAGAAGTGACAGTCCCACACCCTGTACTGCCAGAGCAGCAGAGGGGTCTGGGTTTGGCCCTTTGCCAGCTCCTGCCTCTGCACCCTTCCCCTGCAGCACTGGGCTTCCAAAACTTCTAGAGCTTGCAGATTCTCTTAGACCGGGGTCTTGGGTGGTTCTGCCCACCCCAATGGATGCCATTCAGCCTTTTCATGTGCCCACTGATCCATGCAGTCTACCCCCACTCCAAACTTGTCCTGAGCCCGCTCCGGTGCTGCCCCTCAGAGCCCATCTGGAGAATTCACACACATTCCTGAGGCGTAGCAGACCTGGGGGGCTTCTCCGGGACAAATTGGCTTTGTCAGGGTCAGTACCTTTCTGTGACCCCTCGGGGTGCATGGCTTGTACCCCACAGCCACACAGAGATATGCATGTGCTCACAGACTCACCTGGAGCCCAGCCTGGGCCCCTCTGAAACTGAGGACGTTTGTCTAAATTGTCAGGTCTTAAGCCAGAGCCATCATTTATATTGGTAGAACTCCCCCCCACCCCCACCAAATCAGCTCAGTGAGCTCAGATCCCAGTCCTGGACTGTTTCCACCCGTGTTTCTGTGCTTCTCCCATTGTGTGCTCCCCTTGGTTGCCCAGGTAACCTGCAGGGAGGGCAACACAGGGTAGCCCCCGCCTCTCTGCATCCCAGAGGCAAGGGGTGTGCTTTGTCTGCTGAGGCTCAGTAAGTGCCTTTGCAAGAAGGAACCAGGGGTCTTGGTGCTGCCTGACTTGGTGCTTCTCATATGGAGTGCAGGTAGGAATCATGAATGAGGCCAGTTCCCGTGTAGATTCCTAGCTCACACTCCCAGTATTTCTAATATGAAAGTCTAGGGCAGAGCAGGGGCCAGGGCACCTGCTTTTTAAGTCTCTCAGGTACAGGGGGTTGATAGACCATTCTCGACGAAACATTGAATGAATGAATGGAAGAATGAAGGCACCCTTATCGAAGCCCCACTCCTTTCTTATCCATGTCTCCTTCCCAAGCCTTCATTTATTCTCAGGACACTGTGACTGAGAATAGCTTAAAGCAGCGGTTTCCAAGCCGGGGCGGGCTTTGGAATCACACGGAGAAACTGTTACAAACACAAAATTGCGATTCAGTAGGTCTGGGCTGGGGCGCAGGAACCTGTACGCATCCCACATGATTCCAACGACCATCAAAGTTTGAGCAGCCACGCCTGGGAGTGCTCCCAGTGGTCCGCGCATTTGACACGTGTTGCTCTGCACCTGGAATTTAGGACACCAGACAGCAGGAAGGGCAGTTGGAAAGGAGGTGGGGAAACATTTAGGGGACACGAGGCCTTCCTTGCTCCTTTGAAGTGACACCAAACGCCTCTCCAGTGTCACCTCAAGTGATTGGGGCAGAGCCCCCAAGAGAGACATAATTGCAGCCTTGCAGGCGTCCCTCTTGGTGACCCCAGCTGACCATCCGCACAGGTGGCTAATGGCCCCGCCCCCTGTCTGGCCACGCCCTCTCTGCCCAGACCGTACCATGCCGTTTGTAGATCGGGGGTTTCCGGTAGATGTTACTTTCTCCAGCTGCCAGGCAGGCAAGGAATTGACGATGGGGAGGAGACAGAGAGGAACAGAGAGAGAGAGAGAGAGAGAGAGAGAGAGAGAGAGAAGAGGAAGGAGACAGGAGTTGGTCAGCTGATCTCAGAAAGAGAGGCTGTCCCCATCTTTCCCGAGGGTCCACTATTTTCCTTGGTGGACACGCTCTTCCAAAACTCAACTTCCCACCTCAACACGTGAGGTTCTAAGAAAGGTGAGGGGAGAGGAATGGATGGCTTCTAACTGTGATGAGGAAGGGACTCGGGCGTGAATGGTGGGCATGCATGCACGAGGAGGTACGCGCTCAGCAGGACCCCATGCACGAAGGTGCCCCCTGCTTCCACCCAGCAGCCACGCCTCATTCCACAAGGAAGTCCCCAGAATGCTGCAGCCGCCCATTCCGCATGATCCGCCGCCCCCTCCCTCAAAAACAGACAGGATGGGACCTTTCTGGGGCAGTTGAGAAAGGTACGGATGAAACAGCAGGATGCGATCCTGGGGAAAAGTGAGTGGGGAGTGAAATTCTGAGCTCAGAGTTGGAAGACCAGGTTCCAGACCCAGCTCTAGTGAACTCAGGGTGAGACCTTGTCCAGACCATCTACAGTGTCACTGAGCTCCTGCCTTTCCCTTCTCTCCTATCACCAGCCCTCCTGCTCACCACTTCCAGCCATGCTGGATTGCTACCAGCTCAGTGTTCCAGGGCCTTTGCCCTTGATATGCCCTCTGTCCAGGATGTTTTCCCAGGATCTTCACATGGCTGGCTCCTTCTCATCTTTCCGCCTCAATGTCACCTCCTCCAAGAAGCCCTTCCTGACCACCCTGCCTAGCCCAGCCTCCCCACCCCAATCACTCTATCACATGCCTTGTTTTGTTATATTTACTGCCCACATCATTTACCTGAAATTACCCTTTTACTTGTTTGTGTACTCATTTATTAACTTTCTCCCCATGTGTAAACACCATGAAGGCAGGGATCTGGGCTAGTCTGAGGACATTTGCAGCCTCAGGACCCAGAACAGTGCTGGGCTATACAGAGAGAACAGAAAGCCTCAGGGAATTTAAGGAACTGGCCCAAGGTCGCAGGCTTCCAAGTGGGGGAATGGGGATTTTGTCCCAAGAGTTTTGATGCAAAAGTACGTGACTTTCAGCATGGTTACTGCTGCGTCCCATCAAGGCTTTCAGACATTCAAGGCCCTTCTCTGGCTGCTTCCTGGCAGGCTTGGTCAGGGCTGGCTGTGTCAAGTGGGTAGACTAAAGCCCATGGGCGTGGGGACCGAGGGGAGGGTTAGTGTGGGAGACTGGTTAGGGAGGGTCCCAGGAACTGGCTTCTCCTCGCTGCCGGTGCCGGCACCCGGCGACCCCATTTAGCATGCACCCATGCCGGGAATTGCGGGCTGACAGCCTACCTGGGATGTGAAAGTGCTTGGGAGCCTGGTAAGAGGTCGGAGTGGAGGACCTCACATCTAACTGGCTATGGTATGGAGAGCTCCGGCCACTCTCGGGCCCTGGAGCGCGCAGGCAGTGGTCCCCAGAGAGAACAGAGGCA
The DNA here is from genome assembly GCF_030435805.1 of Mustela lutreola. Classification (NCBI taxonomy): domain Eukaryota; kingdom Metazoa; phylum Chordata; class Mammalia; order Carnivora; family Mustelidae; genus Mustela; species Mustela lutreola. The sequence goes on along the minus strand of NC_081294.1, from coordinate 41,281,378 downwards.
CAGAGAAAACAGGCATTACCGCGGTGGCAGTTAAGGCAGCAGTGACGTGATGACAGCAGGGATGGCAGGGAGGGGCTGTGCTCTCATGCACCATGTCTGCGGATACAAGCTCGACCTTCTTTTTTGGCCTCACCCCAAAAGTCAGTGCTCGTGGGCCATAAGCGTTTACTCCACTGGGCTTCAGGAAGGTGCCTTTGGACCCCTTGGCTCCCCTACCCCCTTCAATTGCTTCTTTCCTCCACCCAAACACCTGCTTCACCCCTGACCTCCATGTGGCTGTGGAGGACCTGACCAAATGGGCTAAGGCTGGGCCTGTGCCCAGTCCTCCAGCCCTCTGGATGGGACAGACCAAGGGACAAGGACAGAGGAGGCTTCTTCCAGCCAGGGCTGCTGGGCTGTCCGCCACTCTCCTCTCCTGGCTGCTTACCGCCCACCTTCCTGCTGCTTCTCAACTCCAGGTGCCCCTTCTCTCCCCCGGCCAGGGGCATGTCAGTTAGGCCTGGCTGGTCATCTGGGTGGTCACCGGCCTCCAAAGGGCCGAGCTGTGATGGAGATCCTGGGGGAAGCCCTGGGCTGTCTCTGCTGTGGGCAACAGTCAGCCACTGCATGGTCCCCCTGGTTCCTCTTGTTCCTTTGGGGGCTTCCCCCTTCCTTACCGGAGCGGTAGTAGTGGTGAGGCGAGCGGGAAAAGGTGGGGGACATGCCCTGCCGGCTGTAGGTGGGAGAGTCGATGTATCCTGGGCTGGAGGCCCTTCTCTGTCGGAGGTCCAGGTTCTCGTAGATGTCCTGGGAGAGGAAGTGGGCCATGAGCCAGGCCGGCAATTAAGCAAGCCTGTGGCCCAAGTGTCTAGCAGGCAGGTGGGACAGTGATGTGGAATCCAGGATTCAGGGGGGCTGAGGATCCAAAATTCATGGTGCTGCCTTTCCGAATACCAAGGCCCCCTCCCTGGGTTACACACATAGCCCGAGGAAAGCTGCAGACAAGTTTTGGGGCCTTCGCCCATCACTCCGAGTCTCTTGAATAGAACCCGTGGGTCAAGGATTCCAGGAGCGCCAGGGAGGATCCCTTTGGGTAGAAAAGGCACTTCCTCTACCGTTTGTTTATGTTACAGCTACTTCCTCCAGGTTATGCTCCTAATTCTGCTGTCTGTGACCTGGTCAGGAGCACCCTGGGGTGCTGGGTGGGAGCAGTGAAACTGGGGGTCTGCTCGGTCTGCCTAAAGGGACCCAAGTATAGAAAAGCCCTCCCCAAACTAATCCAGTTACCTGGGAGTAGGGAGATAATGTTCCCAGCGACTTAAGAAGCGAAGAGTTGGAAGGCCATCGTGAAAGGAGCAGAGGAGAGAGAGGAGGGAGAGAGGAAGAGGGGTTAGGCAGCCGAGCGGAGATGGGCCAGCAGCTGCTTGGGGCCTCCCTCCCCAGACAGCAGTCGCGCTGAGTGTGCTGGAACACCAGCAGTGCTGACACGTAGCAGGGAGACCTGAAATCACACCCTTCATGTACCAAAGGGAAACCGAAGCCCAGAGAGGGAATGGGGTGTCTTGGGGACTCTTGGGTACAATGTGGTGGGGTCTCCACTTGGACCCAGGATTATCTATCACAAACTCATATTATCTATCACAAACCCATTTCGTGATCCTGTCCTGTCTACCAGTTCGTGACTACTCTGTGGTTCATGAGGACAACGTGCAGGGCTGGGGACACAAAGGTTGGGCCAACCAAGGTCTGGGCTGCTGCCTTCCACGTGGGAGTTGGGCCAGTGGGCGGTGTGGTGGGCTGGAGGTGGAGCATCCCGTCTGCAGAGGGCAGTGGCTGCTCAGCCCCCCATGTTAACCCCACTCTTTCCGTTTCCAAGACAAGTGAGAAATGCAGGTTCTTATGTGAAATCTCTGCATGTTTAAATGTTGGCAACTAATTTACATTTTTGAAAGAAAAGATTTACAAAAATTTACATTTTTGAAAGAAAAGATAGTGAAACAAAACAAATCTGGGAGTTGGCTTTGGCCTGTGGGCCCACTGTGCCATTTCTGGCTTCAGGGACATCAGTCTCTAGCTGGTCCCCCCTCCCTGGTCTATTTCAGGGGCCAGAGCCCCGGGACTCTCAGCCTTGGGCTCTCCAACCAAGAGAATGCTAACTCCTTTAGAAAGGAAGGGGACAGCAGTGGAGTGGGGAAAAGAACCCAGGTCCCTGCTCCCCAGGCCAGGGCTCCTCTCTCATCAATCTCTGCTCCGGGGCCCTGAATGGGGTGAGGACTCACCTGTGATATAGCCTGCCAGGACCTTCAGGGTAATGGTCACCTGCCTTCTCCAAAGAACACTTTCTCTTGTCCATCAACCACGTAGTTCTTTCAAAAGGTGGCTTTTGACAACCCAGAAGAACTCAGAACTGCTGAGTTCTTAAAAAGCATCTCTTGCTTTGAGCATAGGGGCTTAAGGCCAGGTGCAAAACCCAGAGAACCTACGCACCAGGGATTATAAACCTAAGTGGCCACTGAGCCTGTCAGGGATGAAAGCCGGGGGCCACGTATAAAATTACTCCACTAGGAGACAAACAGTAATTCAAGGGATAAGCAGTCACAGGTTTGTGGCTTCAATGCTGGGGTTCTCGGGGTGGTGGCAACTAGGGAGAAATGGGGAGCCCATTTCCTGCCTATAGGAGGCGCTCTTCCCCCCACTCCAAATAATGGAAAGACACCTGCTCTGATTTTTTAAGAAAAGCCAGATTTTTGGATGAAATCACTCGATTTTTAAATGATGACTCTAACTTCCTGTTTAAAAGAGTGCAGGGGCTGACACTGTGGAGGCCAAAGTGTGTGTGATGGAGTGATGGGGACCGTGTGGGCCTTCTCTCCTCCAACCGCCCCGGAGAGAGGGGCGAGACGCCATACCTCTCCATAGCCACATCTCTCCAGCATCTCGTCGGACGTGTATCTGGAATGAGGCTCGTAGGAAATGAGGTCGGGGCGTTGTACCTCGTAGATGGACTTAACCTTGGGGAGAGCTGCCAGGTCTTTGTAATTAAGGATCTCATTATCCACTTTAGCCTGGGGAGGAGGAGAGGTACAGGAAAGAGGCAGAGAGATAAGAGGGAAAGGAGAGGAAACAAAAACCAGGCACAGGGGAAACAAGCTTCTCCAGTTTCCACTAAAAACAGAATATTAGGATGGAAGAGGCACAGAATATTAGAACCCGGCAGGTCTTAGAGGCCCTCCTTTCCAAGGGGGCTCACACTGGTTGAGTGCATTTTATGTGTGAGATCCTGCACTTTGCAGGAATTATCTCCTCCAAGTGTCCTGATGGCTCTGGTGAGGTCCGTGTCAATGTTATTACTGTTTTCCAGGTGAAGCTCAGACGGTTCTGGGCTTGGTGCCCCTTAGCCAGTAGGTCTGAATCTGTCTGAACCTACCCAGCCTTGGTGGGGACTGCCTTCCGAACCCATGCAGGGAGGACATCCTCACTCACAGCTCCTTGAAGGTGATGGTGAAGACAGAGAGTGAAACCTGAGCTCATGTTTGGTGAGCACTTATGATGAGCCAGACTCTGAAGTCCCTGGTAGGGCTTAACTCCCTTAGCTCATACAACTCACAGTGCCACTAGCAGGCACTAATACCATTTTCTTTTCTGAATAAGGAAACAGGCACAGAGAAGTCAATGAACTTGTCCATGGTTACATAACTAATAAGTAGCAAAATCAGAATTCAAGCCCAGCCCGTCTAGCCTTAGGACTTGCCTTCCCAGCTGCCTCTGTTGGCTTTACAGGGTGGGGAGCTCACTGTCTACAGCTGGCAGAGGGCTGCCCTCAGAAAGCAGACCCTATATCTAATTGAGACAAGCCTCTAGCTGTTACCTGACCTTGGCTGAGCCCAGTCCTCTAGAATAGCATGGATTAAGAGACAGTTTCCCTTGCATGGGGCAGACCACTTCTCAGGGCTCCCGAAGCCCTGTCCTTTCCATGTCGGCACCCTACAGCTGCTCCTGCTGTGCCTGGCTTCTGCTGTGGTCAGCCAGGATCTGTCCCCACTGCTGTGACTTTCAAGATCTTGATGTGAGAGAAATTGAGAGGCCACTAGACAGAGACTCCAAGGCAACTGTATTTATCCAAATAACATTCTTCCAGTGCCTGGGGGCTCAGGTGAGTCTCAAGTCCAAAACTACTGTAGAGAGAGTAACTTTCATAAAGCCCTTACAAGCATTGCTATTCGAAACATATTCCAAGGTCCTTCCACCATTCTGTCCCTGTCCCAGCCCCCTGTTGTTTAGACACTGTGATGCTCATTCTCCGTTGCTCCTAGATCCACCATCCATTCCTCCTCTCCCTGATTTGGGCTCTGAGGCCCCATGGACTGCTTCAGAGGCTCCCTGGCTTTCTGCTGGGCTGGGCCAGTGGGGAGCACCTGCATACTGGGAGTGATAGAGAGAGACAATGTCCCCTTACACTGTCCTGCCGTCAGCAGCCACGGTGGGCATAGCTCCCATCCGGGGCTGCCTTTCACAGCTCCGGCTTTCACTGGACATTCTCTTTAGGCCTAGGGTGGTGACAGCTCCTGCTTTTGTAGACTCTGGATGCCACACGATGTCTTGTGGGTCCCCTAACCCTACCTACACCTCTGTAAGTGGTTGCCTCACAAAACCATCTTCAGTAAAACCCTTAGAAGGGTGCTATCTCATTTCTGCCAGAGCCTGCCTGGGTTAGACATCATGTCTGTGCCAATTTGGGGGTGTGTGGGTCAAGGGAGCTTTATTAGGATGGTCCCCTTGCTGCCTTTTGTCGTGGGATGTTAGATCTTGACCTTGAGAGCTCTTAGCATCTTGCAAACTTGTCTTGACCCATCAATAGTCATCTCAGGCGCTTCAGTCCAAACCTCTCAAATACTATATTTATATTTCCTCTTATAGCCACTGTGTTCATGGGGTTGTAAATGAGCCTCAGGTTTGGAGGCATAATGACTGGACAGAGGCTTCCTGACATAATTAGGCAGGCAGGAAGGAAGAGAACACGTGGAACTGGTCGAGGTCAGACCTCCCGAAGATGGTTCTAGCCATCAGTGGGGGGTGGGGCAAAGTCTGAGAGACCTGCCCCCCACCTCATTCACTGATGATTCTATTTTAACACCAAACCTCAGCATTTATGAAAATCAGACACACACACACACACACACTCTCTCTCTTTGCCTGTTATTGCGTGCCCCGAAAGTGGTCGGTTGGTTTCTTCCCTGAGTTGGGAAGCCACCTTTAGAATGGTTTGATTTAAAATACGGCCCCCGTGACCTGTGGGGTCATTCCCCAGAGCGGCTGAAGGTGAGGCGTTATAACAGGCAAGAAAGGAGAGTATGAGAGGGGAGACGCATGCCTCTGCCCGCATGCGCGGGTCGCTGAGCTTGGTGTGCGAGCCCCAGATGGACGGCCCAGTGGCAGGTGTGCCCGGCTGCCCTTGTTCGTCTCTATGGAGCTGATCTTAGAGACCTGCCATATCTATCTATCTATCTATCTATCATCATCTATCTATATCTCCCAAGTTTGCATATCCTAGTAACTCTCCTGGAGACACGATCAGTTTGTTAATAACCTTCTCCACTGTGTAGACCCTGAAATCTAGCTCATTAATCCTGCTGTGTCTGGCCCCATTCATAGCACCGGCTCGGGAGGGGGAGCGATAATCATCTGTCTTGTTCTGGACAGGAATCTTCAATGAGGACGGCCTGTGATCAAAGAGATTTTCTTCTGTGGGAGCCGCAAGGCAGTATTGACCACATGGAAGTTGCTGTCAGTGATAACTCTTATGTCTGATTTTCATTTGAACAGAGGAAGAAAGGAAAGGAAACAGCTCCATTAGTGAGCATTATCCAGGGATCAAGGAGGAAACTAGATGTGGATTTGGGGTAAAATAATAATGGAGCGATGGTGGCCAGGGCCCACCCAGAGCTGGCTGGTTTGGGGACTGTATCTAAAACTTTTAATCAGGAGCCGTCTTCCTGCTCTAGACCATTCTTCTCCCTCCATCCTCTCTCCCCAGCTTTGGTCTTCTTGGCCCTTCCAACTTGGGGGCTTGGGGAAGGCTGGAACAGTCCACAGTCAGATGGCCCATCTCCTTGGCTCGTCTCTGTCCTCTCTGGCCCTGCCTCCCTCACCTGCTTTAAGTTACTTCTGTTTCTCTGTCAGGTCTGAACTTAAATGTTTCTTCCTCTTTTTCCAGGTGGCCCTAGATGGCCTGTCCTTCTGTCCCTCTGTCCCTCTGCAGCATCATTAGAGCACCTTGTACTTTTCCTTCCTAGCACATACCAGAACTGCGACTGCTTCTCCTTGGGGTTATATATTCAAGGTCATGAGGATGGGCATCAGGTTGGTGCGGTTCACCACGGTTTTCCAGCACAGAAGCCAGAATTTAGCCCAGAGGAGACACTTAGCACACATTTGTTGAATGAATGAATGAATGAATGAATGATTATAGCCAAAGGACCTCTGACATCATCTACCTCCACTCTTGTCCTTTCTTCCATGTCTCTGCAATGATGAGTGTCTCTGTTTCAGTGTCTCTGAGGATGGGGGGTACAGATGCCTGCTTGTGCTTGCCTCCTTATCACACAGCCATATCTCCCCCTACTCCCCACTCTGCATGCCACTCTGACCCCAGATTTTTGTCCCACTCTTAGCTCACTTAAGCAGTGGGGAAGGAGGCCCACTGTGGTGGTTTTAGAGCTCACCAAGGGCTCTTCTGTCTTTGACTTTCCTGTGCTCCAGCTGAAGTTGACCTTATCCCCCATAACACTGTGTTTACTAGGCTCTGTGCTCCATGCCGGCAAGGCCCTCCCTGTGCCCTGCTGTGTCTCGGGACCTAGCACAGAGTCTCTAGCACATGACAGGTGCACACGAGATGTTAGTTGGATGAAAACCCGACAGCTGTCTTCGGCTATCCTTAGAAACTCTTTAGATTACCAGACCTGCGGATAACAAAGACCTCTGGGGGGCTGAAAAGCGATACGTACGCAGATGACTCGGTTGGGTGACCCAATGCTGGATCCGGGGGGTGAGATGGAAGTTTCGGACGTCCGCCTATGCTGTGGGAGAGATGATATAGAAGGAGTGAGAAGCCTCATCTCCCACCAGTGGGGAGGGGAGGACGGGCAGGGAGGAAGAAGGCTGCTCTTTAGGGAACAGCAACAACGCGGTTAAATACACTTGCCAGCTTTCTGTACTTTCTCTTTATTTTCTGCCTTTGTAATCAATGTCTGAGTGTGCATGAAATGGGAAATGTGCAGGACTTCAGGCTGCTGGACAGAATTTGGATTTGTGTATTTTTTTTTAAACATATTTGTAATTGACCTTTTAGGTAAGTATTTATTCATGAAACTTTTCATTTGGGGTTATCCTGCCAATATTGTATTTACTTTAACTGAATAAAATTGGTTGGGACTCATTCCTTAGGAGTTTGTTTATGTGAAATGTACAAGCACGTTCAACTTCCTGTAATTTGCAGAAAGTACTGATTCTTCACAGTGTATCCATTGCAAACTGACATCAGCCTTAGTGATAAGCTTAAAAAAATCTTTCCCTGAACAAAGACAATGAGGTGTTAATGGCTCCCTCGGCAGAAGGAGGGGCTATGATGTAGTCACTACATCAAATACTAATGATGTACTGTATGGGGATGAACATAACATAAAAAAATTATGGAATAATCATTAAAAATTAAAAAACAAACAAACAAACAAACAAAAACAGATGGGGAACTAAGAGTCCCTAGTGAATGAACTATGTGATTTCAGAGATCCCAGATTCGAGATCTGTAACATGAAGGGGCTGGTCTGAGGGACTGCGACATTGCCTGCCAGATGTCTCAGGCCACAGTTTAGAATGGAAGCATTCTACCTGGGGCTTTACAGCAGCGTCTCCCAAACTGCCTCCTGAATGGGTGGTGACTCTGGCAAGATGAATTTAGGGGGAGCATTTGATGATACTGAGTTGCAGAATGAGAGAGTAAAATGTAAAATTGTATTTCATTCATCTCCCGCACATCAAGGAGGAGGTCTTAACTTAGTGCTGATGTATTTCAGCAACTGTCTCCACTGTTGTTCATTTCCCTTTTTTTTTTTTTTAAACAAAGAGAGTAGAGGCAACACCATCCAGCTGGAATTTCTAAGATTTGTTTTTAAAAAACATTTTATTTTCATGGGAGGTATTTTATGGTTACCTTCTATTTAGAGTAAGTAATACTGGGTTTCCACTTGGCGATATCAAGATTTACATTAAAATAAGCTCCTTTAAGTGAAGAGTGGTGGGTTGATTTCAGGAAGAATATTAAGTCTGTAATGATACAGGTGGTGCACGGATGTAGCAAAAGCATCGGGGTTATAGAAAGATAACGGAATTTGAGAAATGCCACCAAAAAGGTAGGAAGGAAATTGAGGAAGGAAAGGGCAGTTAGGTCTTTTTACATCTTAAATGGAGAGGATTTGGAAGAAACAGGGGGAAAAAACATACGGCTGAGACCCAATTATACATCAATTATACATCTATTGATGTATAATTTGCACATCTATTGATGTGCAAAAAGTGCAAAAGGTAGAGGCACTTCTGATGTCATCAAGTGCCTGTCCCCCAGCATGCACCCGGCTTTCTGCCCCACAGCATCAAGGACTCAGGAGCTGGGTTCCTCCCTACGGTCCTTGGATCAAGAACCCCGAATTCACAGGACTTCCTGGGACTAGTCAGAGCACAGTAATTCAGAGGGACATAGGACCGCAGGTGGCCTGGCGCGTGCCTGGGGACACTGGCTGTGTTTCTGCCTGCTGCGTTACTATGGGCAAACCACCACCCTTGTTAGACTGTGACTTTCATACCAGCAAAGAGAACATACAATGCCTTGTGCCATCTGATCCACAGGGTTAAAGGAAGCAAAGTGGCTGTGAAGATGCTTTACAAACTGTCAGTTCCCACTGTCAACTCTATTCTTTTTTTTTTTTTTTTTTTAAGATTTTATTTATTTATTTGACAGAGAGAGATCACAAGTAGGCAGAGAGGCAGGCAGAGAGAGAGAGAGAGAGAGGAGGAAACAGGCTCCCTGCTGAGCAGAGAGCCCGATGCGGAACTCGATCCCAGGACCCTGAGATCATGACCTGAGCCGAAGGCAGCGGCTTAACCCACTGAGCCCCCCAGGCGCCCTGTCAACTCTATTCTTCCTAATACATGACCTGAGGCTGGGGAAAACCCCCAGCACGTCTCCACGCTGGCTTCAACAAGGCCACCGTCCTGATGAGCAACGCTAAGTCGAAGGCCTGGCCCCAGAAATGCTAAAACCTCACAATTTGACAGTTTTCAAAGTGCTCTCACATCCCATGTCTTTATCCTCTCAAATGCGCCATGAGGCAGGTGTTCCCATGAAGGAAATCTAGTGATATAGGCATGCATCTGGGAGGGTGCGTATTAAGGAAAGATCCCCTCTAAAGTACAGTGCCCCCAACCAGAGGCAGGAAGTGTGGTCTGGTATTTCTACCAGCTTGCTTACCTTTAACTTCTTCTCTGCCCGGGCTGCCTGTTTGCAGATGGGGTGCCAAACCTCAGAACCTAAGGGGACCAACAAAATAACAAAGGTTCAGACCTTTCACCCCTTGAGTTCTCTTGCCACCCCTCACCTCCCTTTATTTTGTTGGCAGCACACCTCCCCTACGCAGCAGGCAGGAGGACCCCCTGGGGAACCAGGCTTTTTGCAGCTCCATCGATCAGCCACTCCCACTCTTTCCACCTGTCCAAATCCTACCCATGCCTCAAGGTCCAGGTCTCACACAGCATCTTCTTGCAAACTTTCTTACCTGCCAGCTGGGACTGACTTCTCTCTTCGTTTCGGTCCATAGTTCCTGGTATCTTTCCTAACACACACGACCTCAAATCACAGTGGCCTGTGCATTCAGGGCCCTAACTAAATTAGAAGCGCTTCCGGGCAGGGCTGAGTTTTATTCATTGCTGGCCCTCCTGCAGCAGGCAGCATGGGATCTGGCTCTCGGCAGAGGCCCCATCCATGTTTGCAGGGTGAAAGGGTGAGTGCATGATTGGCAGTGAGTGACACACAGCAGGTGCTCGGTGAATAGTCGTTGAATGAATGAATGGCAGTGGAGGTGAAATAAAGCGCCGACCATGGTGACCTCCAACCTTCCTTTGTCTTCAAAGACGTCGGACAGGGTCTGAGAGCTATCGCCGGAAGTGGGGGGGTGGGGCCGTGACGAGGAGTTGGCTTTGGAGGATGGCTGCTAATTCCTTAGAGGCCCCAGACTCTGCAAATTTAGTATATTGCAAATGCCTGCATTTTATTGTGTGGGGGGCTGTCCAGTTGGCCAGCCCCAAACTCGAGAGGCCAATTTGGAAAGGCATGAACAACAGGTGGCTTGTCACATGTTGAGAAGAAGCCCCAAATATTACACATTCCCCAAAGAAGAAACAGGTGTCGTGGATTAGAAGGAAAAGTAGGAACATATTATCCCTCTGGTGCCATTGCTCTTATCACCAGCCCAGAAAGGAAGGGGGCCAGCAAATAGCTGGATTCCTGGGCACCCAGATGGCATTTGTTTGTCTGACTTTGTTTTTAGGATATGCTTTCCATTATGGTTTGTTGCCTGGAACCCCCAGGACTGGAATGCTGGCCAAGCGACAGGCGGGTGGTGTGAAGTTGAAAAATTAGCCCCCCAAATGGAGAGAGGATAGGCCTGAGGTAAGGATCCTGGGATCTTGTTTCTCAGCTTGGATTCTTGTCTCTGCTTGGCTCCTAACACGTTCTCTCTTCCCTTCCGGTTTCTTCATCGGAATATAACAATGAGGTGGGATTTGGATGGTGCTGGAGATTGTTTTCATCTCCAAGCTTTTCATTCTAGGCCCAGTTTGTCATTTATGAGATAGATCAGGATCTTTCAGTTTCGTTTGCTGATTTTTCTCATGGGTTCTTAGTAATTCAATAGCCGTTTAATTCTTGCTAACGTAAGGTGCAATGGCTCCTGGAGCCCAGTAGAGGGACTCCCGGTCTGTGGCTCAACCAAGCCTGGTCATCACAGGGTGTGTCTGCTGCCAGTGGTGGGTGGGGATGCTTGCTTTGGGGAGTTATTCAAGAGAGCATTTCCGGTCCGGGATACTGTGGAATCCACTAGGAGCTGTTTACCCCTGGGGCTCCGGCAGGAAGCCTATGTCACAGGTCACTGCAGGAAATGGGTGAGGGGGATACGGATGTCTCAGAAGGTGGTGAGATGAAGGGAAAGAGGCATATGAAGGGAAAAGGTCGGGCAGAAGTCCTTAAGCGGGGGGCAATGATGAGTTAAGAGAGGAGGTTAGACTCAATGGTCTCTCCACGTCGCTCACATAATCTGTTCTGAAATAGAGCTGAGCCACAAATGACTTAAGTATTCATCTCATAGGAAAGCTGGTTTATAGAAGAAGTGAAAGGGGAGAATCAAAAGGGAGAAAGGAAATATTAGAGATGGAAAGGAATCAGAAGTTTGGGAGTTGGCGAGATAGCATCTAAAGAGGGAAGATATTTGTTGGTTGTGAGCAACAGACTTAGGTAAATTACAGTATGAAAAGTGATCTGTTCATGAAGACCCCTAGGAAGTGGTGGTTGGCTGAGCTCAATGACGTGATACAGACAGAAAGACAGCATCCTGAGTGAAGAAGGCCATTACTCTCTACCATGGGCTTTCTCCCCAGGGCTTAAAACAGCACCTGGCTCATGTGTGTTTCATAAAGACATAAATGAATGACTGGTTGGATTCCACCTCTCTATTTTATTTTATTATTATTATTATTTTAGTATTTTATTTATTAATTTGAGAGAGAGAGAGAGAGTCTCAGGCAGACTCTGCACTAGCATGGAGCCTGATGTGGGGCTCTATCTCACGACCATGAGATCATGACCCAAGCTGAAACCGAGTCAGATGCTTAACAGACTGAGCCACTCAGGTGCCCCCACCTCTGTGTTTTAAAATGAGACACAGGATGAAAGGCACCCCGAAGATGATGGTAACCAGGACAGAGAGGGGACCCAAAATTAGGCCATAAGGCAGGGTCTTCCTTGTGGAGAAGAGAAGACTTAGAAGAATGGTGGAAAAGAGTTTTGAGTATTTTAATGCCTCTCTAAGGGAAGAGCAATGAACTTGTTCTGCACGTCTTGTAACGTAGAACAAGGACCAAGGGCAGAAGTTTCAGGGAAAGAAAATCCATTGTCTGAGGACTGAATGGGTCCATTCTGAGTGTGAGTTCCCTGTCCCTAGAAGTATGTAAGTACACATTGGGTGGGTACATGCTCAGCAAGGATATTATAGAGGAGACATATAATGAGGTAGTTACCCTAGTGGATGTTTACTTTCCCTCCCATCCCTTGGGGAGTCTGTGTTTTCATCTTCACAGATTTCGCTGTATAGAAAAAATGAATTATTTGCTCCTATCCAGTGAAGTAGATTGGAATGTAAGTTCTACCAGGAGCGGGATTCACATCTGTCTTATCTGTAGAAACAGCTGCAGGGACTGCAGAGTCTCATTAAATACTCATGGAGTGAATTAATAAAACAAAAGAAACATATTATTCTGTTTTAGGCCAGTTAAGTTCTCCAAACTGGGCTCCAAGATTTAGACAAACAGTACAATTTAGACTCTGATTTGACAGCTACAATTCCAGAGTGAGTTTCTATCAGAATACTCACTAGACTGGGGTTTGCCCAAGAGGGAGCTGTGGCCCAGTTGTCCAGAAGCCTGGTAAAATGCAGATTCCTGGGCTCCCGGGAGGCCCCTGAAGTCAGCTCCTGGGGGTGGGGCCTGATAATCTGTGACAAGCTCCCCAGGAATTTAGGATTCCAAAGTGGAGAACCATAGGGCTGAGTACTCCTTGACACTCCAACTCTGTTCCTTTGGAATGTGATGGGATAAAGAACCAGTTGTATAAGACAGAGGAATGTCTTGACTTCTTGTAGGAAGTTAACACCTTTTGCTGGTTAGACTCCTGGTTCCATGAGTCATACCCTTGTCCTCAGACACTGTCCCAGACAGTACAGGTCCTGCAGTTCAAACCTCGCGTAGAAGTTACGGAGTGGAGGGATTAGCTATTTCCTTGTGAGCTGACTCAGAGGCCAAGATTGGAATCTCCAAAGCTGTCCCTCAGCCGATGGTAAGGCTCTTCCTAATCCCCAGAACAGGAAACATCAGCCTTGTCTCTCCAACCGGTGATGGCACACCGCACATTTGGGTTATTCTTTTGGGTTACTTAACGTTTGGGAACCCACCCGTCTCTCTGCGGGACATTGAAATGCAATTTGCCAAACTTCTTTTTTTTTTCCCTGCATTAGTGGAGATTTTAAGGCCCAAGCCAGACCTGGTCCCATAGTCTTCCAGACCACCCAGTCAGGCTTATGAACAGAGCAGTGAAGGAACCCAGCTCACCCAAAGGTTCTATTTGCCTAGCACAGTGTTTTTTTTGTTTTTCGGTATCTGAATGCTTTTCGACCTGGCAGGTGGTCAGTGACCCTCCCTGCTGTCTGCCTCCTGGCACTTCTCTTCCATTTCAGTAGGCGGTTAGATTTTCAAGCCCGGATCCAAGCCAGGATGTACTCTCACAGCAGCTTTCTTCCCCGGACTTCTCTTGACCGTTGCAGGATGAGGTTTCTCAAAGTTCTGCCTGTATGTCAGCGGGACAACCTCTGTGACTCAGACTGGCTCTTTTTTTTTTTTAATTTTTTAATTTTTAAAATAAATATATAATGTATTTTTATCCCCAGGGGTACAGGTCTGTGGATCACCAGGTTTACACATTTCACAGCACTCACCATATGGAATGGCTCTTTTAAAATCCCTGTCTGGACACACAGACATGCTGTATCCACACAGTGGAATAGCATTCAGCCATAAAAAGGAAGGAAACACTGATACGTGTGACAACACGGATGGATTTAGAAAAAATGCTGTGCTAAGTGAAAGAAGCCAGACATAAAAGCCTATGTACTGTAGGATTCCGTCTACATGAAATTGCTCAAATAGGTAAACTATAGAGACAGATGGCACATTCGTAGTTGCCAGGCTCTAGCGGGAGTGGGAATGGGAAGTGTTCAGTGGGTATGCGTTTCCTTTTGGGGTAAAAATGTTTTGTAACTAGATAGAGGAGGTCGTTGTACAGCCTTGTCAATATCCTAAAAGCTACTGAACTGTACACTGGAAAATGGTTACTTTTATGATACATGAATTTTACCTCGAACCTGAAAATCTCCACTCCCTGCCCCCAGCAGGTGGATGGCTTCTGTAGACCACAGGATACTTGACTCTTCACTTATTACTGAAGGGTCCCAAACTCCGCAATAGGGAGACAAGTGAGCCTTTCTGTCAAATCTGACTCACAATAACAGCCCAAGTATAATCTTGGGCCCTGGTAAGTTTTTACCGTGTATTGGGCAATCTATGCCTTGTTTGTCATAATATTCTTCTGGGGTCTGAAGGCCAGTTACGTCACTGCTTACCTGCCTCGTCTAGAGCAAGCCAGTTACTTCTCTGTGCCTCAGTCTCCCCACTGATAAAATGGGAATGATAACACTATCTGCCTGTCTGTTGTGAGCTTTAGTGAGTTCATGTTCCTAGAGCACATAGCACAAGGTCTGTTAGCGTGGGTACCATGCAAGTGTTAGCTGTTGTAATTACCATCATCTACCCTCCCCTACCAAAAATCCCTCTTTGCCAGGATCCAGTGTGGGGAAGGGGAAAGGAGTACGGGAGACACCTGAGGGCAGGGTGTGTAGAGTTCACTCTTCTACTCCGGGGAACCTTGGCCCCGGGGGACTGAGGGGCCTGCCGCAAGCACAGGGCTGGCTGTGTGGGTGGAGTTGGTGAACAGAAGCCGGGCTTGGCTGCCAGCACACCCCTCGGGGAGCCTGGGCTTGGGCCCAGGGATGAGGGCAGCTCAGGAGACATGCAAAAGCCTCATTTGTCTCCGCGCTGAGAGGATCAAGTGGGCTTGACGCTTAATAAAGAGTTGGAGGGAGAAAGTGCTCAGCTCCCAGGAAGCTGGTTAGCATGCCGGCTAGGAGGCGTGATGAAGGAAGGAGTGTGGCAGCACCCAGGTGCAGAGGCTCCCGGGAAATACTAACTGCTGATCACGAGCGCGAGGCCGGCAATTGCACTGCAAGGAGTGCTTACTACGGGTCACCCACTAAGCTTCCTTATTGTTAGTATTATAACTAACATTGAGAAAGCGCCTATGCCAGGCCTTACGCTACATACCTTAGAACAGTGGTACTTAAGTCAAGGCCCACCACGATAATTAACGTTTACTGACCATACAGGCTAAGCCGTACGCTAAGCGTTATTACTAAGGACGGTAATGTTGACGATAGCCAGCATTTTTGAGCGCATGCGTCACGGGGCGTGGCCATTTCTACATTCCCGGATGTTTACATGAGCTCAGATGGGCGGACCTGGAAGGGCCAGGCTCAGTGCAAAGCCTTCCTCCTGCAGTTGGCTCACTTAATCCCACAACCTGGGGAGGTGGGCCTAGTGCTATCCCTGTTTTCAGATGGGGACATTGGGGTGTCTCGCTCTGTCCAGCATGGTGTCCTCGCCCTGACCTGGGTAGGCACATATGACCGACTCAGGCTCCACAGAGTCTCTCTGGGACTTCTGTGCTGAACTTGGCATGGAATACTGCCCCTCTGGGGTCACGGAGCCCTCCTTCCCTGACACCGAGGCAGCCGGTGCAGGGCTGGACACTGGGTGGTCGCGCGCTGAAGGAAGCAAGGAGCAGAACCACCTGCCGACCCCTCTGGGCTCCTAAACCCCATCGTGCTGCTTCTAGATGTTTCTCAGTTCTGTGGGATGATCAATCCCCTTTTACCTAATGTTGTTTCTGCCACCTAAAAAGTCCAGACTAATAAAATTTCTCATTGAGTGAAAACCCGAGTATCTGACAAGTTCTTGACTTGCCCAGCGGGCAATTTTGTTTCTCAGGAAATAGGGGAAGCCGCCAGGGAAATTGCTACTCAGGACCTAATTCTGACCAACACGGACAAATTGGCTGGAGAAGTAGATGTGACATGTAACTCTCGAGAAAATAGCCACATCGTCTCGAGTTTGAGGTTACCTGAGAGAAGAAGCAAGTTGCAAACAGACTTTAAAATATCAACTTCAAACTACTACGCTATAATATTTTCTATAGGCTGCAAGATGTTTGGTAACCCTAAAAGTCTAAAAAAAAAAATCGCAGCTCATCCAAAATGAAAATGTAGTCTATTTCAAGTGAAATAGGCTTAGTAGATTCAGACGTTAGGAGGTATCAATTTAGTACAGTAACAGGATATGTTTGAAGAGTCTAAAATTATGTAGCAGGATTGGGGAAACATGAGATTTAAAGTTTTGAAGCATTACTCCTACAAGCTAAGCTGTCAGTAGAGAGATCCAATTTAAAGTAACAATGCTAAACTACTAGCTTATAGCAACCAATAGTACGTTGGTGCCTTTTAAAGTGTGGTTTGATGAGACACGTAGATATGACAGAGGGCTGGTGTTCTCCAAAGCCATAATAATGGGAGGCACCTGCCCTGAACATCTGTTTGCTCCATGCACCTCTTTTAAGGTACTTGTCAGAGGAAAAAGAAGCCCTCCTATATGTCAGTGGCATCCCCAGCTGTGCCAGAAATACACACCTCCTGGTGCCAGAACCTTCTATCATCTGAACTAAAAAAAAAGTGATCTGAAATAGACTACCTTATAGAAGAGAAGGTTTGGGGGTAATTACCAAAGCAAGCATTCAGGGTTCTGTTTTGGATTTGCGTTAACACAGAACTGGGACTCGTGACTTGATGTTGGGCCCTGGACAGCTCTGAAAATTTGAGAAAAGCTACAGACCCTCTCCTTCAAGAAATATACCTACATGCAAACTTCAGCAAGCAATTTCTAAGAGATTCATTGGATTCAGAAGGCCAACTACAAACTACAGGTTAATAATTCTGAAAATGGGGGCTCCTGGGCGGCTCAGTCAATTCAGGGTCTGACTTCAGCTCAGGTCGTGATCTCGGGGTCTTGGGATTGAGCCCCGAGTTTGAGTTCGGGAGAGTCTGCTTGTTCCTCTTCCTCTCCTTCTCCCTCTGTCCCTCCCTCTGCTCGTTCTCTCTCTCTCTCAAATAAATAAATAAATAAAATCTTTAAAAAGAAAAGGATTCTGAAAAGAAATGGGAGAAAGTGCCTTAAACAAAGCCTAGGAAGATAGGCCAGCTAACCTTGGCCCAGGGACGTAACCTCTCTAACCTTCTTCTTCTCTATGTGGGGGATATTCATGGCTCTTAACTCACAGGGCTGTTGGGAGGATACAACAGGAGACTGCATTTAAAACTTATAGTACGGTGCTTGGCACATACTAAGTACTCCACCAGTATCAGCTGATGGGCCATTATTATTATTAGCAGGACCTACAATTTGTTACATTTCTTCCTTTAGCAGAGCCAGGTTTGTCAGGATTTCCTGCCTGTGTAGTTCACTATACGAATGATAACAGAGACCCGTTTAAAACTCCGCAGGCGAGCTCCTGGGTTCCCAGCGTCCTTCTCTCTCAGACCCTCAGAGCAGGGGTGTATGCAGCGTAGAAAGACGGACAGGAACAAAGTCTATCTCTCCTTTTCCCCTGGTCCAGATGTTTTCAGAATAAAGCCAGATTCTATCTGATGAGCCACATTTAGGGTTTAGAAAAACTCCCGTCAACCCAGCAGCTATAAGCTTTGTGATTTTGGTGTGTTTTGCCTGAACCTGTAGCATCTTGGCTATTATTCCGCTGCACGAAATCAATGACGTGATTTCCTGGTGAAACCCAAATGAAGGGTTTGGACAACAAACAGTTTAGAAATCTGGCATCTTTACAGAAGCAGTTAAAAGACTGAATGCACAACAAAACTTAAAACAAATAGAAGAAAACGTGCTTTGGTTTCCGGGGGGACCCCAGAAGTTCTCCCCTCAACAGACGTCAGCCTTCTCCCAATTAGAGCTCATCAGAAAGCCATCACACCGTAATTAAAACACAAACAAACTGACCGGAAGAACCTCCTGAGGCCCGCTGCCAATGCCTCGTTGTGTGCCGCTCCAGAACTGACGAGACTGGGTTTTTAAACTTTGCAACCTTCCTAATGCTCGCTCCCTTGCTCTCTGTTTCTGTCTCGTATGTTGCTTCTGCACGGGGCACTTTGCACTTTTGCATTCAGTCTCTGATATTCATGAGGGCCTTGTGGAGCACACCTGCTCTCTGTAGGCGGGTGGGGGGGGTGTGGGAGCCTGCCTCAGTTTCTCTACCACAGGATGCTTCCTCCCACAGCGGGCCTTTGCACCTGCTGCTCCCCCCGCCTCCACCATCGTTCCTCCCCTCTTCACCCTCCCACCTCCTACTCATTTCCAAGATCTTGGCTTGAAATTTCCCCGCTTCAGCAGAGCCTTCTCTGACCTCCCAGACTAGATCAGGAGCCTTCTAAGCACACTCCCATGGCTCCCAAACTTTCCCTTCTCTGCATTTATCACAGCTGGTCGTTATATCTATGCTTCTATTTGATTGAAGTCAGACTCCCCTCCTGAGAACACACTCCCCCGAGGAAGCAGGCACTGCTGCTTTGCTCATGTCTGAGCTCCCAGCACATCACAGAGAGCCTGGCACATAGCATGGCCCCGGTTTGAATGTATGAACGAGGGAGAACAATTATTCTCATTTTGCAGGTGAGGGAAGAGACCCAGAGAAGGAAGTCATTTCTCAAGGTCACAGCCCATCTGCAGACGTGTTGGTCCTTGAACCCAGGACTCCCAGCTCTCTTCACTTCTGTGCTGTCTATGCGGAGAGTTTTCTTGCCATTTCTGGGGAATATCATTCTGAGGGCTAGTTACCCCTCCCACGGCCCCCGGGGCGGATGTCCAAGACAATCAGAGGCCCGGCTCTCAGGGGTAGCAGAACCTCCAGGTGGCAGCATCCCCTAAGACTCCCACAGCCAGAGTCAGCATGACTCCAGCATGGGAAGGCCTGGCCCCCCTCACTGTACAATCACACAGCATCCCTTGAGGCAGGTCCTTGAACGCCCTGCAATTACTCCCACTCTCCTAGGAGCCAGGAGGGTAGGAATGGAGATAATTAAGGAGGAGGGTGACAGGCCCTTCTTCATCACCAAAAATATCTCCCACCTCCCGCAGGCCTCTCTCTCTCGTAGGTTTGATTGCACATTCTCTCGAATGATCACCAAACTGTTCCCCTCATCACTTAACCCTTTCAGCATTCTGTGACGTTCTGGCCAGAAGCAAGGCTTGGAGATTCTGGATACACGAGGACGTGAGCTCCGTGAGGGCAGTGAACTTATCAGACCTGCTCGCTGCTACATCTCCAGTTGTTAAGGGAGCACTGGGCACACACAGGCAGTGCTCAATAGATATTTACTGAATGAATGAAAGAACTAAGAACTTTCCATGTGTCACAAACCTACCATATGTTATAGGGACTGTTATTAGCCTATTTTACAGGCTAGGTAACTGAGGTTCAGTGTGAAGAGACCTGCCCAAGGTCAAAAACTTGGTAAGCAGTGCAGCCAGCCATTCAATGGGGAGATCAGGATTGGGAATTCGGGCAGGTAGAAAAAGATGTTGATGATTCTAGAGATGTGAGTGAGAGAGCAGTTCCAACACTAGGAAATGTGCTTACCAGGAAAGGGGGAGAGGAACACCATGCAAAGAATTTCCAAACTAAGTGCACAGTCCAGATTCCTGGTGGTCGGGGTGCACAAAGACATCATGCAGGATTCTGAGACTCAGGGGGACTCCCCGCACGTAACCCAGTGTCCTGCAGCAGGAAGCACTAGGGATCAGCACTGATGGAAGAGGAAGGCCCAGTCCTTGTTGGGACCTAAGTAGCAGGCAGAGCCTGGGTCCCAGGAGGTGAGGTGGGAAGAGCCCCTGGGGGGGGCATCATAAAGCCAGTCTGCCCCTACATGCTCTACACTCCTCTGCGCCTCATAGCTCCTATTTATACAACGAGGGCTGTTCGACTAGTCTAGAGTGACCTCTGGGACCTTCCATCTGTGCTACCTCTCTGACTGTACATATAAGTAGGTAGTTGTAAGCTCATAGCATCTTAGAAATGGACACCTAGTCCAACCCAACCAAGAATTCCTGCTCCAGCATTCCCAGTAGAAGATATGAGATTCTCTTGACTATCTTTGGGCCAGAGGTTCTCAACCGAGAACAGTTTTGCCTCCCCAGGGCAGATGTCTGGGATATTTTGGGTTGTCACAACCGGAAGGAGTATGTTGTTGGGATTGAGAGAGTAGAGGTCAGGTGTGCCTCTAAACACCGTGCATGGCCTAGGACAGTCCCTACGCCAAAGACTTTACTGGCCCAAAGTGTCAACAGTGCAAAGGTTGAGAAACCCTGTTCTAGGCAAAGCATGCACTGCCTAGCGTGACAGGAAGACACACGCTCTGTGACTGCTTCCCTGGCCTTAGTCCTGCTTTGAGGGGAAATGTGGAGGAAGGGCTCTCCTAGCCCACGCATCAGCCAACAATGACCCCCTGTAGAGTGAGGACTTAGTGGGGTCCATGTCAGGAGCAAACAGTCTCCTGGAGAAGGCTCCAGGAGCAAACAGACTCCACCGGAAGCTGGAGGGACCAGGAAGGAGGGAGTGTGTAAGTTGTGGGCGGCGTCGGGGGCACCAGAGGGGGTCCTGAAGTCCAGAGTGACCCACCTCAGCCTAGAATGGCAGGACTTCCAGAGGAGGGCGTGGGAGACTGGAGTGAGCCAGCAGGCAGGAGAGCAAAGCGCAGCAATGAGGATGAGGATGCAGCCTGGAATGGGCTCCCTGTCTGCCTCTGCCCCCCACTGGGCCTCACCCCCCGCCCCCGCTATGGCCCCCACACCTGTGCTTTCTTTACCTGCCTTAGAGCCTGGCAGATTCTGTCCCCTCACGGGGTGATTCTTAGCTCCACATCCTTTGGGTCCCAGCTCCTGGCCCTTCTTCAGGGCATCTTCCCCAACGCCCACTCCACACATTAGGGCTCTCAGAGTCCCGTACCTCCCCTCTTCATGAAGCTTATCGCCATGGTCGGTTATCTGTGGGATTCCTGACTGTGGCCCCTTCTGCTGCAAGGGGCTGGGGCTGGAACTCGCTAGGGGCCCTGGGGCAGAGCCCGTGCATGGTAGCGTCTCAGGAAATGGTTGCTGAGTGGACAGAGAAGCACTTGCAGGTGGGCTCTCGCAGCCGACGTGTTGGGTTTATTCAGGGCTAGAAGTGGAAAGGCAGTCCAAGACCTCGGTGAGAGGGTACCTACAGTGGTGGGCAGCAAGGGGCCCTGAAGACAGGGATCTGCCGAGAACACTACGAGATTCTGGGAGGATGGACCGGGCTGAGGCTGGAGCAGAAAACAGAGCCTGGGGACTAACAGGCCGACTTGCAAGAAGCCTGGGGCCAGAAGGCTAGGCCTTGGAAGGGGGCAGAGGGGGACCAGTCCCTCTTTACTTCTTGGAGACTGCTGGTTCCTTTCCATTCCTTTTGGTGTACCCCGAGAGTCTGCGGGAAGCCCCAGGCAGTCTGCTGTGGTGCTCTGAGTTGTGCGGGGCAGGAGAGGGAGGTAGGGGGGAGAGGCCGTGATGCTGCAGATGTCCCACAACACAGCCATCTTTGTGGGGTTCTCTGACCCTTCAGCCTGGTTCTGCTCCCGCTCCCGCCCCCCAGGCAGAGCCAGGAGAGTCTGCTCAGAGCACAGTCCCGGGAAGCAGGCCAGCTGAGCAGCGGGTGGAGGCGCACAGGGACGGAAGGCAGATTACATGTCACTTCACATTAGCCACAAGGGCAACTCTCCCAAACCACCCAGAGTGGGGCGAATTAATTGCAGTCTTGAGGACAAGCCAAAAACAAAGATAACACCGAAATGAAGGAGATGGTCTCTCCTTTACAAACATGGCTGGACAGGGATGGCTTCCAGAAGGTCTGGTTTTCTTACCTGTGAGGTACATCTCCTCGCCTTCCGTGAACATCTGGTGGCAGCGGACACACCGGGCACACGTAGGGTGGTAGTGCTTCCCTCCTGCCTGTGGAGATCGAGAGAGGAAAGAGGAGGTCAGAGCTGGGGCTGCTGTCCACAGGGCAGGTCGGATTTGAACATCTCCTAGGCACATTAGCATTGTTGGTGCCTTTGTGACTCTAAGGTTGGTTGGGAGTCTACCCAGAGGAGCCCAGAACCATCTAAACACCCACCCAGGAAGCTTGGTGATTCTATGCGTGGGACCCCGAAGGTAGTTCAGGGGACTTCCCCGGACACCCGCACTTCTATTTTGGCAGTGGAAGGACCCCTTGGAGTCCACTGGTCCCACCTCCTCATTTCTAGATGAGGAAACAATCTTGTTTGGAGGACATCTCATTACTTCCCCAAGAATGGGGCCCTTATCACTGGCTGTACCTGAGTGACTGAGTGGTACAGGGACCTGGGACCTACATTGGATCAATGAAGAACAGGACCTCTTTTCAATCCTTTTTCAATGCTTCCATTTTTTAAAAAATTGAATTTACTTAGGCAATCTCGACACCCAACATGGGGCTTGGATTCACAACCCTGAGATCAAGTCATATGCTTTTCTAACCGAGTCAGCGGAATCGAGAGTACCAGTTGGTGCTACTGTGTCTTTAGCATTTGTCGGAAACTTACTAACCTACCTTTCTCAGAATGAGAATAGGTTTGAGGCTTGGCACCTCCATAAGCAGTAGAATCCAGTTAGAGCTGTGTGAGTGTGTGTGGGTGTGGGTGTATGTGTGTGTGAGAGAGAGAGAGAGAGAATAGAGGATATATATATATACATATATATTATATATATATTTATTTTGGTTACTGGCACTATAGGAAGCGATCTTGGTTTTCCTATTGCATGTTTGTTTGTTTATTTATTTATTATTTGTAAGTGAGCCAACTTAAAGCCAATGAAAATATTAGGTAAGGAAGTATTAGGTAAGGTCCATAGACATGGCAAAACTTCTGAGAGTGGCACATGAAGGACAGGCTTTTAGGGCTCAGTGGACAAATAATGGGCCCCACAAAGGCAGGACCTGCTGACACTGAGGCTCCAGGCCTGTGATGGCTGCACCCCAGTGTCTCTGCCCCATCCCCCAGCTCACCCCAGCCTTGTTTTGGTGAGCCCCCTTGACTATCCCCACTTTCCTTTCCTCCAACTACTTTATTAAAAAAATTTTTTTTAAGATTTTATTTATCCATTTGACAGACAGAGATCACAAGTAGGCAGAGAGGCAGGCAGAGGGAGAGGAGGAAACAGGCTCCCTGCTGAGCAGAGAGCCCGATGCAGGGCTCGATCCCAGGACCCCGGGATCATGACCTGAGCGGAAGGCAGAGGCTTAACCCACTGAGCCACCCAGGCGCTCCCCTCCAACCATAGCAGTGCAAATTCTTCTATGGGGGAAGAAAGAGCCTCAGAAAAGGTTACATCTCTAGGTGTCACTGGAAACTGGTAGCAATACTGGCCCCAGGGGCGCCTGGGTGGCTCAGTGGGTTAAAGCCTCTGCCTTTGACTCAGGTCATGATCCCAGGGTCCTGGGATCAAGCTCCGCATCGGGCTCTCTGCTCAGCAGGGAACCTGCTCCCTCCTCTCTCTCTGCCTGCCTCTCTGCCTACTTGTGATCTCTGTCTGTCAAATAAATAAATAAAATCTTAAAAAAAAAAATACTGGCCCCAGGAAGAGAGGTCATGGAGGTGGGGGTGTTGGGGTGCAGGTCCCCCGTGTAGCACTCGCTTCTATGCTGACTGTTCTGATACTACAATCCAAGCCCAGAGGACTTGGCATGTAGGGGTCCTTCAGTGGTGGTTCCAGACTCTTCATATGGAGGAATTCAGCTCAGCGATGGGGTGGGAAGGCGGGGCCTGTTTTGAAGGTACACCTGACCCTTGTACAGCATGGATTTGAACTGCATAGGTCCATTTATAGGTGACTATATTTTTCTATAGACAGCATTGTAATTGTACTTTCTTTTCCTTGTGATTTTCTTAATAGCATTTTCTTCTCCCTAGCTTACTTTATTTTAAGAATACTGTATACCACACATACCTCACACAAATACGTGCTAATCGATGTATGTGATGGGTGAGGTTTCCAGTCAACAGTAGGCTATTAGTAGTTAAGTTTTTGGAGAGTCAAAAGGCTACGTGGGTTTTCAGCTGTGTGGGGTCAGTGCTCCTAACCCCGTGTTGTTTAAGAGTCAAGTGTATATTCTGCATGTTAGGGCAAGGTTAATTTGGGGGGGGTGGGATATGCCTGCAGAAAATTAATGGATATTGGAAAATTGTTATAGGCCCCTTCCCAGTCTGGTGGGATGCTAATGGGTTCCTTTTCCAGTTCAAAAATTATAATTGAATAACGCCAAAGGCTTATTTCTGAATCTTTTTTGAGGGGGTGGTTGATGGGTAGGCCTGGGCTTCTCTATTCTGAAAAATACTTGATTTATTCTAAAAACTTAGCAAGTTCCTTTTCAAAAAGGAAAAAAAAAAAATCTCCAGTGTTCCTTATTTGCTCTGGTTTGTGTGGCTTCCAGCAACGATGAAATGCCCTTATCATCACCAAAGCAAACTGTGTTCAAACTCTGGGAGGAGCCTGCTATTTTCCCAAGCTGGTATGTCATGGGACTGAACCTCTCCTACCATGACAAGGACAATCGGTTTAATTAGTAGCCTCTTCCTACTTTGTGTCTCTTTTTCATTTCAATTATAGACCTGTTTTCCAGGGAGGCAACAGCGCCTTGGCAAAACCGAGCTTGGCATCTTCCTCAATGTTGCGCCCCATCACTCCACCCAGGCCGAGAGACGCTGTGCACTATCACAGTGACAACTTGGAAGCAAGTTGGGAGGGAGGCTGCCAGACCAGCTGGCACCAGATTAAGGGGAACCAAGTCAGTGAGGTTAAGATGGGACAATCTGTTAAGAAACAGAAATCAAGAAAATAGTGCAGAAAAACGGGGCATATCGGAGAGGCTGAGAATCAGAGCAAGGTCAGGAGAGGCTGTTCTGGGCAGTCTGTCCTCTCCTTGGAGAGGACACAGACAAGGAAGGAGGGAGTGTGACTGTCATTCAGCATGTTGAGCTCTGTCACTGAGGAAGGGCTGGTGGGGTGGTCTAGGGAGGAAATGGGAAAGGGGAAATGAAATTTCCTTATGTACTGTTGTGTCTCTAAAAATGCCCTGGACCCTGTAGTGGGCAAGTGTTTTTTGCCTGGCCAATATTCTTTCCTCTTCTTCCAGAAACAACACCAGGGTTTACCCAGGTGGTCCTACATATTCCTCACATCAGTCCATGTGGTTAAGCAGGGCTGACCCCACCAATAAGTATATTCCAATTCTATGGTCACAGCTATTGGTTTGGCGATTCCTCTGAGATTGTCCAGGGAGAACCAGTCCCAAGCTGAGCTATGAGAAAAGAGAAGCTCTCCTTTCCCTGGAGATGCTGTCTGATAGGCTTATATCCTAAAGCAGCTGGTGTCCAGCTCTCCCATCATGAAGGACAGCCTTCCTGAGAATAAAACCAACACAGGATGAAGTGGAGCCAGGATGGCAGGATACTCCAAATGCATTCATCTGAGTCCTGGATTCAGCTGGGCCTGAAGCAAGCCCTCCATCTGGGTGTTTTATTATGGGAGCTGATAAATTTCTGTTTTGGCTTGAGCCATTTCAGTATAATTTCTGCACTTGCAACCAAAAAGGTTCTGACTACCTATAAAGATACTCCTGTATGTGTCCTTTACTCTCACATGACTACCCTGCTCACACGACATCTGACACTAGATGTGTGTTGGGGGCTGAATTTCCACACCAAGCAATTCTCTGAGACATCAGCTGGGTGTCCTACAGCTTACTTCAGTTCTGAAACTATTTACCTGGAAAGATCGTCAGACCCCACAGGTTAAGCCCTCAGTCTCACAAGAGGCATCTGCCTCTTCAGATGCCAACCCAAGTCCCAGGTTGTCAGACCCAGGTTGCTTCTGACCAACTGGCTATAAATTGGGGTCCCCATGCCCCCCAAGCTGGGTTCAATAATTCACTAGAATAGCTCATGGAACTCAGGGAAACACATTTACCTACAATAAAGGTTAGAGATGAGCATCCAGCTGGAGGAGATTCGTAGGACAGGGTGTGTGGGAAGAGGCTCGGAGCTTCCATGTCCCCTCCTGACCCACCACTCTCCCAGAACCTCCACAGGTTCCGCCACCCGGAAGCTCTCCAGACCCCATCCTTTGGGGACTGCTACGGAGGCTTCATCACATAGGCGTGATCCCCCTTTACCTCAGGCTCCAGCCCCTCCCCCTGCCCCTCCTGGAAGATGGGAGATGGGGCTGGAAGTTCCAAGCTTCCAATCATGGCTTGGTCTTCCTGGTGACCAGCTCCCATCTTGAATCTCTCCAGGACCCCATCCAGCCACCTCATTCACAAAAGACACTCCTATCACCACCCACCCAGGAAATTCCAGGAGATTTAGGAACTCTGCATCAGGAACCAGGGTCAAAGACTAATTTTAAAACAATAGATGCTCCTAGTGCTCTTAACACTTAGGAAATTGCAGAGATTTTAGGAGTGCTGTGCCACGAACTGGGGACAGAGACCAATAGCTTTACTTTCTATTATTTCACACTAACATATCCATGAGAAGTTGAATGACAGTAGAATTTGACAGGATAGAGAAAGACTCTAAGTCTCAGAGAAAGTGACTTGCTTCCGGTTTCATGGCTAGAAGTGGTGAAATTGGAATCCAAACCTGTTTCATTCCAACCATGTATCTCATGACATCATGGAACCTCAAAGACCAACTCCTGAGTGGCTGAGAGCTGTGGGCACGTGTCCTGGGATATAGGAATCTCGAGTTCTAGATTTTTAGTTTTTGCTTTACCAGAAACGCTGTGTATGACCTTGGAATAACATCACAGGTCTTAGGGCTCACTTTTCTCATCTGTAAAACGAGGAGGGTTAACTAGCTGATAGCTAAAAGTCTCTTCCAGCGCTAAGGAAAAAAAATCAATAAGTCCACGATGCTAATGGAGCCTCATACAAATGGAATCAATCAAAAGCTGGTTACAACAGTAGCCCGAGAGGAGGCTCCCATGATGCTAAACCCAATAACATGAGGGAGAGGACAGCCACTGCAGACATAGTTTCAAAGCCACCTGGAAATGCCACGATGAATTCTCGTCTGGAGCCCTGCATGTAATCCAGATTTCCTCCTTTTCCAAAGAAGAGTCTGCTTTGGGGCGCCTGGGTGGCTCAGTCTGTTGGGCATCTGCCTTGGGCTCAGGTCATGATCCCAGAGTCCCAGGATCAAGTTCCACCAAGTCCTGCCTGGGGCTCCCTGCTCAGCAGGGAGCTGCTCATTTTCTCTCTCTTTCTCTCAAATAAATAAAATCTTAAAAAAAAGTCTTCTTTTATGACCTCTCATCCCATAGACCCTTTACCCCCACTACGGTGTAGATGCCTCTCCTCTCTAATCCTGCAGACTTGAAACTTTCTGAAAGGCTTCCCCCCTTCCTGGCTTTTCCTCAGCCCACATAGACCTCACCTGCTCCACAGAATCTGGCCAAGGCTGGTGGACCTTGCCCTCCTTTCTGAAGCACTTGTGGCCTGGCCCCCATTCTCACCCCACAGCCCTGACTGCTCTTCCTCTTTCTCTGACAACCCCTCGGCTTCCTTGTGCCACCTGTTCCCCAGGGTGCCTTCAGCTCACTCCTCCCTCCCTTCCTCTCTGTTTCCCTCTCAATCCTGGGTGACTCCCCTGGTGCTGCCGCTTCCTCAAATCCTAGCCTGAGATTATGCCATCCACGCCTGAGCTGTGTTCCTGAGCTCTGCTGCTCCACATTTCTGACCGCCTTCTCGAAGGTTTCCTGGAATTTCAATCACAACTTGTCTCCGATGGAACTCGATGTTTCTGTCCAGATCAGCTCCTTTCCTGGCCACCCCCAGTTCCCCAGGGGGCAGCACCAGGCTTCCTCCCATCCAGGCTTGATGCTCTGGTACAACCTTTGACTTCTTTTCCTTCAGACCCCATGTCTACTTGGTGGCCCCAGAGCAAAGCTGTGGGAATCCCACTGCCATCACGCGGGAGGCAGGTGAGTTCTCTGTCTGCTGCCACTACAGGTCTCCAGTCCTGCCCGCGGCGTCATGGCCTCCTCGCCGGTCTCCCACTTCCGGGTTCTTTCCTCCGAAGGTAACCTCTGTCTATCACACCATCCCCCTCTGAGGAGCAGCTCAGTCTTTCCACACACTCTGTTGCCCAGTGAATTCCAAACAAACTCCTCACCCTGGAATGGGGCCCTGGGAAACCGGGGCCAACACCTTAGCTGTGCTCCTGTAGCTTGCTTTCTCCTCCACTCCGCACTCCTACTGCTCCCTGGGAAGCTTTCATGGTTTATCAGCTCTGTGCCTTTATCTTATTCAGAATCCCTACAATCTTTTTTGTTTTTTTTTTTTTAAAGATTTTATTTATTTTATTTGACAGATAGAGATCACAAGTAGGCAGAGAGGCAGGCAGAGAGAGAGGAGGAAGCAGGCTCCCTGCTGAGCAGAGAGCCCGACTTGGGGCTCGATCCTAGGACCCTGGGATCATGACCTGAGCCGAAGGCAGAGGCTTTAACACACTGAGCCACCCAGGCACCCCGGAATCCCTACAATCTTAACACCTTTGCTCCTCGGTTGAAAACTCTCCAATACCTTTTCATTGCACTTACTACAAAATCCAACTCCTAAACGGCTGCAAAGCCCTATGGGGTAAGCCCCGTGTGCTAGACCAACCTTCCTGAGCCTCAGTTTACATAATTCAGCCACACTGGCTTTTTTCTCTGTTCCCTGAAGGGGTCAAGTTCTATTCTTTTCCTAGCGCATCACCAGACAGTCTCCTTCTCGTCCTTGGGGCTCAGCTTCAGTGCATCTCCTGGGCAACTCCTTCCCTGGTTGTGACACTCTCTCCTGCTGGGCCCAGAGGTGACTGCAGAATCCTTCTCAACACAGGGCTTACTGCAGGTGACCGCCATCAACTGGCCAGCTGTAACATGATTGATGAGCCCCCCCACAAGAGCTGTCCCAGTCTGCCGTCCCCCAGCCACCGCCAGCCAGAAGGGAACACTGAGGCCTGGAGAGGCAAAGACACTCACTGTGAACCTGAGCACGAGTTAGCCCTTGAGTCAATATCCGACCCCAATTGTTCCTGCTCTTAGGCTATTGTTCGTCTGTTGTATCAAACTCTTTCCTGTTTTTAATTCCTCAAGATAGGTGGTCCCAAAGCATAGGAAGCTTTCTGGACCCACAGGGTGTGGAAGGAAGGCCTGGAAGGGCAGCAGACAGGGGTCCAGGGCAGGGGCTCAGCTGCGCATCTCCTGTTAAAGGCAGAGCGAGCTGGTCATCAGAGGCAGGGGACAGCCGTTGTCATGGCAATGGACCAGCTAAGGAGCCAACCGCTAGACAAGCTGGTTCTTAGATCAGCACCTTACCAAATGCTTAAAACTTAAAAATGGCTTCCACCCTTTAGAAGGGCTGGGAAGAAAACCACAATTGTCCCTCCGTGGTGATCTATTTGGGTCTGAGTCCAGAGACGACACTGATAGTCCCAGCACAGCATTTTTGGATCCAGGAATAATTTTGTCCAGCTTCTCATTTTGGGGGTGCCCAGAGAGGCAAAACTATCTATTCAAGTCAGGGAGTAAACTCAGCTGAGGTCATGGCAGCGGGGGTGGGGTAGGCTACTGAAGGAGGCGTCCTCAGTGATGACCTTTTGGAGTCATAGGCCATCCCGCACAAACACCTTCCCAGTTACTTGAACCCACTCACCTCCAAGACCCTGCCGCTGATGTACCGGTCACAAGTCTCGCATTTGATGCCAAACTGGGAATGGTAGTCGGACTCGCAGTACGGAACGCCATCCCTGCGAGAGGAAATGCACACAGGGAGAGGAGGCTGGGGGGGTGGTCCATGGGGGGTGTCACAGGCAAGTTCCTGGACCTGCAGCCAGTGATGACTGGATCGAGATTAGAAAAACTGGGGGAGCTTGTTAAAAATGCAAACTCCCCAGATACCCCTCAGATCTATGGAATCAGAACCCTTGGGAGGGGGCCCAGGAATCTGCCTTCTAGAAGGCAGAAGAAGATCTAGAAGATCTAGAAGACTAGAAGATCTCTCTTCTAGTCCCCTTCTATTTCTCTCCCATAAGTTCTCCACATCCACTTTCTTCTCTTTATCTCCAAGGACTCTTTTTAAAATGCATTGTAAAAATGGATGATGTTTTATTTTATGTAGAATAGGTAGTATTTGCATTTGGCACCTTATAAAGACATAAAGGGAGAAGTCTTCTCCCTCTTCCCAGCCCCTTCCAGGAGGTCATCGATGGGGTCAAATTTTGGGCATAGCCTTCAGGGCTCCTCACCTGATAAAAAAAAATTTTGCCTGTAGTGAATCATCTGACTGCTCCGGGTCAGGAGATAAGAGGAACCTACCCTAACCCCTTCCCATGTGCTTATCAAGCAGTAATAAGATTATTGTGAGTCATTCTTACACTGCCCCCTGCTACTAACAGCCACTCACATGGATGGTCAGGTGTATGGCGGGCCCTCAGATGAGGTTTTACATAGATTATTTCATTGAATCGTCACGGCCCTGGGAGGTCAGAACTATCCCTCTCCCTCTATCGTGTTGATGAGAAAACTCAACTCAGAGGACCTAAAGCTGGATTCAAACCCAGGCACTCTGTTCCCCCCCTCCCCCGCCCCCAGGTGGTCATATGGCCTGAAGGACACGGCTGCCATATGCCCCGGGGCTCACGCTCAGGCTCAGGGCCCGGCCTGTCATGACCACACACCAAATGGCTGCCAGAAGGACCCCCGCGATGGCAGAGAGGGGCCTTCAAGGTGGACGTGGAGGTAGCTGGGGGCATCAGACAGCTCACCCCAGCTCTGGGCCCTGCCTGACTCTAAGGACCGGATCTGACGACACGGTTCTGTGGTGCTAACGCGTCCCTGAAGAGAGAGGGACGCTTCCCCCACTTTTGGGTGTAACAGAACTGGCTGACTCAGAGACGCCCGAAGGACAGACATGTCCTTGTTTCATCTCTAAGTTGTTGCCATGATGGGATTGCTGGAGGCCACCCCGAGAGGCAGGGAGCGTGTGTTCTCCTGAAGGAGAGGGCCCTGCAAAGGCCAGTGGTCAGACTGTTGTTTGAAGGCCCCCGAGACAAGCCTCCTCCCACCCCTGCCAATCCTCTGCCCTCCGTGGGTGTGGGAGGGTGACTCGGCTCAGGGAGAAAGTCATTGGTCAGGAGGTGGGTACAATGAGCCAGCAAAATTTGTGTATGCATGCCAATCCTGCCTTGTTTGGACCCGGGGTCAGGAGACCTTGGGGAATTTGAAATAGCCCTGATTCTAAAAAGACGGAGATGGTCCAATTCGTATTCACTAGACACTTATAAGGCTGCTGTCTCTGTCTCAGCCTTGGCACCAGCCTGTGAGGTAGGTCTTCCTATCCCTGTTTTTATAAATGAGGAAACAGACTCCAAAGGGTTAAGTCCCTTGCCAAGATCACCCAGGCCGGGCTGCTAACCCAGGCATCAAACCCGGAGGCGGTGTCTCTCTGGTGCCTGCCACCGCGCCAGCAGCCAGATGAGGAGCCCAGCGCCAGGCTGCAGAGGCCTTAGGAGTGCTGGGCCTTCTTGAGAGGAGCTCTGCATGAACCCCACACCTCTGGCTGAGGCTCACAGACTCAAGGACTCCAGGCCGGAGACTCAGTAAGGGCACTTCTTAATTGGCAGGCACGGAGCGAGATGCCAACCTCCTCCTAGCATGGCCTTCAAAGCTCTCAGTGCCGTGACCTCAGCTCCCCTCTGCAGCCTGGGACCATGGTGCACCTGCACACACGTCGGAGCTCCGGGCAGACACAATGGGTGTGTCAGGCACCAGCCCGCCCTTGCCCAGGCTGGGCATTCCGCCTACAAGCTTTCCTTCTGTGTGTTTTCAAATCTTACCCTCGTTTTCAAGGTCTGGCTCAAAGAATGCTGTCTTCCATGAAGCTCTCCCAGATTCCAGATTTCACTCCTTGCTAGTTAGAAGTGCTCCTTTCTTTCTCAGAATAATCTGAGACTGTCACTTGGACCTCTGACCCAGACAGTGCTGTCTGGCAGTGTCCCCTTTCTGCCCATAGCCTCTCCTGGTTTTCCCTTCCACTCACAGTTACTGTGAGTCACAGAGGGCTACTCTCTGGCTCTAGGAGTCACGTCCTCCTGGCCAGTGATTGGTCAGGAATGGGAGTATGACCCAAGGGTGGCCACATCAGGGACAACCGTAGGACTCTTGCTAGGGTCCTTGGGAAAGGGGCTTCTGTCTCTCTGCTGGGCTTGCTACGCTGGTAGAATGAAGCCCTGAGATGCCGGTGATCCTCTTTAATACCCTTGGGAGAGGGCTTATTGAGAATAAATCCAACACAGAGGAAGGGAGAGCTGAGGGCGGGTAGGAGGGGGGAGAGAGAGAGAGAGACCGCCGTAGTACCAGTAACATCTTTAAGCCCCTAAATTCAGCTGTGCTGGAAGTTAGCAGGCCTCTGGCCTTCCCATTTCTGAGCCAATAAACTCATTTTTGCTTAAGTGGGTTTGAACTGGGTTTTCTGTTGCTTATAATCCAAAGGGTCTAAAAGAACAAAACTCTTGAGCTCCCCATCACCTAAGTCCTGGTGCCGTAATTTTTTTATGTATCTAGTTTATCTCCCTTGTTAGACAATAGCTCTCCTGACGGAGAAACCCAGACACGCTACGGTTTTACGTGCTTGCCCTATCCTGGCAGTGGGTCAGCCCGTACCCCAGCAGTGTCTGGCTCAGACAACATCAGCGCTGTGAGGGGCTGTGACCATCAACTTCTTTCCGGTGCCTGATTTTGGGAATGTGGTCATTAGAGTCTGGAGGTAAGGGGGTGGGGCGGGGCTCCTCCTGTGGGACCCAGTGCGGCCCCTGGGGGTGGGGTCCTCTCTGCTGATAGCTTCCCTTGTCCCCTGTATCTCATCTCAATTCAATTCATTCAACAACTGTATTGTTGGCCAGGGGATGGGCATTGTGCTAAAGGCAACAGCAGTAAAAAAGACACACCCCGCCTAGGCGAGGATGACATTAAATATCATCACAGAGCAAGTTACTTACTTCCTCAAGCCTCTGCTTTTATCGTTTTTAAAATGGGGAAATGGGGGCAGACGCCTCATGGGGGGAGTTGTGGGGTTTAATGTGATAACCCTTCCACGGCCATTAGCATATCCTTTGTACGTCATAAAACCTTGGTGAACGGTAGCTAGGGTTATCGTCATTGTCAGAAGTTAACATGGATGAGAGTATGATTGCAAACGGTGTGAGCCTGCGTGAAGGGAACAGACCCCGGGAAGGCTGGGGTTGGGGGAGCGGAGGCAGCGGGGACCGTAGGAGATCTCCGGGGAAGCGGATGGCTGCAGACAGAGACCAGAGGGAGGGGAGGAGCGAACACGGCAAGAAGAGCATCTCAGGGAGAGGAAGCGGCATGGAAGGGCCCGCAGGCTGGAGAGCTGTTCTTTGTGGCTGTGGGAGTGTGGTGGCTGGAGGCCAAGTGGAAGGAGGTGGCCCGGGAGATCCAGGTGAAGGTCCCCTGGGGCAGGCCGGTGGAATGCAGGGGTCCTGGAAGCCGGGCAGGGATGGGGGAGGGGGAGACACCCACTTGCTGATGTACTCCCCGGTAAGGATCACGCTGCAGGTCTGGCACTTGAAGCAGCTGACGTGCCATTGCTTGTCCAGCGCCAGGAGTGACTGGCCATGCTTGATCTCCTCCTTGCACCCAGCGCAGTCTGCAAAGACAAGGGGACGCCACTGAGAAGAACATCCCAGGGCCCCTGACCTCTGCTGTCCTCTCAGTCCCGGGGATGGAAACCCCTCCCTGAAAATTGGCCTTCCCATAGCAGCTCCCAGCTTGGCCCGGGCACCTGCCCGAGCTCTACCAGGTGGAAGCAAGGACCCCGGAGCCTGGGCTGCTGGACAGGAGGACTGGATGTGAGGGAGAAAGAAAGACATGCTAGGATTCCTCCAGAAAGCTCTCTGTCATCCTGGCCGCTCTTCATCCCTCACAGAGAGACCCTGTCCCGCGTCTGGCCTGCCCTCAAACAGCTAACTAAGTGCACTTAGTTTGTGGCCTGGGCACCGGTCGCATCAGCAGCACCTGGGAGCCTGCAGACCTACTGAAGGTCTCCAAGCAGAGTCAAGTCGAGCAGCACAGCTGCAGGGGATAAGCTCAGTATCTAATTTTTTCCTGCTCTTGGACCGGATGCTCCATGACAAGGACCCTGTCTGTGTATTGTGCGTAAATGCACTCTCTGTGCTGTGCTCAACACATAGTAGGAGCTGGATGAGCATGAAGGAGAGGACCTCGTAGGCCCAGGAGGACAGAGTTTCCTGTGCCTGCCCCTCCCCCAACATGCTTATAGTATGCGGAACATTCCCTTCGCCAAGGGTTAGAGTCTGGTAAGACCAGGGGCTGTTCTCACTCCCCATCCTCATCACCCTGGAACGTGCGCCAGGGCCCCAGAACGTGGCGGCTGGCCCTCTGCCTGTTGCTCAAGCCCTGTCTGCGGGGGCAGGAAAGGGAGTCAGCATCCAAGGTGTTTGGGAGATGCTGGGAATGCAGGCCCACTCTGGAGGGGGTAAGGGTCATGGGACAAAGTTTACCAGAGGACGAGCCTCTCTATTGGCACCACCAGACAGATGCGTACTTCGGAGCGGTGGGGAGAAGAGAAACTGCAGATCAAGTTGGGAGAGGCTGGCCAGAAGCCCTCGTGTCCAGCTGGGAGCCAGGCCTGGGAGAGAAGATGAAGGGGCCTATCGAGGAAGGGGGTGTGCCCAGCTGACTGCGGGGAGGGTCTGAGCCCCACTGAAGTGCTTGGAGGAGGCAGCTCCCACGGTTCCCGCCCCTTGGCTCCCTAGCCTTTCTTTTCTTAAAAAACACTTTATTATTTATTTGACAGACAGAGAAAGGGTACAAGTAGGCAGAGCAACAGGCAGAGGGAGAGGGAGAAGCAGGCTCTCCCACGCAGGGTTTGATCCTAGAACCCTGGGATCACGACCCAGGCTAAAGGTAGTGGTTTAACCACTGAGCCACCCAGGCACCCCTCCCTAGCACCTTTTGAACATCCCTTAGCACAGGCTGGGCGGGAGGGGCTCCCATTGCAAAATGCTTTGAGCCCCAGGCCTTCAGATGGGGGCTGGGAGAACAGCTTTGGGATTTCTTTTCCTTCCTCACTCCTCCGGAAAAAGTCTACCCACCTGCATCCCAATAATCGCAGCCTTTAGAATGTAATCGTTTAGAGATTATCAGGCACCCCCTCTCCTTTTATAGACATGACTCGTGCATGCTCAGCACCGAAGAACTTGAGGGCTCAGGGGTCAAGGACTGAACCCTGCATACTGAACCTGTGTCCAGGGCCTCCTTGATAGACTTAGATAATTCCACAGGGGCACAGTGTTCACAGAACCCTTAGTCACAGTCCCACCTAATGCAGGAACCTACAGCATTCTTGACAGGCGGGCACCGTCCTCTGCTTAACCGCCTCCAGGGGTAGGAAGCTCACCCCCTATGGAGGAAGCTTCCTTTGTCTTTGGACAGACAAAATAGTCACAAGTGCATTCTTTATTTTTTTTCATTTTCATTTTTAAAAATATGTATCCTATAAAGGCTTACTCTTTTTTGTTTTGTTTTGTAACTCCATTTTTAATTTCCTATTTGACTTTTTTTTTTAACTGAAGTGTCGCTGACATACACTATTACATCAGTCTCAGGCATACGATAGTGACTCCAAAACTCTACACCTTACACTGTACTCAGCATAAGGGTAGCTCCCATCTGCCCCCAGACACCACTGTTACCGTGTCACTGGCCACGTTCCCCATGCTGTGCCTTTCATCCCCATCACCTACCCATCGCATAACTGGAAGCCTGCGCCTCCCACTCCCCTTCACCCATTTTTGCCCATCCCTCCTCCCCTTCACCTCTGGCAACCATCAGTCCGTTCTCTGTATTTGTGGGCCTGTTTCTGTTTTTTTTTTTTTTTTTTTTTTGGTTTGTTTGTTCATTTATTTTGTTTTTGAGATTCTGCATATATGGGAAATCATGCAGTATTTTTCTCTCTCTGTCTGACTTATTTCACTTAGCATAATTCCTGACTGAGTAATATTCCAGTGTATATATCTGCCACATCTTTATCCATTCATCAATTGATAGGTATTTGGGTCATTTCAATATCTTGGCTATTGTAAACAATACTGCAATAAACATACGGGTGCCTATGTCTTTTTAAATTAGGATTTTTGTTTTCTTTGGGAAAATGCCCAACAGTGGAATTACTGGATTATATGACATATCTTTTTTTTTTTTAAGATTTTATTTATTTATTTGACAGACAGAGATCACAAGTAGGCAGAGAGGCAGGCAGAGGGAGAGAGAGGGGGAAGCAGGCTCCCCACTGAGCAGAGAGCCCAATGCGGGGCTCTATCCCAGGACCCTGGGATCTTGACCAGAGCCAAAGGCAGAGGCTTTAACTCACCGAGCCACCCAGGCGCCCCTACTTTTAGTTTTTTTTTTTTTAGGAACCTTCATACTGTTTCCCACACGAGCTGCACCAATCCACATCCTCACCAACACTTGTCATTTCTTGTCCTGACTGCCCTTTTTTTTTTTTTTAGAGAGAGAGAGAGTGAGAGAGAGCATGTGTGGGTGTGGGGGAGGGTTAGAGGGAAAGGGAGAGAGAATCCCAAGCAAGTTCCATGCTGGGTATGGGATTTGAGCTCACAGCCCTGAAATCATGGCTTGAGCTGAAAAGAAGAGCCAGACCTTAACTGACAGAGCCACGCAGGGGCCCCATGACTGCCTTCTTTATATGGAGCTGAGACCTGACTCTTTCTGATGTCCCTTATTTTATGCAATAAGAACTACCTCCTTTGCCTCCTGACATCGCCTTCAAATATTTAGAGACAACTGCAGTTTCTCTCTTCTCCCTCCTTCCTTACACCTCACTTTTCCTTGCTTGATGGGGTCATTCTCCCACCAACTTCATTGTTGACTCCATGGACTTGGTGTATTAGAGCCAACAACACAAAGCCCCGCCTCTCCAATAGATCTCATTTGAATACGCATCCTATGTGGCCGCATTCTAGTCCCGAGTCCCATCTCCTTAAGTTGCTGTGATGTGTCTGCAATGGACGCGGTACCTTGAGTCAAAATTCAGGAGGCCGCGCGGGGGCGTGGTTAGAGGCTGGGCCAGGAGGACAGAGTGAATGGTGAGAGGCGGCCTGAGGGCACAAGCCCAGCCCCCTCACGGACTGGTTGTGTGACCTCAAAGCCCGGGCTTCCTCATCTGACCGGCTCCCTTACCGCACTGGTGTGAAGATGTGCTACTTTCAGGCCTGTAAGGACTCAACACGCGAGCTCGACGAATGGTCGCTGTCATCCTTACTTGATGTTCTTATGTTTCTAACCCATATTCTGTGCTCGGTCCTGTCTCTGGTCTGAGGCCAGGAGAATTTTCCTGT
Source organism: Mustela lutreola (assembly GCF_030435805.1). Taxonomy (NCBI): domain Eukaryota; kingdom Metazoa; phylum Chordata; class Mammalia; order Carnivora; family Mustelidae; genus Mustela; species Mustela lutreola. The sequence continues at coordinate 41,243,825 of NC_081294.1, read as the reverse complement.
TGCCGGAAAGGCCTGTGGATTCCCTGAGGATTCTGGGATGCCTCCTCTAGGTGGTTTTCCTTTTCATGTTATACCTCGGGTCCTCAGATTGATCAAGACCCTTTTCTCCTTCTTCTTCCTCCTCCTCTGAGCCTTGACCCCCGGTGGAGCTTCAGGCGCCAGTCGGGAGCCCGTGAGTCTGGTACAACAAACAGGCACAGTCAGGAGAGCGACCCCCTGCCCCGAGGTGGTTGCTGTGCAGCCAGCTGTCCGCTCCTCATATGCTCCTCTCTCTTCCAAGATTACAACCTTCAGCTGGCAGAAAGTGGGAGTCCACCACCTGTTCCCCCAAGTCCCTCAGTCTCCTGAGGTCTCTAGAGACTGCAGGCAGTCATTTTTAGCTTTTCTTGACTGTGTCATACATTCCATCTAGATCAATGAAAACGAGTGGGTTTTGTGAGTCATAGCAAGTCAAAGCATTCCTTGCTTTAGATAATGAGTCCAGGAAGACATGACCCTTCCCTGTTAGCCAGTCATATCTCTGGTACAGGGTGTGAAGGGAAGAGGCCCCATGGCCAGAATGCCTGGTCCCACATTCCGGTTTCATTACTTACTATTTGTGTGACTCTGGGAAAGTCATTTACACTCTTTGGGTCTCAGTTTTCTCATCTATAAAACAATTACTTTTCTCTCCCTCATCGAAGTATAATGAGATATTATGTATAGACATTATGTACAGAAAACTTAATGTATTGCCTGACAATAGTAATAGTCAATCAGTGTTAGCAGTGGTGATGATGGTGATGGTGGTATTGGTGGTGGTGGTGGTAATGGCAGTGACAGATGTAATGGTGATGGTGGTGGTGGTCGTGACACCATGGAGGATGGTGAGGAAACACTTATTTTTATAAAAAGTTATTTTTTCTCTTGATTGTGATGGTACTGTTGGTGTTGGGAGTGATGGTGATGGTGGTGGTGGTGATGGTGGTGACAGTTGTGATGGTGATGGTGGTGGTGATAGTGACAGTTGTGATGGTGATGGTGACAGTGGTGATGGTTTGTAGTGATGGTGATTACAGTTGTGATGATGATGGTGGTGGTGATGATGACAGTTGTGATGGTAGAGGTGGTGATGATGGTGACAGCTGTGATGGTAATGGTGGTGTTGGTAGTGATGGTGACAATTATGATGGTGGTGTTGGTGTTGGTGGTGATGGTGGTGACAGTTGTGATGGTGGTGGTGGTGATGGGGATGGTGGTAGTGGTGTTGACAGTTGTGATGTTGATGGTGGTGTTGGTGTTGGTAATGATGGTGGTGACAGTGGTGATGTTGATGGTTGTGGTGGTGGTGACAACTGTGATGGTAGTGTTGGTGTTGGGAGTGATGGTGGTGACATTGGTGATGGTGACAGTGGTGATGGTGGTGGTGGTGACAGTTGTGACCGTGAAGCTGATATTGTTCCCACTGTTGATTCCTCTTAGTGAGGATGGTGAGGAAACATTTATTTTTATAAAAAGTTATTTTTTCTCTTGATAGTTCCCGAGTCTTCTTCTTGATCTATTTTGAGTAGATAACTGCTCCTGCTGTTCCAGAACGTCTTTATTCACCCTCCAGGAGTGAAAGGTCACACCCCTATAGATAAAAATACATCAGGTTTTTTCTTCCTCTTTTTTCTTTTTCCATGATACATTCTTCATCTCAGTCCTCTTTTGAATCTGGTTTTGGTTCCGTCTCTCCTTTGGGAACTCAGCACACCTCCCAGCAACCTCTCTAGTTATCTTTAACATGGACGGTGACCACCTTTCGGGAGAAAACACTTCCATGAAACATATTCCCCATAGATCCACACTTTGCAGTCTTTGCTTTGTGAGTAACAAGATGAGCCACGATCCTGGGCCCTCCACCTGGAGACTGCTTATATGCATACTTGCTTCTCATTATTCACTCTTCTTCACCTTCCTCTGTTTTTGGACTTGCAGAATTATGGTGGAGACATTTAGCACCTCTCCTCAAGGACACGCTCGCATACAGGATTCCCACACTCAGCCAAGGAACTGTCCTACCTCTCCGAGGTCCCTGATGCGTGTAGTAACGCAGCACGAGCCAAGAGAAGTAACAGATTCAGGAATCATACTCTCTCTTTGGTGTGCTTTCCAGATTAAATCTCCAAGTCCACAGCATCCTCACTTTATATTCAGAGAACATATTACACACCATGGCGTATGCTAGTCTGGCTCCTGGATACTAACACATTTGCTTTCCACAGAGCTGGCTCCCAGCCCCAGCCTGCCTCTCTCTACTGCCTCACACGCCATCCTGCTGGTCTCTGGGGGCCTTCACAGCATCAGTCACAGGGTCGTGGCCCCCCATCCCAGCCCTGCTGTCATCCTGCACTAGGCTTTCAAGGAATCATGAAGTAGAACAGTGTGTGCACTCAGGCACCTTGAGATGGGAACCTGCTCAGACCAGCAAAGTCTTCTTGAATGTCACCAAGGACACCGAAGGAAGTGTTCTGTGTATTTTGCGAGCAGATCTGATTAGATTGGGAGGAAGGAATGGCGAAGGAGGAAGCCTTCCCATCGTCTTTCTCCCCAGTTTCCCATGGCAGGCTCTGATGGAGCCCCTTGGGGCCCAGCCCTGCTGACTCAGGGTGTTCTGTCTCAGCCCCTTGGAAGGATGCAGCCCCGGCCTGCTGACTCTCTCGGTGCCCGCGGCCGCATGCAGGCAGTTAATGGACTTTCATTGATTTTGCTGTGGGGCCGGTTGGGCTGTCATGTAATGGGAAAGAACCCCTGAGCCCAGTGTGGCTTGCAGCAAGCCCCCGGATCCAGGGGCTTGTGTGGGTGGGCACCTGCTGTCAGCAGCCCATCGAGGGCATCTGGGACCAGTGATTTAGACATCTTACCACTAGATACACTTGAGTGGAATGGATGTTCCATGAATTCAAATGACTGTTCCGAAGTGTACTCCTGAGCCTCAGTTTTCCCCCAAATCTCCAGTTTGGTGATGAAATATTATATTCACTTTGGTGTTATAGATGTTCGCTTCATCTCTAAACACTGGTTCTCAGTCTTAGGAGCAGCAAATGTGCATCACCCAGGAAGCTTATTAAGAATGCAGACTTCTAGGTTCCTTTCTTAGAAGTCCAAAGTGCGGAGGGGTTGCCTGGGTGGCTCAGTGGGTTAAGGTCTGTCTTCAGTTCAGGTCATGATCTCAGAGGCCTGGGGGCGAGCCCCACATCAGGTTCCCTGCTCAGCAGGGAGTCTGCTTTTCTGCTTTTCCCTCTGCCCCTCCCTGCCCCCCTGCCCCGGCTCATGCTCTCTCTCTCTCTCTCTCTCTCTCTTGCTCTCTGTCAAGTAAATAAATAAAATCTTAAAAAAAAGATTAAAGAAAATTAAAAAAAAGAAGTCCAAAGTGGGCCTAAAAATTTGTATGTTTAGCATTATGCAGTGAAGGTTTCCCTGGGACACTTTCTAAGAGACACTAGCCCATCCCTTGTGGTTTGCTCCCATATTTCTCCTTTTTAAGATGTGTCTGTGTATACTTTTTAGTGGCATTTATAGAAATTGAGAACCCTTGGTGGCTTCTTCAGCCCTGTTCGGGTGCCCTGAGGAACACAGATCCAGAAGGGAGATGAGATGGGGAGCCTAGCTCATCCCAGAAGAGCCCCACCCAAGTGGCCAAGCATGGTACAGGCTGTCACTGTTTCTAGTCAACAGCCTGCTTTCCCTGCATTTCTGCTTAAGGAAGCTGGTGAGTCTGGGCTGAATGCCAACTGGGTCAGGCTTCAGGAGTCCTCCAGTGTGGAAACCTCCCCCACTTCCCTCCAGGCCTGCAGGAACGGATGCCGGAGCCGGGACAGGGAGCCCTAGGACGCATGGCCCGCAGACACGGAGGTGCCTGGGGGGAGCACTCACGGCTTGGTCCACGGATCTTGATGGGCTTACTGCTGGTCATGGACTGGGAGCATGTTTGACACACGCATTCCTTCCCGCTGAAGGTCACCTTGTCTCCAATGGGGAAAGGCTTCCTGCAAGGGAGATAGAAGAGAAATTCAACACCTCTTCTTTTGAGGGATTCCATGTCTATTGGTGAGCTGACAGAAGATGGGTTCGAAGCTCGCTGGCACCACACGCAGCCTGCCTTCTATTAGACAAGGTAAATTCAAGTGCTGTTCACAGTGCCAGACTGGCTGAATCAACTCAGTTGGGACCACGACTGGAACTGGAGGCCCACTTGGACCACTAGTATGACGAACACCAGGCCAATCGTGACACTTCGTGAAGCTCACATTTCTCATCTGTGAACGAATTGGTTAATAATTCCTCCCAGAGTTTCCCCTTCTTCCCAGAAAGACTTTTTCCATCCCAATCTCCTCTATCCCCCAATATCAAGAAGAACTCATTCAACTCCTAAATTCACCAAAATGTCTTCCTTTCACTGGCCAGGACCTTTAGAAAGCCACCAATAACCTCTTCCTCTCCTCTGCCATTGTGCAGTTTGGGTTTCAGAGTTCAGAGGTCTTGAACTTGTCCGTGTCCTGCCTCACTAACAAAGATGAACTGTACATCGAGTCCCTGGCAACGTCGAGTCCATTGTTCAGGGGCTCTCACGCATGAAGTCTGGGAGACCCCATTACACAGACTTTGAGGGCAGCCCTGGACATAGGCTTCCGGGGGCTCCCCTGCCCTTGTATTTGCAACGTGGGGCATGGGAGGGAGTGCTGGGGTGATTTGGGGGAGCTGGGTTCTCATCGAGGCCCAGACACTGACTTCTGGTAAAGGACACAGCATGATGCTGGGGGAGGCACTGCCTCTGTGTGGGGCTTGACAGAAACTTCACTCTAAACTGTCTGGACCTGGGAGACCTGGGTGGCTCAGTTGGTTAAGCAACTGCGTTTGGTTCAGGTCATGATCTCGGGGTCCTGGGATTGAGTCCTACATCGGGCTCCCTGCTCAGTGGGGAGCCTCTTTCTCCTTCCTCTCTCTCTCTGTCTGTCAAATAACTAAATAAATTCCTCAAAAAAAACCAAAACCAAAACAAAAAAAACCCCAACATATGGACCTTACTGTGCTAGCCTTGAGTGGGTCTGGGATTCTGGGACCCAGCACCCAGGTTTTAGGAGATGGATGAATGAATGGATCCCACTGGGTGATTTTATTTTCTTGTACACTGTGTCATTAGTCTCAGCAGGAACCCTAACTGGTAACTAACAGGTAGTTATTCTATGGGGAGAATAATCCATAAATTCCTTTCCTAATTAAAAAAAGCATACATTTATTCCAAACCACGTTTCTACATATGACTTAATCAGAACAGTCCATTAAATTTTAATGCATTTGTGGGCAAGGCTGAGGCCTCCTTTATTTTTTGCATCTCCTTAATGCAGTGCTTGGCACACGGTAGACCCTTCACACATGTCTGCTGAGGTAACAAGGAACCGGGGCCCAGGGCATGAGGGGGAGGGAAGGGTGAACTTCCCATCGCCTACCAGCTTGCCTGAGAGGCTAGATGGTTGTCATATAATGACAAGAACAGCAAAAGCAGACACAATTACATCCCCGTTACTGAGCTACAGTCTTTGCAAATACCATCTCATCATTTTTCAAGAAAAGCCAACAATGCGGCAGTGGTTTTGATGCCCGTTTTACTGATGAAAATGCTGAGGCTTACAGAGAGGGCATCACTTGTCAGGGTCATGGGGGAAGGCTACAAACATATCTCTACACTACATGTGGCTGAGGGGGTAGGAGCTGGCCCAGTTGCCCCATTTCCAGAATGGGTTCAGGGTACTCGGTAGTTCCTCTGAGGACTTCTGATGGGAAATGGGAGGCTGAGGGCGGGGGCTCAGGTCCTCGCTCTGTCTGGATCTCTAGGCAAACTAGTGTTTCGCAGGAGATCACCTTTGACAGACGGGATTCGGCGGCTGCTGTCACATCCTTCTGCCCAGGACAGTCTAGAAATCCAAGTGTCCAGCATCCAGCCCTGGGAGCCCCCAGATCGCCACGGGGCCCAGGTGGAGGGGCCGGCCTCCCCCACCTGCTCACCTGCACAAGCTGCACACGAAACACTTGGGGTGGTAGGTGCGGCCCAGGGCGGAGATGACCTCGCCGGTGATGAAGTCCCTACAGCTGTCGCAGCGGGTGCCGTAGAGCTGCTGGTAGTCCTGGGTGCAGATGTACTCCTGGTTCTTGAAGAAGAAGCCCGACTGGGCCAGGCCGCAGCCACATACTGCGGGGCACAAGGAGAAGATCGAGGGCAGGGTGAGTCCAGGGAAGGTTGACCAGCATGAGGTTCTCGCAGGGGACAAGGCTGGCATGTGACTTGGTCATAAGTGGCCCCAAAATGGTGGCACATAGGACCTTGTGGGGGCTAGTGTTCCTTAAAGTGTGTCCTGAAGACCCTTTGCATTGGAAGCAACCACAGGCTCCCTAAGATGCTGATGCCTGGGCCTGAATCAGACCCCCTGGGGGCAAGGCCCCAGGGATTTGCATTTTGGTGCACTCCCCAGCTGATTCAGATGAGACCACTGACGTCGTACCCCCCTCTCATGCATGGATGGAAGTTTAGGGCTGCGTGGCCCACACAAGGCCATACTATCTCATGAATTGGATAAGATCAGTAAAAATGTCCCTGGGTACTTTCCCTGTGTATGATTATGTGCAAGGTGAAGACAATTTAGGATGGAAATGGGATGAATGGTTGGAAATTTATAATCTGCTCTCACCATAGACATAAAGAGTTGGTCTGTTCCAAGGCAAGAATGATAAAACACAATCCCTGAACCATGAAGAGCTAACAGTATACGCCCAAAGACGACCTTATAGAACATACATCATGGACAACAGGCCATGGGCTGGAGTGGGTAGCAAGTGCCAGGAGTGGGGAGGAAAAGGGAGCAAAGTTGTGGGGGAGGGATCATGGTAGGCTTCTTGGAGGAGGCGGCACTTAAGTTGAACCCTGAAGGTGGAAAATGAGCTAAAGCACACAAGCAGGAAGTTGCAAGTGATATCTGTGTGGTGGTATGGTATTTTTAGGGTGTGAAGGGCAGTAATAACAGGAAGACATTGACAGGCCAGTTGGAGGAGAGCCTGAGTCCAGCTTAAGAAGTTTAGGCTTTGTGGGATATTGAGGAGCCCTGGATGGTTTTTCTCCTAGTTTTTTAAAACCTTAAAAAAATATTTTGAAACTCTCTGACATAACCAAAAGAAGAGAGAAGGTTATAAGGATGTCCCATCACTCAGTTGCAAAAATGACTAATTGCATTGCTAGCTTTTGCACAGACAGACAACGTATGTCACCAGGTCTTATGGGATATCCTTGCGGACAATACAAAGATGCATAGGGCCGATAACAGAGGAGTAGGTAGAGGTAGTTATAGGTGCTTTAACGACCGAATCATGTGGGACTCCCTACCTCCAAAGGACTTAGAAACGTGGGAAGTGAGATTTCCCTCCAAGGGTTAAGTTACAAAATCCACACCTAATGGGAAAGACAGAAAGAGGCAAAGTTTCTTCCAAGAGATCAAATGGCTCTTAGGGCCACCAGAACTGCTGAATGTATTGATCTGGCTAAAGCAGGGGTGGCAGCCCACAAGAGGCTGACCAGCCATCAAGGGAAGGCCATTGGGGAGCCCATTCCAACCCTTTGACCAGCCCCCTTGTTCTGAGTCTGTATTCACTATGTGACTTACAGTTTGACTTACTAGGTAGACTTTTGGGAGAGAAGAAGCTGGTCAGGGCAATGCAAACTACTATAACAGAGAATGACATCTCTCCATCAATAAAAGGGCACTCTGATTTTATACATTGGTTTCCTGAGGTCTTGGTGAGCATGGATCAGCTTTCTGAGGCATGATCAATGGTGTGGAAACCAATAAGATAAGAATTCCAAGCCTGTAATTGTGGGGACCTGGCTTGGATTGGGTGAGGCTATCCCAGCAAATACTGTCTCCTTGCTCATAGGGAAACTTGTCATGCAAAAGCAGTCAGTTTAAAGAGAGACACATGGCACAAGTGTGTGTTCATCTTGCAGGCCAGAGGCAGGCCTATGGGGCCAGGATGAGTGAGCCAGAGGGCAGCCCCAGAGGTCACAGCATTGGGAGGACCGTGTAGCACAGTGGGAGTCATGATAGTCTGTGAACTGGACCACCTGGGCTCTGGGTTTGTCACTGCCGCTAACTCTCTGGCTGACAATGAACTTGGTCCCTGTTCACATGCATGTATAATGAAGAAGGTGGATTAAAAAGTGACCTGAGCTTTTCTTCTGACACCAGCATGCCATGAGTCTAGGAGAAGCATTGCTCCATTCGGGGTCTACCAGGGTCCTAAACATTTTAAACTCAGTACGAGGTGGGGCTGGCGGGCCCTGGAGCCCACCCCTGCCTGCAGAGAAGCAGGGCCTATTCGCACAGGGGGTGGTGGTAGTTGATGGCGGGAGGGTTGATCTTCTACCAGGCTTCGTGAAAATTCATCACAGCAAACAATGCCTCAAGAGCAGGCCAGGCCAGAGTACAGGGCGTTCTGGGGCGTGCAGGTGGCAGATCGATTGACTTCACGGCTGTGGAATTAGTGAGGTCATGGCCTACGACCTCATTGGAAACAGCTCCTGTTTTTTTCCTTCTTTTCTCCCCTTTGTTTCCCCCGTCAGCTCCACCCCTAGAGCCACCTCTCCCAGTGGACAAACCCAGGAGGCGGTAAGAAAACTTGGAACAATCGGTTCCTCCATTTCCCCCAAGGAGCTGCAGGAGGAAGTTTTTGGTAGAAAGGATGTAAAGGTTGATAAGAATCTCAGGGGGTTCCTGGAAATACAGTGGGGAGCACGGGGATGGAAGGCAAGCTGGACAGCACGACAGATGTGTCTGAGGCTGAGCAGAGCCTGACATCCAAATAACAGGAAAGGCCTTGGAGAGGGTCCGCAGCATGCAACTGCTGCGGAAGTGAACACACTCAGGGCAGACGTTATTCTGTGAATCAAAAAAGTGAAGTCTATTAACGAGAAAAAAAAAAAAAAAAAGCAGATCAATGGGTTTGACAGTGGGACGGAATATGAGAAGTTAGAATCACTTTGAGAAAATCTAGAATGAGTGCTCATTGTTAAAAGATGCCCAGAAAGAGACCTTGCCCACAGTCATAGTGCATTTCAGGGGAAAATGGACTGACTGTGTTGCGGGTCACTGGACCGGGGTCCATGTTTCTGTTCTACCACTCAGGTGCCGTGTGGCTTTGAAAAGGTTACCCTACCTCTTTCAAGCTCAGCTGCCTCATTTGTGAAATGAAGAAGAAACTGAGAACGCACGGAGACCTGTGAGTACACGGGTTTCCCATAGGATTCTGTTGGTTTTCAACTTTGCAAACAAGATGGAGTTTTCAAAACCCAAGCTTTAGAAGGGTTCCTGAGGGCGATCTATTTAACATTTAAATGTTTAAATGTGAACTACATTATACATACAGAAAAAGGAGTAAATATACAAACACGGTTTAAAGAAGAAGAATAAAATACACTCCCAGCTACCCGCTTCCCACTCGATGAAACAGAACATTCCCGGTGCCTCGGAAGCCTGTTTGCATCTCCCGAAAGCATTCCCTTCCCCATGTTGTCCCTAACTGTTGTTTGTTATTCTCTTGCTTTTCTTTCTACTTTAACCACCTCTGATGTATCCACAAATAATGCCTTGTTTAGTTTTGCCTTTTTTGAACTTTATGTTCGTGGAACCCCACTGCATTTATTCTTCTGCGCTTGCTTCGTACTTTGAGGATGATGTGCTGGAGATGCGTCCAGGTCGACGCCCGTAACTGGGTTTTTCTGCTGTATCCTACGGTCTGTATCACAAGCGATCTACTCCACTGCCGAAGGACATTTGAGCTGTTTGCAATTTTTTTTTCTTTTATGGAAATGCTGCTTTGGGCATTCTTGTACCTGTGAGGTGAAGCCTCGTAGTTTTCCAAAGAGTTTTTCCCATTTGCTTTCCCACCAGCAGTTTCCACCGATCCATATCACCATTGGAAGCTGATAATATATGCGTTGACATAGTGGCTGTAAAATGTCATCTTATTGTGATTTTATGTAATTAATTAATTAATTTTTAAAAACACACTCTTTCTTTTCTCCCTCCCCTCCCCTCCCCTTCCCTTTCCTTTTCTTCTTTTCTTTCTCTCTCTCTCTCCCTCCTTTCCTTCCTTCCTTCCTTCCAAGTGGGAGCACACTTGTGTGCATGTGCACAAGCAGGGTGCCAGGGGGCGAAGGTAGGGAAAGAGGGAGAGGGAAAGAGAGAAACCCAAGCAGCCTCCATGCCTAGTGCGAGCCCTACTTGGGGCTCAATCTCACGACTCTGAGACCGTGACCCAAGCTGAAATCAAGAGTCAGCCGCTCAACTGACTGAGTCACCCAGGCTCCCCATCTTATTGTGATTTTAAATTTCACTTCCCTGCTTATTAATGAAATTGAGAATCTTCTTATATGTTTATGGGCCATTTGTGTTTTCAGGGTTCATCTATGCAGATGTATTGCTACAAAATATTCCACTGTATTTTATTTATCTGTTCATTGGTTGATGGATATTTGATTTGTTTCCAATTTTTGACTTGATGAATAATAGTGCCGTGAACAGTCATGCACAAGTGTTTGCGTGGACATATGTTTTCATTTCTCTTAAGCATACATCTTATGACTTTGAAATTGTTAAGTCATAGGGTTACTCTACATTGAACTCCTAGAGGAACTGCAAGACGGTTTTCCACAGCAGCTGTGCACTTTGCATTCCCACCCGCAGCGGGTGAGGGTTCCAATTTCTCCACATTCTTGACAACACTTGCCGGATTCTGTCTTTTTGAAGATGGCCGATCTTGTGGGTATGACATGTGCCTCCTTGTGGTTTGATGTGCATTCTCAGATGGCTAATGATATCGAGCATTTTTCCCATGTGTTTGCTGGACGTGTGTAGAACTTCTTTGGAGAAAAGTCTCTTTGGATCCTTTGCCCATTTCAAAATCGGATTATTTGTAAGTTGTAAGAATATTTTATATAGTTTAGATACAAGTTCTTTACCAGATGTATGTTTTGCAAATTTCCTTTCCCATTCAGTGGGTTGCCTTTTTACATTCTTGATGGTATATTTGAAGCACAGGGAAGTGTTTAATTTTGATGACACCTAATTCATCTATTTGTCTTCTGTTGTTTGTACTTCTGGTATCCACGCCAAGAAGTCTTTGACTAACTCAAGGTCACAAAGACTTACTCTTGTATTTTCTCCTGAAAGTTTTATAGTTTCTGCTCTTACAGGTAGGTTTTTTTACTTATTTTGAGCTAATTATTATGTATGGTGTGAGGAAGGAGTCCAACTTCATGTTTTTTGGTTGTTTTTTTGCATATGTATGTCCAGTTTTCCTAGCACCATTTGTTGAAGACTCTTGTTTCCCCATAGAATTGTCTTGGTAGCTTTGCTGACAATCACCTGACCATAAACCTAAGGGTTTATTTCTGCTCTCTCAATTCTATTGATCTATATGTCTATTCATGTGCTAATACCATATTGTCTTATCTACTGTAGCTTTGTAGTAAGTTTTGAAAATGGGAAGTTTGAGTCCTCCAGCTTTGTTCTTTTTTTTTTTTTTTTTCCCAGAAATGTTTTGGCTATTCTATGTCCTCTGCAATTCCATATTAATCTCACAATCAGCTTGTCAATTTCTTCAAGGAAGTCAGCTGGGATTTTTATGGGCATTGTATTCGCTATGAACAGAATATTATTCTGCCCCAGATTTGTATTTTGAAGCCCTAACTCCCAGTGTCATGGTATTTGTGTAGGAGCCTTGAAGAGATACTTAGGTTTAGATGAGGTTATAAGGGTGGGACCCTTATTATGAGATTAGTGCCCTTTTTAGAAGAGACACCAGCCAGCTTGCCATCTCTCTCTCTCTCTTTCTGACATGTGAGAGCACAGAAAGAAGATGGCTATCTGCAAGCCAAGAAGGGAGCTCTCACCAGAACCCAACCATGCTGGCACCTTGATCTTGGACTTCCGGCCTCTGGAACTGTGACAAGATAAATTTCTGTTTAAGCCACTCAACTTATAGTATTTTACTGTGGAAACCTGAGCTGAGTAAGAGAGCATCAGATCTGTGGGTTAGTCTGAAGAATACTGCCATCTTGACAATATTAAGACTTCCGATCCATGAACACGAGATTTCATTTATTTAGATCTTCTTTAATATTTCTTTTCAGAGTATAAATTTTATACTTTTGTTAAATTTATTCCTATGTATTTTATTTTTGATGCTATTACAAATAAATCATTTCTAATTTTATTTTCAGATCATTCATTGTAAATGTATAGAAATTCAATTGATATTTCATCCCCAAACCCTGATGAACTTAGTTGTTATTTCTAATAGCTTTTTAGTGCATTCCTTAGGATTTGCTATTTATGAGATCATGTCATGTGCATATAGAAATAACTTTCCTCTTACTTTTTCAATCTGGATGTCTTTCACTTCATTTTCTTGTGTAACTGACCCAATAGAAGCCTATGGTACAGAGTTGAATGGAAGTAGTAAGAGCAAACATCCTTTTGCTACTTTTGACTTTACAGGAAGGCAGGCAGGCAGGCAGGCAGGCAGTCTTTCACCATTAAATATGATGTTAGCTATAGGTTTGTTTGGTTCTTGAGAAATATTTTTGCTGAACACATAATTCTAAATTTACAGTTATTTCTTTTAGTATATACAGCTATTACCCCACTCGTCTCTGGCTTCCTTGTTGCTACTAACATGTCAGCGGTCAATCTACTTACCATTCATAGGCAGATGATCTATTTCTTCTCTCTGGCTGTTCTTAAAATTGTCTTTTGTCTTTGGTGATCTGCGGTTTCACTCTGATGATGTATATAAGTGGAGTTCTTTTATATTTTTCTACTGGGATTTATTAAGTTTCTGGATCCAATGATTTGTGTCTTTGAGTGGTTCTAGAACATTCACAGCTGTCATGTCTCCAAATATCCTCCCACTCATGTATTCAATTACATATCTCTAGAACTCTGATTGAATATATGTCAAACCTTTCCACTATTTTCTCCATGCATAAATTTCTCTTTTATTTTTACCTCCTTCTTATATTTCTGAACCAAATGTATATATCTATTTCTTGGCTAAATCCTACAGTTCATTAATTCTTTCTTCAGTAACATCTAATCTGCTATATAATCCATACACTGACTTTTAAATTTCAAATATTATTTATTTTTATTTCTAAAATTTTGTTTCTTTTTCAAATCTGCTGTGCTACTTGCTATAATGTTTCTGTTCTTGTTCTTTTTTTAAAATGGCTCTTCTTACTTATTTAAATGTATTGTATGTAGTCATTATATAATGTCAGAAAATGCCAACTTATGAAGTCTTTGAGGTTCTGATTCTTCTCTTCTTTGTTTTTGTGGCGTTCTACCCCCAGTATGATTTGTGTGTTTTTGACTGTGAGTTACTCATCTGGCTAATAATGTTACCTGTGGGAGTTCTTTGAGTCCTGGAGTAAAGCTGAATTCCTCCAAAGAGGAATATCACTTGTTTCTGCCATTTGCCAAGTATAAGATGACTTTCTTTTAAATTCTGTTTCACCTTTTTAAATATTTATGCCAAATATATAGCATGAATATAGAACGTGAATCCATGTTAAGGGTGGATTATGGGTAGACATTTTGATACAAGTTTTATTCTGCTCTACCCAGTGCCAAAGTTGGTACAGAAAAGGTTCCTTGCGGTCTCCTCCTCCAGTTTATTTCTCACCCATCCATACATTGAAAGTAAGATTTTCATAGGGGAAAATCTCAGCTTTACTCAGAGGTCTCCTATTAGATTCCTACTTAGACCAGGCTCTAGCCTCTACTTCCTATGTCTCCGTCATCTATGCAGCCATCAAGGCAAAAGCTCAAGGTTGCCAAGGTTGAGCATAAACCATCAGGATTAAATCTTGCGCTGGCAGGCACACGAGGATTTCTGCTTTTACTTTTGTTTTTTTTTTACCTCTGCAGGTTCTTTCATTTCATGTCAGCACAGTAGTGCATGGTAAAAGAACTGTAAGAAATAGTCATAGAGATTTTAACTTTTTCAAATGAAGCTATTTAAGGTAACTATAACTGTTACTGCTGGAAAAAAAAATTCTTTCATTTCTTTCACTTCTAAGCAAGTTGACATTGAAAACAGTCAGAAAAGTAAATCTATTTTTTTTCCCTTAAAATCTCCGTGAAAAGATGTTTTCCAACCTCCTTGTGGTTGATTGTCAAAATGTCCAAATTCTTCCTTTCTCTGTATTCACACCCTTGAAGTCTGCAAATCCTCCCACCAAGGGCAAGGTTTATTTCTCCATGATCTTGAACCTGGGTCGGCCCCTTGACTCATTTTGGCCAATGGGACATTGGCAGGTATGACATAAGCTGAGGCTTAAAAAGGTCTTGCTTTCCGAAGCTTGCTCCCTGGTTATGCTTGGAACTCTGAGACCACCATGCAAATGAGTCCAAGCCAGGCTACTGGAGGATGAGAAGCCAGATGCAGACACTCAGCCTGACAGCCTGCAAACCACTGCCAGCTGACCCAGCAATAGCATCATGATGAGGCGAGTGGAGACAAGGAGAGCCAGCTTAGCCTGGGAGAGCTGCCCTGCCAACCCAGAGAATCATGAGCTAAACAAAAAATTACCTAAAACTATTAAATTTTGGTCTAAGCAAAGGGTAACTAATAGAATTTCTTAAGAATATGATCATACAGTCCTAGCTCAGGCCTCCTTAGAACAATTTTACTGTTTTTACCCTTTGTCCTGCCCCAGCTTCTGGGGATGTAGAAATGGTCACTCGCCAGGACACTTTTGCAAGTCAGCTTACACTAAAGTGGTGTGCCAAGCCTCAATCTGGAATTCAAATCACATCAATTAAAATATATTCCATATATGCTTCCACTAAAAACATTAGGACATATGAATATGTCATTTATTTGCTCAATGCAGAGTCTATTGAGATCCTGAGAAAGAAATCCAGAATTTTTCTCAGTGGCAGGGGAAGTCAATCTCAGACACATAAGACTGAGGTTGGAAACAGTTATTAAAATGAAAAGATCTGAGGTTTCAATTGATCTTAAATCCAATATATGTTAATGCCATGAAGCGACTCCTCCGGAGGTCAATTCAGCATCAATCGTGTTAACAGAAACAGTGTCCCTACTCTGTCTGCCAGACTTTGAGAACCGTGGTCTGTTCTGGGCACCATGCTTTAAGAATGACAGTGACAGACCAGAATGGATCAAGGAAGAAGACTCCAAGATGATACAAGTTGGAATCATTTCAGATGAAGCTCAAGGTGAGGACCCACAGGGTCATCAGGGCCAGGGAGACGTGGCTGCAAATATGTGAGCGCCAGCCCCAGGGAACAGCACACATGAAGGACTCATCACACTTCGTGAGAACAAATCTAGAAACTGCAGGTGCAAGTTACTGGTTTGGGCTCAAACATTTCCCAAACCCACGGGGCCATCCAACCTCAAAATGGCTGCTCTGGGGAAGAGAAAGCCTGGATGAGGAGTTCAAGGTGGACACTGGAGAGGCATCTGTCAGGGACCACGGCGGAGGGATGGTTGCCCTGCCCAGGCCAGAGGGCTCCCGGGCTCTTTCAGCAGAGTCCTACTTTCTTCTTGCTGCTAGTTATCCTGCTTGTTTAGGAACTTGTAGTTTTTAAGAGGTAACCCGACATCCATCTGCTCCCAAATTACAGACCTCAGTGAAGTCATAATGTACCTTCTCCCCTGTTTGAGGACTGGTCATAGAAGAGGGGCTCATCTCAGAGCCCCACTCTTTCATTCACTCTCAAATTGGTTTAGAGGCACGAGCCAGGAGTCTTTCCAGATGTTTAGGTAAAACTTGCAGGATTGCCTTTTTCCTTCTGGGTCAGCACTGCCATTCTGAGGTCCCCAGCTTCCCTCCCTCCCCCACGTCTAGAATTTTCCCTCCCACTTCCCTCCATACTGCCCAAGGGAGAATTCTCATAAAGGCTCAAGGAGAGTTTCTCTAGGGCTATAGAAGTAGCTTAACTGCCTGTGTTTTTTCTGTCTCCCCCGTGCATGTCCTGCCATTTGACAAGGGAGCTGGGAGCCTGGGCTTCCTACCTTGGCAGGTGAAGCATCTGATGTGAAAGTGGTTGTTGTGGACACGGACCACTTCTCCTTTGCAGGTGTCTCCACAGCGGTAGCACTGGATGACATTGGAGCTGCCTCGGGGATTGTAAGGATTCTGTTGATAAGGAACTGTAGGAAGAAACAAAGAGATCACTTTCTAGAAGGCTTGTCTCCTTTACAAACTCTGTTACAAGACATTATCATAATCCTAACTGGGAGAAAAAGCAGAACACGTGCAGTTAATTAGCCAAGTACCTTCAATACATCAGCAGGTCACATATGCCAAGCTAAGTCATCATGGAGATGTGAGTCCATGAATCTCCTTAAGCAGGCAAAGACTTATGAGTGAGCATAAGCTTTCCTTGCCATAATAGAGGTCAAATTTATAGAAGAATCAAAGTAAAGTACTAAAGTAAAGTAAAGAAGAACTAAAAGTAAAGTAAAAGAAGTAGAGTATTTCAAGGTAAATGATTCAGAAATAACAGTTCTTGGGTGATTCTGGATCAAAACCAGGACTTCTCAAGAGAATTTCTTCTCAAGGTGCCAGACTTCTCAGGTCCCAGACTTCTCAAGAGAATTTGGTTCTTGCAGTTGACACGGGTCTCAAAGAAAGGGGCGACTGACCCTACCTCCAACGGGCTTAGAGCAAAGCAAGTGACATTCCCCTCTCTGGGCCTCTAGTTTTGACATCTATAAAATGAGGGTGGTCAATGGTAGTATGGGTTTTGTACAAAGGAGGCATAAAGGGGTGGCACTCTAGCTGGAAGGAGGTTGGTGAGAGGACTCATCTGAGTGGCACTTTCCATAACACTGAGAAAATGTCAAAAGTATATAATTAAGAAAAAAATCTGGTAGAGATTATGAAGGGCCTATGGTCACGGAGGTTGGGCACTTGACGATACTGAATAGAGCTACTACCTTATAGATCTATGATCTTGCCTAGACTCTCCATGGCCATGTTTCCAGAACTCCTGTCCCTGAGATATACTTTGCTTGGCCACTCTAAAATCTGGCCTCTGGTATTTAATATTAGTAGGCACCTGCTTAGAATAAAAAAATTCAGGGTTGGGAGGGATACTGCCAGCTCTCAGGTCCAACCTCATTATGTATAAGCTACTGAGATAACTTTGCCAATGAGGAACCAGATCTTCTCTCTTGTAAGAAGCCCCTGGGGAGATCGGGAGAGATCTTCTCAATTCCTCAATTCTCCAAGTTGCAGCAACAGTCCCAAATCTTTTGCTCATACTCTATTAGGAGAAAGCTCACTCTTGTCCTAACTATAAAGATGACCACCTGATTGGAGGGGGATTGATGTTTACCATTTAGACATGCAGGCTTACTAACTAAATTTTGAATAAGCTTATTATAAATTAATCTGGACTCACATGAACCTTGAACTGCAAAGGAATTTACAAAATACTTGCTTCGGGGCTTCTTGACCTTGTGTGGTCATGGTTAATGGGTGTTCACTGAAATTTGAATCATTTATTCTAGGCACAAGGAAGGATGGCACATGGTGTCTTGCTTGGCAATGAAAAGTGAGTGGAAATCATGTGTGTCATTTTCAACCGGAGCCAGCCAGTTTGTGATCTGCCATATTGCCTTTTCCATAACCCAGCAACCAGGGATATCCCAGATGGTGTGCCGGGTGCATCAGCTCAGATCCCTGATTGAGCCCTAGAGTGCAGATCCAAAACTAACCCAGGACGAACATCTATGGTGAGCAGGGAGTAATTTTTGTTGTCATGACCTTGTTACTACAGCGTATCTGGATGGATATGCCTGGGATCTAATATTTCTAATTAAATATAAAATTTGGTATTATGTGCATTATGCTACAGCTCTCTTCAGATTCTCAAAGATGGCCTCCAAAACTGATCTTAGCTGCCTTCCTCCTTTTAAAGACAAGTAACAGGAAAGCAGGATTTCCTTTTTCTATCTATCTTTCTTTTTTTTTTTTTTAAGGATTTTATTTATTTGGGAGAGAGAGAGAGATTGAGAGAACGAGTGGGATGAGGGGCAGAGGGAGAAGCAGGATATGGAACTTGATCCCAAGACCCTGAGATCATGACTTGAGCCGAAGGCAGACACTTAACTGACTGGGCCACCCAGGCACCATGGACTTTCAATTATCTTCCACTTACAGGTCTCCCAAATCCTCCTTGTGCTATAGGGCAAGAAGCTGGTTACTGAGCCCTGAAAGTGTTGCATCTGACAACTTTGCTGTCTGAGGCGGGAGAATAATATCCTTCTCAGAATCTTTGTCTCAAGGAGTCCCTGCCCCTTACTCAACTTTTCTGCTGTCTTAAATTTAAGACAAAATGTAGTGAGTTAGCTAGTTAACGAAATCATTAATTAATTCACTAAATGGGTTAATACACACGAAGCATTTAAAAAAGTGCATGAAGTGTTCCACAAATGTTCACCGGTACCATGACCGTCATACCTGCCCCACAGCTCGGAGCAATCCTTCCCCACCCCCAGAAGATCCATAACCATTCATCCCATCTCCCCTTCTTCTTTCTTTGCTTTGTGCACACCACCCCTGGAAAATATTTCACTCTCCCCTCTTCCACCAGTTCGCGAGAAAGGTATCTGAACAGTGTACCTCAACAGTTGTTGAGGGAAACAAAACTGTGAGTCTGAAAATCAAGTAAGAACTAACAGGATAATCATCACCGACAGCAATGAGAAGTCTGAAAAGTACCCAAAAGCCCCCCCCACAGAATCACTGCCCGAATTCTCATTTACCTTTTCTAATTTAACCTGCCTTATTGCTTGAGAACCAACTTCCACGATCAATAAGATTTTCCCCTGATTTGATTTTCTGGGGGAAATTGACTTGGGATCATGGTTTTCAGTCAAGACTCAGTCTTTTTTTTTTTTTTTTTTTTTTTCAGAAGATTTTATTTATTTATTTGACAGACAGAAATCACAAGTAGGCAGAGAGGCAGGGGGAGAAGCAGGTTCCCCCCTGAGCAGAGAGCCCGACTCGGGGTTTGATCTCAGGACCCTGGGATCATGGCCTGAGCTGAAGGCAGAGGCTTAACCCACTGAGCCACCCAGATGCCCCAAGACTCAGTCTTTGACCCACTCAGATAAAAAGATGTAAAATCTGGGGGAGGGGACAGATTAGGAAAATGGGTTTTCTGGGCGCAGAGTTAGTGATGACCCCCCCACCCCTAACTCTGATGCTTTCCTCAGGATGAGGATGCTCTTTTGGTGCTGCTGACTATGGCTGGAAACCCACAAGCGTCTGATGTTTGTAAATCGTCCCACAAATAGAAATGCAGGCCTCATTTGTGTGAGTTCTTCCAGATTGCTGATGTAAACTGTGATTATAAAAGGGCAGCAGTGTAGCAAGATTCGAGTTTACAGACGTGTGAAGATTTTCCTTTTCTAGATAGTGCCAACAGGAGCTCTAGGGGTCAGGGGAAGTTAGGCTGAGCTGTGCCATATCAGCTCTTGCCCTGAAAGCTACCTCATTCCCAACAAGATCTTGTATCTTTGGGTAATTAAGTCAATGACATAATCAAACCATACTCCGTGTGTGTGGAAGGTGCCATTTCTTCCCACCAATCTCTACCCACACTCCCCCAAAGCACTGGAATTTTATTGCTGATTTTCTGCTGGTTATTATTTCCACGAATTTTGATCTCAGAAAGAACTAGAAGCTAGTCACATGATTTATAACATTTGTCTTATGTACTAATGTCTAATTCCAGATTGACTTGTACTTGTATTTTGAACTACCTGTCCTTGACAGCAACATTTTAGAGAAGACATGAGCCTCAAAGGACTTTAGCTCGGATGACTTGTGAAATAATCCATGAAGTTATAAAGTTTAGAGACCTGGATCATGGGATATGTTGCTAAAACATGGCCAGGAAAGGGCACATAGGAAGGACATTGGCAATGTCCAGTCTGTAAGGAGTGCTGTCCAACAGATATCTGAGTACAGAAATGTTCAATATTTACACTGTCCAAAATAATAATTACTAGCCCTATGTGGCTGCTGAACATTCGAAAAATGGCTAGTGTGACTGAGGGACTGAATTTTTAATTTTATCTCATTTTAATTAATATAAATTTACATTTAAGTAGCCACATGTGGCTAGTGGTACCATTACTGGACATTTCAACTTTATAAATCCATAAAGAGAAAACCAGGCACTGAGACTGGGGAAAGAAGAAATGAACTCTGCTGGAACCCTACTTAAATAAAAATAACATGTGCAAATTAATTCGGGTATACCACCTCAGACTTAAATTATTCCTTTTCATCCTTGAAGAGTTTTAAAGTTGTACTCAAAAGCAGCTTGCAATCCGAACCAATTACACACACATTCACCCATCCTGAATTTGACCTAGAAACAAAAGATTCCGAGCAATGCGATAAATATTAATTTTTTAAAAAGTCACAATTTTCCAGGTACTGCGAGACTGAACAATCTTAATTTTTCCAAGACTAGAAGCAAAGAGGTCAATTGGCAATGGCTATCAGTATACTTTCTTAAGACAGAAAATCAGCCCAGTCAGCACCTTTGAGATGAAAAATGAAGGGTTGGTTGCAATTGCACTAATGGGTATTTACCCCAAAGATACAGATGCAATGAAAAGAAGGGTCATCTGAACCCCAATGTTCATAGCAGCAATGGCCACAGTCACCAAACTGGAAAGAACCAAGATGCCCTTCAACGGACAAATGGATGAAGAAGATGTGGTCCATATATACAATGGAGTATTATGCCTCCATCAGAAAGGATGAATACCCAACTTTTGTATCAACATGGACAGGACTGGAAGAGATTATGCTGAATAAAATAAGTCAAGCAGAGAGAGTCAATTATCATAGGGTTTCGCTTACTTGTGGACCGTAAGGAATAACACGGAGGACATTGGGAGAAGGACAGGAAAAGTGAATTGGGGGAAATCAGAGGGGGAGATGAACCATGAGAGTCTGTGGACTCTGAGAAACAAACTGAGGGTTTTCGAGGGGAGGAGGGGGGTGTTAGGTGAGCCTGGTGGTGGGTATTATGGAGGACTCATATTGCATGGAGCACTGGGTGTGGTGCAGAAACAATGAATCTTGGAACACTGAAAAAATAAAATTAAAAAAATAAAAATAAAAATGTTATTTGTGCAGGTTAAAAAAAAGGAAAGTGAAGGGTCTGAAATAGACACCCAGCAGACCTTTAGTTCTAAGAGAAAATACAACTTAATTCCACAACTAAATTTGCAAGTAAAGCTCTTCCCAAGTGTGACAGAGATAATTTAAAAGTGTGGGAGCACAGCCACAAATTAGAAGGGGAGGGGCAGCTGGCCTCCCGGTAAGTTAAAGAGAGCGCGTGAGTCAGAGGAGCTAGAAGTAAGCTCGACACCCAATCACCCAATTCCCGCACCCGCTTTCCTCCTCCTCTCCGGGGGGCTGTTGTTCCTGTCTCAGGAGTTTCTCATCCACGAGCCCCAGGCGGCCTGAGTTCCGGTTCTCTCTCCGCTGTTACCTGCTTTGACCATCTTGGACGCACCCTCCCTCTGTAGTCACTGAGGAGATGGGACAAAATGATTTATGAAATCCCCTCCAATTAAAAGCTGGTTCTGGCTCTGTGTGTCCTTCTCTGTGCCTCTTCCGCCCTCCACACACTCCCTTCTCTCCATTATCCGGTCTCACTCTTCAACTCCCCAGCGCTGCCATTAGATTACTCTCTTTTAAGAGCCGGTCACGCCATGCTTCCCCTCTCACAGACAACGTGACCTAAGTTATGCTCCCCTCACCGATGTGGTGCCTGCACGGTTGGTCCTTCCCCCTCTGAGAGTGGCCTGACCTTGTAGAAAGAGACGTGCCTCCATTCTAATCGCATCATCTTTAAACTCGTCTTTAGGAGGTAGAAGCACCTATGGTGTCCTGGGGCGTAATTAAAAGAGTGACAAAGTTGTCTTGGAGACAACAAAACCACTGTGAAAAATGGCTGGAAGTGTAATAGAAACAGTGTGGCTTCTGCCTGAACAGTGCAACATCAAGTAGAGAGAATCAACCAACTCCAAAATGAGCTCACAACCGCCCCGGGCCCCGGGAAGCAGCTGGGTGCCGCAGCTGTCACACGTCGGCAACTCACGGCTTCATTAGGGCCCAAAGTACCCTGAGTGTGTTCACAGGTATTTCCTAAGCACGGAGGAGGAGACCCGACTGTGGATCCAGGCATTTCACTGGTAGAAAGCAGTCTGCCTGACAGGTTAGGGTGGGGTCTGTGGATAATAGTCTGGTCCTTTACAACATGACCTTGAGTTTGGTTTTGGAGTTGAACCAGGGCCTGCAGCCCTGATCCCGTCCGTCTCCTGGGAAAAGGCGGCAGTGACAGGGGATCCCTGCGTTGATAGGCACCGGGTGCAGGGGTTCGGGGTGCGGATGCTGGAGTCAGGGGGCTGAGTTGGTATTCTAGCTCTGCTGCCTGCCGGCTGTGTGACCTTGAACAAGTTAAGTGCATGATGACGCCTGTCTCAGTTTGCTCATCTCTAGAGTGGGAACAACTCAGGTCAGCTGTGAGTATTAAATCGCATCAGTTACATAAAAGTGCTTGGGACACTGCTTGGGCTTAACGAATGTAAGCAAAAATTAATATTAAAGGCTCTCTGAAGTCATGCACCCCCACCTCAACTCAGTGCAGGAATTCTTTCTGAATTGCCCCTTACCACTTGCCCCGGGTTTGGCTCAAATATTGTCAAATCCGTTTTGGGGCCAGCCCAACTTGGGCAAAGGTTTTCTGGTTGTCCCTCCCTGCTGCCGCTCAGGAAGAGAAGCCCCAGCTGCAGCCGGTTCCCCCTCTTAAAGCAACCTCTTCTTTCTGCCCCCATCCCTGAGCTTTCTGTTGATGGGTTTCTGTGGGCTGCAGAGGTGGGTGGCTGACATGCTTTTGATGTATCCTGCTGAGGAATGTGTGAATTGGGTGTTTCCTGTTGTGGGAAACAGAGGCTATGATCTATGTTTTCCTGGGGCGGTGTATTTTGGGCACATCTGCTGTTTCCAGGGGGATGTGTTGGCGTGTCAGTTGTGTGTGCATACTTAGAAGAGATGGGTGATTTGTTTTCTGAAAGCTCTGCTAGGGAGACCGTGAGAGCTGCTTTTGGTAACCCCTAAGGGCCCCGTATGTATCATCTCATTGTGTCATGACATCTATGTTCATCGTGCGAATCCCTGGAACCCATCAGAGCTCCCTGGGCTGGGAGGTCACCTAATACAGAGATTGTGAGCCTCGTGAGGGCAGGGACCACGGTGTCCTGTCTGCACTGTCCGTGCCAGGTCTGTAAAGGCTCAGTAACTACTTGATGGGTAAATACAAGAGCGAGTAAGATGAGTCCCATGGTTTCATTTAGTAAATGAGAAGGCTGAGGCCCGGAGGGAGATGGAGAGAACTTAGGCGTGCCGCGTGTCAGTGTCTGAGGGTGTTCTAGGATAACAGGATAAAAGAGAGCGCAACCTGCAGCGTGGCCCAAGGGGAACAGACAGGTAGGGGAGGGAGTTCACAGTAGAATATGCTTCCGAGGTCCAAGATGCAGAAGAATGAGGAGGGAGCTCGGAATGAAGCCATGCACGAAGAAACAGCAGGGTCTAATGCCCATGGAAAGGTCCGGAAGGTTAAGAGAGCGTATTTGCGGAGTGACTACTCTGTCAGGAACTGGGCTCAGCAGTGTACATATGCTGTCTCATTGAGTTCTCATAATTCGGGGAGGGGGGTGATATTATGATCCCTATTTTATAGATGGGGAAACGGAGACCCAAAGAGCTGAGGTCACTTACCCACAGCCATATCATTAGTAAATGGCAGAAGGACCTGAACTTAGGCAGCTCTCACCATGAAGCCCTATTGCCGGCCACGCAGAAGGGCCAAGAGGGGTTCCCTCTGGGGAGGGAATGGGCTTGGGGGAGGCTACGAGGGATCTACTATCCCTCCCCAGTAATCATCCATCCATTACCTGGCTGACTTAAGATAGGTACATAAATTCCACACAGGTTGAGGAATGATGTTTGTGGGGTACAGACCAGGAAACTGGGCGCAGTGACTGAGCGTCTGTGGATGAAGGAGCAGTAATGGCTGCCCCCAGGGTGAGGGGATGGCCACCTGGAGCCACTTCTGTGGCTCAGGACGGACGGCCTGGCAGGTGTGTGTGTGGGGCTCCCCGGAGGGGCAGCTCAGCAGGTGCTGGCAGCTGGCGCCGGGCAGAGGTGGACCCCTCTGGGGATCCCCGGGTTCCTGCCCAGGTGGCCTGGCTTGGCCACACTTTCCGGTGTCAGCAGGTCAGGAACGTCAGTAACACAGCCTGTGACCCCAAGACGCTCTTGTCAAACCTTCGCCGCCACAGAAACCCTTTCCCAGACTCTTTCTCTGCCAGGCTCGGCAGCGTGCTCCGCAGTCAGGGAGTGCGGCTGGCAGCAGGGCTCGAGCAGACAGACTTGCTAGACCCAGCCGGGCCCCTTAGCACAGCCAGGGCCCTGGAGGGGCAGGGAGGGGCGAGGCCTGACCCGCAGCTGCGGCTGGAAGTTATTCTTCCTGTGAGAGTGTGGTGCCTCACTGAAATGGGAACAGCATACTTGTTATTGATTTGGTGAATTCAGAAAGCTGGCCCATATCCAGAGTCAAAGAATTAGGTTTCCCCTTATTTCTATGTTCATCTTGTGATTGTAAAAAAAGAAAAAAAAAAAGATAAGAAAAAAAAGAAGAGACTTCTGATTGAAGTCAATAAAACACTGTACGATTAAAAACAAAACAAAATAAGAAAAGCCCTCAATTCTATAAGTCAGCGTGGTTCCTCTTTCAAGATAAGCAGAAACTAAGTGGCAGGCAGTCTGCACCTCTGTTCCCCTCTTCACCGGGGGGTCTGGTCCAGGGCTCAGCCCAGCGGGGGCAGCACGGGCCTCTTTTCTAAGGACTCAAATAGATCTGTGTTCTCATTTCGTTCCCTGAGATTCTCTTCCCCACCTCTGGGCCAGGGAATCATGTTTTGTTAGCTGGGGGTAAAGGAGCCCTTTCTGCCCTATCTAATTTATACTTTCTCTAGAATATTTAGCTTTGTAATGGATCCTTCCTGTTTGGAGGGCACAGACTTGAAACTCAAAAGCCAGGAAGCGACCTCTTTTTGTCTCTGCCTTCTGCTGCCCATCCTGGCCCTAAGGCCTCCCTCCCTGAATAGAGGGGGAAGGATGAAGAGGGCGGCTGAAGGAAATACCAGTTAATATTTCAAGAATATCATCTCGCTACACTGGGGCCATGAGTTTTGAAAATCTAATCTAGAGACCTCAGTATGAATGACTGAGGGTCTGTTGAGCCCTGACGGAGAAGGGGAAACTCCCTAGTGAATCTGGCATTTTTCCCACCGGGGTTGCCTCCTGTCAGCAAACACCAAGTCTCTTGCCACACTGCTGACTCTCTTCCTCACTACCTTTACCAAGTCCCCAGTCAGGGACACTGAGGGGCTATAAGAGGAGCCCAACACGAACACAAATTGGGCAATTACTTTGTGCCCTGCCCCTTGGGCTTCATACCTCCCAACTCACTGAATTCTCTCAGCCCCAGGAGACAGATACCATGGGATCCCTCTTCTATCTATGGGCAATCTGAGGCCCAGGGAGGTTCCTTAATTTGCCTGAAGTCCCACCACATGTCAAGGTTGGAGCTAGGGTTGAGGCAGGCACCGTAGATCTAGAAGAGATTTGATTTTCCCTCCCAGGGGGTATTTCCAGCTGGGCCTCCTTCTGCCCTGTGTATCCTGAGGGAAAGAGGGGGACCTGCCCAAGCATCGCCAGCAGGCAGCATGGGGCTGCCTTGCACTGGGGCCTTGACACACCTTTTCCAGCATCTCTACAGCTTTTTGGGAACACAATTTGGGTTTCCTCTGAGGTCCTGGATGCCATGTTGGAAGTAGAGGGACTCCAGGAAGCCAGTGATTGTCTGTGCTCTGAGTGACTCCGTCCCTTGGCCTGTGAGCCGGAGGTTTGAACACTTATACAATATTTGCTTCCCAAGGCTGGCAGGCCATCAGGCTCTGAGACACCATTGAGAAATGCAAGAAGCATCAGCTGTCACCCCGGCTCCCCTTGACTTATGGGTTTTTAGCGGAAGACACACAGAAAACATCTCATCTAGAGGTTTCTTTTTCGTTTTCCTTTTTGGTTTTTTTGGAAGCTTCAAACGTTTCCTTGAAATGCTGAAATGGCCTCCAGGTTGTACAGATTCCATCGTAAACCATGCACAGAATGCAAACATCCGGTCACCTGGTGGGCATTTGGGGACCGCCGCCAGACCAGCAGATGCTTGCACTGCATGGGGCTCCCAGACACGCTTTACTTGGGCAGCCTGGTGTTTGTTCCTGAGCCTTCCAGAACACCATGGTTCCTACTTCTTCCTTTCTGCCTCACCCCCGGCCAACTGCTCTCCCTCACAGCCAGGCACCTGAAGGCACGGGTGTCATGGTCCCCACCTGGGGCCCATAAAGCTTCTATAATTGAAGAGGTGGAGGGCCTGATACAGACCTACTTATGACCCTCTCTTTCCAAGCTGGCCCCCAGCTCCCTCTCCCACACAAGCACACCTTTACAGCCCTGAGGTGCAGAGAGGGGCTGAACCTGCTCAGCGTCCCTGCCATGCTGGCCACACCAGGACTAGGAGGGAAAAGCTCTAGCTTCAGATCGGATTGGGCAGGTTGCCTAAGAGGATGCCAGAACGACGGCCAAGTGACACAAGTTAGGAAACTCTCAAAGTCATTCCAAGCAGCCTCAGCACTCAGAGGGCAGAGGTCCCCCAGAGATCCCTCTTTGGTGTCCAGAGTGCTTGTTCCATTGCACCATGTTCTGTAGGGAATCTCCTGGATGACCTTTGCCCTGTCCATTCACCTGCAGGCATGACTGCTCCAAGAGCACCCCCCAACCCGAAATCTGCGCTATCAGTCAGGTGCTCCTCTCCCCAGGCTGACGGAATGGCTCACATCGTATCACTGTGTCCCATCTCCTCCCTCCCTCCTTCTGTCTTGCTCTCTCCCTCTTTCCTTTTCCCTTTCTCCCCTCCTTTCCCTCCTCTGTCCTACCAGGATTTCTGTTAACCTGGGCTCTTCCCTGAGAGAGGGAGGTGGGAGTCCTCAGGCAGGACACACCCCATTCCTGGGTCACTGTTTTCCTACCTACAAAGGAAAAGG
This sequence comes from Mustela lutreola, assembly GCF_030435805.1. Classification (NCBI taxonomy): domain Eukaryota; kingdom Metazoa; phylum Chordata; class Mammalia; order Carnivora; family Mustelidae; genus Mustela; species Mustela lutreola. Next base: position 41,216,516 of record NC_081294.1, on the reverse strand, counting down.
CTTGCATTCTTGGATCTCTCACTTTGCTTTCAGATCCAATAATCTATGCATACTAAACAAGGTTGCGACACAAAATGCCTTCAGGGGCCAGGCAGGTAATGTTAGTATAATCAATCCAAGGGGACAAAACTAAGGAGGCTGGCTCACCTAAAGGAAGAGGAAGCTGCTGGGCCCCAGGGCATTTCTGTCCTGCAAAGGCACGTTAAGGTCCCCAAAAGGCTTGTCTGTGGGAGCATATTCTACCCGTGGGCCACCAGTTTGGGATTTCTGCATCCAGACAGATAGATGACCACAAAGTCACGTCCAATTACCATCTGAGAAGTCACATGCTCACCATATGCCTGTAGGATCTGGAAGAATAGAATATTCCTAAAATGAGGTCTTGCAGAGCCCCAGGCTGCATAAAGGAGCACCACAGAAGCCTGTCACTCTCAAGGTCTCTGTGACATTACTCAGGGACAGGCAAAGGTTTTCAAGGTTTTTTGACCATGAATCACTAGGCGAAACTAATTTTGCAGAATGACCCAGGACACTAATACGTGAAACAAAAGTTTCCCAGACAAAACTTCTTTTTAGTAGGCATGATGTGTCCTGATATTTTTTCTATTTCTATTCTCTTTAATAGCTCATGCCATTTCATTAAAAAATGTTGTCTGCAACCCAATGATACGTATAAGATCAAAAGGGGAAAGAATGATAAAGATCCTTCTAGGTTTGCCCTGCCCCATACAGTAGTCATTCTTTATATGTGGCTATTCAAATTAAAATTAAGTAAAATTAAAAATCCCATGTCTCAATCTCACTAGCCACATTTCAAGACCTCGACGGCCAGCATGTGGCAAGTGGCAATTATATTGGATAGCGCAGAAATAAAACATTTTCATTAGTGCAGAAAACTCTATTAGACATCCTCATCTACAAAAAGCCTCACAGTTTTGCCACTGAGGAGACCAAGGCCCACGGCCCGTCAGAGAGATGCATTTGAAATTGTGGATGAAAGGGTTGGGGCCAAATGGTTGTAGCCTCCTAGATGTCTGCCAATGTCACAAGAGGAATTAGGATGAAGAGTGGCCCCTCATGACAAGACCCAAGGCCCCTCAAAGGCCACATCCTTCAGTCTACACCCAAGGTTGTGGATCAGAACCTTAACCCTCACAGAAAAACAAAAGCAAATTTTCACTGCCATCCATGAAATTTATGGAGTGGGTTCTGGGAACTGGAGAGAGAACCAGTTATGGAACCTGTCAAATCTGGGCTCAAATCCATATTTTCTCTCATAGGCTGTATGAGATTGAGCTGAATGCCATGTCACTGGCCTTAGCTTCCCGATCTGTAAAATGGGAATAATATATTTGCCTTTTAGAAATTCTGCATGGGACAGAAGTGGTGTACACATAGTGCTTTTCTTTACTTTTTCACGTTTTATTTATTTATTTGAGAGAGGCAGAGCATAAGCGGGGGAGAGGGAAAGGGAGAAGGAGACTCCCCTCTGAGCACAAAGCCTGATGCAGGGCTCCATCCCAGGATGCTGGGATCATCACCTGAGCTAAAGGCAGATGCTTAACCGACTGAACCACCCAGGTGCCCCGATATAATGCCTTTCTTCAAGGAAGTGCAAGTGCTAAGCCTGAGCCCGTTGTAATGACATGATCATGATAATGGTAGCAGCAGTAATGATAACAAAATGAAGCTAACTATTGTGGCAATGTAAGACTAAACTAAATACACCTCCCACTCCAAAGGAAATTCCAGGATGGAGGAGGGAAGATTTTCTTTTAATTACCTTTTTAATGTTCCACCCAGTCCTGGGACTAATAAGTGCTCCATTCATACTTGCCAAATGAATGAATAGTGGTAACACATAGTCCCTAAGTGCTACAGTCTCAGGGAGAGTTTGGTAAGAGAATCAGAGAGGTCCAAAAACGGAGTAACATTTTTAAGAATTCTTTTTTTTTTTTTTTTTTTTTTAGAGATTCATTTATGAGAGAGAGAGAGAAAAAAACACTAGTGGGGGGAGGGGCAGAGGGAGAGGGAGAGAGAATTCACAAGCAGACTCCCCACTGAGTGCAGTGCCCAAGGTGGGGCTCCATCCCGGGACCCTGAGATTATGACCTGAGTGGAAATCAAGAGTCCCTGCCTCAACCGACTGAGCCACCCAGGCACGAGCAAATTATTTCTAATGGAAAAGGGGAGGAAAGACAAAGAACACAACTGGAGGAGACACCATTTTGTATTTGCCCGTAGGCTGTCAACACATGGTACCTGGGATGAAGTCAAGAAGTGAGACAAAACCAAGAAGGAGAATAAAAAGACTAACAGATAATTAGGAGGGAAGATGAAGACTACACTTCCTCTGGAGAGAAAAGATTTTATAGAAATAAAGATCTCCCCCCACCCCAAAATCAACAGGCAACAGCTGCTTTTTGCCTTCAGGAAATAAACCATTGTTCCCAGGTTGAAAACTGAACCTGTTTCATCTGGGGGATGAGGGGGAAATGTTTGCTTTCTGTGTGTATCAGCAAGTAGTTCTCAATTATCATTTGGCCCGTGGAGAGTGCCCTGCAAACAGATTTTTCCATCCGTAAGTGTAGTGGACATCTGTTGTTTTGCCTGCTCAGCATCTGCTCAGCTTCTTCTGGCAACACAACTTCTTTTTCCCGTGGGGCACGCGCTCGGTGGAGTTCCGGTGGGCTGACCCTCTTCCAACGCGGGTTCGGAAAGCAGCCTGGGCCTGGCCAATCAGAGGACCCCTATTCTCTTCCACATGCTTGGCAGGCACGTGACCATGTCATCTCTGGGGTTTTTCTACAGGAGCTCTTGGAGGAGCCATCTGGGTGGATACGGTGGGAGGAGGTGGTCTGGGGCTCCTGCTGCCATCTTGCCCATCTTGGCCACCCCCCCCCCCCCCCACTCCCATGTTGGGAGAGCCTACTAGAGATGGAAAAAGAGAATGAACAGGTGCTGAACTCATCACTTGTGTCTGTGGCTCCATATGGGCCTGAAGTCACTGGCATTTTTGAACTTCCAAATTATATGAACAAATATAGCACAGTCCCTTTCTAAAAAAAATATGAGTTAGTTTGAGTTGTAATTTTGTCACTTTTAGTTGACTACTTTATGTCTTAATTAATCACAGTTTTCCTTTTAAATCATAATCTGTTATCAATTTAAGTTAAACACATTCCAGAACCATTTCATGCTGGACCTCATGGATCTAACACGACTCACAGCATCTAGCTGAAGACACAAGGACAGATGAGGTGGACAGGTCCCTCTCCTCATGTGACACACTCCAGCCTGGAAAATGGCAGGCAAAGCGCTCCAAGAGAGGAAGAGGAGTCTGTTGCTGGCTCCATAGCCATACCTCTCTTTGTCTGCTAACAGAACTTTTCTCTCCTGGAGGAAACCTGCTTCTGTTTACCTTCCCTGAGCAGCCATGTCTTCCAGTCTTCACCTGGGGAGGGAATCTTGATTGGGGAAACAGATTCTTTTGCCAACTGACTGGCTTAGGCAAAGGCATGTGATATACTCCTTGCCAAGGAGACACAAAGGGAGGACAGGTAGAAGGGAAGGGTTGTTTTTGCTCTTCTCTGCCTTTGGAGGTTTTTGTTCACTTTGGATGCTGGAACCACAGCCCTGCTGCCCATGATGGATTCTGAGGAATTCTGGAATTGTAAAGAATCCAGGTGCTTGAGGATGATGCTGAGCCTCCAAATCAACCTGCCTTGGTTCAGCTCCTCGTTGGCTTTTCTAGTCTACGAAATAGACATGGCTACACTCTTTAAGCTACTTTTAGATGGGGCACTGTCACTTATTGCTGTGGACACTCTGTGTAGCCAAGAGGGCTATACTACGGAGCATCCAAGCAGTCAGGAAAAAATTTCTGGAGCCACTCTGGAGGTGAAAAAGTTAACTGAGCAGAGGTGGGGTGAGACAAGGTGGTTGTAGAGTGGAAGTCAGTGGTGGAAGTGAAATGGGAACAAATTTCATCATGGTGGTGCTTTTTACTGTCTGAGTGTTTCTCAAAGTGATCAGCTAACCACTTGCTTCAGAGTCACCGGGGGAGGGGTTGTTATGGATTGTCAAAATGCAGATTCCTGGGCTTTCCCCCATACCTGCTGAATCAGACTTTACATTTTAAAACAAGCTCCTCTGAAGAGTCTTTCCTTCATGAAAGGCTGAGAACCCTTGGGTTAATGACTAGAAGACACATGTACTCTCTGGCATCAAGATGAGAATTTTAGAAATCTTGATATCTGATAGTAGTGCATATCAAAAGTGTTGTCACAGATGACTTGATGCCAATATCCTTCTGAGCATTACAAAGTATATTTTTTCCGATGTGTTTGCCAATCTTCACAAATGTTTAAGTCATCTGGCAATGAAATAATGTCCTAATACAAGTAGATTAAACATCCATTTAATTTACTCAGCCCCTTTCTTTTCTCAAGTTGTCATTTCTTTTAGGAAGAGCTGTTTCTGGTCTGTGATTAGAGCCACCCCCCACCAGGCAGAGATGAACGGTGGTGGTTGTGTGGGCAGAGACATGAGCAAAGGGGTTTCCTCTCTCTCCCAGTGTGTTCTGAGGAATGCACTTTGGGGTCTCAGAGCCAGCTTCAGATGGTGTCATTTGTTGAAACCTGACTCTATTCTTCCACATGATGAACCCTGAAATTCGTGGGTTTGTTGAAACTCACATGGTCCATCCATTATCAAGGCATAGAGATAGATCCCTTACTGAGCTCCCCACTTTAGCCTTTTCTCTCCATCTCTACCAGCCCCATCCTAGCCATAAACTTCTCTCACCTAGACGACCTCCGTGACCTTCCTACCACACATCTTTTCTCGATCTCAAGGAGGGGCCATTCCCCGATCCCCCTGACCCTACCCACTGGTAGTCATTTCAGCATCTTGACATCTTATCTCATGTTTTTGTTTTTAGTAGCATAGTTTGGACCAGAACTCAGGACTTCTGGTGCCACGTTTAGTGCTCATACTACGGTAGCAGGATCTGCTGCACCAGAAGAAAAGGATCTGAACTTAGAGGAGAATGGATTGGGTGGAATGAAATGGAAATGGGCAGCACTGGCAGGAGAGTCAAGCTGACCAGGGGGGCAATAGGGGGTGTAGTCAACCAGACCGGAGCAGCTCACAGAGAGAGCACAGTCCATTCGGATCTCGTGAGCAGCCACTCAAAGGTCAGGAGCCAACAGATTCCTGCTGAACTTGAGCTAATTGGAACTTGCAATCTAAGGGTTCTTGCAGATACAGTCTTAAGAAGGGGATTAAAATTTTGCACCACTGTAGTGCAAAAGCAAGCCAGAGACAACAGGTAAATGAATGGGCATGGCCGTGTTCCAATAATACTTTATTTACAAAGATACGCAGTGGGCCAGAGCTGACTTTTGAGCCCTCATTTGCCCAGCCCTGCTATATAGAATTGTTCAGCGGGCTAGCAGAAGTGTGTGTGTCTGTGCTCAGTGTCCTGATGCCGCCCATCTTTCTAGGCCAGCTCAGAGGCGCTCTGGCTGGGTCTTAGACTAGATGATTTAAAAGATCCCTACCCACTATGAGATTCAAGGCTCATTTGGCCTGATTTTACCTCAAGGATAGAGAGGTAGAATCTCCACCTCCAATTCAAGCTATGTTTGGAATGGAAATTATCCTCCAACAAAATGCCTCCAATCGTAACTGCCAGTTCTATAACTGAGCATATGTTGGTGGAAGCTTCAATTCAAAGCGAGCCAGTTAAAATGCAAGGAAGGGACAGCTAGCAGATCTTTCCAGTTAGAGTCCAGGCTGTTAATTACTTTTGTAAAAGAAATACATAAACATGCAGATGGCAATTGTAGTAAATACGATCATCTACATATAAATATAAAAATCCAACCCACTCCTCAAGGCCTATCTCGTATGCAACATACTTTTAGAACTATTTCCAGATTCTCCCCTCACTCTCCTCTAAATATGAGCTCCCTTCTTTAAAAACTCATGGCATGTACTTTTTATGACTAAGCAGTGGTTCTCAAACTTGAGCCTGCATCAGAATCCCTAAATGTCTTGTCAAAACAGATTGCTGGGCCCCACCCCCAGGATTTTCTATTGAATAGGTCTGGGCTGGGGGCTGAGAATTTGCATTTCTAACAAGATCTCCCCGTGATGCTCCTGCTACTGATGTGGGGAGAACCACGGACCCAGACCATGTTCTACCCTATAACCACGTCACTTTTGTGCTTGCTTTATTTCCCCCAGCAGCTTTGAAATTACTTGAGGAGAAATGCTACAGTCTGGAGGATTCTTGTGGGTCCCCTGGACAAACGTTTAGACAGACCCATGGAATGAGATGAGGAGTTACGTTTCTGGTCAGGACAAACTTGACAGCTGTTTCCTACAACAGGTATTTCTGGAACCCACAAAAGAAGCAAATGCAACAGACTGGCTCCCAAGGAGTAACCTGTAGCCAGTACAGGAAATTTCTGTGGCTAAACCACACTGTAACAGAAATCACAACATAGTCAAGTTCAATATTCTGGTGGAAGACCAAAACCCAAATGGAATCCATCAAGTGGTTATACAACTCTTCTTATACACAATGTGGTTACTGGGTGTGGGTGGGAGGCCCTGGGAGGGGGGCAAACAATGACAAATACTAGAAACACTAAAGTTTATCTCAGTACCCTTTATAAGGAATCCCAAAATAAAAGTACATTGGGTATCAGAATGTGGCTGTATCTGAAGTCAGGGACTTTAAAGAAATGATGAAGTTAAAAATGACATTATCAGTGTGAGCTCTCATCTAATATGACTTGATGTCCTTATAAGAAGAGGAGATCAGGACGTAAGCATGCCTAAGAGAAGACTGAGTGAAGACACAGGGAGAAGACTGTCATCGATAAGCCAAGGAGAGAGGTCTCGGAAGAAACTAACCTTGATGACCCCTTGATCTCAGACTTCCAGCCTCCAGAACTATCATAAAATAATTTCTTCTGTTTAAGCCATTCACGTGTAGTGTTTTGTTATGGTAGCCCTAGAAAAGTAATTCAGGCTCCAAAGCAAGCAGTATTTTAGATAGTCTAAAGGGTATAAAAGCTGTCAGAGAATCAAGACCATGTAATGCCCTGGGAGGAGAAGATGCCTTGCACCATCTGAGCCCTAACATCTCTTGCCTGGAGGATGCTAGTAGGTCTAGACTGGACCTTTCCCTGACTCACTCTCTACTCAGGAACCACAGTGATGTTTTCAAAATGCAAATCTGGCGATGTTTAACCTTGACTCCCATCACCACCCATGGCATTTAAAGCCATTCAGTGGTTTCACTTGGCTGTTGGGATAAAGCCAGGCTCCTTGCCATGATCTGCAAGGCCCTGTGTGGCCTGGTCCCTGCCAGCTTTCCATCTTACCCCAGACCCCTCGCCCCCTCCAGCAGCACCTGACAGCCACCCTGGCTGGCTTTCCTTTTCCTCAAATGCATCCTGCTCTCTCCACACCAGACTTTCCAGTTGGAAACGGACATGCCAGGGGGCATTTCCACATTCAAACGGGTGGCAGGTCCTGGAAAAATGCGTCTGGAGGCAGATGGCTTCCAGCAGGAAGAAGTCTTCACTACTCTTGCCCCACTGCCCTCGTCAGCCTAGTCACCAGCAGAAATTGTCCAAAGAGCAGCTGAAAAGTGTCAGAACTTGAAGCGAGGGTGCAGTAAAAGGTGAGGCCTACAGAGATGGACACAGGATGTCCTTCCCAAACTAGACCCGGGCGTCACCCACTCACCTGGGAATTGTAAAAGGAGCTGAAGGGTGAAATTCTGAGCCTGTTGGCCAAAACAAGTCACCTGCTTTCATGGGCATGATGAAAGCGCTCTTTCTTTTTGGTCTGGCTTGCCCACTGTCCTTCCAGATACAAAGAGAAGAGCAAAGCTTCTATCCTGTGCTCACTGTCCTGTGTCCTCTTTTTATCATCACTTAATTACAGAGACTGTGCTTTCTGAATGAGAGACCGAAATGCACGATTGGATGTGTGGTCTAACAATGGGATGAAATATTTCCAATGAGGACAGTTGTACATAAGGACACTAGACCCACAATGGACCGACTCTTTTTACCCTGCCCCATTTACCTATAACCCAAATAAAGCTCGATTTGCCTTGTGCTCAACTGCTGTGCAGAATTGTATTAAATTTTAATGATGAAAAGAAACATGGCCAGCAACCAAAAGTAACAATAATAATAATAAAAAAAACGCCAAATATATGCTCGCTTCTCTTTCAAAGACTAGCTAAGGAAGAAGCTAGCAAAACAGAGGCTAACTCAAAGGCTTTCTCATTCGCTGCTTCATTTGATAGTCACCCAACATGGGAGTTAGGAGAGGCGAGGGTCATGTAGCCTGTTTTATGGATGAAAAACTTGAGGCTTAGGGAACTGGAGAGATGTGCCCAGACTTCTACACATGCCTTCTGACCCTAGTCCAGTGAGGTTTCTTTTCTGTGTTTATGCCCAGGAGCACGCGCACGCACACACACACACCGCTAGATTCCCTTCCCGCCTTTTGCATCTTATAATACTTTTTTAAAAATTTCCTGGCATTAACGTCAGCAAAAATGATGATCATCAATATAAGTTCAAGAAATCCTAGAGATTCATTCACATTTGGTTCTCAAACCCCAGTTAAATGTGTTGCTCAGACAAGAAGGAGCAAACATCAATGAAACATACAAGCATTTTCACTCTCTCAGCCTCTCTAAGCTAGATTAATGCTTTAAGGGGAAAAAAAAATCCTACCAGACTACCTCTCTTCTAGCCAAAAAGCCATTCTGTCCCCAGTCGACTCCAGGAACCCTGGTACAATAATTAACATGTGGGCCAGAGGCCCAAACTCATTGGCACAGGACAGATTCTCAGATGAGAAACAGAGAAGCCCCAAATCCCACTCACATAAAGGGCTTATTGACATTATCTGTTGAAAAGAATACAGATTTCAAGGGACTTAGGCAGAGAGAAAGTAGAATTTTGGCTACAGAGAAAGTAGGTGGGGGGCAGAGGGAGGACTTCTTCCCGATTTCAAAATGCCTACATTTTTAGCAGAGCTTTCTCTATGTTCATACACTCACGTGGACTTTGTAACTGGCTAACAAGCATTTCCCCATAGCACTGATATCACAGAAGCCAAAATAATCTGGGCCAGCCAATGCATTCCAGTTGTAAAACAGAAGGTCGCAGAGAGTTTCTACAGGCAGATTAGCTATGCGTGATGCTCAGGTGCCCTGGGCTTGGGGGGTGTCCCGCTCAGCTTGGGGCTAAATCCAGGAAGAGAGATGGTCTCAGTAACAGCAATGGCATTCTGATCTGGAAAACTGAAAGAAGATAGTGGTTCGATTATTAGTGGGAGAGAGAGCGAGGGGATTAGGCCTAAAAGACCCAGGAGAAAAACCAGAGGTCTGAAAAGTGCCAAAAAAGGAGATGGATACAGGCATTCATTCCATTTTCTCCTGGTCCCTGTGCTGAGTGTGGGATGCGGACACACTCCACGTTGTCCTCTTAGAGTTGGAGGACAATCCCTGCATGTTGGATCATTAGCTTATTTGTGTTCAGATTCTTCTGAACACAAGGTGCGTGCAGAACCCTGAGTTGTAGCACAACAGATGGACTATAAAGCATAACTAAGAAGAGAGGCTGTCTCAGCCTTCCTAAGGACAAGATGTCCTAAGGTTTCCTCGAGTTCTTTGACACAGAAAGCTTTTCCCACATGAGCACACTACAGTGACACTAGCATTATTCTGGTGTCACTCTTCTGGCACCCACCAAGCCCCAGGGAAGAGCTGGCTCCAAGTCCCAAGTCAGCACAAACAGATTTTAAAGTCCGCACACTAAAGCTCATGTTTGTTGGTATAGTCATTTATTTGGCAACAAGTTTGTGTCATCTTCTGTGGATGGGTAATTTCTACGTGCTAAGGACTCGGGATACATCAGTGAATAAAACCAGTATGTTTCCTATTCATCGGGAGTTCACAAACTCCCCAAGTTTGTATGTGAAAGATATGGGAAAGTTTGTATGGGAAAGATAGATGGTAAGTAAATAAACAAATAACTACAAAGTAGGACAAGTAGAATGAAGGAAATGAGTACGGCATGGGGATACATAACACATTTCTGATGATGCTGCAAGAATTCAAGGAAGACAGCCATGGAAGACCAGGGAGAAGAACCATGTGGGTAGAGAAGCAGCATGTGCAAAGGTCCTGAGGCTAGAAAACACAAGGCAAGTTCAAGGGGGCAAGTGTAGCTAGAACATCAGGGCCAGGGAGAGGGCTACATGAGAGAAGGCTCTTAAAATACACAATTAAAAGATTTCCAAACATTTCCCAGAAGTTATTATAGTTGAAACAGCTCTTTGAAGTAAGCGAGCCTGATAGGATGGGTCCACTGAATTGATGAGGACACTAGCAGATATCACAGAGTTAGTGGGAGACCCGAGATTTGGCATCAGTTCTTCTGTTCCTAAGCTTAGGAATCTTTTAGAAGGTCTCCTCTTGCTATCTATATACTTATATGTATAAGTTGTATTTATGTAATTATATATTTACATATATAATAAGTATTATACACCTATATATTTATATACCTATTTATATTTATATCTATTTATTTATACACCTATATATTTATATACCTATTATATACTCATATATACCTATTACATACTCATATTTATTTATATCTGAAATATAGAGCATAAAATATATATGCATATATAGAAAATTGGGTATGAATTATAAATAATGAAATATGTGGATCTTAAAAACAGTGAGTTTTGACAAACGTAGAAACCTGTGTAAACAGCATCTCAATCAAGATAGGGTGGTTTCTACCACCTCTGATAATCTGTAATCAGTCACTCTTCCCTCAACCAGAGGCAAACCCTATTATAATTTCTACCCACACAGATTAGTTTTGCAGGTTCTTGAAGTTCATATAATGGAATCCTACAGTATGTGCTCTTTTATGCCTGGCTACCTTTTCTCGGCTTTTGACTAAGGCTTCTGAGATTCATTCGTGCTGAGGCCTGTACCACTTGTTGGTTTTTTTTTTTTTTTTTTTTTAACTTTTTTTGGTGCGTAGTATTCCACTGTGTAAAATGTAACACAATTTGCTTATCTATTTGCCTGTAGATGAGCATTTGGGTTGTTTTCAGCTCTGGGATGGTACGAATCAAGCTGCCAGGAATATTCCTGCACAAACCTCTCTGCAGATACATGTCTTCCTCTCTCACCCATGAATACCCAGGGGGTGGAGGTGCTGAATGGTAGGTAGGCGTAGGTTGGGTTTTTATGAAAGTCACAGTTTTCCCCAGTTCTAGTTTCTATTCCCACCAATAAGGTATGAGGAATTTTAGCCATTTTAGTGGGTGTCAATTGGTGGTTTTAATTTGCAGTTCCTTGATGAGTAATGATGTTGAACATGTTTTGTGTGCTGACTGACCATGTGTATATGCTCTTTTGTGAAGAGTCTGTTAGAATTGCTTGCCCATTTTGGCTGCTTTCACTGCTATAAGAAGTTATTGCCTACCTCAAGGTCATAAGATATTCATTCCCCTCTATTTTCTTCTGGAAGCTGTAAAGTTTTGGCATTCAATTTATTTAGGTCCCTGACCTATTACAGATGAATGTTTGTATATTGACGAGTGATGGACAAGTTTGTCAAATATGAGGATTCCTTTACTTTTATTTATTTTTTTAATTCTAAAAAAGATTTTATTTATTTGAGAGAGAGAGAGAGAGAGGGAGTGAGCAAGCATGACGGGGGAGGGGTAGAGGGAGAAGATGGTGTCCTGCTGAGCAGGGACCTGGATGTGATGCGGGGCTGGATCCCAGGACCTTGGGATCATGACCTGAACCGAAGGCAGACGCTCAACCAACGGAGCCACCCAGGCGCCCCTCCTTTACTTTTATTTTAGTTTTACTTTTTATCATGGCATGCCTTGCATGAAGTGCACAGATGTTGAGTGTAAAACTCAAAAGTTTTTCACATACGTGCCCATCCGCGTATGCATCCAGACGCTTAACCGACCGAGCCACCCAGGAGCCCAGAGGACTTGTTCTTAATATCAGAAATATTTGCTAGCCTCTCTGTATCAGTCTCACAGTTAAGTAATAGTTACAGTTGCTTTTTGCCATATTGAATTTTCTCAAACACATGCACTTGGCGGACTGCTATGCATTCGAGGCTGAGAGCACACGTGGGTTTACAAGCCCCGGCATGATTTCTCTGGCTCGCCACTGGTCTGTGGCATGTAGTTAGGGAGCAAATATACTATATACCCTACTGACATATGGCTCCTGTCCTCAAGGAGCTTATAATCTAAGAAGAAAGCTAGGAAATGCGCATAAATAAACCACGTGGACCTAGCGCAAATGACCTTTAGGACCTTTTAAATCAAGGGCCAGGGGCTTCAGAAGAGGGAGTAACATCACTTCAAGAGTACATGAGAGGAAGGGGGAATGGAAGAGTCTTGTAGCCTAAAGATGACTAGGATTTTGACAGATGGGAATAATTGTAGGGGGTAGCTGCCAATGGGAAGAACAGTTAAAAAAGAGGTGCCTTAGTTAGGATCCTTTTGGTTGTAATTTACGGAAACCCAGCTGAAATTACTTTGAGCAAAAAATAAATGTGTTGGTTCTTGTGAGGACGGGGTCTGTGAGGGGGAATGGTAGGTAGTCTCTGGCTTTAGGTCTTGACTAGATTCAGGGCCTTTGCTACAGGGTCAGAGCTATGACTTTCTTTATTTTTCAGACAGCTTCTTACTTCCACATATTGGACAAGAAGGGCCACTGGAATCCCTAGACCCTCCCAGAATCTCCTCAGCTGCACAACCTCAATGAAATGACCACTTCTCCTTCCCAACATCACCTTATTCAATTTCAGGGAATACTCTGGTTGGCTTCTCTTGGGTCTCATATCAGGAACTCATGATACCAATCCTTGTGGCCAAAGTAGATGAGAACTCTGGCCAACCAGTCTAGGTCATGGGTGATCATTTGGGGGAGATGCAGAACCCCACACACGACAGTCTCTTAGTACTACGTGGTATTGGTGGGAAAGAATCAGAGAAGGGATGATAATTGAGCAGACCATCAGCTGCTGTATTTTATTACAAGGGAACGTGGGCTTTGAGTAGGAAATGTGAATGGGGAGCAAAGCAGGAGGGGACTCTGCTTTAGACATGAAGCATGGACATGGAACATCACCCGGGTGTCTTGCCCCAGTGTCATTCTCTGCAGCCCAAGAGCCATTACTGAGCGGATCCCAGAGCAGCCTGGGCAGCCTGATGTTTAGTGGCCCATAGAGAAGAGGAGTATGAAGGGAGTATGAAGACTGAAGACAGCTGCGTACAGGCCTTTCTGTGTCTATCTTTCCAGTGCATCTTGTCTGTCATACTTGGAGTAAATTCCTCTTGGAATTAAAAGGATGAACTAACTGAGGATTAGGCATTTCTGTGTCATCGTTTTGGAGAGCAATGTCAAAGCTGGAAGAGACAGTAGAGGTCATGTAGCATTGGGGGCAGCAAACTCTGGCTCATGGGTCAGATCATTCTCCATCTTTATTTTTGTAAATCAGTTTTGACTGGGCTGAAGCCTTGTCCATTTGATGACACACTGTCTGGGCCTCCTTTCAGGCTGCAGAGACTGTGGGACCTACAAAGCTCCAAATCTTTTACCACCCAGCCCTTTACAGAAGAAGTGTCAACCCCTGGTCTAGTAGGACATGCTCCTTACTCAGTCAGGATTATCCTCTACAACATTAATTTTATTTCTGACTCATGCCTAAGATGAAAAGAGACAATCCATGGACAGTTTAGAATGTAGTCTGACGTACAAGAACGTACTCCTTAAATGTCAGCTAAACAGAATGATGGGATATCAATATATACTTCCGTTCCCCTTTCCCAATGGAATGACCAAGAGGTGACTGTGTTGTAACAACACAATTAATTATGTGTTGATTAATTTCTTATTTAAAGGGAGTTTCCCTAACACAGTCAATGTATTTGTATTTCATTACTATACTGTTATTAACCACTGCTGGGTGTTCTCACGAGCCAGGCCCTGCATTCAGCATCACACATCCATTCCCTCACTCAGTGCTTCCCCAATATTCCCATCTTTAACCCACTGAGCCACCCAGGCGCTCCCCCCCTTTTTAAAAAGATGTTATTTATTTATTTGACAGACAGAGATCACAAGTAGGCAGAGAGGCAGTCAGAGAGAGGAGGAAGCAGGCTCCTTGCTGAGCAGAGAGTCCGATGTGGAGCTCTATCCCAGGACCCTGGGATCATGACCTGAGCCAAAGGCAGAGGCTTTAACCCACTGCCCAATATTCCCATCTTGAGAGAAAAAAAATGCTACTTTGGAGATAAAGCAAGGCACTGAAACCTGCACAGCTAGTGAGTGGCCAGGCTGGAATTTGAACCCAGGCTGTCTGACTCCACAGCTCAAGGGTTTATCGAACACACTATCTAGGCAGCTCGATTTGGTTAGTAACCTTGTTTTCAAAGTATCAGTTCACAGTCCCAGAAATCAGAATCAGATAACATGTCCACCTGTGGGTATAAGAACAGTAACGTAGCGCAGGCTATAGAACCGGTGCCACCCTCCCTGCTCCCCGTGCCTCCCCTCCCTGCCACTCCCACCACACCGCTGCCCTTAATCTGCCTCCCACTGTCCTTGGACTCTCCCATCCATCAGGTATGTGTTGCCAGGGAGATCGTCCTAAATAATGCACGGCTCTGGTCGGATCACTGCTTGGCTCAAAACCTCTCACAGCTTCTCAGTGGCCATAGACTGTAACAAACACCTTCCAGAACAGCTTTTAAAACTCTCCAAGATCTGATCCTCACCAACGGCCCAGCCATATTTCCTCACTGGCCACCTAGTCACGCTCTATAGAGTACAGACCAACTGGACATCCTGATATTTCCCGGAATACTCTGCATTTGTTTATTTCACCCTCACTCTAGCCAAGGGCTCAGGACGCAGGCGTTGTGCAACGCGGACTGTGGAATCTTGCTGGAGAAGGACTGAGTAAGCCCATCTGGGATGCCCCAGCTTTCTCTTATGATCTGCCTAACGAAAGTTTATTCACATCTCAAAGTCCTCTCTACAAAGAAGGTCCCAGGTCTTCCAGAGGAATTTGGCCTGGCTTCCCTTTCACTCCTTCCCTCTCAACACTCATGGGCTTCTCCAGCATTTTAGCCACATCTCGTGTCCACTCCTCCGCCACACCAGAAGGAGGCAATCCGGGGTCACGTTCTCTGTCCGGTGTGACTCCGGTCCTACGGCACCTGGTCCACTGCCAAATCCAAAGCACGGATTTGTGTCATGGTCCCAGTGAAGGGGACAGCAGTGCTGGGACATCGAACAGGAGACGGACTGTGATGTTCATCAGTGTAAAATGAGGAAAAAAGGTAAAAAGAAGGGAGCAGGAAGGAGTGAAAGGAGCTCAGAGTCTCATGGACATGGTTTTGAACTTCTGCCTGAAGCTTCCTGCTCGTATGAGGGTGGCCAGATGACTTCGCCTTTGAACCTCAGTGCCCTTTCATGCAAAATGGAGTATTAAATATTCCTCGTTAAATCCACCCATTCACATATACATTCAAGGTTCCATTACTTTTTTTTTTTTAAACTACAGTGTAGCTGACACACACTGTTACATCAGTCTCAGGCGTACAATAGCGACTCAACAACTCTATGCCTTACACTGTACGCACGCAGCACGAGGGTAGCTCCCATCTGTCCCCACACACCGTTGTTACCGTGTCATTGGCCATGTTCCCCATGCTGTGCCTTTCATCCCCGTCACCTACCCATCGCATAACGGGAAGCCAGCGCCTCCCACTCCCCTTCACCCACTTCGCTCATCCCCCAAACCCCCTCCTTTCTGGGAACCAGCAGAGGTATCTGTGGGGTTGTTTCTGCTTTTTCAATGTTTGTTTGTCTTTGTTTTTTCAATGTTGTTTGTTTTTGTTTTTTAGATTCCACAGATAAGTGAAACCACATGGCATTTATCTTTCTCTGTCTGACTTGTTTCATTTAACATAATACTCTGTATGTTGATCCATGTTGTTGCAAATGACAAGATTACATTCTTTTTTATGACCGAGCAATACGCCATCATATATAGAGATGTGTGTGTGTATGTGTGTGTGTGTGTGTGTATGCCATATCTTCGTTATCCATTCATCTATCAGTGGACACTTAGTTTGCTTCCACATCTTGGCTATTATAAAGCATGCTTCAATACACATAGGGGCTCATGGATCTTTTCAAATTGGTGTTTTTGTTTTCTTTGGAATTACTGGATCAGATGATATTTCTAACTGTTGAGGGACCGCCACACTGTTTTTCGCAGTGGCTGCCCGTATCCACATTCCCACCAACAGTGCATGAGTGTTCCTTTTCCTTCACATCCTCGCCAACACTTGCTATCTCCTATCTTTTTGATCCTAGCCATTCTGAGAAGGGAGAGGTGATAGATCATGGTGGCTTTCATTTGCCTTTTCCAGATGATAAGAAGTGTTGACTAACTTTGTGGCCAATGACCTAGTCCTGGAGCCTTAGTTTCCTCCTTTAGAAAATGAGGGTACTATTACTACCTATCTCCCACAACCTTCATGAAGATTAAGTGAGCTTGTGTCTGCAAAGAACTTAACACTGTGTCTGGTACATAGTAAATGCTCAACAAACGTGAACCATTTTAAGCCTTCGTCCCTCTGGGTCAAGCACTGTGATGAGTTTGGAGGACTGGGCAGTGAATGAAACAGACAAGCTTGTCATATGGTCATCATGTGGTTTACAGTCAAAAGACAGTAAGAGACAGAAACAAAGGAAACGTGCTCACAGATGAAGCAATTACTGACTGTGGTAAGTTCCATGGAGGATGGCGAGAGCCAACATAACACAGGGACCTGTCTTAGGTACAGAATACAGGGAAGGCTCAGGGAGGACTGTTGCAAGGATTAACTAAATTGTATATATAAAAGATTTGCACTCAGGCTGTATCTGGAAAAGAACATATCTTGATTAGGAAGGAGATTAAAAAAGTGGTCAGGGGCTAAGAAATCTCTGATGGGCATTGGGCTTCTTTTTGTTCCTGAAATGCTGCCTCCCTAGGTCCCTTCTCCCCATGTGTGATGGGTCCAGGCTCTGTCTCTGTCCCCTTGAAGGAGGGATTTTTCTTCAATTGAGGTGCTTGCCCCATATAATCCTGGCATCACAGACAATTCTCCTTCCAGAATAACTCATGCTGACCGTAAAAATATCTAATTTTACGGTTGCCTTAGATCATCCTTGCATGGGCAGAGTCCGGATCCCTGGGCTGTTTCCCCAGATTTCAAAGAGCAGGAGAAGACCTCGGGCTGCCTCTTCCCCTACAGGCTGAGAGCAGCTTGCTGTGGGAAGATTCTCACTTGGTGGAGTGTGCTTCAGGTGCTTAAAATAGATCAACTGTGTCATTAGACAGACTATCGCAAAGCACTTGTTTCATTGGCCCTGCTGGTGCTGGTGAGGGCAAGAGATAACAGCCCTTGGAGAAAGACCTGCGCTTTGCACAAAATTAAGCAGATGCGAGGAAGAAGGTCTGGAAGTGATACAGGCAGGAGAGAGTGGAATTCTGCCAAGAGAGGGGGTGGGGATGGTTGCGGGAGCACACAGCCATAACCACAGCACCAGGAGCAATGGGAACTGCCAAGTACAGTCTGTCTAGACCCCTTGTCTGGCTGGTGATAAACATAGAAAAGAAGCTAGATACTTCCGGGCGGCAGGGCACATCCCAGCGGCGCTGTGTGAAATTGTCAAGGGGTCATACTCTTTAGGGGACACAAAACCAATGTGTGGGGCTGACTCTTGCATCATCTCCCTACTACTCCTTTAATGCCCTTTCTCTACTATTCTGGCTGCCCTTTCCTGGGCACGCTCCAGGGTGCCTGAATGCCACACTTTAGATGCAGCTTCAGCAGGGTTCTGAGAAGCGATGTTATGACCTTGCCTGTCCACGCAACCTAGAATTACATTGTCCAGCAACCCGCATCGCTCCATTGCTTCCTACTGAACTTGAGACCAACGTTTCCCCTCCCCCAACCTTCTACTCCAGTGGCCGCCATGCCTGGTGTCATGAACAAAGGGAAGTAATGGGAACAGAGGAGTGGAAGAGGTCCAGTTGGGACATGGGGGTGACCAGAGGTGGACACAGACTGAACACAAAAGCGTGAAGGAGACGAGGACTACTTTCTAATGACTACCTTCAGTGACTCTTCTAGCCATCAACTGGGACCATAGAGTTGAAGTCATTTTTCTCTTTTTTTCTTTTAGGGAGAATGGGTTGGATTTGAAATACCCTGGGATATCCAAGTGGGCAACTTAACAGATGGTCAGAAAGATGAACCTAGAGCTCAGTAGAGAGACCTTTATCATAAAGACAAAGAGAGCAGGTTTTTCGTCCAAATGGATTCATCAAATATCTTCTGAGCACCTACAGTGGGCTAGGCAATGTGCTTTGCTTTTTGTGAATTATCTGCCTCTCTATTTCTTCCAGAGGAATGAAGAAAAATCTTCTCCCAGCTGTGGAAATTAAGTTGACATTATCCACTCACTCGTACCTATCTTTCCCAAGGAGGAGAACCTCATACTGATAGAGGAGAAATCTTGAAGAGCCAAATGGGATCAATGCTGTCTGGGGTCAAGTTCAGTGATTACCTTTCATGAATCACTCCTTAGCTGGGATACACCGACCTTTCCAACCCAGAGCTAATGCCGCTGACCAGTTGTCCTCAAATGGGCCAGGTGTGCCCCATAGGTCAGAACAATCCCTGGAACAGTTCAGTCTGGCACAGTAGCTTCCTTTGGTCTAGAAAAAGTAACCCTGGGCTGGGATCAGTTATCCAGAATTGCCTTCCTTTGGTCTATGCCCCACCCCCTACAACTAGGTTCCCCTGGAAACAAAACTGACCTCTAGGAGACGGGGGCAGGCATGTTTGCCCAACTGTATCAGACAGGATATGATATCACCCTTCTGGGAACGGGTCAGCTGGGGAAATCCTTATTTATGCAGCAGGATTCTGCTCACTTCAAGAGGACTTTTATAGCATGGCGCTGTTAATCAGTGGCTAAGTCTAGATAGAACTTTCTCCAGTAAAAACGAGCAGATAACGTTGCAGTTTCTGCATCTCGGGGTAAACACTCTTCCCCATGTTTGACGTTATATTGATCATCTACTAGACTGGGGGTTAAAAATTAAAATGCCTCCAGCAGCAAGGGAACATAAAAATACAAAGCTGTCCTTGTGCAGTTTACGAGGACAGTGTTGCAAGTGGGCAGCCTGGAGACCAGCACATGCCCCACGGAAAGCGGGCAGTCCTAGTGCTGTCGTCATGCAGGAAAACGGGAGCTGGGATGCAAAATCTTCCCTGCCCAACCCCCACTTTTTAAGATTGTTTATTTATTTATTTATGAGAGAGAGAGAGAGAGAGAGAGAGATGAGCAGGGGTCCGGGCAGAGGGAGAGGGGGAAGCAGACTCCCCGCTGAGCAGGGAGTTCCCAAGGCAGGGCTCCACCCCAGGACCCTGAGATCATGACCTGAGCTGAAGGCACATGCTTAAAGACTGGGCCACCCAGGTACCCCCACTGTCCAGCTTTTTAAGAGAAGCTAGAAATTCTCATTTTTATATCTCAATTTCCCCATTTCTCACTGTTGGCTAAAAATTCAAATTGACTGAAAACCTCATGTAGGGCAAATAAAACCTGTCCTATTATGCTAGTCACCAGGGGGCCCATCTTTCAGGGCCTGTGTGACCCACAAAGGCAAGAGCCCCACTGTCTTTTAGATTTACTGCCATGTCCCCAGCATCCCACCTGGTGCAGAGTTGGTGGTCAGTAAATACTTGTTGAGTGAATAAATGAGCAATCCAATTCTTATTCCCCATGTTGGACATTCCCAGGAACGAGGTCAATTGAAAACCAATACCATGACTATAAATTCTGTTATACCACCGAGATGCTACAGTTGTGCATAATGACCTGGAGAGGGGGTGGAGTGGGAGTTGCGTTTGCTGCAGACAGACGGAGTGTGGAATACTAAGTTGCCCTGGTCTTCCCTTTTGGGGACCGCCTACGTGTGAGCGTTATGGTTCCAGTTCTCAAGGAGAGGCTCCATTCCCGCTGGTCAGAGGTCAGCCTCCTCCATGAGCCCTGGGGAGTGGATGATATTCAGGGGAAACCCACCCAAAGAAAAATCTTCTTAATGAGTCATTTAAGTAACAAACACTGCATTATGGATTGTGTTCCTATATTAGACTCCTTACCCCCCAGTTCCCCAGAATGTGACTTGTCTGGAGATAATGGTCTTTATAAAGGTAAGCAAGTTACAGTGAGGTCATTAGAATGGGCCCCAATCCAACGTGACTGGTGTCCTTATCAAAAGGGGAAATTTGGACACAGAGACAGACAGAAGGAAGGACACAGGTAGAAGACGGCCATTCACAACCAAGGACAGAGGCTAGAAAAGATTGTTTCCAAGGCCCTCAGAAGGACCCCACCCTGCCAACACCCTGATTTTGGACTTTCAGCCTCCAGAACTGGGAGACAATACACTTCTGTGGTTTAAGCCCCCCAATCTGTGCTGCTTTGTTATGGCAGCTCTAGCAAACTGATACACGCTGTTTTTATTTGTTTTATAAACATTTGCATGGCCCGGCGGCTTGTAAAGCAATTCAGAGCTATTAGCTCACGTATTCTTTCCAATAGCTCTGTGAGACAGGAACTATCATGAGCTCCCCTGTGATCAGAGGAGGAAGTGATGTACAGAGAAGGTAAGCGACTTGCTCAAGGACACACAGCCAGTAAAGGGTAAGTTCCAGTCTGTACCCGTGAGGACTAAAGGAGAAAGATTTCACTGGCGAAATATTCAAAAAGTCAGAGGTGCTTCCACACTTTGGGTTGTTTTCTGTTCTAGTACAATTGGTATCCGGCCACTGTTGGGGGTCCGCCAGGGGCTGACCATTCACCACGCCAGATGTTATCTCAGCAAGATAAAGCCTTTGCCAGATAGGAAAGCTGGAGGTCAGAATTGGTATCACTTCCTTTGTGCACTACAAATACTCTTGAAATCACATTGTGATTTTCAGAGCTGTGTTATACTCATTTTGGATTTTTTTTTTTTTTTACAGATTTTTATTCATTTATTTGAGAGAGAGAGATTGAGACAATGAGTGGGAGGAGAGGCAAAAAGGAGAAGCAGACTCCCTGTGGAGCAGGGAGCCCTCTGCGGGTCTCCATCCCAGAACCTTGGGATTATGACCTAAGCCAAAGGCAGATGCTTAACTGACCCAGCCATCTGGCACCCTCATTTCGGATGGTTTTAAAATTGTTCCTTATGTTATTCCTCAACCCTGCTCCTATCCTCCAAGATTCATTTGTCGACAACTGCTTCATTCATTTGAGAAGCATGGTTTAAAAAAAAACAAGCAAAACTCCACCCTTATAAAGCATATAATCATCTCTATTTTTTTTTTTTTTAAAGATTTTATTTATTTATTCGACAGAGAGAAATCACAAGTAGATGGAGAGGCAGGCAGAGAGAGAGAGAGGGAAGCAGGCTCCCTGACGAGCAGAGAGCCCGATGCGGGACTCGATCCCAGGACCCTGAGATCATGACCTGAGCCGAAGGCAGCGGCCTAACCCACTGAGCCACCCAGGCGCCCAATCATCTCTATTTTATCTGAATTTTGCAAATGTAAAATTGCTTTAGAGGGCAGCCTACCAAGTTAGTGTTTGTAGTGGATCCTTCTTGTAAAGAACTCTGGGAGTTCCTGGCCTGGCAGAGGATGGTCATCTCGCTCCTTACGCTGGGCGTCTTCAATTCTGAGCTCCCATGCGTCTCCACACCCACTCTACTGCCTTCTGTACTCTGCACTGTGAGAGGCTGAATATTATGGGCCCATCAACTGCATTCCCTGCCCTCTGGTCCTTGGTTGGATTGGGCCAATGGGGAGCATCGTAGGAGATGAAGGAAGGGAGGAGAGGGCGGTCAGGCAGTTCCCAGCCTTCTAGTACTGGGCCATCCCGGCTTCTTGTTTGTTTCTCTACAGCCTTCTCACACACTCGCATAGACTCTTTCTATTTAACTCTATTTAACTTTAACTTCTATTTAACCTTCAAACTGCCCATGTGTTCCCTTCCAGGACCCTAACTAATAGACACCTTCCCTCCTCATTAATTATATTATAATCTCCTCTATAATCCAACAGCTTTGAGGCCATGCAGATTTTATTTTCTAAAAGCTCTTTCCCCTGACTTTTATTCTTACCACCACCAAAATCCTGGCCCTCAGAACTTTTCTGAACTAGGGTGATTGCCTCTCAGCTAGGATCCTAACTTCCCGTCTTGCACTTTTCAACCCATGCCCTATACAACACCAGGTTAATAATCTTCCCAGAGGTTTCCTTCAGGAAGCTATGGCTTTCCTATGAACAGGACCTAGTCAGTGCTAGCTACCACAGCAGCAAAACATGCTCATTTTCCACCAGAGGGTTTGGTTCTTCCGATCCTGTCATTCCAGAACTTTGCTCCGTGGCCAATTCAACTTCAGATTCGACTCCATCCCCCAGGACCCGAGGCCAGCGAGCCTCTCACGTTACTTCTCTCAACCTCTTGACAACCCTGCCCTTTGGCATTACTGTTCGCCTCCTATACATGATAAAGTTCAGGTTCAACGACGTAAGCTGTCTGGTCTGAGATCACAGAGTCCACCACAGATCCTGCATTTGAAGTCAGGAATCCATACCCCCGAGCGCTGGTTCTTACAGCCCCAGGATGGTGTCTGCTTATCTCATGACATGGGCGCTAGGAATCTTCGATGCTCTTTTTAGCAAAACAGTCCGCTCCAAAACTGTAACCTTTCCATGACAGAGACCAAGGAAAGGATCAGAGGACGGGAACTGCCAATGAGCTAAAGGAGGATGGTTCTTGGCCTAACTGTGTATGGTGCTCATGAGGCCCCCCAACCTGGAGCATGGGCTGCTGTTCAGCTCTGGGCCTCTGAAAGCCACAGCGTACCTCAGGGGGACGCCCCCCTGGCTGCAGGGCTGGTAAGGGCAGTCCGCCACGTCGGTACCACCACCTGACTCCATCCTCCCCGGAATTACCCCTTCTTTCAAATTCCTGCTCTGCAGTGTACAGGAGCTCAGCTAGATTTTGGAGGAAGGGATTCGGAAGACACTAGACGTGCATTGAGAGATCGCTAACAGAGCCCTAAGGTCCCCCGGTGTTACCATCTGAGCCACGCGTGTCTCATTTATGAATAAAAACAGTTCACATACGTGTACAAAGCATTTTCTCCTGATCCCACTTAATCCTCAAAAACCTTCTGGTAGCCTCGATTCATGACCGCGGTGTGACATCAGAGAGGCTGAGGGACCTGCTGGCTGACGACACGGAGCCCACGACAACCACCACAATGACCACGGTGGTGACAAGAATGGCCTGACCGCCATTGCTGATACGAGGCCCGCGAACGGCTCAGGCCCCACACTCTGGCCGTGTTAATGCCATGTTACTATTTCCCTCCATCCCACATGAGGTATGTCCTATCATCTCCACTTTGCAGGCGAGACAACCATGGTGAAGACCACACAGCTAAGACGCAAAACACGAGGACCAGAACCTGGGACCAGCTGAGCCCAGAGCCTGAGCTCTGTCAGCTCTCACCCGCTGCCCCAAGCCCTCGGCCTCGAACTCCTCTTGCCCAGATGAAGTGATCGGCCCTTTGTTCTCATCCCACTTTAACCTCACTTCAGTGGGGCCATCCGAACGAGCGATCAGGAATGCTGACGCACGCTGTCAAAACGCAACGCGTCCAAACACCTCTCATAAGCCCCAAGCTAACCGCATGGCTTGAAGACGTTAGTGAATGTTATTAGCTACAAGGTATCCCCCATGAAACTGGAGCAGTCATGCCATCTCCCAGGGTCAGGGTAGCAGTTGGGGAGATCATACAGGTGCGATGCTGGGCACAGGGACCGGTAGAGGGTGAGGACCCAAAACATGGAAGGGAGAGAAAAACTGGGTAAGTCTATCTCTTAGGTTCAGTTTCAGGCACAAGGGTTAAGTAAGGAATTTACATTCCAAAGGGGAGAGAGCATTTTTGTTGACATCGGGTCACCTCAAGGGCTTCTGCCAATGTCCAGTGCCTGTAACCTTATGACCTTGGCTTCACTCATGTGAAGTCTGATTTCTCTTCTCTACTCGCAGACTCTCAGGGCTGGAGCGGCCGCAGGGATGATGGAGCCCCTCCCCTGAGCCCTGAGCTGGAGTGGCCAAAGTGTTCCCTGGGGTAGCCCTTAGAGAAGCACTTTTTTTTTTTTAAATTTAAATTTTTTTTTTTTTTTATAGAGAGGCACTTCTTACAGGGCCCTCAGTGGCTGCCCGTCATTCTACTCTGTTTATTTTCCACTACTCCTAGAAAATAAACACACTTTCCCTATTTAGAAAAAGTATATGAAGCTGGTATCACATTTTTGTTAGTCCTCAGCATTCAACTCTATTGGTTGTTATTTCTTAAAAAAAAAAAAAAAAAGTAAAAGCTGTTTCCTTTTTTCAGGAATATTCAGTGTTGCTAATGGGACAAGAGAAAAGGGCAGAGGGCCAGCGGCTTGGGAACTTAATTCTAAGTTTCTTGAAAAATAGATGAGCCGTCTTTCTCTCCTATCATTTGATGAGAAAGGACTCCCATAAATATGTCTTTCCCCTGGCGACAGTGAGAGACAGTGACAGACAGCTCACATCTTTACTTCTCTGAAAACAGTCAGAGGCAAACATGTCGCCCACTTGGGTGACCAGGTCTATGGAATTTGGCTTTTTTCTGGAGCCTGGTATGAAGCCAAAGCACTGTTCCTGACTGTCAAAACCAAGAGGCAAAATTCTCTGGCTGGAAGAGGCAGGGGGAGTTCAGCCGTCCTTGCTCAGCAGAGCTATGCAATACACAAAGGAAGACAGCAGAGAGATGAGTCATACAAATACATAGTAAATAAATATATTTCATTTCCATCTCCCTGGCTTTGCTTTGTTTTCCTCTCCTCCATGCCAACAGCCTTGAAATGGAGGGAGGCTGAAGAAACAGTGGCTTTGGTCTGGACACAGCCTCAGAAGGGGCTGATTTTTCTGGCCTTGCTTTTCAGCTCCAGCTTTTTAAGAAGAAACTTACAGATTTAGATCCAGCCGTTCTCATTTTACAGATCAGCAATCTGGGATCCAGAGAGGAGAGTGATGGGAAAGTCACAGACCCAGGGAACGGAATGTTCCTAGGGTTCTCTGCTTCAACCATCTCACCTGCTACTGAAAGGACCCAGACCAGCTGAGCTGACGAGGAGGCCGGGAGAGGGGGGCGGGGTGGGGGAAGACTTGAACCCAGACCTCCTCTCCAGGGTGGTGGTCACAGTGGGTGCCCATGGTCCAAGGGACTACACTGAAGAGAAACGAATGGGGCCTCCTTGTATTTTTGCCTGCATTTCTCAGCAGCTAAGGCCCAGCCTAGCAGCAAAATGTCTGGTCCTGTCTCTGCACAGCAGTTGCTGCCTCTGGCCTGTTAGCGATCTTGGCCAAAGGGCTTGTCCCTCTCCTTTCTTCTCAGGATGGCTACACAGCCTGTAGGTGTGTGGAGAAATCAGCCCCAGGCCCATGGGGCTGCAGGCATGAGATCAGGATATTTCACAATCTCTAGACCCAAAGGTGGCTTCCTGATGATTTGTTTATCAAACTGCTCGCTTCCAGCCCACTGCCTGCCCACACCCACCCACCACCAGCCCGGGCTGGCCTGCCTCCTCCTCCCTGCTTCAGGACAAGCCAGGCTGTCCACGGCTTTCCAGCTGTGTGCAGGGAGGTCTCCTCAGAGCCCCCACAGTCAGACAATGGCCACGTTCGTTAGTGCTTCCTAGGCCTTCCCAGACATTGCTAGAAGGAGACAAGCAGCCTTCCCTGCAGAGGCAAGTGTTGTTGCCAATAAAACATGAGCAAAATTGTCATGAAAAGCCGGACCCCCCCATCCCTCTTCTGGGGAGCACAGAAAGGACCAAGAAGGAGTCTGGAGGCCATGTGTCCACCCCGATGCCAGGCTTCCTTCCTCCTTCCAGGCAGCCCCAGCGCAGGCTCCTGCACCTCCCGCCCCCACCCTGTTCCCATGGCAAAGGAGAGGAGGACCCACTTACTGCTCGTGTTCATGGTGATGCCTTTGCACTGGGTCTTTCATTCGATACGGAGGACCCGGTTGCTTTTTAAATCTTGCGATCTTCCGACCTCACTCATCACCTGGGGGGCGAAAAGGCAGTCCAGTGCCAGCTCTGTATCCTCAGGTGCTCTCTCTCCCTCTGCCGTCCACTCGGCAGTCTGGGCTGCAGCCACCGGCCTTGAAGGCAAGTGGACTAACAGGCGCAGGTGAGAGCAGGGAGAAGGCGGCGGCGGCGGGAGGACACGCGCACCGGGTCCCGCGGCCCCTCGGCCCCCGGTGCCCGGCAGAAGCGGGGCTGGCAGCGCCGGCCCAAGCGCACCCCCGACTACTCCAGCCCCGCGGCTCCGGAGCCCAAAGGGGGTGTGGACCACGGGGAGGCAGGGCGGGGGCAGCGCGTCCCCGCCCGGCCTCGGGAGCAGCCACCGCCCCCGGGACCCACCTCTCTGCCGGCGTCGGGAGCCAGAGGCCCCTGCCTGGGCCCCTGCGACCGGCTCATGAATCCTGGTCCTCGTCTGGAGTCTCGAATTCCAAGGCGAGCAAAGCGAAATAGGAGAGCTCGACATCCATGATGCGGGCTCGCGGGGTGGCAGCGCGGGGGGCGCGGCCGCTCGCTGCCGCCACCTGCTGGACGCGCCGGCGCGTGGCCAGGCCCCGCCCCGCCGGGCTTCTCCCGGGGTCCTGGGGTGTGATGGCGGGACGGAGGGGTCCCTTGTGCCCAGGGGCCGGCCAGAGGGTGCTCGAGCGCTGCTTTCCCCTCCCTCGGTGCTGGGGTCTCTGGGCTAAACAGTTTTAGGTAGATAAAGCCGTCAGCGGGAGGGCCTGTGAGGGAAGGATGGGCTTTGCAGGAAGCCAGTTCTCTCTTCCAACTCTACTTTTGAACAGGGCCCTTTACTCTGGTCTTGAGCAGGTCATTGCTGTCTCTGCCTCATTTTCCTCATGTGTCTAAGGTGGCTGCTGGACCAAGTGGGTGAGACGTTAGGGGTTCCTTTAGCATCCTCACTTGAATCGTTACCTCCCTCTTTATACCCCTTATCATTGCTTCACTGGGGACAATCGTTTCTCATTTCCTTAACCAGTTAGAACGCTGGCTCAGTGAAAGTATGGGTCTCCTCAGTAGGGTTCACCACAGGGCCCCCCATACCTAGAACAGTGCCTTGCACACAGTAGGTATCAATAAACAATTGCTGATAGAATGCCCCAGGTCTTCTGTGGATCTAGTATCGTGTCGCCCTCAGAGTGGAAAGTCTAGGAATCCCCACCTTGAGCTATTTCCCCAACTGAGGCAAAGGCTGGTGTATGGCCTCATGACTCACCCTCACTGGTTCATCCAGTTTTCGTCCGGCTGACTGACTCTTGTCCAAAGTATTATTATTTTTGTAATTAGTTCTTGTAGGTATGTATTACAGAAACCTATATTCTGATCTTTTGGTCACGATGAATTCAGTGGGGTGGGGCTCCTGACTACTTATCCTCTCTCCTTCGGAACCTAATTCACGGTCACAGAAGCATGACTTCTGAGTATAGCAACCCAAGACCGAGAGATTCCATGATCCCTGCCCTTAGAATGACTCTGGTTTGAGCACGCGTAGAATCAAAATGTTGTGAACGCTCCCACCCTTGACGTCCGGACAGGGAAACAGTTGGTCACAGAGGCCCAGCTGCCTGCCTTTGGACACACCGTGTGTCGTGGCAGATATGAGAGTGACTCAGTGCACAGGTGGTATGGTAGGGCCATGGCAGGTAACCACCTTCTTAAAAACAGGGAAAGAATATCTTATAGATAAATACAATGTTTCTGCCTTATACAGGGTTCAAAAAATAGCTATGGCTCATGACCCCTAAATGTGACAGGCTTCAGGAATCCTCTGATACAGGGGAGGGTCACTGGTTCTGAAACACAATTTGATAGCTTGTTAGGGTTTTTTTTTTTTTTTTTTTTTTGTGGATCAGGAGTAACCTTCACCTCCTCACAGTGGGCGTTGAAGTTTTGTTTCTGTTTCAAGGGAGATGACTGCACAAGGTAGATTCCCAGGCTCTTGGTTTTCTTGCTCTGCATTTTTTTTTCTTAAACACTTTATTTATTTATTTGACATAGAGTGAGAGAGAGAGCACACATGAGCAGGGGGAGCAGCAGCAGAGAGAGAGGGAGAAGCAGACTCCCCGCTGAGCAGGAAGCCCAATGCGGGGCTCAATTCCAGGACCCTGGGATCATGACCTGAACAGAAGGAAGATGCTTAACCGACTGAGCCACCCAGGAGCCCTTGCTCTGCCTTTAAATAAGTATCCCAGGTGATTCAGAGACCACTTTGGCTACTGAAAAAGGCAGGGGCCTAGAACAGCTTTGTAAGTGATTAACAAATGATCTCTTTAAATTTACATTTTCTCTTTACATTTTCAGATTGGGATTTCTTACTCAATTCCTACATTTCATGTAACTTGCTAGGTTCTAATGCTTGGAAAGAGATATTTCTTCTTCTGGGAGAAAGCTCAAGTAAGTTAAATGGGTAAAAGAAATAGGGCTGTTGGATGAACATATTTAAGCTCACCCAAAACCTCAGTGTTCAGAATTTTTCAGATTACAGGACATAGTCCAATAAAAACATAAAATTCATTCATTAATTCATTCACTCAGTAATCATTTATGAGGGTCTACTTTGGGCTAGGTCCTGTGCTGGCAGCTGGGGATACAACAGGACAGACAAGGATCTGCTCTCCTGGAGTGTAACTCCTACTTGGGGAAGGAGTGGTAGACAAGAATTGAGTTAGCAAAACATGAATTAGGGAAACCCAGTGGTGGCTTGGTTAAGATCCCAGAAGCTATTTGCAGCCTGGCTGGTTTTCAGTCTCAGCTCCATCAGTTAGTGTCTGTGTGACCTTGGGTGAGATACTCTATGAGCCTCAAATTCTTCATCTGTAGAATGGGTATAATATGGTACCTGCCTCATGGATTATTGTGTGTATTAAAATACTTAGTGTAAGGCTTAGCAAAAGAAGATGATGTGTGCAGATTGTTAATATCATCCCTCACTTACACCTACCCTCAGAGACAGTCTTGTCATTTTCTATTTATGTAAATCTGGTGGGTTTTTCCGTAGGGTGATGGCCATAAAAATATGTCTCAGAATTTTCCAACTGCAGCTAGCTTAACAGATAGCTTCTTCTCATCTAAGGTTCTTTGTAATAATATCTACAGCTTGATGCTGATGAATTCAGCTCTTGGGAGAGAACTTTGGTCCACTCTAAAAGCCCCAAATTACATCTTTTGGGAAAATTATCTTATTTTCCCTGCATAATTATAAAGATAGGAAGAAAATAGTTAAAAGGAGCTAAAAAAACTATACCCATGAGGATGTCCACAACAATTGGAGGCAGCCAGGAAAGACGCAGAAGGAAGCTGGGGGTGGGATGTTCGGTGGAACTGGCTGTGAAAGTCATCAGGAAAGCAGAATCTTGGCTCTGTCCTTGCAAGAGAATGAAGCTGAAAACCGCAGAGCGGAGGGTCCCTTTGTTTGGAAGTTTGTTTTGAACTTTGAGACTCCAGAAGGGAGATAAACACGTCTCACTCGGAAACAGGCAAATGCTCCTGGGTGTTGGAAAACCAGGTGGGAAAACCATTGGGAGACAGATTTTCCATCTTCTTCAAGGGGTGAATGGGCTGCCTCCCTTATGCTTCTCTTCGGCTCCAAGAGCCCCCTTGTCTCCTGACTTCCGGTCCCAGATGGGGGTGCTTTCTAGCTCTTGTCTCCATTTTCTGACCCTCTCAGTGCTCTCCCTGACTAACCCAGCCTTAGTCTCCCCGGCTTTTCCTCCCAGTTGCCTTCCTCTCCAGCCCATCCAGCTGCATCCCATTTTTCTTGCTTCTGCGGGAGCCTGTCCCGCACCACCCCACTCCTGTGCCCCCCGGCCCATTCAGGAATACCCCCTGACTCGCCTTCATCTGGGCACAAAATCCTTCTGGCCTCTGAGGTGTGGCAATGGTGGGAAGAGGCACTTGTGATCCAATGGCTTCTGCTTGCCATCCCTCGACTATTTGAGTATCTCACCAGGAGTGAGTACTTTTATTTTTATTTTTGAAAAATAGTATGTAATTGTTAACAACGTAAGACAGACCTACATGTGGTAGCAGGGAAAGACATTCATGGCATGTGGTTAAATCAGAAAATCGCAGAAAAATATAATCAGTATTTTTTGGGGGGTAATGTACATATGTATCATATAATATAGAGACCATATAGAATATACATATCATATAAAATAGTTAAATCAAAGTGGGAGAGAGATAGAGATACCACATATACATGTATCTGTAATGCTTACGAAAAAGACCTGGGAAGATAAACTCTTAATTATCAGGCTCTTGGATCAAAGTAAAGTTTTGGATTATGTAGTTTTAACAAAATCACTTGGGCAAGTGTAAACTTTTGGGCACACATTTATTTGAGGAACAACTGAGGTATTCTTCTGTTTTCTAGTTCATTCATTCATTCATTTATTCTACAACTTTGAATGCAGTGTCTATCCATGCCAGGAGCTTTGCCTGCCAGAAACACAAGGGAGGAGACAATACATAAATAAACACACAGACCTAGGATTACAGTGTAAAGCAAGCAAAGAAAGGGCAGTAATTGACACAAAATGAGGGGTGTCTCTCTCAACAGTTGACATTTGAGCTCAGCTGAAGAAGGAACAACCATCCTGATTTGGCATAGGGCCTTGGGGAAGGAGAGGGTACAGAACTAAGTGGCAAAAGAGAGAACCACAGGTCCAAGGGGAGGCAGAACCTGATGCAGATGATGAGTCTAAAGGCTTCTTTGTGAAGAGCTGAGTGGGGGTGCCGGTGGTCAAGACCACATTCTAGATGAAGGAACCTGCGATGGGAAAGCCCTCCTCGCCTGGGAAGAGAAGGATCCTGCTTACAATCCTGACATAGTGGGGTGTGAAGAAGCCTGAGATAGTGGGATAAAATGGTCTGGACTAGAGTCCTAGCTCTAGTCTTCATTGCAGTGTGACCTCAGACAAGTGACATAAGCTGTCTCGGCCATAGGTTCTTTGCATGTAAAGCGGGGGTCAGAGTAATGGCTAGCTTACTGTTCATATCAGGGGCGGTGACAGGTGGAAGGGCTTACCCTGTGCCAGGCATCTAGTGTTGCTCATATTGGCTATTGTTTGCCTTGGGAGAACCTGACCAACTTGGAGGTGCCTGTCTGGGCCCGCGTTGCCACATCTAGAAATGGAGGATTGGACCAGGTGAGTCCAGCCGTACCTTTCACTCTAGCGTTCTTGGATCTAAGCGTCTGGGTGTGCTGTGGTTGGAGTCTGGCAGAAGATCTGACCATGTTCCCGGCTGAGGTAGAGACCTTTGATCCCCCAGGGGTTCCACTAGAGTTTGTGCAGAGCCCCCAGCCCTGAGCAAAGAACAGACTTCCCACCAGGAAATGGTGCTTTGCATGGTGCTCCCTGACTCCATGTTTGTGCCCCTTACCTCCCTGGGGGTGTCCCAAATGGGTGGAATTGGCAGGAGATAGGCCTGTTTTTCTGGCCCAAACAGGTTGGTGATGGAGCCATGCTTTTCTTCTTGTTCCTTACATTGTTTTGTACAGAAATGTTTTTTAAAAAAATCAAAGCAGTTCCCGAGGTCTTTGGGAAGCTTCTGGGGCGGGGGGTGGGGGGAGGAACAAAGGAACTGGCTTCGAGATCAGAGTGTTGGGGGCTGCTGTGTTGACTGCAGGGAGCCCAGGGCCCATGGTCGCACCACAGGGTTCTGCTGAGGCCTCGCACTCACATCCGACCATAGCCCGAGCCTCCTTCCTGATGGGCACCTGCCAGCAGAAGCCAGGAGCTGGGGTGGGGCCAGCACTGGTTGGGAGTCTGGGAGACCCAGGAGCTGGACTCAGTCCTGCGGTTCCCTTGGTCAAGCTTCCCTGGGCTCAGTTTCCTTATTGGAATTTAAAAGGGAGGTCAGCAAGTCTTCTAACCTACTCAACGTAAGAGACCTTGCCTTACTCATTACTCACCAATCATCTCTCTTCTGCCTACAGTTCTGCCTCCCAGCGCCCTCCCTGCTGTGCCTTCCTCGAACAGCCAGTCATTTCTTCAGGATTCCCTCAAGCCCTGTCTTCTCCTGGAAGCCCTCCTCTGAGCTCCTCGAGCACTGACCGCCCAGGCCAGTCAGTATCTTCTGCCCACCCCTCCATTGGGCCCCCTGCACAGAAGGAGTCCCTGGCCTTGCAGTGAGATTGTCCATCTTGGAACTTTGCACAGGCTGTTCCCTACACCTGCTTTGCTCTGCCCCTGTTACTTTGTAAAGCTGGAAACTCCTCTCCCTCTAGGTCTTCGCTTAATTGTTACCTCCCTAGAGAAGCCTTGCATGACCAGCTAGCTAAAGTATCCCGAGAGAATCTTTAATTAATGGGTGGAGTGAAAGCCTCTCAGACAACACGGACTTACTCATCTCAGAGTTCAGTTGAATTAACTCCCATACGCTCCTACCCTGAGCTGGCTCGCTTCCCTTGTTATTCTCTTGGCTCTTTAAGACCTAACTTCTATCTCTGGATATGAGCTTCCAGTATATTCTTTAGGATCTGCTGTGGGCGCACCTCTTTCATAGGTATTAAAAATTACGAGTGGGTCTTCGTGGTGGGGCAACGGGAACGTCCAGCGCTGTCCTGTGCAAGAGAAAAGCATCAGCAATCGGAGGACACGAGTTTCGGGTTTGCCCTCACTTCCTCGCTACATGACCTTGGGCGACCAATTAATTCTTGTTGCCTGAATCTACTCCACTATTCAGTCAGGAGTAACAGTTGCCTTTAAACATTATTCTAATACATATTATAACTGTCCCTGTCCTGTGTCTACCTCAGGGTTGTTCTGGGAATGCAGTGAAAAACGGTGTGCTTTGTGAACGAAAGTCTATGCAAAGTAGGTGGTGATTATTTTTCCCTCATCTCGTTACAAATGAGCCATTCAAGCTCAGTTATTTACACAGAATTTGTAGGAGGTAATCTCCTGTCCCTCGATCCCCAGGAAGGCCATGGTAAATAAAGGGCGAGCAGAAGGCTGTGGTATGGATGTGCTCGTCATTTCCCTGGGAACACCGTTAATAGACATTGCTCTTCTTGGCATGGCATTGCAATCCACACACCTCCTGCAAACACCTGGTGACCCCTGAAATGGCAGCAAACCTCTGTTTGAGAGAGAATCCCACCGTGGACTCTTGGGCATCCCGTGTTTTAGGTTGTCCTAATGCGTTAGCATTGGGGCTTATTGAAGAGAAGTCCCTCCCACGGAGCCCCAGTGGGGGCAGTAACGGTAGGGCAGTAACGGTAAAACAAGGTCTGGGGGAGGGGGCTGTCTAGGGGATCACCAGATGCTTAGAAATTCCCATGACCCATTCTGCTTGCATTTGAAAATTGCATCTAAGGGGCGCCTGGGTGGCTCAGTGGGTTAAGCCGCTGCCTTCGGCTCAGGTCATGGTCCCAGGGTCCTTGGATCGAGCCCCGCATTGGGCTCTCTGCTCAGCAGGGAGCCTGCTTCCTCCTCTCTCTCTCTGCCTGCCTCTCTGCCTGCTTGTCATCTCTCTCTGTCAAATAAATAAATAAAAAATCTTAAAAAAAAAAAAAAAAAAGAAAGAAATAAAATTGCATCTAAGAGTGAAGGCCTCCTTCCGCCATTCAGGAATCCTCACAAGGCGGGCGGAGACGTTGCATTGCCCTGGGATTGTATTTGTAATGGGAAGAGAATCAGAAAGTGTAAATGACACTGCAGGGAGCGTGAACAGGGGCCTGCCATCCTAAGGAATAGGAGGCAGCAATTAGCAAAATGGGGTGGGTGCCGATGATGTCATAACCTGCAGAGCTGCGGAGACCTAGTGTCTGGTGGGAGCCCGGGCAAGCTGCAGACCCGCACGTACTCTACGCCACACGTGATGACAACAAACACTTAGAACGTCCGCTGTCTTCTCTAGGAGTAAATTTAAGGGCGTTAGATGTGGTCTGGAATAATGATAGTATTTAACTCTGGGTGGGAGAGACATGGGCTGCTGACAGATGGCCAGGATTGGGGGAGAGGTGTCCTAGGGGGACCATGTTTCATTTCATATTTTTAAAATAAGGGAAGTGGGGGTACCTGGGGGGCTCCCTTGGTTGGGCAACTGCCTTTGGCTCGGATCATGTTTCCGGTGTCCTGGGATCGAGCCCCATATCTGGCTCCTCGCTCTTTGGGGAACCTGCCTCTCCCTCTACCTGCTACTCTGCCTGCTTGTGTTCTCTCTTTCTCTTTGTCAAATAAAGAGATAAAAATTCTTTAAAAAAATAAAATAAGGGAAATGTATTCATGAGTTCTTGTGTGATTAGAAATTAATAATAGTGATTTAAAAATTTAGCCTTAGGCTCTCTTGAGCCCCTTCTCCGGGCTGTCTGGTTCATGACTAATTAAACATGTATGAGTCACGGTGCCTAACGGTGAAGGAAGGTTCACTTTCCTTCTCTGTGCTGGCTGGTCCGGGGGGCTCCTTTGGCCTTTGGAAGCCTGTCCCATGCCAGGTGCTGAGTGTGAGCAGAGCGTGGTCAGGTTCCTCCTGTAACTGACCTGTAATGTGACTCAACATGACAGAAAAGGTTTGTGCCATATAGTCAACATAGACCCATAAAAATTGTGAGCCTGGAGCCTCCAGTCTGAACTCAGTCCTGCTTCCACCACCCAGCGTCCTTGGGCAAGTGCTTGCAGCGCAGCAGGCTCTGACCTCTCTCTCCTACCACCTCCTCCTTGTTCCTTCTGTTCTAGACACACTGACCTCCTGTCTGCTCACTCTGCCTCCCTCGCTTGCCTCTGGTGTTTGTGGTTGCTGTTTCTTTCCATCAGAGCCCTCTTCCCTCTGACTTTCACAAGCCTGGTTACGTCTCAGAAGTCAGATCTCCTCTCCAGTGATGCTGCCTCGTAGAGGGTTCTTCTGAGTTGTGCCCTCCCTGTCAGTTCTTCTCCACCAATCCATGCTATTTTACTTCTCTGAGAGCAGGAAACACCACCAGAATTATGTTGTCTAACTGATTTGTGCACTCTTATGAACTGTGTGGTTCCCTGGAAGGCAGGTGCTTGGGGAGCGGGCACCCGCCCTATCCTTCTCTGGAGCCCAAGAACCGCGAATGGCACCTGGCATATAGTAAGTGCTCAGTAAAAAGCATGTGAATGAATGTATGACTTTTGCAAGCCCAGTGAAAACAGTGCAGCGGGAGAAGAAGGATTCCAAGGTTCCTTCCAGTCCCTTCCAGTCAAGAGTCATGTCATTGAGTAAGGCAGGAGTGGCTGAAGGAACAGACCCCATGGGTCTTCTTCTCAAGTCAGCTGCTGCAAGGCTGAAAGTGTGAGGCCTTTTCCTTAACACCCAGATGGTTTAATTTGCTCATCTAGAAGACAAGAGATTGGACTACATGCTTCTTTCTGGCTCCAAGCTTTTACTATGCTATAAAATATAGATGGTTTGGGTTCACAGGCTCAAATCAAGATATATGCTTGAATACACTTTCTTTAATATGCCTTTAATATCAGTTTGTGTCCCTCCCCCCATTTTCCTTTTTCATAAAAAATGGAATGTCATGTGTGTGGTACTGTGGTCTCTGGTGAGAAGTAATCCCGAGCCCATGATGTAAAATTCATTATTGAATCAAAGTCTGTAGCTTTCTCTCCTCATTTGTTTCTTCACTCTCCAAGTAATTTTGAGCTTTGACATCTTTGTTAATGTCCTTTGGCCTTTTAGCAGAATGAGAGTGTGGTGTGTCTAGCCATTGGGCTGTATTCTGAACATGGCCAAGTGGGCATGCAGACGAGTAGGGAATGTTTGTGCCAGAGCCCCTCATTCAGGCATGTGGAATGGGAGCTGAGGAGGCTGAGCTCCTGACTTTCCATGCAGCAGAAAGGAGCTGGGTCAGCTTGGTCTCTAGGGCCCGGTTCTGATTTTAGTGCAGTGTCTCTCCTTCTGTTTGGAGGAGTAACTGAGCAGATGCCCTTGATTTGGAGGCAAGAGGCCAAAAGCACGATAAAGACTCCTTTTATGGAGAGGTGCCTGGGTGCCTGGTGCTATGCTCATTTAACTTTAATTCTTCCAAGTGCCCTGTGATGTAGGAATCGTTATCACCTCCATTTTTTAAATGGAGAAACTGAGGCATAGAGAGGGTAGATCAAATGTCTAAGCTCATGAAGGGGAGCTAAGATTTGCACCTGGGCCGTCTGATTCTAGAAGCCTCTGTCTTTCCTACTGCCAGTGCTGTCCGCACACAGTATGGGATCCTGGAGTACCTGTCTGGCTCTGACAAGAGAAGGTGCAGCTAATAATAGTAATCCCTAACGGTCAAGTCTCTCATCAAGATTGAAAAAGTAGCAGTCAACATCAGAGTTCTGAAAAAAGATTATGTTATAAGCAGGTCAGGTATCATTCATTGCTTCAAGAAGTATACAAGGGCTTAGTGTATGCAAGGAGAATGTATATACTCTGCTATCCCAAATAGAGACCCTTCTATAGAGACCCCTGCCCTCATGAGTCTTTTGGTCGTTTGACAACTGAGGGAGTTAAAGCTGAGAGATTTTGTGTAACTTGTCCATTCTATCCAGCTTGTCTGTGGCAGAACTGGAATGCAAGCCAACCCGGGACCCCACAGGAACTCAACTTCCTGGTGTAATAGAGAGCAAGACCTCAAAGGTCCGATTATGAAAGGCCGCCTGTGATCTTTTTCTTTCCCTGAATCTGTGGCAGAATTCAAGGCATCCTTCAAGAAGTTGCCAAAGATAAGGATCAGTATGAGTGGATTGTATAGGGCTGGGTTTCTTGACCCATTGATATTTGGGCTGGATAATTCTTGGTAGTAGGGACTGTCCTGCATTGGAGGATGTTCAACAGCCTCTCTGACCTCTGACCCCCCAAGAATGTAGTAGCCGGTTGCTACAACCAAAAATGTCTCCTGATATTACCAAACATTGTCAGGAGGCAAATTGCCCCTGGTGGAGAAGAACCATGGGAACCGAGGGACAATAAAACAAAAATTCTTTCTTGGCTTTAATTCAATGCAGTGTTGCCTTCATGGGACTCGCATCATGTCACAGGACCGAACCTCAAAATCTCATAGTGGTGAAGGTAATCCTTAGGGTGACTTGGGAGCCTGGAGCTATGATAGGTTTCTTCAGGTGAAGCTGAGGTTAATTGATGGGCTTGGTCTAAGAGTCATGTATGAGTGAAACGTGTCTTTAAGCACTAGAATTAAGCAAGACAAAACAAAACAAAACAAAACACTGGAATTACTCTCAGTGGGGAGAGATGCTCACACAGTGAAAGGCAGGGAACTGGGGTTGGGAGCTCCCTTGCTCCCATCTCATGCTAACTGGCGGGAGAGAAAGGGCAGTGGGTGACTGGGGCTCTGACCTTACAACTTACAGTGTGGTCCGTAGACCAGCAGCCATCGATCCCCGGGGAGCTTGCTAGAAAATGCAGACACTTGGGGCCTCCTTCAGTCCTACAGAATCAGAATCTGCATTTTATTAAGATCCCCAAGTGGCTTGGTGGCATTTTCATGTTTGAGAAATAGTAGGCTCTGGTATTAAGATACACTTTAAGAACTGATAAGACCTCGCCTCTCCATGTAAAAGGTCCTCTCGCTCTCACTTTTGCTGTCGGTGCATCAGCGTGTGTGGATGATAAGTCTGTTCTGCTTGTTTGCATCACTACTACAGGAAAGTGGTTTTGGGTAGGTTAGAAGCATCGAGACTTTAGTATTCAGCAGAATTGATGAAGATGGACGTGAGGTTTGTGCTGTGGGATGTATGTGTGTGTGTGTTTCTGGTTTACGCTCTCTTATAAGTTTTAAGTGATGAAGCCACTGTGTGTGTATTTCCTGTCACACGGGTCCCCACCCCCATATGTGAGAAAGCGGGTCTCTGCCAACTATTAGGAATCAGACCTCAGAGAAACCAGCGGATATTTTCCTCGCGTACACGAAGTGGGCTTCACAGGCACAGAGCGAGCACGGAAGGAGTCGATGACTTTGGATGAGCTCTATAAGCAAGGACCTCCTGTATGATCATGGGCCGTTAGTTGTGGTCACTGTACCTGCAAAGAATAAAAAAGCTCACCGCGGATGGTCCCAGGAGCGCAGACACTCTGTCTGTGCTGCCCCCTGCTGGTTAAGGTGCCTTACACGCGCCGCACTTAGCATGAAATTCTCTTCTCCCCACACCTTCTTCTTTTGTTTATTTCTGTATTTACGCCTTTATAATTACAAATTCACAAGTGAATTACTGTTGTTAAAAATTTCAAGTAACAGAGTCATTAAAAAAAGAGAGCGCTTTCCTTTCCGTTCCCCCTCCCTACTGGGCTACAGAAGGGCAGGCTGTGGTATGGTGACTCTGCTCCCCTTGCTGACGCCCTTACCCAGCAAAGGTCCCAGGGCACAGAGAGGGCACTTGGAGCATCTGTGGAGTGAATAAAGGGACAGCCACTGTCAGGTTGATGTGCTCCTTTCCTACACATTCAAAGTCCTAGAGATAGTCTACTTTTGTACATATATGGGTTCACACTGTAGGCACGTGTCTTTACTTTTTGCTCCTAGTATACCTTGGGGATCTTCCCGTGGCTGATATCTGGACACACACCACTGACTAAATACACCGCCGTTGTGTGACGGATCCCATATGGATGGTGTCGAAGTTCCTTCTGTTTTGCACTATGTCCAGCCGTGCTGCTTGCCCAGGCCTCTTGCCCAGATACAGGTGTCCCCAGGAAAGACACCTGACATGGACCACTGGTGGCGGTCCTTCCCATGCCTTTCACTGGGTCCGAAGACTGCAAACCTGAATCTCCCTGAAACACAAGCTTGGCGAGTGTCCGTCCTGGGCTCATGTCCTGCGCTTGGCCAAAACACTCACACTCGTGCACACACACACACACACACACACACACACACCATCCTATCCCAGCCTGCTCACTAGGGAACCTAATTTTAAAACCTGAGCTGGTGAGTGTTAGCATATCCTATGGAAGCACACTGAACTGAGGGTCCTGAGGTCTGAGTTCTAATATAGGCTTTGCCAAAAAATTACCTAAAAGTGTTGAAGAGATGATCCATTCTTTCTGAGCCTCAGTTTCTTCCTCCTTAAACTGGGTTGGGAGGAGAATGACTAGGAGCGGACACTTGCACGGCCAGCCTTCTAGGGTGAGGCTTCGGTCGCCCGCCCTTGACCCCAGGTTGGATGTGGGAGCCAAGAAATAGGACACTGACATGTTGAAAGAACGTCAGCTGCTCCCGGGTGAGGTCAGAGCCGGCCCCTGGTGACCTCTACCCGGTCAGCAGGTCAGCAGCCCCACCTTTCCCGGAGCTGCGGCAGCCAGTTCCTCCCCTGCTCCTTGGCAAGGGCATGATTTGCATCTGTGCAGAGGGAAGCCTGGAGAACACCAACCCCACGCGTGGCTTGGTAATCGGCTATCTTCTGAGGGCTACCCGGCCACAGACTCTGCTTGGCTCTTCTTGCCAGAGTGACAAGCACTAACGAGAGTGGTAAGGACGAAGCCCTGCAGTCCCACTGCCCAGGCTGGAACCCCGACCCCTGCTGTGCCTTATCAGCTGGGTCACCTGGGGCCACTGACTCAGACTCCTGTTTCCTTGTCTTTAAACTGGGGATAATGTTAATATAGTTTTGATGGAGTGTTGTAAGGATTCAAAGAAAGTTCTTTTTATTTTTTTCCCTTTGCTTTTTTCTTTGTTGACAGAACATTAATTCCAGCGAATTCATATAACATAAAAAGCCCATATATTTTCTCATCATGAAAATATAAAATCTGAAATAAAAGGTTAGTTATAAAACCCCAAAAGCTGGCATCTGGGAGACTTGATGCAGAGGCTGGAGTAGAAAGTGGGTGGGGAGGTAAGAAACTCTTGGACAAGGGCTGTAGGTGAATCTCCAAGAGGGACCTATTTGCCAGGTGGGTCTTTGCTAGAGCTGGTAATGCTTCCTCTGAAAGCTCCCCAGGAGCACAGATCTCGGTCTGTGCTCTATTCACTTCTCTATCCCTAGTGCCTTCAAGAGCACCTACACCACAAAGTAGGTATTTATAAGTATGTGTTCGTATTTAAATCTCACAGTTCCTATATTCTTTTATCTTTTATTACTTTCGTTTCCAGCTTTATTGAGATATAATTGACATATAACTTTGTATGAGTTCTAGGTGCACAACATAATGATGTGTTATATGTATATATTGCAAAATGATTACCATAATAAGCTTAGTTAACATCCATCGGCTCAGGTAGTTAAATATTTTCTTTCTTGTGATGAGAAGTTTTAAGAACTACTCTCTTGGCAACTTTTGAATGTACAATAGATTGTTGCTAATTATAGTCACCATGCTGTGTGTCATTTCCCAAGGACTTACTTATCTTGTAACTGGAAGAATGTATTGTTTGAACACCTTCACCCGTTTCTCCTACACCCCTCCTCCTGCCTCTGGCAACCACCAATTTGTTCTCTGTTTCTATGAATTTGGTTTTTGTAGATTCCACACATAGGTGACATTGTGCAGTATTTGTCTTTCTTTGAGTGACCATTTGCAACAAATGTTGCTTCTTCTTCTTCTTCTTTTTTTTTTTTTTAAAGATTTTATTTATTTATTTGACAGAGAGAGAGAGAGACAACAAGTAAGCAGAGAGGCAGGCAGAGAGAGACTGCGGGAGGCAGGTTCCCTGCCAAGCAGACAGCCCAATGTGGGGCTCGATCCCAGGACCCTGAGACCATGACCCTAGCCGAAGGCAGGGGCTGAACCCACTGAGCCACCCAGGCGCCCCAGGATATCCTTCTTTTTTAATGGCTAAATATTATTCCATTAAAAAATAGATATTTAAATATGTACATTAGCTAATATTGTTATTTATATATATCTCACATATGTATCTTACATTTTCTTTATATATATTTATGCCTCTCGTTTTCTTTATCCAGTCATCTGCCCATGGACACTGAAGTTGTTTCCACGTCTTTGCTCTTGTAAATAATTCTGCAGTGAACATGGGGTGTAGATCTCTCTCTAAAGAGGGATTTCATTTACTTCAGGTAAATACCCAGAAGCGGAATTGCTGGATCATATTGCTGGTAGTTCTATTTTTAATTTGTTGAGAAACTTACATACTGTTTTCTATAGTGGCTGTACCAATTTACATTCCCACCAACAGTGCCCAAGAGCTTCTTTTTCTATACATCCTTGCCAACACTTGTTATCTCTTATCTTTTTGCTAACAGCCATTCTAACAGGTGTGAGGTGATATCTCATTATGGTTTTGGATTTGTGTTAATCTCATGATTAGTGTTGTTGAGGACCTTTTCATGTACCTGTTGGCCAAATGTCTGTCTTTGGAAAAATATCTGTTCTGTTCCTTTGCTGATTTTTTAATCAGAATCTTGTTTGTGTGTGTGTGTGTGTGTGTGTGTGTGTGTGTGTGTGTGTGTGTGTTTGCTATTGAGTTGTATGAGGTTTTTAAAAAATATATTTTGGATAATAACCCTTTATCAGATACATGATTTGCAAATATTTTCTCCCATTCCATTAATTGCCTTTTCATTTTATTGGTGGTGACTTTTTTCCCCTTCGAATGCATAATTACTGCTCAATACGTGTTTTTATTATTAATGTTCAGAACAGAGCATAACACCTAGACCAAAGAGGTGGTCCAGAAATGTTTGATGAGTATATCACAGTTGCATGAATGAGCTGGAAATGAGGAGCCACATTTTAGCTCTATTTCTACCTTTGACTTCATCTACCACCAAGCTTACAGCTCCTCTTGACTATTGGCCTTCCCCAAACCTGCCTCTAATTTCCTATCCTAGCATTTTTTCCGTGGAGCTTTTTCTCCATCTGGAAAGCTCTTTTCATTTACTTCTGCTGTCAAAATTCCATCCTTCAAGAGGCAAACGACATGCCACCTCCTCTGTGAAGCTTTCTCTGTTTCTCTATTTTGTAGTGTTTCTTCCTTCTCATATTTGCAACATATTTCATAGTTGATGATTCCCAAATTTATATTTTTGGTCCAAATCTTCCTTATGAGCTCTAAATTAGTGTCTTCAAGTGTCTACTCAGTATCTTCATCTGGATGTCTAATAGACTCAAATGTAATCTGTCCACCCCTCAGCCCCCCACCCATGCAGCTATGCAGGCTCTCCCATCTTAGTTAAAGGCAACCCGATCTTTCTAGGTGCCCAGGACAAAACATTAGTCATCTTGATGCGTGCCTTTCTCTTACATCCTACTCTTAGTCCATCTGGAAATCTTTTTAGATCTTCTCGGAAATATCCAAAATTGGAACACTTCTCACCACCTCCACTGTTACCACCACGGTCCCAATTGGGGCCAGTGGACTCCACCCCTGCCCTCCCCACACGCACAATCCATTTTTACAGAGCAGCCAGAGTGAGTCTTAGTAAAATATAGGCCAAACCATCAGTCTCCTGCTAAAGATCCCACAGGAGCTCCACGTTTCACTTAAAGCAAAAGCCAACATTCTTGAAACAGCCTATCAGGCTTTACAAAACCACACATCTCTCTGACATCCTCTCCCACTGCTCTTTCGGTCCTGGACATTCTCCTCTTGTCCCTCCCAGATTCATTCTTCAGCCTTTTCTATCCTACTCTCTTCTCCAGGAGACTGGTTCCAGGAATCTCCGAACTTTCTCAATGGTCTTTGGCTTGTAGTCTGGTCAGTTGATGGCAGGTGCTGGTTTGCCATGGGGAGATGGGAGCTGAGAGAGGTTGTTATTTATCCCTCTGTTTCCCTCCCTCCTAAGCCTGGTCGTGGCCATGACTCTGTTCTTTATCAAAGACCCCATCTATTAGCCCTCTCCTACAGCCTGCCTTCTCCAGGCTCCAGGAATCCTGCTCTCTGCTGGCCCCTTCTGGCTGAGGAGTGCTATTACTAACTCTCAAGGACCTGACCTTGCAGGTTTACCTTACCTCTGTCCACAGCTTCTTAGTTTTTATACTTAACACTCTTCAGTTACTCCTATTAAGGTGCTCTTTGCTTCCTGCCTAATATTGAATGATCTCTTACCCCGCCTAACGTTTAAGCAACACTTTTGGGATATTGTGATTTATAAGAAAAACATATATTTGTTATTAAGATGATCAAAATATATTTCTCATATATATTTGGTCTTCGTGTGGCGTTCACAACTCTCCAAACTCTTGGAACTTCCTTGGTGCCGAAAGTGATAAAGATGTCTCTTTTATGTTAATAAGGTGGCTTTTGAAACTAACCTAAGGATGGGTTGCCAGGAGAACCAAACATGTAATTAGACAATTGGAACTTTAAAAAAAAATATTTTATTTATTTATTTGACACATACAGAGAGAGAGAGAGAGAGAGAGAGAGAGAAAGAGAGAGAGCACGCACAGGCACGGGGAGTGGCAGAGGGGAAAACAAGGAGTAGGGAGCCCAATACAGCACTCGATCCCAGGACTCTGGAATCATGACCTGAGCCAAAGGCAGACGCTTATCTGAACGAGCCATCCAAGTGCCCCTAGATGACTGAACTTTCAGTCCCACCTCTGACTTCTGGGGAGGGGAGAAGGCCTGGAGGTTGAATCAATTGCCAAAGGCCAATGATTTAATCAGTCATGACTATGTAATGAAACTTCCATAAAAATGCAAGAGAACAGGGCTGGGAGAGCTTCCGGTTTGGTGGACGCCTGGAGATTTGTAAGAATGATGTACCTGGAGAGGTCATGGAAGTTCTGTGCCTTCCCCATACCTTTTCCTATGCATCTCTTCCATCTGGATGTCCCTAAGTTATATCCTTTTATAATAAACTAGCAGTCTAGTAAGGAAAATGTTTTTCTGCATTCTATGAGCCATTCTAGCAAATTAGTCAAATTCAAGGAGGAAATTTGGGGAACTTCTGATTTATAGCCTGGTGGTCAGAGCAAAGGTAATAACCTGGGTTTGCAACTGGCATCTGAAGTTGGTGTGTGGGGGGTGCAGTCTTGCAGAACTGAAACCTTAACCTATAGAATCTGATGCCGTTTCTGAGTAAACAGTATCTGAATTGAGTTGAATTCTTGGGCACCCTGATGGTGTCTGAGAATTGCTCATTGGGGGTGTGGGAAGCGCCACTCCTCCCATGTTGGAATTGGTATGAAAACGAATTTTACTTTCCATCTTGGTCTTCCTCTAGCACGCTAGGCACACTCTTGCCCTATGGTCTTTGCATTGGTTCTTCCCTTTTCTTGGT
Organism: Mustela lutreola; assembly: GCF_030435805.1. Lineage (NCBI taxonomy): Eukaryota > Metazoa > Chordata > Mammalia > Carnivora > Mustelidae > Mustela > Mustela lutreola. The sequence continues at coordinate 41,172,000 of NC_081294.1, read as the reverse complement.
ATATTCTTCTGGATGTCCATGGATCCCTCCCTCTTGTCTTCAAATCTTTGCTCAGTTGTCACCTTCTCAGGGATCATGTTTCTTTGTTCTAATAAAACTGTAGCCCTTCTACCCTGGCATTTAGTCCTTTTAAAAAATAATGCTTATCATATAACTCATGATGTTATTTATTTATTTTTCACTTATTTATTGTGATTTCCACTATCTTTATCCTCTCACTAGATTATAAAATCCTTGAGGGCAAAGGTTTCATCTGTTTTCACTGATAAATATCCACTATTAGAATAATGTCTGGCATATGGTAGATGATAAGTGTTATTTGAATGAGTAAATGTTTGAATATATTCCCCTTTGTTTTCAATGGGTCCCTCCATGAACTATATAACCCAAGTGTTTATCTCATTACTCCAACCAAATAGTGCATTCTCCAAGAGGAATAATTAGCATTTATACCTGAGATTGCAAGGCAGAAACCCTTAGGCTGGATTTAGCCTACAGGCAAGTTTACTTAAAGTATTGGCGCACACCATGTTTCAAGTACTATTTTGATTTATCTTTCCAAATTAAGATATGGGGGATATTTCACTTGAAGATGCGGATTCCTGGTTTCTATGCAAAAACAGAAGTTCTGGTCATATTTTACATCATGTTTCTCATTCTTTAACAGCTGAACAGGGCCTTTCCCCTTAGACTGGGAATGTCCTCTCCTATACCTTCAGGGCTATACCTCTTCCTAGTGTTTCCTTGACCTCTTCTAAAGCTGGTGTTATTCAGCAGCTCCACTAAGCTCTTGTAAACAAAGAAGTCTGCAGTCTCTTGTGGTCAACTATATACCAGGGAGACAATAAATGTTTGATAATGATGATGTACTAATGATGATGTAGAAAGGAGTAAAATTTCCATTTCATCTACTCTTTTCTTTGACAACTTCTCTTCATTTACTTGTTCTATCAATTAGTGTTGATGCCTCCAAATATAATTATGGATATGTCTTTTTCTTTCTTTCTTTTTTTTTTTTTTAGTTACATCACTTCACTTTATGTATTCTCAAATTCTATTATTAAGTGCATACATATTTTTGATTGTGTCACTCCTAAAGGTCAAGGCCTGAAATGTATCAGAGGAACTGAAGGACACTGAGGACATGATCAACCAACTTGTGGTTGATGAGCTGAAAGGTGCTATCTGTCAACCTGACTTAATTAACATATATAGAACCTGATGGCAAAGTTAAAAAAAAAAAAAAGCAAAATAAGCATTCTTATCAGATATACATGGGAACATTTACTAAGGTAATTTATATTCTGGGCCAGAAAACTAATCTCTACAAATTTATAAGAACTTAAATAATACAAAACATGTTCTTTGATAATAATAAGATTAAACTATAAGTGAGTAAAAGAAAGATATAGCAAAAAGCTCTAAATAATTAGAAATTTAAAAAATACACTTCTAAATAACCCATGGATCAAAGAAGGAACCATGAAGGAAATTCTAATGTATTTTAAGTTAAACAAATGGAAACACAACATATTTAAAAAAATGTGATGTAGCTAAAGAAGTGCTCAGGGGAAGATGTATAGAATTAATTACTTATGAAGAAGGAAAGTCTCACAACAATGATCTTCACTACTACCTTAAGAAATTATAAAAGGAAAGCAGGTTAAACACAAAGGAAGCCAAAGGAAGGAAACAACGGAAATCAATGAAGTAAAAAATAGAAAAACAATAGAGAAAAGTCAATGGAATCATAATTTATAAATTTCTAGCAGTCTAATCAAGGAAAAAGAAGAGAGAATATGCCAGTTAGCGACATCATAAATGAAAGAAAGGACTTTATTATAGATCCTACAGAAATTAAAAGGTTAGTGACAGAATATTATGACCAACTTCATGTTGATGAACTTGAGAACTTACATGAAGTGGAAAAATTGCCCGAAAGACCGAAATTTCCAAAGCTCACTCAAGAGGAAACAAATAGGGATGCATGGGTGGTGCAGTCAGTTAAGCAGCCGACTTTTGATTTCAGCTCAGCTTATGGGCTCAGGGTCCTGGGATCCAGCCCTGCTTCGGGCTCTGTGTTCAGCGGGGAGTCTGCTTGAGGAATCTCTTTCTCTCTCTGCCCCTCCCCAACTTGTGCTCTTGCATGCACATCCTCTCTTTTTCTCTCTCGAATCAATCAATCTTAAAAAAAAAAAAAAAAAAAAAAACCCAACAAAAAAAACCCAAAGAAATATAGGCTGAGTAGTGCTATATGTATTTAAAAAATTAAATTTGTAGCTATAAGATTTCCAAAGGAGAAAACTCCTAGGCCATGTAAGTTTGGTGGTGAATTTTGGCAAATACTAAAGGAAGAAATAATACCATTCTAGAGAAATTTTTCAAAAAAAAAAAAATGGAAGAGGGTAGAATATTTTCCAATTTATTTATGAAGCCAATATTAACCTGACACCAAAATCAGACAAAGACATTACATGAAAAGAAATCTAAATCCCAAATATACCTCATGGACAGAGATGCAAAAGTCCTCGGCAACATGTTAGCAAATAAAATCCAGCAACGTATTAAAAGGCTAACACTTAATGAACAAGTGGGGGATGCAAGGTTGGTTCAACATCTGAAAATCAATCAATGTAATTTACCATATCAGCAGATGAGAAAAGAAAAACAACTATTTCAATGATGCAGATGAAGTATTTTAGCAAAATTCAACACCCATTCATCATAAAATCTCTAAAGAAACAAGAAGCTATGAAACAGAAATCTGTTCACAACATCCCTTTGCTGAAAACCCTATACCATTTCTATTGTTCCTGTCCCCTATAACTCAAGTACTTTGCCAGCTTCCTACACCAGCATTCACTCATTCATTCAAGATCTCTCAGTATCTACTGTGTGGGAGTCGCTGGGGGACACAGCAGTGGGCAAAATAATAAAAATTCTCTACCTTCACGGAGCTTACATTCTAGCAGGTTAATGCGGCTCTTCCTGGCTCCTCGCCCAGTGCTCAGTGGCCTTTCATTCCCTCACACTTGTCGTTTCCCTCCAGGCACAAGACCTCTAAGGAACATGCTGGTCCCTCTGGAATTCTTTTCCTTCCCTCCTTTTTTTTTTTTTTTTTAAAGATTTTACTTACTTATTTTAAGGGGTGGGGCACAAGCAAGGGGAAAGGGCAGAGGGAGAGATTTGCAGGCTCTCCACTGAGCAGGGAGCCTGATGGACGTGGGGCTCGATCCCAGGACCTTGGGATCATGACCTGATCCAAAGGCTGATGCTTAACAGACTGAACGACCCAGGCGCCCCTCCCTCCCATCTTTGTCTGTGTAACTCTTACTTATTGTTCAGATGTTAGTTGGAGTCACTTCTGTGGGGAAGTCCTCCCTGATACCCTAGCCTAGATGCCTCCTCTTTTATATACTCTTACTGTGCCTTCCTTCCCCCTCATTATAGCCCTTATTATATAATTATTTATGAGACACTCTGACCTCTAGGTTTCCAATTTATTTATGAATAAATAAATAAATTGCCTTGTGAAGGCAGGGGCTCTGTTTTCACTTACTAGCGCCCAGTACAGAGTAGGTGCTCATTCAATATTGTTTAAAAGCCTGAACTTGTGCCAAAACTTCATTCAACTTTTTATTCAACTTTGGCCTGGAATGGGATAAGAACTGGTCTAAGAATGTACTCAGGAAATAGCATCCAAGATGTGGAGAAAGGGGAATCCTGATTCATGGTGGTGGGAATGTACACTGGTGCAGTCACCGTGGGAAACTGTGGAGTTTCCTCAAAATATTAAAACTAGAAATACTATGTGGTCTAGAAATTCCACTGCTGGGTACTTCCCCAAAGAAAAGGAACACAAAACACCGATTTAAAAAGATATGCACCCCTATGTTGCTTGCAGCATTATTTACAATGGCCAGGATATGGAATCAGCTTGTGCCCATCGATCGATAAATGGGTACAGAAGTGGTATTTACATACAACGGAATATTATTCATCCATAGAAAGGATGAAATCTTCTCATTTCTGACAATATGAATGAACTTGGATTGTATGATGCTAAGTGAAATAAGTCAGACAGAGAAAGACAAATACCATATGATTTCACTGATCCGTGGAATCTAAAAGGTAAAACAAATGAACACACATATAAACATACACCATAGAAACAGCTCTTAAATACAGAGAATGAACTGGTGGTGGCCAGGGGGCGTAGGGGATAGCAAAATAGATGAAGGGGATTAAGAGGTATAAACTTCCAGAAGAAGTCAGAGGGATGAAAAGTACAGCATAAGAAATATGTCAATAATATTTAATAACCTTATACGGTGACAGACGGTATCTACGCTTACCCTGGTGAGCACTGCAAAATGTATAAAATGGTTGAGTCTTTACGTTGTATCCTTGAAACAAACATAACATTGTATGTCAACTACACATCAATTAAAAAAAAAAAAAGAAAGAAAGAAAGCCGCGCCCAAGGAAGCATTAAGTAATTTATTAGTGGTCTTTAAATTAGTCATCCACCTGTCTAACCTTGTTTGGATTCAGCGCGTACTTTTTCCGCTTCCTTTGTGAGATCTCACGGGAGGCTTCTGAAGTTCAGCTCCTACGTCAGCTGCATTCTTCTGCTCTTCTGACTTATCCACAAGGCAAATGAGGCTCGTTTTGTGCAAGTAGATTTGCACATGCTCTTCCCAGACGGGGATGCTCCATCTCTAAGGCGCTGGGCTCCATCCGGGCCATTTCCCAGATCCCTTCGGACCAAAGCTTTGGGAGGAGAGGTGGGGCCCCCCACACTCACCAGTGAGGAGTCGCTCCCGGGTGCTGCTGGGGTTCACAGCCCCACCTTCACTCAGAGAGCCCAGAGAGGTGTGCCCAGAGAGACGCTGGGTGGGGTTGGCTTTCTCATTGGCAGGCGAGTCAGTGTGGGCCCAGTGAGTCCGGGGAGAACGAGAACAGCAGCCTGGATGTCTGGGATGGTCTCTGCCCTCCTCCCTGACCCTGGCCTCCCCCGCAGCAACCTAACTGTGTATCTCAGTCCTAGAATGTGAGGAATGTGCCAGAGCCTGATAGGCCTGAAGCGATCTGCAGAGAGGCAGGGAGGAGCGCTGCTCCTCAGTCAGAGGCCTGAGATGGTAAGGACTCTGGGTCCTGAGGGCTGGGCTGCCCCTCTCCTCCTCCTTGGGCCTCTTGCAGCAGCCGGATCTCAAAGGCTCCATTGTGCACTGAGCTGGCTTTGGGTCCCTCCCGTGTCTGCTAGGCGGTTGGAGAAGAGGCACTGTTAGAAAAGTGCCCCCACCAGCCTGTTCAAGCTCATGTCCCTTGGTCTCTCACCCCTGAAGGATGGCGTAGACACAGACAGTTGTTTCTGCCTCCCAGGAAGCAGTCTGTCCTCTGTCCGTTGGCTTTTACTATTTTTTTTCTTTTTTTCTTAAAGATTTTATTTATTTGACAGACAGATCACAAGTAGGCAGAGAGGCAGGCCGAGAGAGAGGGGGGGAGGCAGGCTCCCCCCTGAGCAGAGAGGCCGATGCTGGGCTCCATCTCAGGACCAAGGGATTATGACATGAGCGGAAGCCAGAAGCTTCAACCCACTGAGCCACCCAAGCACCCCTGTTTGTTTGTTTGTTTGTTTTCAAATAAGCAGCTGTGTAGTTTTATTGGTCTTCTCGATTTTTTCCCAGTTTTACTGAGATATAATTGACATACAGCATTGTAGAAGATGAAGATATATAACACAAGGATTTGACTTATTATCAAATCACAATAAATTTAAATTAAATGTCTATGTGTTTGTTCAGTTTCTGTGATTCCTGCCCTTCCTTATCTTTACTATTTTCTTTCCTCCTTCGCCTTCCTTGTTTTGTTGTGTTGCTTAAATAACTGATTTGAAACTGTCTTCTATTCTCATATAAGCATGTAATGTTCTGAAGTTCCTTTTAAGTACTGTTTTTGCTGTATCCCCCAAATTTTCATAGGTTGACTTCATTGCAAACTATTTTTTAATTTCCCTTGTGATTTCTCCCTCATCCCTTGAGTTATTTAGGAGTGTTTTGTTTAATTTGCACATATCTGGGGATTTTGCTGATATTTCTCTTTTATTGGTTTCCAATTCAATTCCTTTGTGTTCAGAGAACATTCTTGAATGATTTCAATTTTTAAAATTTCTTGACATTTGTTTTTTTGTCTCAGAATATGTTCTTCTTGGTGAATGTTCTGTCTGAGCTTGAAAAGACTGTCTTTTCCAATTTTGGGGGGGAGGCATTGTTATATAAGTGTCAATTGGACCAAGTTGATCAAAAGTGTTGTTCAAGTCTTCTGTATGCTTACTGATTTTTGGTGGTAGTGGTAGTTTTTTTTTTTTTTTTTTTTTTAAAGATTTCATTTTTATGTAATCTCTGTACTTAACGTGGGGCTCAAACTCACAACCTGGAGATCAAGAGTCACACACCCTACTGACTGACCCACTCAAGTGCCCCAGTACATATACTTTTTTTTTCTTTTTAAGCAGGCCTCATACCCAGCATGGAGTCTAATGCAGGGCCTAACTAATGTCCCTGAGATCAAGACCTGAGCTGAGATCAAGAGTCAGATGCTTAAATGACTGAGCAACCGAATGTCCCAACTTTGAAGACTGATATGTTTTTAAAATAAATTAACCTTTTTATTCATGTTCCCTGGTCATGTTCCTTGTTTTGAAATTCACTTTAATTGATATGAGGCATTTCCTTTGATTGTCTTTTTTTTTTTTGATGTGTTTTAGTATTTTTTTTATTGGTGTTTGAATGGCATTTATATTTTTATCCTCTTATTTTTAACCTAGTTTGTCTTTATATTTATATATTTCGTTCCCTTTATCCACTCTGGCAATCTCTGAATTTTAAATGGAGCGTTTAGGCCATTTTCATTTAATGTAATTATTATTTGTTTGGGTCTACTTGTTATTGTTGTTGTTAATATTTAGAGAGAGAGAGCGAGCGAGCACATGTACACACCCATAAGCATTTGGGGGAGGGGCATAAAGAGAATCTTTTTTTTTTTTTTTTAAGATTTTATTTGTTTATTTGACAGAGATCCCAAGTAGGCAGAGAGGCAGGCAGAGAGAAAGGAAGGGAAGCAGGCTCCCTGCTGAGCAGAGAGCCCGATGTGGGGCTCAATCCCAGGACCCTGGGATCATGACCTGAGCTGAAGGCAGAGGCTTTAACCCACTGAGCCACCCAGGTGCCCCAGGGAGAGAGAATCTTAAACAGGCTCCACACTCAGCACAGAGCCCAAATCAGGATTTGATCTCAAGACCCTGAGATCATGACCTAAGTGGAAATCAAGAGTTGATGCTTAACTGAATGAGTCACCCAGATGCCCCAATTATTATTTCTTTGGTTCCATTTATTCTTTGTTCCTTTTTCCTTTTTTCCCACCTTCTTTTGGTTTGACTATTTTTTAATGATTATATTTAACATTTGGTATACTTCTAAAAATTTTAAAACACACCTTAGCAAATTTAAGAGAATCATACAATTTCTGCTGTCACACTACCATCAAATTAATCTAAAAATTAATAATAGAAAGATAACTGAAAAATCCCAGCATATGTGGAGATTAAACAACACAATTTTAAATAATACATGGATTATAGAAGAAATCTCAAGAGAAATTCAAGAGAAATTTAAAAATATTTTGAACTCAATGAAATTGAAATCATAACTTATCAAAATTTGTGGGATGCAGTGAATGCAGGATTAAAGAGAAATTTATAACACTGAATGTTTAAAAAAAAAAAAGAAAGACTAAAATTGATATCTAAGTTTCCACTTTAGGAAACTAGAAAAAGAAGAGCAAATAAAATCCAAAGTAAGTAGAGGAAAAGGAATAATAATAATTAGAGCTGAGATCAGTGAAATGGAAAACAGGAGGTCAATAGAGAAAAAACAATGAAACCAAACACTGGCCTTTGAAAAGATCATTAAACAAATAAAAAGTAAAATAGATGAAAAAAAGAAGGAGGACACAAATCACTAATGTCAGAAATGAAAAGGGGTCATTTTTACAGATTCCATGGAAATTAAAGGATAATAAAGGAATACCATGAATAACACTATGCCCACAAATCTGATAATGCAGACAAAATGGACCAATTCCTTGAAATGAACAATCTGTCCAAAGTCACACAAGAAGAAATAGATGATTCAAATAGGACCATATCTATTAAAGAAATTGAAGCAATAATTAAGAACCTTCCAAAACAGCAAGAACCAGACCCAGATGAGTTCATGGGTGAATTGTACCAGATGTTTAGGTTAGAAATTATACCAAAGCTCTAAAATCTTTTAGAAGATAGAAGTAGAGGAAATACCTCCTAATTCAATCTATGATGCCAGCATTACCTCAATACCCAAACCGTACAAAAACAGGCCAATATCTTACATGGGCATAGATGCAGAAGTTCTCGACAAAATATTAACAAATTGAATCAAAATAGTATAGAAAGATATTTTTATCATGACCAACTGCGATTTTTCCCAGATATGCAAACAGATTTAATATTCAAAATCAATTAATGTAATCTATCCTATAGAAAAATCACATGATCATGTGAATAGATGCAGAAAACACATTTAATAAAATCTAACACTCATGCATGAGAAAAACTCTTAGTAAGCTAAGAATAGAGGGAAACTGCCTCAGCTTGATAAAAACTACACGAAGCCTACAGCTAACATCATACTTAACTGTGAGAAACTCAAGACTTTCCTTCTAAGATCAGGTACAAGGTAAGCATACCACTTACTCACAATTCTGTTTCAACATTATACTGGAAGTCTTTGCTAATGAGTAAGGCAAGAAAAGGAAACCAAAAGTATACAGGTTGGGAAGGAATACTTAAAACTGTCATTCATCACCAATATATAATAAGTGATTATATCAAGGTTGTAAGATACAAGGTTAACATATAAAGTCAATTGCTTTTCTAAATACTAACAGTAAACAAATGGAATTTGAATTAAAAACACAATACCGTTTACATTAGCACCCACCAGAAGGAAATACTTGAGTTTAAATTTAACAAAATATGTACAAGTTCTTTATGAGGAAATGTGATAAATGAAATCATTTATCTGACTCTGATAAATGAAATCAAAGAAGAACTACATAAATGGAGATATATTCCGTGTTCATGAATAGGAAGACTCAATATTGTTAAGCTGTTCAGCTGTTCTTCCTAGTTTGATCTATAGATTCAATGCGATCTCAATTAAAATCCCAGCAAGTTATTTTATGGATATTGATAAACTGATTCTAAAACTTTTTGAAGAGTCAAATGACTCAGAATAGCTGACAAAATATAGAAAGAGAAGAACAAAATTGGAGGACTGATGTTACCTGATTTCAAGACTTACTATAAAGCTTCAGTAATCAAGACAGTGTGGAATTGGCAAAAGACAAATAGATTAATGGAGCAGAATAGAAAGCCCAGGAAATAGACTTGTATAAATATAGTCAACTGTTCTTTGATAAAGGGGCAAAGGCAAAAGAATGGAACAAAGATAGTCTTCTCAACAAATGGTGCTGGAATAACTAGACACCTAGACCTGTGTCTGGTGTTGACACAGACCTTACACCCTTCCTAATAATTAATCAAAATGGATGACAACCCTAAGTGTAAAACATGAAACTATAAAACTCCTAGATGATAACATAGGAGAAAGCCTAGATGACCTTGGGTATAGTGATGCCTTCTTAGATACTACACCAAAGACATGATCCATGGAAGAAATAATTGATAAACTGGACTATATTAAAGTTAAAAACAAAATGAAACAACTGATTTTGGGAAAGACAATGTCAAGAGAATGAGAAGACAAGCCACAGACTGGGAGAACACATTTGCAAAGAATGTATCTGATAAAGGTCTGGTGTCCAAAATACGCAAAGAACTATTAAAACTCAACAATAAGAAAACAGCCCAATTAAAGAATAGGCCAAAGACCTTAACAGACACCTCACCAAATAAGGCATGCAGAAGGAAACAGGCATATGAAAAGATGTTCTTCATCATTTGTCATTAGGGAAATGCAAATTAATACCACTACATATGTAGTAGAATGACTAACATCTAGAACACTAACACCACCAAATGCTGGTGTGGAGGAACAGGAAATCTCATTCATTGTTAGTGGAAATGCAAATGGTACCAACAATTTGGAATACAGTTTAGTGGCTTCTTAGAAAACTAAATATACTCTTATCATAAGATCCAGTAATTATACCTCTTGGTGTAAAGGTAGTTGGTGTAGGTAGTTAAAATTTTGTGTTCCAGTAAAAAATTGTACATAGCTGTTTATAATAGGTTTATAATTGCCAAAAGTTGGAAGCAACCAAGATGTTCCTCAGTAGGTAAAAGGATAAATAAACGGTGGCTCATCCAGACAAGAGAATATTGTTCAATGCTAAAAAGAAATAAGTTATCAAGCCATAGAAAGATTGAGGAAACTTAAGTGCGTATCACTAACTGAAAGAAGTCACTCTGAAGTCTATGTACTGTATGATTCCAACTATATGACACTCTGGAAAAGGCGAAACTATGGAGACAGTGAAATGATCTGTGGTTATGGAGAAGGAGGGTTGTGATGAATAAGCAGAACACAGAGGATTTTTAAAACAGTGAAAATATTTTATATGATGTTATATTGATGGCTCTGTGTCATTATACATTGTTGAAAGCCATAACATATCCAACACCAAGAATGAGTTCTGGGGCACCTGGATGGCTCAGTGGGTTAAGCTTCTGCCTTTGGTTTGGGTCATGATCTCAGGGTCCTGGGATTGAGCCCCGCATCGGGCTTTCTGCTAAGTAGGGAGCCTGCTTCTGCCTGCCTCTCTCCTTACTTGTGATCTCACTTTCTTTGTCAAATAAATAATAAGATATTTTAAAAAAGAGAATGAATCCTAAAACTATGACTTAGGGTGATTATGCTGTGTCAGTGTGGGTTCATCCTTGGTAAGAATTGTACCATTCTGGTTGAGTCATGTTAACAATAGAGGCCATGCATGTGGGGGTGGGTAGTGGGTATATTGGAAATCTCTGTGTCATCTTCTCAACTTTGTTGTAAACCTGAAACTCTTCCAAAAAATTTTTAAAAAATCAACAGAGCCTCACGGACATGGAAGACGATATCGAAAGGTGTAACACTATAGACTCCCTGCATAACTGGACTCCTCAAATAAGAGGAGAGAGAGAATGGGGCAGAAATCTTCTCAAAGGTATAAATTCAAGAAGCTCCACAAGATAAATTAGAATAAAACTATATCTAGTCATATTATAGTAAAAGCATTACAAACCTAAGGTAAAATGAAAATATTGAAAGAGCTAGGGGAAAAGGCACAGGACATACGGGGGAATATGACAAACTCTACTTTGACCAAACTTGAGTCAAGCTCCTCTGAGTCTTCTTTCTGATTAGGTTCCAACCTTAGGCTCTGTCCTTGGTCCACCTACCTAGTCTAGGGGTAAGAAGAATCCTGCTGATTGGCTAACAGACACATGAGAAAATGTTCCTCATCACTAGCCATCAGGGAAATTAAAATCAAAACCACACTGAGATACCATCCTACACCAGATAGAATGGCAAAAATTAACAAGGCAAGAAGCAACAAATGTTGGTGAGGCTGTGGAGAAAGGGGAACCCTTTTACACTGTTGGTGGGAATGCAAGTTGGTGCAGCCAGTTTGGAAGACAGTGTGAAGATCCCTCAAAAAATTAAAAATAGAGCTACCTTATGACCCTGCAATTGCACTACTTGGTATTTACCCCAAAGATACAGATGTAGTGAAAAGAAGCGCCATCTGTACTCCAATGTTCATAGCAGCAATGGACACAGTCGCCAAACTGTGTTGAAAGAGCCAAGATGCCCTTCAACGGACAAATAGATAAAGAAGATATGGTCCATATATACAATGGAATAATATGCCTCCATCAGAAAGGATGAATACCTAGCTTTTGTATCAACATGGATGGAACTGGAGGAGATTATGCTGAGTGAAATAAGTCAAGCAGAGAAAGTCAATTATCATATGGTTGCCCTTACTTGTGGTACATAAGGAATAATATGAAGATGTTAGGAAAAGGAAGGGAAAAGTGAAGGGAGGGGAATCGGAGGGGGAGATGAACCATGAAAGGCTGCGGATTCCAAGAAACAAACAGGGTTTTATAGGAGAGGGTGGAGGGGGATGGGTGAGCCCAGTGATGGGTCTTAAGGAAGGCACATAATGCATGGAGCACTGGGTGTTATACATAAACAATTCCTGGAACACTATATAAAAAACTAATCATGTACTGTTTGGTAACTAACATAACATAATCATAATAATAATAATAAAAAGAAGAATCCTGCTGTGTCAGTTTAGCAAAAATTTTTTACTTAGTATCTGATCGTCTGATCAAATTCCTTATCTACCCTCAATATCTTATCACTCTGGCTTGCCTTCAGCAAGAACTCTGTTGAGCAAGCTTAGCGAGAATCCTATTCCTGATGTTTTGTCTCAGTAATTTTCCACTTACTTCCCCCATCCTACCACTTGGCTATAAGTTTTCACTTTTCTTTGTTGTATTTGGGATTGAGGCTGACCTCTCTTCCCTACTGCAAAACCCCATTATAATAGTCCCTTCTTGAATAGACCATTTCTTATCATGTTTAACAAATGTCATGAATACTTTTTCATTACAAAATAATTCCAAAGACATCTGACTTCTCATCACAAAACATGGGGGCCAGAACCCTGTAAAACAACACTCTGAATCATAGGGAGTGATTGTCAGAACTAAAGAAAAAGTTGAGACCTAACGAATACTCTTCATGAGATATACACTTTAAACATAAAAACAGATTAAAAGCAAATGGATTGGAAAAGATATGTAAACTGTAAGCAGCAACAAGGCTGGAGTGGCCGTGGTAATGAAAAGATATGTCATCATTACTGTGTGGGCACAGTAATAGATCCTTGAAGTCCAAAGAAGCAATTGGGAGAATTCAAGGGAGGAATAGAAATTCTACATTCGCAGTTGGTGGTCTTAACACCCTTAATAATGAAAAGAACAACAACAACAAAAATCTCACACAATTGAAAGAACACAAAAATATCAGTAAAAGGAAAGGTCATCCGAAAAACAATCATCTTGACATAATCAATGTTTAGAGAACACTATATCTTATCACCATAGATTTTTTTTTTCCTCCTGCACTTGGTACTTTATAGAGAAAGACAAAATGTGTGGAAGAATATGACCCATACTCAAACTCATACTTCATCTGCATACAGTCTAGACACCACAACCAAATACATCATTGTAATTAATTTTGGCTATGACATTTACTTGTTTATAAATCTTCCATCACTTACCATTGCCTACAAGGTTAATTTAAATCTCTTCAGGCTGACATGAGAAATGCAGCCCAATCTGTCTGCCATGTTCCACCCCCTACCATCATGACTCATGATACTCCCATATAATTTTTTTTTGGCCGTAGCTCATATGGACTCTGTACTATCTGCTAAGCGTACATTGTGTATTTGACTGCCAAGTCTTCATCCATTTCTTTCCCACTACTTTTGATACCCTTTGTCATGTTTTCACCTGGGATCATCTACATCTCCCAAGGTTCAGACTGCCTCAAAGGTATTTGGGGGCCATGTGAGAACGTCATGTGTTTCCATCAGTTCGCCAGCTGTATGACTTAGGACACATTGATTTCTCTGCCTATGCCTCAGTTTTCTCATCTGTAAAATGTGTATAATATTAATACTTGCCTAATAGGATTGTCATGAATCTATATGAGCTAATGTGTGAGACCCTTAGTGTGGTTCCTGGCCCAGTGTGTATGTGTATGATCAATACGTGCTAGTTCTTATTTTGTGGTTATTATTGGTGGTAACTTGAGAGACCATCCTAATTGGATGGTGGGACAGGTGTCAGATTTTATAATTTTCTTATGAGCTTTTGCATCTCGGACAGCATTTCCTTAGCATAATCTCCAAGCTGGCTGTTGCTCAAGAGTTTAGAAACATACCCACAGCTCTCTTTGCAGAAATGAGTTGGATCTAACCAGGTCTAATTTCATCAAGTCTTTTTTGTGATAAAATAGATTGTCTATACTGGCCCTCCAATATCTTATACCCCTCCCTGAACTTCAGTAAGTTAGTGCCACTCAATTAATTTATTACATTTTAGCCGGCTTAGTTGTAGAGGCTCCACTCTCGCCATGAACATTGCCCCCTGTACTGCAGTGGTGGCGTGAGAACTTCTCCTTATTTTTACAGTGTCTTCTGTTGCCTTCTCCACCTGGTCACCTGCGGCATCCCATCCCCAGAGACTGCACATTGCCTAGGGAAAGGGAGGGTGAGCCAGGAGATGGGGAGAGGTGGAAGAAGGAGGGGACAGGGAAACTGGCTCATTCCCCCACCCAAACATGCTCTAGATCACAGACCTCCCCAAAACACAGCAATAAGAGAAAAAGCCCACAAACCACATGACCACAAAGCCGCAGCCAGGGTGTAAAGGTTCTGGGAATCATCCTGTGGGCTATGCAGGTGGTCTGACCACTGGGTGTCACTGTTAGTCTGCGTTCCTTTGATTTGGTATCTGGTTTCTGGCATTTGCTGGTCTCCTTCCACTTCCCACAGGCTCCCTCCCTGTGCTGGTCTATCTCCCTGAGCAACTTTACTGACTGCATAGACAGTTCACTGAGAGTGAAATGACCCAGAAGTGGATTTCTGATCTGCACATGGGAAACTAGTCTGTCACAGAAGCAAGCAGTATCTAGTTTTACAATAAGGAAGTGAACTCTAAAAACACAGAACTATCTCATTGATTTTATCATTTATTGCTATTCTTTCCTCCTTTATATAGTATTTGTTTTTATCTTATTAATCTATAGTTCTTATACTTTTCTTTAGTTCTTTCATTCAATAAAATTGAACATTTAGATGAAGTAGAAATTAAACCCAGAAAGAAGGATTAGGAGGAAAGACCTGAACACATAAAGCCTTTAAAGAAATAGAAATCATATTTAACAAGATGTGTTATTTTTACTTACCCTCTTTAGAACTTGGTGTGCATTTTCAATCTGAAGATTCATGTCTTCAATTCTGGAATATTCTCCATCATTTTCCTTGTGAATACTGACTCATGAGTCCCTCCTGTGGAAGTTTTAGTAGATTATGCTGGACATCTCATTCTATCTTCCATCTTTCTTGGTTAATTCTTCCATTTACTTGTTTCCCCATGCTACATTCTGAGTGGTTTCTGCAGATCTGTGCTCGGGTTCATGAATTTTTTCCTCTGCTATGCTGAATCTTTTGTTTGACTTATCCAGTGAGTCCTTAATTGAAGGGCCTTTGTTTTTTGTTTCCAGGAGTTGAATTTTGCTATTTATCAAATCTGTCTCTTTCCCTTTCATAATAGTCTATTCTTTCATTATGGTTCCTAAGTTTAAACATATATATATATGTGTGTGTGTGTATATATATATATATATATATATATATATATATATATATATAATTATATATAATATTTAAGTAGGCCATGCCCAGTGTGGAGTCAAACATAGGGCTTGAACTCATAACCCTGAGATTGAGATCTGAGCCAAGATCAAGAGTCAGACATTTAACCACTGAGCCATCTGTGTGCCCCAGTTTAAAAATCTTTTAAATTGCTTTGACCTGCTTATTCTTTCATTTCCAACTCTATTATTTCCCATTCTTGCAATGCTGATATATGGGCTGGATGCATTTGCTGGTTTTCTGTCTCAGCAGTTAATTTCCTTGTGTGATTTGTATCTCTCTGTGATCTATGGTTGACCCTTGAACAATGCAGGGGTTAAGAATGCTGACCCATTGCACAGTTGAAAATCTGTGTGTAACTTTTATATTCCCCAAACTTAACTATTAATTCCTACTATTGACCAGAACCCTTACTGATAACATAAACAGTTGATTAACCCATATTTTGTATGTTTTATGTATTATATACTGTATTCTTACAATAAAGTAAGCTTGAGAAAAAAAAAAAACGTAGTTAAGACAATCATCAGGAAGGAGAAATGGTAACCCTAGGAAAGAGCGGGTCTCCTGCTAGGAGAAGGAGCCCTGAGGAAGCATTTATGACCTTCTACAATGAAGTAAAACGAATAGAGAAGAGAGACTTAGTTCTAACATCCAAAAATCAGCTTGAAAGACTGACCTGTTCTGGCTCCTCTAACTTCACTTTGAACCCATTTGAGGTTCTTCAGATGGATCCTGAAGTGACAGATGAAGGAATAAAAAAGAAGTTTCGACAGAGTTTCATATTAGTGTATCTTGACTGGAATCAAGATGATGTTGAGAGCACAAAAGTCTTTTGAGGCTGTGGACAAAGCTTACAAGTTGCTCCCGGGTCAGGAACCAAAGAAAAGGGCTGTGAATCTCATTCAAGCAGTAAAAGAATACACAAATCACACAGTGAGAGTGAAAGAAGCAATGAAGGACGAAGGAAACCCCACGAAGGTGGGGTAGGATTATTCTGAGTTGTTCAAACAAGCAGTAGATAAGAACAGATCAGGGGCGCGCCTGCCTTTTGGCTCAGGTCACAATTCCAAGGACCTGGGATTGAACCTCTGACAGGCTCCCTGCTCAGTGGGGAGTCTGCTTCTCCCTCTCCCTCTGCCCCTCCCCTCCGTGCGTGCACGCACATGGGTGCTCTCTCTGTCTCAAATAAATGAATAAAATCTTAAAAAAAAAAAAAAAAAAAAAGAACAGACCATAAAACTCTTTGCTGACCTGGAAACTAAAAGGAAAGAGAAGTCAAAGAGATACATGAAAGGAAGCAACAAAGGGAAAAAGAGATAGAAGCTGGAGAAGAAGCCAAATGAGAAAGGGAGTGGCAGAAAAACTTTGGGGGAAAGTCGAGATGATCGTGTGGGCAGCTGGTGAACCTTCCACGCATATCCAAAGGCGTAGAAAGAGAAGAACTGACCCTTCCTAAGACCACCGAAAGTAGAAATGAAGCAGCGTGAACCACAGAACCTTCCCCCAACTGTCTCCCTCCTGCTTTGAAGGACTCGTGCTTTCTTCCTATTTCCACCCCAACATAGAGTAGTCTTTGCTTTTTAATTAGTCCACTTGTTTTCAATACAATTTAATAGAGATCAAAGTAAGTTCTTTGCACACTGAAATGAGGAGTTCGGTTTAAAAAAACAACTTTCCCCCACTCCTACCCTTGGACCAGCCACCACGATTGCTTGCCTTCCCTTCCTGCAGCCTAAAATGTACCATTTTGTACTTCACTGAATTGTGATGGTTAGAAATGTCATGTACAGCTTGTGAAAATCAACCAATTAAATGTTTTGAGTTAAAAAAAAAAAAAAAAGAGAGAGAAGGGGGCACCTGGGTGGCTCAGTGGGTTAAGCCTCTCTGCCTTTGGCTCAGGTCATGATCTCAGGGTCCTGGGATCGAGCCCCGCATCCGGCTCTCTGCTCGGCAGGGAGTCTGCTCCCTTTCCCCTGCCCCCCCACCTGCCTCTCTGACTACTTGTGATCTCTGTCAAATAAATAAATAAAATCTTTAAAAAGAAAAAAAAAAAAAAGAGAAGGGTGCCTGGGGGGCTCAGATGGTTAAGCATCTGCCTCTGGCTTAGGTCATGATCCCGGCATCTTGGGATTGAGTCCCACATTGGACTCCTTGCTCAGTGGGGAGTCTGCTTCTCCCTCTGCCTCTCTGTCTCTGTCTCTCATGAATAAATAAATAAATAATCTTTAAAAAAGAGAAAATCATAAGGAAGAGAAAATACATTTACAGTACTCTATCAAAAATACACTTAAGTGTACCCATGCAGTTCAAACTTGTGTTATTCAAGGGTCAACCATACTCTGAGCAATCTTATCATTAAAAAAAATTGGGTTTCTCATGAATCCTACACTGTGGAAGAGTAGTTTTTGTGATTGTGTCTGTTGTCTCTCTAGAGAATTAACATCCAGGGGCTAGTTTTTGCCCTTGACTGGCATACCTAGAGCCTTTAGGGTAAATTCAGATCTCATACCTTCTCAAGGAGCTGGACTGGGTTTTGATTTTTCCACACAAGTCCTCAGGCAGATGCATAGCTCCTCTGGGGGGGGTCCTTGGAAGGTGGAAGGAAGTTTTCAAATCCCTTTTTGATGGAATAGCAACACTTCCAGACTTCAGGCTGTATGCAAGAAGTATGCAAGCAATCTTCCAGCTATGCTGCTTGACCTAATCCCAAAGTCATCTCTAGGAAGGAAGAAGGGGAATTAGAATTCCAGCCCTAGCTCCGACTCATCTGACTGAGAACCCCCAGGGTTCCCATGGAATCTGCTCCCATTTATTCATAGGCCTTCAATTTCTATGCTTGTTTCTGGATCCTAAGGATTTCCCTTTCTTTCCTTAAAAGTAAGTATGTATTTTAAAAAAAAAGTACTGACTTTCCTTAAAAGTATGTATTAAAATATTTATCTTTGTCACATTTTTATCCTTCCTTGACCTTTAGTAACTCAGATTATCTTCTGGTTTTCTTTCCTTCTTCTTTTATTTTTTTCTTCCCCAGTAGAACAATCTAGGTTATTTATTTAAGCCATCTCCTGCCATAAGCAATGGGATGGAAGCTCAGTGTATGGGTCATAACTTGATACAAGTGAGGAAGTGAGCTTAAGGTCCCGTATACTTTACTGGTCCGTGGGCAGAGTAATGGTCCAAACCAGTGCTGTGGTCCCCACTGGGTAGTAGTCTGGGTTCTCCTTATTCATCTCCTCATAGCCAGTCAGAAGTGGATTCTCATGAGGGTTAAGAATAGAGTCTGATTACCATCTCCCCAGGGAAAGAGCTTGGCTCTCCTATGGAGACAGGGTAAGTGACGCACTGGGGTCTTTCCTGCTCTCCGTGATGTGACTTCGGGAAGACGTTCAGCACGCTCACCCCCATGCTGGAGAGTTTCACAGTGTAGGTGAGGGCCTTCTCCTGTGAGCTGACTCCTCCTCGCCGTGACTACCTGAGACACAGGAGCCCTAGCTGTGCCCTGGACTGACCTAGCAGCCCAGAAAGTTGGGACCCAGCTGCCGCTGCAATTTTCTACTTCCATCTCCCAGTTTTCTTATCAGAGGTCTTCAAACAGGGTCATGTGAGCTGTGGGGCGAGCAGGATGAGCTGCGGGGATTTCCTCACTCTGAACCCTGCCCTCTACCCTGCTTCCAACAGGGAAGCTCTTCTTGTGACGTACTCTATAGCAACCAAGCTGTGTGACCCTGGCAAGTATTTCATCCTTGTGTACCTCTGTTTCTTCATCTGTAAAAAAGGAACAATTACAGTGCTGACTTGCTGGATAGTTGTGGGAACAAATGAGATATACACAAAGCACTCCATGCCTGGTTCAAAATAAGCATGCAGTAAGTGAACTTTGTTGTTACTTATTGAGCTCCAAGTTATATCTCTTCTAAAAAAAAAATGATTCAAATATAAAAGAAAAGTCTTTTCAGATAGATGGGGCTTTAAAAGCTAGATAGATATGTTCTAGACTGGGTCTTTCCTAAAAGAACTTCTAGTTCAAAATTTCTTTATTTCTATGCTAACTCTACCAGCAGGAAAGCTAATTTGAGCCCAGCTTGGCTAGCAAAGTTACTTTTAGTCAAGCTTGGCTTGTGCCTAGCAGGGCGGGCATAAAGATCTCTATTGTTTATGATAATTTTCTTCCAGCCCCCTGACATTCCTTCAACCCCACTTCCCATCCCATAGTAATTCTTTCTTTCCTTAATGTTGCACAATGAACTTGTTGTAACAGCTGTACAAGCTTCCTTCTGACTTGAGTCAGCCTTGCTTTATGGTTTGTCAATGTTGTGTCACCCGTCCCTTGATTTTTTGCTGAAATTGCCGAAGTATAAAGAAATTGCATCTAATGGACCTTTTCTAACCTTTGCATATATGGTAACCTTTTCTCTATTTCTTATGAAAGTGGGGGCCATGTAGTCTCAAAAAGATAGGGTTAGGGAAAGGGCTTTGTTCTGTTTTCTAAGAGAAAGTGCTAGCGGGAGGGACATTTTCATTCTGACTTCAACCTACTCGGCAAATGTTCCGATGAGCTAGTGACAGTGCTACTTACTTGTGAGCATAATTATATTATGAATCAATGAGATGATGAGTCAGGATTCAGCCATGAAGAGTGAGGGTTGATGGTCTTCTACCACCTCCCATTGTGAAGGGTGAGAAGTCACAGGTCTGAGGCCTTGCAGTGACTCCCCCTTTTCTCCCCACCTTCCTTGAGCCTTAATTCAGGTGCAAGAAATGCTAGCATTTTCAGTGATGATGTGAGATGTTCTCTTCAGGTTTTAGAAAATGACAGAAAATTGGAGAGTGGGCCTGCTTCTCTGTAGGTTGCCCATATTGATATAACATCTGCTACCAGCTGACTGTATGTTTCTAGTATCTTCTGAAGGCCAAGCTCCTCAAGATCAACAGGATCTTTTAAACTGTAAGTAGGGTTGTTCTAGTCCTATCCATGAATTTGGAGAGATGGTCACAATTTAGTCGATAACGTGGATAATAGTTGTTTGGTATAATTGTTATAAAAAAAAACCAGGGTTACATAGAGCATGTTGTTTTATACTTAGTGGAAGCTGGGTGAATAGGAAGCCAGGCCTGACCAACCTCTTAACTCTACTGAGGTTTGAGGATATAATGTGGTTGAGGGATCCCTCAGAAATGGAAGACTTGAATTACTTTAGCTCGGTTAGAGGGGTTGGTGACCATCTTAGCTTACCCTGGAGGGTCACAAGGAAAATGTGGGCTCTTTTATCCCAGGCCTTTTGAGGGCCAAAATTTGACACTTTCTTCAGAAGGCCAAAAACTGCCTCATTATCAAAATGAACTAATTTCATTAGTTAAAGGCAATGCTCTGTTTCCATTACTGTGAGTTAATTTATATATACAGTGTGAGGTAGGGATCCAGCTTCATTCTTTTGCAATTCTCCCAGCACCATTTGTTGAAAGACTATTTTTTTCCTCCATTGATTTGGTACCCTTGTGGAAAATCAGTTGATGTGGGCCCAATTCTATTAAAATGATCTATCCTTATATTAGTACTTTACTGTCTTGATTACCATTGCTCTACAGTAACTTTTGAGATCAAGAAGCACAAAATTGAGAACTTTGCCTTTTGTCTTCAAGACTGTTTTTGCCATTCTGAGTTCCTAAGTCTCTATATGAATTTTAGTGTCAGCTTGTCAATTTCCAGTGAAGAAGCTGCCGGGATTTTGATAGAGATTATGTTGAATCTATAGATTAATTTGGGGAGTTCTGCCATCTTAACAAAATTTAGTCTTCCAGATTCATGAACATAGATGTTTTTCCTTCACTGAGATCTTTACTTTCTTTCAATGATGTTTTGTAGCTTCCAGAGTGTAAGTTTTGTACTTGAGTTTTCTTCAAATGTAAAAGGTGGTGGCTGGACAAGTGGATGGAGAAATCAGGGGTTTCCCAAGCCTGTGATGTTATATCCTGGCATTTTCTGCACTTTACCTGTCCCCCTTCCACTTCTGTTGCTAATTAATTTGTTGCTTATTTGTTATCTTTCTCCTTCAATGAAATGTTAGCTCCATGAAAGAAGTTACCCTGTCTGTTGACTCTACCACTGGGCTACGCTCCCCACCCAACCTAGATCCCAACCTAGTGCCTGCTCATAGCTTATGCTTAATCAAACTCTTTTGAATGAAATCCTCAGGTCATCTTCAGGATTTCTTCCACTCTTCCTACTCTGGGTCTCTACAAATGTAGATTGTATTATTGTTTGCCAGATGAAAGATTAGGAATACTCAGTGGTGTCCCAGTCAAGAGCCCAGCTCTGGATTCAGTCCACTGAGTTCTGAATCCTGACTCTACCACTTGCCAACTATGCAACTTTTGGAAATCTACTTGGATTCCTAGACCCTCAAGTTCTTCATCTTTAGATGGAGATAATGACAGGACCTGCCCCTCTGGGTGGTTGTGTGTGTTAAATGAGTAAATCCTTTAAAATACTCATGTGGTGCAACTGTATGAAGTTGTCCATGTATGTTAACTTGCATTATCATTATTCACATATACCTACCCATGTGACAAGCCCGTCATCTCTCTTTTCATGCAGGCCTGCTGGACCTTCCTACAGTTTGTTTCTGTCAGCCTTTCCCTGCCTGGGAACGTTCGGAGAGCTCTGTTGTCCTGTGGATTGCAGGGCGTGGTCCTTCTCGGCCAATTACAAGGATGCTAAATGAAGCTGGTCTTTGTCCCCAGTTTCCCTCTCCTTGCAGAGAAGCACTCATGTAGGGACCTGGCTGAGGAGAGCAGGCCAGGCCTCCTTCTCAGTCTCCAACCCTTCTCTTGCAAATGCAATAAGCATTTCATCCTGCCTCTTCCTTTCACAGGCTTATGAGGATCTGAATGAAAGGGATTTCAAAGCAGCCTAACTTCATAGAGGAAGGCAACCTGGTCTTGAATTCTTTCCCTTTATTCCAGGATGAGATGAATTTCCCTCTCTTTGACCAAATGTTTCCCCCAGTTGTGTGGACTCAGTTTAATGAAACACACGCCATGCTTCCCAGTGCTTCAAATTAACAAAATGGTTTCAGGGATCTTTCTAGTTTTCTCTTCACAGCCACTATGGAAAACCCTTATGTCAGGAGTTCCTTTCCCATTTGACAGCTGATGAACCCCACCCTCAATCCACCACAAAGCCTCTCAGTCTCCCGCTGAGGCAGACACAGCATCAGGCTTGGATGTGGGGCCCCTCACCTTGGTCTAGACTCTTTTCCACCTTGCTCAGCTGGATGCTGATAGATCAGGCTTTTAGGGGAGACCATTGAACTGTGGGCCATCTAAAAGCCCCGAATAATTGCTATTAAGAAAACAATCTTTTCCTTGCATCATTATGAGGATGTGAAGAAAGGGGTTAATAGGAATAAAAATCTACCCCCATGAGGATGTTCACAACAATTGGACCAGGAAGGTGCAGGAGGAAGGCCTGGGGCTCTGCTGGGAAAATTATCAGAGGAGGAGTATCTTGGCTCTCTCTTCTCAGGGAATGGATTCGAGATCTGGAGAAGCAGAGGATCCCTTTGTTTAGAATTTTGTTTTGAACCTTGTTTAGATTCCAGGAAGCAAGGCTAACAGCTCTCATCCAGAAACAGGAAAATGTTAACCATCCACATGGCTAATCCATTGGGGCTCACTTGTTCTGACTTTGTGCAGGGGAAAGAGGAGCCCTTTCTGGGACAGCTTTGCCCATGCCTGTTGCTGGGACTGCCCTCCTGAAGCCTCTCTTTCCCACAGGAGTTCCCATCTTTCTAACTTGTGGCTCCAGCCACGAGTCAAGCGAAACAGGCCAGGTCAGAATTGCCATTTTCACAATGGGGGCTAAGTTCAGGCCAAGAGTCAAGCAGGAGCCCATTAAGATATATGATAATATATATAAGATGATCCTCTAGGGGAATAAACGTATTATATATATAAACCATGTGTATTGAATCCACGTATATATAGTTTTACCTGCAGAGATGGGATTAGACATGTGTTGTCTAGAATGCAGAACCAGACTTCGGAAGGATACTGCAAATTGCCCATGGTTGCCTTCGGGAAGAGGACCGGGCTTTGGTTAGGAGCCAAGTGGTTTGAAAGTGGACTCACCTTTTTATTCAATACGCAGTCTGAACTTTTGCACACATACATGACCGTGCCTGTGATGACACCGTTTTAAACAGAGTACCTGACCTTCCCGCAGGACATCACTCCTTGCCACGCCCTGCATGGGCTCCTCTTCCTCCTCCACCGCTACAGACATGATCTCTGAATTTCCCCTTGGCAGCTCCCACCTTTTGGTTCACCCGCTCCCCCAAATCGTCCAAGCTGCTGGACAGTCTCCTTAGGACTTTGTGACTTGGTCTGTCTGATCTCCTATCTCTGTCCATCCCCCTGGGCCTCCTCATTGAGCCTGACTCCAAGGTGGCCCGTTTCAGTCACCATCTCACCGGTGCCCCAGATTCTCGCATGCTAGTGCCCCCTTACACCCTTGCTTTGCCAGCTCTGAACTATTGTGTGCTGTCCCTGCTCCATTTTGAGGCTCCTGGAAGAGAGACATAAAACCCCATGACTGGATGCCAGCGACCCACCCATTCTTTTCTGGTAAGTTTCTTACTATGCTTACCCCGCTGTGGACCCCCTTGTTCTCCTTCTCCCTGGTTACATTGTGGCCTTCGCCCATGACCTGCTCCAAACACACACCTCACTCCTCCATACTCTTGACGCCTCACCACACGTCCCACTTCAGAGGAACCCTACCTCCAAGACAGGCTCTGCGCCCACCCTCAAGGCCGTCCCAATTTCCCTCCTTCTGGACTCTTCCACATCAGTGTTCTCTCTGCATCTCTATTCCTCTCTAGTTCATACTGGTGTGACACAGAGCTCTATTCCTGGCTTTGCTTGATTTAATAGTCTCTTTCCCCCAATGCCTGAGGAAACAGAAGGCATGCGTGGTGAAGTTTGTGGAGTCTGGAGCTCCACCTATCATGACTGGCCCACTCCTTCCCCTGTTGCTGGAAGCTTTCAAGGTCGACAGCTCTCAGCCAATCCCTCTCTGGGGCTCACCTCGAACAGAAGAGCACCATCTCCAGTCCATGTTCCCCCGGGGGGCAGCTGCCCTCAATGACTGGCCATTACGAGGGTGTAGCCAGTTCAGTGACTGGTTGTTAATCAGGAGCCCTTGGCCCAGGATGACTCTGCAGGACCCACCGACCCCTGAGCTCCCTGTGGGAACAAGCTGGGGACTCTCTTGAGTCTTCTGTTATCCATACCGCCACTCCTAGGGATCCTGTGAGCACAATTCCAGAAGCTTCCTACCTGCCAGTCTTTTCCTCAGGGTCTGCTTCTTGGGAATGGACCACAAGGCTTTTCAGGATTGGGGGAGTAATCTTGAACAGGGGTGGGAAAGATCAGTATTCAGATTGATTTCATCTGCTTGGAACATAGAGGTCAGGCTCAGAAAATTAAGAAAAAAGAACTAAGAGCTCTCTTAATTTTTTTTAGTTTGTTCATTCATTCGTTCTTCCTTCCTTCATATAAGAGGGCCTATTCTATGTCAGGCACTGTGTCGCAGCATGGTGGAAATAGGGCAGCAGAAATGTGAGGGGGAGATGATAAATGAACACCCGGACTTAGAACTATTAGTTCTTTTTTCAAGTAGATGCCTGGCCATATCTCTCACAACTTGTATTTGTACAACTGAGTTTTTTTTTTTTTTAAGCTACCAATCCAAAAGTTTACACTGATCCAAGGAGCTTAATTAATCTCGTAGTTCCAAATGTCAGAAATCTGAAGTGGGTCTCACTGGGCTAAAATCAATGTGTAGGCAGGGCTGTGTTTCTCTTGGAAGTTCTAGAGGAGAATCCATTCTGCACCTTTTCTGGCTTTTAGAGGCTTCCCACACTCCTTGCCTTGTGGCCCCACGTTCAGTCTAAAACCAACATTGTAGCAACATCTTCAGATTGCTTTCTCTGATTCTGACCTCCAGTTTCTAGTTTTCTTGTCCTGTCTTCTTCTGACTCTGACCTTCCCACTGTCCTTGCGGTCACATCTAGATGATCCAAACAATGTTCCTTTCTCAAGTTCCTTCACTTAATCCTATCATCAAAGTCCCTTGAGCTGGGTAAGGTAACATATTCACAGGGTCTGGGGGTATAGACATCTTTGGGGAGCATTATTCTGCCTGTCATGCCAGATAATTAATATCCATATTAAAGTTTGAGAAGCACTGGTCCATTGTATTTGAATGGTTTTCCTTTCCTACTTTCCCTACATGTTCACATATTGTTGAAACCTTTTTAAATTAAGAGCATGTATGATAAACCTGTTTTTCTCATTTGCTTGACCTCTGTACATATGTGGTTCTGTGGAGGTTAAGACAATCTGATCTTTATTGCTAGACAGATGTTGCTGGAGGGAGGGGATGGGGGCTGGGATGCTGTGTATATGTGTCTGGTTATTTACTCCTGGCTGTCTTAAGTGGTGAAGCCTACTGTGTATACTGATGCTGGCTGAAATGTTTGAGAAAGCTATTTCTGTCAATTACTAGCAGTAAGACCTTGGAGAAGTCACATGACTGCTCTCACACAACTCTTTCATCACTTACAAAATGGCGGGTCATTAACATTAGTAACTCATGTTACTGATACAAGTGTGAGGATATAGTAAGATGGAAGATTGAATCAACAAGGAACTCTTGAATGATTATGTCTTTTTTTTTTTTTTTTTTTTTTTGGTTATTTGTGGATGCTGAACCTTGACAATGAGAGGGACTCTCTCACCTCACATTCTTTCCTTTCTTTCTTTCTTTTTTTTTTAAATCTGTTTTTTAAAGATCTACTTATTCATCTGAGGGAGAGAGAGAACATAGTGGGGAGGGAAAGAGGGGGAGGGAGAGAGAGAATCTCAAGCAGACTCTTTGTTGAGCATGGAATCCAACTTGGGGCTCAGTCCCATGACCCTGAGATCATGACCTGAGCTGAAACCAAGAGTCCATGGCCCAAGTGACTGGGCCACCCAGTTGCCCCCTCACATTTTTTTCTTTGAGAGAGCCAGAGTCCCTGCATGTGGTCCCCCCTTATGGTTAAGGCTTTTAACTAACTTTGCCGTAGATCGGGGGTTCCTGGGTGGCTCAGTTGGCTAAGTGTCTGCCTTCAGCTCAGGTCATGATTCTAGGGTCCTGGTATCAAGTCCCACATGGGGTTCCTTGCTCAATGGGGAGCCTGCTTCTCCCTCTGCCTGCCACTCCCCCTCCTTGTGCATCCTTGCTCTCTCTCTCTCTGATAAATAAATAAATAAAAATTTTTAAAGGAAAAAAAAAGTTTGGCTTAGATCAGAAGATTAAGAAAAGGAGAGCTAGATGGACATTAAGACCCCCTGAAGTCTACACCTGGGCCTGTCCTTCATCTGTGTAAAAGAAACCCCTGGGGCATTATTTGCTGAAATCTGGATGCACATTAGAATTACATGGAATGGATCTAATCGGTGTTTCTGTTTCACTGGGCCTCGGTAAGATCTAGGAACCTGAATCTTGATAAATCTCTCCAAGTGGATAGAATGTGATCTCTATCTCCTGACTCCCGTAGGCTAATGTAAGCTTGGGATCCATTAGCAGAAGAACAATACATGAAACAAAGGAGGGGATAGTGCCTCAGAGCTGTGTACAGAACACACAGTTTTGCTGCACAGTAGGATGGAGATCTGGGGACCCCACTGCCAGAGGAACTTGAACAAAGTCATCACTGGAACAAGACCTGAATGGGTGGGGACACAAAATGACTTTACGTAAGGAAAGCCCAGGAGGGCAAATGGTTCACTTTCCCAAGGTCACCCAGTGAAATTTATCAATGAAAACACCTGCAAAAGAGACATATATTTCCTTTTGCTTGAAATTGATTTACTAAATCACAAAAACCCAATACCATAGTGATGAAAACAGTTGGGTATGCGGATTCATTTTTCTTTCCTAACTAAACGGCTTGCAGAACTTGTGTCTGTCAAAAACAATGGCCAGTCAAGAAGTAAGGAAAGAAATGCAGCTAGGGTGGCTAGGCTGGTTGCCTTTGCCTGAGGTAGTGAAAGGAATCTTCCTGATTATCTGAGGACAGGAAGACCTGGTTTTACTTGGATGCATTTCCTTGTAGGCTTTCTGATAGGAACTGAGATTTTGTCTCTGTTGTGGCTGATAGGTACATTCTACTCACCAATGATGTCCCTTCTTCCTCAGAGTCCAGACGCATGGACAACATTCCAAAGACTGATATAACAGTCATCACACACACACACACACACACACACAAGATTTGCACAAGTGAAAAACCAACACCTATAAACACCTTTTAAATCCTTACAATTGTTTTGTGAGACAGAACTTTTTTTGTGATCTCGCCCTGACTATCGTCATTGTTATTTGCAAAGGAGACTCCATACAAAACAGCATACAACTTGGAAATGGCAGAGCCAGGATTTGAACTTCAGTCTTCTGGCCACAAATTTAATGCCCAAACTGACCTCTGAGTGGTAACAGCACAGGAGTGTGGAGTTTCCTGGGGCTATCCTAAGAAACTGCCTGAAATTGGGGGGGGGGGGCTTCAAACAACAGAAATATATTGTCTCATGTCTATTGGGGGCTGGATCCCAACTCAAGGTGTCTGCATGACTCTGCTCCCTTTGATAGCATCAGGGAGAAGCCTCCCTTGCTTCTTCCTGACTTCCGGTGGTTTGCTGGCAATCCCAGCACTCCTTGGCTTGTGGATGTGTAACTCTACTCCCCTCATTGTTTCTAGGGCTTCTGCTTCTGTGTCTGTGTCCTTAGAGAGATTTCTTTTTATAAGGACACCAGTTATTTTGGATTAGGGGCCCTCCCCACTCCAGTATGACCCCAACTTAAATAATTATATCCTCAACAATCCTATTTTCAAATAAAGTCACATTCTGGGGGTTAAGTCCTCCACATATCATTTTTGGAGGGGACAGAATTCCACCCATGACATTGTCTTCCAGCTATCCCCTTGAGTTATAGTTCTACAGTGCATATTTTATTATCACAACTAGATTGTGAACTTCCCAGGGAAGAAAATTCAATTTTATATCCAAAGAGTCCAGCTGGCTGCTCTTGGGCTGGATCTGGACTATAGGCATGTTTGTCTGCTCTGAAATATTGACCTACACAGTGCTGTGGGAGATTTTCTGAATTAGTCTGTAAGGATTCATTTTTTAATTCTTATTGTTCTTACTGAAGTATAATTAACATACAGTAAAATATTAGTTTCCAGTGAAAAACATACTGATTCCACAGTTCTATACAATGCTCAAAATGGCGGATGCTTCATGAATGTGCATGTCTTCCTTGCATAGAAGCCATGTTGGTCTCTGTATTGTTCCAATTTTAGTGTATGTGCTGCTGAAGAAAGACTAGTCTATGACTATTAAAAAGTTTGGGAGCTTCACATGCAAATCTTGATGTTAGGTTTCCGTGACAAACCAGAATGTCTGGCTACTTATCAGAGCAACATGGCACCATAGTCTTCAGTGCCTGAAGCCTAGCAGGGGCTTCTTAGTTGGGGCAGTGACCTTCTTGTACCACAGATATATTTAAACCCGACTGATTCTGCTTCTCTGCAGAAGAGTCTCAGTTTACACACTCTTCACTCAGAAATATGTCTAATATCTAAGCCCCTTTTACGACATCCACTGCTGTCACTCTGGTGCAGGCCATCATTATCTCTCAACTGACCTAGCCTCCCAGGCACCTCCAACCTATTTTCCAAGTAGCAGCAAGGGTGACCCTTTAAAGCCATAAGTCTATTTATGATAAAACTTTACTTAGTAACCTCCATTGTCTTCCATCCCACTCACAGGAGAAGCTGAAGTCCTTAGATGGCCTTCAAGGTCTTATGCAATCTGGCCTACGGTTGCTTTCTCCAACCACATCTCTATACCCTGCCCTGCTGCATAGCCTCCAACCACACATGCTTTTCCTTTCACTTTCCACCCATGGTCCAGCCTCAGGGTCTTGGAACTTGCTGCTCTCTCTGCAAGGAAAGCCCTTTGTGCAGGCTAATCCATCTGAGTTACCCATATGTAAGACAGCACTAGTTTTCTTGCATCTCAAGAGAAGCAATGACTTTATCCAGAATGAACTTGCCACAAATGTGTGTCTCAGCCAACTGCCTCAGGGCGTCATCAGGGACAGATGGGCTTCTTTTCATTGGTCTTGGTCACATGCAATTTTGGCCTATGTTGCTGCACCTGTGTAAGAACGGTGTGTAGGCTACTCAAGGAGAAATGATGTGAGTATTGGTCATCATGTGCACATTAAACCATGCTTTCTCTTCATTGTCTGATTCTCATGAACCTCCCAAAATTTTGAGTGACTATTTTCTCAAGAAACTCTTGCTCTTTTATCTTAAGTCTGAGAAAACATCCTAAAACACTGCTTTGTGAGGGAAAAGGCATGAGGCATTATGGGAAGTAGATGTTTTAGGCAGATGTGTGCAGAACAAACATCCTCCACATGATCCCCATGTGATCGGAGAGAACCTGTCCGTCCTTCCCCCAACCCCCCGCCCCAGCCCACCTCTCCTGGGTCTTCCGTTGCGGTCAGCTCTGAGGGTTCACTTCAGATCATCTACTTGTTTTCATCATGGTCACAGAAAAGCTTGTATGTCGGAAGAGTAAAGCTCCTGATCTGTGGAATCAATGAAACGGGGCTCCAGCCCCAAATGTGACATCCTAGATAGTGGGGCTCTGGACAAGTTATATGCCTCTCTTTGTAAGTTTCCTCACTTAGGATAGAGCTGCTAGGGCCTTCATTATGGGGCTGTTACGGGATTTAAATGCAGTCGTGTATAGTGAGTGCCTGGCCCGTGGCAAGCATTCAGTGCCCGGGAGTCAAGATGAGTCAGCACTGAAACTGAAGACGGACTCTGTCACCTGAGGCTGAGCTGCTGTGTGCGGTGGACACTCGTGACTGCTCCAGGGAGACTGACCCCTGGGCCATCCTTCACACCATCACCCCAGTGCTCCTCCCAGAATATAAACATGGCCAGGCCACCCCCCTCCTTAAAATGTGTGTGACACTGACCTCCAGTCCAGCCTGCAAGGAGCCTGCATGCCAGCCCTTAAGATCCTGCATCTTTTGGCTGCCCCTCCTCCTTCCTTGGTTCACTCACCACTGATCTTTGCTCTAGGCATTAAGAAAATAAGTAATTAATGACCCGTGAGCTTGGTCACTAAATCAGTCATGTCTCTGCTCTCAGTCTTGTGGACATTCAGCCATATTTTCTCTACCTCCTTTGAAAGATGTCACGGGAGGTTTTCTGTACTGTGTCCGCTGTATTCTCTGGCTCAGCTCCTTGGCCACAATGGGAAAGAGGCTGGTCTGGGGTGGCCAGGTTTTTGTGCATACTCAGAGCCTTACCAGATGTGGTCCTCCATCTTCTCATCTGGAAAGGTGCTGGGCTCCATCGGGGCCATTTCCCAGATCCCTTCTGACCAAAGCTTTGGGAGGAGGGGTGGGGCCCCACACACTTACCAGTGAGGAGTCGCTCCCGGTGCTGCTGGGGTTCACAGCCCCACCTTCACCCAGAGAGCCCAGGGAGGTGTGCCCAGAGAGACGCTGGGTGGGGTTGGCTTTCTCATTGGCAGGCGAGTCAGTGTGGGCCCAGTGAGTCCGGGGAGAACGAGAACAGCAGCCTGGATGTCTGGGATGGTCTCTGCCCTCCTCCCTGACCCTGGCCTCCCCCGCAGCAACCTAACTGTGTATCTCAGTCCTAGAATGTGAGGAATGTGCCAGAGCCTGATAGGCCTGAAGCGATCTGCAGAGAGGCAGGGAGGAGCGCTGCTCCTCAGTCAGAGGCCCGAGAGTGTAAGGACTCTGGGTCCTGAGGGCTGGGCTGCCCCTCCCCTCCTCCTTGGGCCTCCTGCAGCAGCCGGATCTCAAAGGCTCCATTGTGCATTGAGCTGGATTTTGGTCCCTAGTGTGCCAGGAAGGAGGCGGGAGGAGGGACACTGTAAGGAGGCTGTCCCCTCCCAGTGCTCTTCTGGCTGGTGTTCCCAGGGGCTTTGGCCTGGGGAGAATGATACACACATGGGTGGCTGCTTCTGCATTCCTGGGGAGCCGAGTCTGTCCTGGGGCCCAGGTGAGTTTCCTGAGGGGGAGGGGTGGGTTGGGTTTGGCCTGTGGCTTCGCTTGTGGTGGTTGGTCCAGTGAAGACTCAGGGATCTGCTGGGTAAGGAAAGTGACTTTTCTAAAGATGCCTCTGCTTTCTGACTCCCTCTCCTCCTTCCCTCATTCAGTATTTGTCATTCTGGCTTTGTAAAAACGGAGTAGACCCTGGGAAACTTCTACTTTTCCTGAAGAGAGACTTTGAGCTCACTCTGTGAGGAGCTGGTGCTGCTCTTGGCTGCCGCTCGCAGGGTGTGACTAACCCTTCCGTCTTTTTTTCCCAGGATTCCCTAGGTCAGGAAGGAACCTCGGGCAGGGAGGGCCTCTGGGGCCCATAGGTGGTCATAAATTTGGCCTCTGTCACTCAAACCTATTTTCATCAGGGTTGCTGTCACTAGAGAGAAACGGGCAATTTCCTACCTCCTACCTATTATAGTGTAATTTTTTTTTTGTACGTCAACTTGAAGCCATGGAGACCTGTCGCCTTAAGAAATTGTCAAGTCATCTGGGACTTGACATCAGGTGATCCGCCATTCCAGTTTGCCTGGACCCAAAGACTTTCTCAGGGTGTAGTTACTGCTAAAACCAGAAGAGTCCCCAGCAACCGAGGTGGTTAGTCACCCTAATGGAAGCTCCTTGCTTCTTTTAGGAGCAGGACCAAGGTGGGGTCCTGCCATCTTGAGTAGGGAATTTATCAGGATGTGTGGCAGCTTTGCGGGAAGGTGGCAGTCAGGGAGGACTTCTTGGAAGATAGGAGAGCATCACGCCAAGGAATCATTGCTAACCCTTGTTAGGATTCCATGTCTTCCTAGAGTACCATGTGGTTCCTTGGTCAGGGAACCCAGGAGAACCCCTAGCCAAGGCAAACGGATTTGCAAATGATGCCCTTGGCACAAAAGGCACAACCTCTACCTATGAAAACGTTTTGCTTCTCCAGATTTCTAAGATTTAGAAACTTTTAAGATCCTTTCGCTAAATCCTGTTGCCATTGTACCTCACAGGAGCAGATGCCTAATGGAGTGTGGGGGAACATGAGGGATCCCTGGTCTGCCAGCCAGGGACTTGAGTTCTAGATCTGTCTCAGTCTACCCACATTTGGGCAGGCATCATCATGGTGAATCACTGGGTCTTTGAGGCCACAGTGTCTGGCTTGATCGTGGTTCTTAGACTTGACTTGAGCAATTTACTTACCCTCTCTGTTTTAGTTCCCCTATCTGTGGATTTGAGATATCATTATGCATTCTTCATAGAGTTGTGGTAGGGATTAAGTGTATGTGTGAAACACTTAAAATGACCTGACACACAGTGAATTAAGCACAAGAAATGTCAAGCGTATTTATACTTCTATGACCCTAGCACATCAAGCTCTCTCTTAAGCCTTTGTTTGCTCATCTATAAGAGGAGGGATTGTAGGTGTGGCCTGCAGAGGTGCCCTCGGGAGCTCTGCTCCTGCTCTCTGAGCCCCAGGTGCAGATCTGCTTCTGTCTGACATCCTGTCCTCAGCCCAAGATTTCATGTACAAGAATTCTGTGGCTCAAAACCAACCAGCCAACCAACCAACACCAAAGAAAGCATCCTCAGAGTTCTTATGATATTATCATCCAGTGACTTCATGGTTTCACCTGGTTTGGGGCATCAATAGATGGTTGGCATCTCAAATCCACTATTTCTCTGAGTCAACTTGCCATTTCCTTTATCGAGGCTTCTCATGCCATGTCCCCAAACTGTTTTCTGCACTTGTCGGGGCCTTTCCCTAGGGAGGATGATAGGGGTGTTGTAGGTCTGAGGACCGTTGATATAAACACCCCCTGGTACGCTCCCCTATTTATCCTAGAGAAATGGAACAAAGTATGAGATATCCTGGAGTGACTCCATAGTTCTGTGACTTTGGGCAAATCTCTCACATTCTTCAAACCTCAGTTTTCCTGTCTGTAAACTGGATTGAATGGTACTATCTGTCACATGGAGTTGTGGGTGAGGATTACATCAGATAATTCATCTCATGGATTTGGTGAACAATTTGGCTTCTGATTACCCCTCAGTACTTGTGGGCTGTTTTATTGTTCCCTAGTAGAGACTATTCCTACAACCCTTCTCCCTATTCTGGCTCCACTGTGCTCCTGTTTCCGGCTGCTTCTGCCATTACATTACATTACATTTAAGGGGGAGTCAACAGCAGTCCTGAACCAGCAGTCCTGAGAACCAGCAGTCCTCAGAGGAAGGGGGGAAGGAAAGGAGGAGGTCCTTGGTAACACTGAGCCCTGGACAGATGCCTAGCTGGTTTGCTGCGGTGTCACACGATGATGAATGTTGGCTCTGGCCACCCCAGGTGACCTGCATTCCCACACGTGGGCTCTGCCTGTGGCATCTGTTCCCGGTAATGCTTCTCATTGGCTCACATAAATCTCCCCAGTGCACATGGCGAGAGGTGCTGGTTCTGGTCAATTGCCGTCATGTCTGTCTTTCTGGAACCTTGGAGAGTCTGGCTGCTGTTTAATAAAGTATAGTTGCTCATAGAGGATCGCAAAGTAAGTCATGTCAAAGTTCATTGACCTAAAAGCTTCTAGCACTGCCCCATAATCGTCAACACTTTCTTAAAGAAATTTGGCAGACCTACACTCCTAAACAGGGGATGTGAGACAGAACATTTGCCTATATTGATCGCTGGTGTTTTTAACTAACAACACTTTTGGTAAATGTGAATCATGAGTATAATAATAGGAAATTGAGGGAAAATGCTGGTAATAGTGAATGATGCCTCATATTTGAACTTTAGAAAGCTTGTGAGGCATTTTGAACTTACTGATAATAGAGAATTTCAGAACAATAAACCCACCATCTAACTCTAACACCTTTCTACATTACACCATATCCACTTCAGAATATTTTTATTTCATTCTCTTACTTAAAAAAAAAAATCAGGGGTGCCTGGGTGGCTCAGTGGGTTAAGCCTCTGCCTTCTGCTCAGATCATGGTCTCAGGGTCCTGGGATCGAGCTCCGTATTGGGTTCTCTGCTCAGCAAGGAGCCTGCTTCTTCCCTTTCTCTCTGCCTTCCTCTCTGTCTACTTGTGCTCTCTCTCTCTATCTCTCTGTCAAATAAATAAATAAATCTTAAAAAAAAAAATCTTTGCAGGGGCAAGGAGGGTCTTGTGGTAGTTCTCCCCAGTCTCAGTTCCCTCCCTCCCTTCCTAGCGTTAATCACTTTTATGAATTCAGTGATTTTGTTCTTCTAGTACATGTCCATGTGCCCAGAATCACTGCAAATAATTTTTTTCTGAAGATTTTGATAGTGAAACAAAATGATACAGTTACGCATCTTGCTTCCCCCCCCCCCCCTACACATGGTGATCGGAGAGACATCCATGTAGGGAGATGGAGCCATGGCTGTGATTAGCATCTGTCCTAACAAGGACAGTGTAGGTTTACATATTAAAACCTGCTGATGGTGTGACCATCAGGACGAAGAAGGAAAAAAAAATATGCATGCAGGGAAACCCTTCTTCAAGTTTTCTTCTTAAAGTTGGGGTGGAAGGTGGGGGCTCACATCCAGCAAGTTGTTGAGAGTGAGATGTTTCCAGATTAGCGACTTCGGACTTCAGAGATCGGAGGTCCGGTTAACGTTGTGATGGCAGCACGGTCTGACCCCCGGGGATCTGGAGGGCCTCTGACTCTGACACAAACTTGCTGTGTGACCTTGGTAGAATCACTACTCCTTTGTTTCTTTGCAGTAAAATGAGGAGTAGAATGAAATGATCTCTTAAATCCCTTTTATCTCTTCATTTTCTCTAAGTATTGCCTCTTCCTTATTTTTATCCCTCACCCTCGATATGTCAAGATGCTTTCTCTTTTCTATCTTTAAAATACCACGTCATTCACGATATCCCCTCCCCTCTCATTTGCCAAAATCGCAGCACACAGTCTCACACATACACTCCTGGATTGCCATACAGATTTTAGCTGGCCTTCCTCCCTCTCGTCTTTCCTTCTCCCCTGTGCTTCTCGTGCCACCCCAGGTAGAATTTCCACTGTTATTATGGTATTCCCATGCTCAAGAATGCTTCATGCCTCCCTATTGCTGGCTGTATCTGTTCTAAATTCCTCTGTTTGCTTTGAAATGCCGTCCCTATCCTGACTTTGCCTTATTTACCAATTTTAGCCCTATGATCCCTGACCTCTCTGGTATGTACAGACTGGCTTCTGCTGTCTCTGTGTATGCAAAGTTCATTCCCCCTTATCTTGCTGATCTCTGTGCCAGTAATTTTGCTCCCTTCCCCATATAAATCTACCAAGAAAATGAAAAGGAAGCCACAGACTCAGGTATAATACATGAAAACCACACATCTGATACTTGTATCCAGAACACTAAAAACAAACAAACAAACAAACAAAAACCACCCTGGGATACCTGGGTGTTTTAGTCAGTTAAGCATCTGCCTTCGGCTCGGCTCATGATCCCAGGGTCCTTGGATTGAGTCCCACATAGGGCTCCTCGCTCAGTGGGGAGTCTCCTTCTCCCTCTGCCTGCTCGGCCTTCTGCTCTCTCTCTCTCCCTCTCTCTGGCAAATAAATAAGATCTAAAAAACCCACCCTTATAGCTCAATAATGAGAAGGTAAATAACCTAATGCAATGGAGCAAAATGTTTGTAAAGACACTTTCATTCAGAAAAATGTATGTATGGTAAATAAGCACATGAAAGAAAGGCTCAATATCATTAGTTATTAAGGAAATGTCAACTGAAACAGTGAGATAAAGCTACACACCCACAGAATGGCTGAAATTAAAAGGCCTGATACTTTCAGAGGTTGGTGGGGGATACGGAGTAACCAGAAACCAGAACTCTCTTACATTGCTGATGGGAATGCAAAACAGTATGTCTGTTTTGGAAAGGAGTTTGGCAGTTTTTAACTAAATGTCAATTTTTAAAACAATTTGTACCTTTTTCTCACCCATAATAATAATAAGAACAAAAATGAAACTAGCCTATACCAAAAGTAATTTGTTGATTCATAAATGAAAAGTCCAGGGGTTGTTGGCTTTAGGTATGGTCAGATCAAGATAGCCAAATTATATTATTAGAAAGTTAGCTTTCCTAAACTCCTAAAGTTTAACTGGGTTTGGCCTCAACCTCAGGCGCACCTTCCCTGGGGGGTATGCCCCACAGAGCTGGCATAGCCACAGCTCCAGGTGCAATGGAAAGAAATCTCTTCCTGCAGAGTGATCCTGATGTGGGTCTGAGGACTAGTTCTCATCGGCTCCACTTTGGTTATGTGGCCATGGGATAACATAATGTGATCGGCTTATGCTTGAGTCCGGTGCCCACTTTTGGAGATGAGAATGGAGTCAGCCCCGCTTGAACCCCATGGACTGGGTTTACGGGGCTCATCTGGCTAATGAGGAAGCTCAAGGTTGAGTCTGGGACTGTGTCATGGCCATCTTAGCTCTTAGTCACTTCTCCACCTGCCTCCAGTGTTAGAAAACAAATGTGCGTTTATTACAGAATATTTGGAAAGTAGACAAAAGTAGACAGATAATGAAAAATGACCCAGCACTAGCCTCTATGGACCTTTTGGTCTCTTTCCTTTCAGTCATTAAAAAAATCATACATCTTTTTAAACATACTGTATTCTATATGATAGCTTTTTGCCTTGATTTGTCTCTAGTCCCTTTTTAAGACCCAGCTAAGTCTTCATATTCTTTCATGTTGAAATACAGTCCATGTGCCAAAAAGCTCCACAAACTGTGAATCCCTGTGCAGCCATTAGCTGTTCTTCCTATTATGTGGCTCACCCAAATTTTCCAGATTCCTTCTTGTCTCTCAAATGGCCGCCCTCTGGCTCATGGGTCCCCAGGCAGCTGGCACACAGGCTCTCTCTACTCTAGAGATTCTCACACTTTAAAGGACAAGAGAAATCCTCAAAATGCTCATTGAAAATGCGCATCTCCAGATCTACCCCTAGAAATTCGGAGGTGAAGTAGGTAGAGAAGAGCTCAAGGAATATTTCTAAAAGTTTCTTCTATTAAAATTTACCGTTTATACAGAACTATCCTCAAAAATCACATGTGTACCGCTCAGTGAATTTTCACAAGGTAAATATATCCATCTCTGCTGCTTCCTGGGGTTGCTGTTCATTTATTGTACTTAATGGTATAGACTGGCACTTACTTACCCATTCTCGTGTAGAGGGACATTTGGGCTGTTGCCAGGTTCTGCGTATTATCCATATTGCTGCTGTGAATATTTTAGTAGATGTGTTTTGGTGAACACATATATGTATTCTTTTGAGTATATGCCTGGGAATGGAATTTCTGGATCTTACCGCATGCATATATCCAACTTGAACTGATAAGTCAGTTTCTCCCAAGCAAAAAATCTTCAAGCCTTACTCTCACACTTGCTGTATATGGGATGGGAGTTTTATCTGTCTTTTTTATTTTAGCCGGTCTGTGTGGAGGTGTTCCATCATAGTTTTAATTTTCATGTCCCTCATGAGTTTGAGAAAATTTTCATAAATTTATTGGCCATTTGGATATTGCCTTTGGTAAGTTTATTTGTGCCTTTAGTCCATTTTTTTCAAAGGTCTTATTTATTTATTTGACAGAGAGAGAGATCACAAGTAGGCAGAGAGGCAGGTGGAGGTGGCGGAAGCAGGCTCCCCACTGAGCAGAGAGCCTGATGCGTGGCTTCATGTGGGGCTCGATGCAGGGCTTGATCCAAGGACAATGAGATCATGACCTGAGCCGAAGGCAGAGGCTTAACCCACTGAACCACCCAGGCGCCCCACCTTTAGTCCATTTTTCTAGCGGGTTGCCCATCTGTTTCTGAAAGCTGCTTAGAATTCTTCATATATTCTGGATTTGAGTTCTTTACATTCTATACATTCTATTATACTTTCTTCGACTCCCCTCACTTACCTTTCACCCTATTATTTGCATCTTTTTATTAACAGAAGTTCTTCATTTTATTTATTATTTGTATGTTTTGTTTGTATTTGTATGTATTTTTTTTATTATGTGTATTTGTATGTATTATTTATTTATTATTTGTATGTGTGTGTGTGGAGGGGGTGGGTAAAGCTTTCCCATCCAGTTTAGGAAAGAGCTGGTTACTTCAAGTCATGCAGATATTCTTCTTTCTTTTTCTTTTTTCTTTTTAAGATTGTATTTATTTATTTGTTAGCTAGAGAGCGTGCGCATGAGCAGGAGGAAGGGCAGAGGGAGAGGAAGAAGCAGGCTCCCTGCTGAGCAGGGAACCCGATGTGGGGCTCCATCCCAGGACCTTGAGATCATGATCACTTTAGCCCAAAGCAGATGCTTCACTAACTGAGCCATCCAGGCATCCCTCTTCTCTATTCTTCTACCAGTTGGCTTGGACAGACAACTCTTTAAAAACCAGCACCTAGGTAATTCTGATGCAGTGTATAAATTATGGCTTGTGAAACCTTCCATTTTCTGCTCTAAACCTCACACATCTTTTCAGAGCTTTCTGCCCTGCCCTCTCCCTCAAAGCAGGGTGCCATGAACGTCCTTCTTCAAGGTGGGCATACAGGGTGGGCATTCACCATCCTTAAGCCATTGTTTCTTTCCATGCAGTCTTGCGATAGGGACTCTTTCTCAAAGCTCAAGGGGGCCAGATGGGAATGGGTAAATTTGACGGTGTGCAGACTGTGGTGGTCAGAGAAGAATGAATGACTGCAGAGGGACAGCAAATGCTTGGCTCCAGCCGACTGGGGCCACATGAGACCGAGGGTCCCAAACTACAGATCTTCCTGCTTTCAAAGCCAAGCCAAGCATCTGGGTTATGTAAAATATCCCAATTTCTGATTGATGTTGAGCAATTCAAATTCAAGCTTTGAAAATTCACTGGGTGGGGAAAAGAAAGAAAGAATAACAAAAAAGAACAAAAGAAAAGAAAAGAAAAGAAAAGAAAAGAAAAATGTTGTTTGTGATGGCCTCTGGCCCCTTGTCTATCTAACTTTTCAAATTGTCATAGAGTAGAGAAGCAGGCAGCCACTCCAAGTGCGATCCTGGGACCAGCAGTAGACAACCCCATCACCCCCCCGACTCCAGGAGCACATTAGACATGCAGAACCTTAGGCTTTCAACCTATTGAGGCAGAATCTAAATTTTACCAATACTCTCAGGCCTTTCACACACACATGAAAGTTCGAGAAGCACCAGTCTAGATGTATCATTCCAAACACTGGCTCAAATTAGAATCGTTTGGGGAACTTAGAAGAATTTCTATGGCTGGGCTGCACTATGGACCACGTCAATCAGCCTTCCTGGAGATGTGGCTCAGGCGCTGCTATTTTTAAAAAGCAATCTGAGTGATTCAAACAGGCAGTCAGAGTTGAGAACCACTAACTCAGATCCATCTGTCATTTGCGAGTGGGAAAAAACCCTCAGAAAACGGATAGATGAAATGTCTTGCCCAAGGTCATTAACTAATGTATGGAAGAATCTGATTTGTGCTCAACCTCTTATCTCATGATTCCCAAGCCAGTGCCTTTTTGCTACAGTTACCTTTGGTTCCTGGGGGGCAGAAGTACAAAATGATCTAGTTCAATGATAGCTCATTACTCTCAGCTTTCCCGCTAAGCTGCTTTCAACACTGAACCCCTAATAAGACGAGAAGCTGTGAGCTGACAGGTCCTTCCTTCTGCCTGTTCAAGCCCAAGTCCATTTCATTCTC
The DNA here is from genome assembly GCF_030435805.1 of Mustela lutreola. Taxonomy (NCBI): domain Eukaryota; kingdom Metazoa; phylum Chordata; class Mammalia; order Carnivora; family Mustelidae; genus Mustela; species Mustela lutreola. The sequence continues at coordinate 41,131,547 of NC_081294.1, read as the reverse complement.
TCTATACATCACCCCAAAAGTGCTAACCGCTCTGACTGTGAAGAAATGGAAGGTCCTCCACTTGGGTGTCAAAACGGGTGACACTTGGTGTCAAAAATCTCGCTGCATAGGCCTGGAGCAGGGAGCAGAGGCCCAGACTCCTGGCAGCCGTGTGAGGATCTGGTGTCAGCATTCATCAGCAGTGAGTGGATGGAGTGGGATGGCTGGTCCCTTATCCGTCTTGGGCTGCATCAGTAGAAGAACAGGTCCACAGTGCAACACGGGTAGGTCTGCTGGACTCCGATCCAGCACAATTTTACAATCAAAGAAACTGAGAGAAGTGAGGGGCTTGCAAACAGTGGTAGAGCCAAGATTCCTAATCCCTCTTTCGAGGTCCAGGCAGTGCTTATAGTATTCTGACCACTCCCCCAACCCTGGTATAGTCCTTGAACAGTCTCATGGTCAAAGGAAAAGAGTAAATAAAAGTAATGTGTTACAGACTTGAGTTCTCTTGTATCTTGGGGATACCACAAGGGAGGCCCACATTTCATAGTGGTGCTTATGAAATTTCCCTTTATTCGTTTATATCCACTGCCTCATGCTTTACAGCTATACTCACTTCTCTTTTCAACTCTCTGCTGTCAAAAGTGCCTCCTTCCTAAGCCTCTTCTTCCTTCCCCTTTCTGCTCCAATTCGACAGCAGCAAAGACAGGAACATTTTGGAGATCTGAGGAGAGGCCCCATACAGGACTCCAGTGGGCAAACACTCTGGGGGCCATCAATACATTTCAAGTCCATTACAAGCATGTCCCGCCATCTCCTGCATGATGCCACCTTCCCTGGCTCTGCTCCAGCACTTCCATTATCCACCCATTACCTTAAACCTTGTTGCAGTCAAATCTTTAATGACCTTGTAGCTCCAGCATATATTGAGCATTTCAGTGTCCTCAGTCCTCAGCCGTGATACTCAGTCTGACCTGTGGGTAGGGATCTGTTTTATTTATTTACCTTAAATAAAACAGGGATACTCAGGCTACTGAAGAATTGAGATGAGGGGCATGACTGTTGAGTACTGAGTAATTATTAGGAAAGGGTGTTAGCAAGGAGAATTCTTCCAGGCCACCTGCCCTGGAGAAAAGATGGTCACTTGACAATGATTTGCAGTCCATGCTTATAACTTGCTTACACTCACACGAATGCTTTTTCATTTGCTTTCCTCCAGGTAAAGAAACTCCTTCCAAAGATCCAACCGTATCAAGTGAGTTTATAGCCTCATCTGAAGACAAGGAAAGATGTTGCCTGCCACAGAATATGAATCCAGGTATCTAAGCTCCTGAAGAGAAGTCCCATTTTTAAAAAAAAAATTTTTAATTTTTTTTTTTTTTTCTTTTTTTTTTTATTTTTTTTTTTTATTTTTTTTTTATTTTTTATTTTTTATAAACATATATTTTTTATATACATATATTTTTATCCCCAGGTCTGTGATTTCCATGTAGAATGCCACAGTACCCTCCTTATCTCTCATTTGCAGGCTCCCTTCCTTTTATCCTTTCTAGGCACCATCACCAAATGCATCTTTGTAGGCACGACCTTGACCATGGTATCCACTTGCTTTCAAACTTTCCAATGCTCTCCATTGTCTGCAAGATGAAAGCTTTTCGGGTGAACACTCAAAGACTTTCACAATCTGGGCCATATTAGGAGCTCCAGACAGATTTGCTCTACAAAAAAAGAAAATCAGCAATTAAATTTTAAGGTGCCAGAGGACAGTGTTAATTTTGGGGGATACTTCTATATTTATTTTACATGGTATCCTAAGGAGTTATTTATACATGGCTGGTTTTTCAGAACATGTTTGGTAAATAAATACACAAAGGGTTGAGTAAATATTTGCAGGTCATGTTTGTAGTCTATATACAGTACCTTATACATAGCAGGTTCTCGATAATCGCTTGTTGAATAAATGCGTAAGTGAATAAAGGGTTGAATATACGGGGTGAGAGGCGACCAGCAGAAGAGCCCCTGTATGAATCTTTCAGAAGCAGTATAAGATTTTGAAATTAACGTGAAGGAAATCTTATTCTCAAGACATGTCTTTCACAAGGTTCCGGGTTAGAGACCTCAGCAGAACTGGCGGGAAGTTGGCAGCAGAAGGCTCTATGCCCGGGTTGAACTTTGTGCCGGAAGCTCTGGGGATCAACCTGTGGAAAACCCAGCATCTGTCCTACAGTAACAGGGGCCATTTTGGGGGGCAAGTCGTGTGCCAAGTAGGTGCTAAATGACCGCCTCTCATTCTCACGTGCACACGTCTAAGAGGTGCCCCCAAATACCCCATGTCTAAGGTGCCAGAGTCTTAGAGAGAAAGGCAACCTTCCCATTGCCACAAACAGGGCAGGTCTGTGATGAGACACGGGTTCAAGCCCCCGTCCTTGTTCATAGCCACCATGCTTCATTATCCCTCCAAACACGTACTTCTCTTGGGCAGACAAACAATTGATTTGTGAAAAAGATTTACATTAAGAACCGTTCAAAGGACAGAAACCAGGTAAATAGATGGTGTGTACATCTCCTACCAGGTTCCTTCCTTCCCCAGTTGCAAATTCAGTCAAACTGCTGGGCTGGCCATGAGAAAAACCTTGCCCTTTCTTGTTCTTGTATCAATCTGCTTCTTTGCCTGTTAGCTTGAGCTGTCCTTGACAAAAGGTGACATGCCACCTTTTGTTTCCAGAAAGCAGTACAATCAGCATTTTGCCTTATCAGTGCATGAAGCCCAATGAACAAATGAGAGGCTGAACTTGTCTGTCTTTTAGCATTTTCCACTGTGATGCTGTTTCCTGGAAAGTCACTGAGTGAGACGGGGACATTCTACCCCAGCCTCCAACCTCTCCTTCATGCGGAAGAGTCACGGACAAAATCAATCAGATACATTAGCATGATTAAACCACCGGTATTCAGAAGGACTTAAAAAAAATGGCAAAGTGTATTTCATACTAACGCTGGAGTGAGCTTGATTTATTTCCCTGTCTGGTCATGCTGAGGGGACCACTGGATTCCATAGTGGGCCCAGACGGCAGGCTCTGAGTGGCAACTCTTACATGTCGAGATCTCAAAGGCAGTTTGCTTATTTAAATTCAGGTCTTTTGAGTGACATATCCGTGGATTCATATTCAGGGCAAGGAGATCCACTCTGAAGGCTGTCATTCACTGGGGACTATTGTGAGAGATTCTAGAAGGGAGTTTGGATCAGGCTTCAGAAGGACAGGAAAGATGGATTTGGTGAAAAGAAGTCACAGTCAGAGTCAGGGTTGATTACAGGTATGACAAGATGAGGGCAGAGGGACAGTAATCCCTGCAGAGCTGGGGTGGGGGAGTTTGTGAGAGTCAACAGCTAACTCTTAATGTGTTAATTGAATATTTATTATGTAGGAGGCACTGAACAAAAAGCTTTATACGCATAATCTCCTTTGTAAGCCTCTTAAAAGCCCTGTGAAATAGATACTTGGCAAGTCATTTTGCTAATGGGAAAAGTCAAGTGTAGAGAGATAATTAACTGTTTAGCAGGGGCACAGTGAGCGAGGGCAGAGCCAAGCCTTGAGCCCAGGTCTGTGTGACTCCACCTCCCTGGCTTCGCCTCCTCTGTAGAGGTCGGTGTGCTGATCCGTGAGGCTACCAGAGAGAGGGCTGGGTGGGACGGCTGAAGATGGACGGCTTGGCTGAGGTTAGAACACAGGCCAGGGAGAAGCAGAGTGGAAGACTTCTGCCCGCAGTTTGCACCCATGCCAGGCCAGTTGCGGATGTCCTATTGGAGTTGGATGGCAGCCACAGCATTTTTAGGACTTCTAGGTTAAAAATGGGCTTTTTAAACATAGGAGTCCAGGCTGCTTTGTGTTACCCAGGGCAGCATGAAAAGGACTGTCTTTAATCTCAGGGATCGGCAAAGTCCCTGGCAAGTTAAGGCTTGAAGAGAGACCTCCATTATCCAGTCCAATGACTTTTTGGTTCATTGTGTTTGATTATTAACAAGATTGCTACTTATTGTCCAAGAAGATGTGGCAAAGTGCAGTTATAAGATGAACCTCCTCAGGGTGGCCTTTTCCAACAGCACCGTCCGAGGCGCACCCCTGCCCCTTGCAACTACTGCATCATGCTGTTTACCTGATTACATTGCTTTCCTAGCACTTTTTTCTATCTGAATGTATTGTGTTCATAGAATCAGTTACTTGCAAAGAATACGAGCTCCATGAGAACAGGGACCATGTCAATTTTGTTTCCTGCTGTATCCCTGAACCTGAGACAGCTTTTGCTCATAGTATTGGTTGAATAAATGTGCATTTCAAAGAAATTAAACATAGACTTTAGTACATTAAGCAACTATCCTGGAAAACATTAATGGACTCATCATTAGAAACAGTTTAGAGAAAATGTATGGTGTATACATAATGCACAAAGTATAGACCATCTATTACATATCATAGATTTGACATATAAATGATTTCCACATATATAAATAAATTAGTATTTATAGTATTTATTAGTATTAGTATTTATAAATAAATTAGTATTTGTTCAAAACTTTCACAAATCATCCACAGGAAGGTGTATATGTCTAGCTCTTTTTGTTGGCACTGTCACCTTGGTGCCAGGCAGCCTAGAAATATACCTTGTTCAAAGCAGAAATAACAACAGCAACTCCTGGGATTCCAGAACATTCTCAGGCTTCAGCCTCTTCTTTCTTTCTTTTTTTGCCCTTGGAGGTCATTTTAAAGGAGGTGCTCAGGAGATCGTGAAGATTACTTATAATCTCTAAATAATGAGGGCACCAATTTAAGATTTAGGTGTGGGAAACATTGGGGTTCATCTAATTCTTTTTTCCCTTTTGTTGCATTTCCAGCCTGCCCTGATTGGCATTCCTGTCTTTTCTCTTTAAGATCTGACGCTCTCCTTCAGTGTGAAGAGCCGCTCCCAGCGGTGTGTAAATGGCCTCCTGCAGGAAGCGGCCAGGAGGCGGCTCTGGGCGCTGGAGAATGAGGACCAGGAGGTGCGTGCCCTGTTTCAGGTGAGCTGGGGTGGCCCCATGAGGCGCTGACCCTGCCTTGTGTCCGTCTGCGGCAAGGCTCTCCAGCACCTAGGACAGCGCCGGGAACAGAGTAGGCTCTCAAGAAAACAGCTAAAGGAAGGAAAGAATGAATGAAATCTACACATTTGCTGCTCGGCAAGAATAGGCACTACTCAGAAGGGGGCAATCTCTGGGGTTGCAGAGTCAGAGAAAAAACGGTTTAAAATCTGCCACTCATGGCTCTTTGACCTTCTATAAGTGACTCACATGTCTAGGACGAGAATTGTTAGGATATTTACCTCATGAAGTATAACTCTTAAAAAATGTGATAAATTTGAATTTTGTTGTTTTTTTCATTGTGATAAAACAGACGTAATGTAAATTTTCAGTGTTAATTATTTTCTGTGTACATTTCAATGGCATCAATGTACTCACATTGCTAAGTACCCGTCACCACTATTCATTCCAGAACTTTTTCATCGTCCCAAACTGAAACTCTCTATCTACTAAATAGTAACCCCTTCCATCCCCTTTCCTCACCACGGGTAACCACTAAGTATACTTTTTTTCCCCTGAGGTACCAAAATTGCCAATCAAAAATTAATAACTATGTATTTTAGAATGAGAGGAGAAAAAGGCAATAAAGTAAATAAACCAGTCCTTCCTCTTTCATAGTGGGTAGCTAGTACCTTCAGTTGTTAAACCAAGGAAGAAGGATATGACCAAATTATTTACAGTTTAGGAGGAACTTTTTTTTTTTTTTTAAATTTAAGAACTTATTCATTTATTTGACAGGGAGAGCACAAGCAGGAAGAGCAGCAGAAAGAGGGAGAGAGAGAATCAGACTTTCTGCTGAGTAAGGAGCCCAACATGGGGCTGGATCCCAGGACCCTGGGATCAAGACCTAAGCTGAAAGCAGACACTTAACTGACTGAGCCACCCAGGTGTCCCCTAGGAGGGACTTACAAAGAAAACCAAACTCAGAAATGGTTAAAAGTTGTTGCAACTAGAGATGGGAGAAAAAGAACATTACTTCATGTAATAAACTAGTATGTTCTAGTTATTTTTATAGTCTCTGAATTAATTTGATACAAATTAAAAAGGGAAACATGTTCTATTAATCTGTCATGTTAAAAAAAAAAAAAAAAAGACTGGTTTGTTGGGAGGAGCCAGTGAGTCAGTATCTGGAGAGAGCTTGGCACTTTGCTTGGGTGGTGGCATGTTCTCCCTAAACAGCAGAGAAATTATAAATAGTAGGGTTTTTTTTTTTTTTTTTAATTTCCAGAATTCAGAAAGTTGGAGGCATGAGCTGCTAACTGGCACCATAGTTCTTTTAAAAATTTGAGTCACTTTTGGTGTGGGCCAGGGCTGGGTTTGATTGAGTCAGGTGATCTGTTGGGCTGAAGGTTGATCTGGACCAGCTTGTGCAAAGGAGCAGAGACCTGGAGTCAGCTGGATCTAGGCTCCTGTCAGGGGCCACGACCTAAGTACAGGTGACCTGGGGCAACTGCTTAACCTGTCTGTGCCTGGGCTTCCTTGACTATAACACACGGATAATGCCATTTTCTATTAAATCTGAGATGCTGCTTGATTATAAAATGCAGCAATATTTTCTATACCTTGAAGAAGGGGAAATAAATACTGTCAATTAAGTATGATGTCACACTTCTTTATCTTTAATTTCAGAAATGATTAAGTGTGGTAAAAGTGCATCTTGAATGGATTAAGTAGTGTAATTGTACTCTTTGCTGCAGTAGGGTTATTGTGAGTTAAATGAGGCATTGTTGGTAGAGGAGTGAAGTGCATAACAATGGATGAATCTCCGGGAAATGAGTATTTATCCAGAATCCCTTCCCTTATCAACAGGATCTGGGGACTCCTGGGGCCTGGTATGGGTTCTCTTCCTTCCTCTCTTTCCATCTTCTTCTTCTTTTCAAAGGGTTCCCCCACAACAGTGTTCCAGGGGTTGATCTTTGATGGCAGGACCTGGAGGAAGGATGTTCTGACCATCACTCATGATAGTCAACTCTAGAAGCTTGGATAAGCAACAGAGAAAGATTTTAGGGGAAAACCAAGTCTGTACAGTAGGTCAGGTCTATTTTCTCGGGTACTTAAAAAAAAAAAAAGGGAGGGGGAGCATGCAAATTGACACAGTACAGCCTTTCTAGAGGGCATTTTAGGATGGAAAACATGAATATCCACATTCCCAACTGCACATCTCAGAATTACTTGTGTCAAAACCTCAAAGATGTGTACAAACATTTAGCTATAGGATGTTTCTCACCGTACTGTTCAGGATGGTAAAAAAAATGAAAACATCTCAATTGTCTCACCCTAAGGAAATGCTAATAACTTTGTTAATGTAATAATGGCATGAGTAACTGTTACAAATACTGTAAATTGATTAATGATGTGGGAGATGGTTCGTTTCCAAAGATTACAAAACAATTTATAGAACGTGATTCTATTTATATAAATAGAATCATGCATAGGGAAAAGGATTCAAAGTTAATACACTGAAGTGTTAACCAAGATGAGCTCCCGGAGGAGGGACTGTGGATGATTTTTGTTTTTTTGTGTAATTCTCTTTTTCCGTTTGTCAATTTTATAAAAATAATCATTAGACATAGATTCATGGTCAAACTTGCTTCCAATGTGCCTTCTCTTATTTCTCCTTCACCTTCCCCCATCCTCCTTTTTTTTTTTTTTTTTTTTTTTTTTTTAAACATGAAAGGTAGAATTCTTTGCACATAGTTCTGAATCCTGGTTCCTTCTGTTGCTGCTATTGTTCTGTGTAGCTGGGTATTTTTGGAGGCTGCTTCAGAGCACAAAGAATTTCCTCACTCTCTTTTACGGCTGCATAGTATCATAATATTCTATTGCATGGGTGAATCAGAATTCATTTTATCCAGTCTCCTATTGATGGACTTTTAGGTTATTTCCATTTTTTTCTTTTTCTATTTTGTGTGTGTGTGTGTGTGTGTGTGGTATAAGAAAACTTCAGCGCTACAATCAAGAAATTTATATGAAGCATTTTGCACTTGTCTGAGTTTGTTAACAGGAGACGGTCATCCCAGGCTGATTCACTCTTCTCTTTACCCAGGACCTCTCAGCCAGGCTGGTGGGCATCCAGTCCCAGAGGGCTCAATTCCTCATCACCTTCAAGACCATGGAGGAAATCTGGAAGTTTTCCACCTACTTGAACTTAGGTATGACACGGAGTAGGCAGGTGGAAGAGAACCTACATCTTGGTTCCACCCATCAGGAGGGATTGACATTAGGGATTGACATTAGGTCTGGATCTGATAATTAAAAGAGGTAAAGCCCTGACACAGATGGTTAAATTCTGAAATATCACAAACTGCCTGGAACTAAATCTAAAGCAAATATTAACTATTACTCTCAAATGCTAGCAAATCTAGATTCTGTTAGATTTGCTAGCATTTGAGAGTAATACTAGCTACTCTCAAATTACTCTCAAATTACTTTGTTTTCAGGGACAGACTACTGTCTTCAACAGTCAATCCATTGGTAAACTGTTCTTGGTGATCACTAAATTTGATGGATGAACTGAAAGGCAGATTGATGGTTAAAAAAAAAAAAAAAAGGAACCAGTCTTGAGTCAGATCAAAGTAGCTGCTCAAAATAGTAAAGTTGTGGATACTTTAGCCTATGTTTTTGGACAAGAGTTAAAGAAAGGGATGGGCGAGTTATCTGCTAAAGGGGACTCAGATTGCAGGATTTTCTAGAAAATGACGACATGGGGTGGAGGGTCAAGATGGCTCTTGGCTATAAGGTAGAACTTCTCTCATAGTCATATTGATTTCCTGCCCACCACACTGTGTGTCTCCTTCCGTGATCATTTAGAGACCTGTCTTTAATTCAAAGTGTGCTCCATGGACCAGCACTTTTGGCATTGCATGGAGTTTGTTAGAAAAGTAGAATCTCAGGCCCCACCTCAGACCTACTGAACCAGCATCTGTATTTTAATAAGATCCCCAGGAGATTTGTGTGCACAATGATAGAAAACACACAAGGCCTAATCACAACAGTCAGAATGGAAAGAAACAGGTTTTTGCATCTTAAGAAAGAGGATGTCTCAAAGGAAGCAAAATGTTAACACAAATAACTCGCATTCGTAAGAATGCTTAAAATACCCTCTGTAATTGCAATTTGCTTAGTATCTAGTTTGGTTTTAACAAGGGAGCACACGCTGGGCATTAATGATGGAAAGAATCACAGAAGGGATGATAAAGCCAATCCTGACTCCTTTGTGGGTCATGGACAACCCTCTAGCCACTGCATCATTAGGGGTTCAGGAATTTTTTTTTTTTAATCAACATATAATGTATTATTTGTTTCAGGGATACAGATCTGTGACTCATCAGTCTTAAACAATTCACAGCACTTACCAAAGCACATACCCTCCCCAATGTCCATCATCTAAGCACCCCATCTCTCCCACCTTCTTCCCCTCCAGCAATCCTCGATTTGTTTCCTGAGATTAAGAATCTCTTATGGTTTGTCTCCCTTTCTGGTTTCATCTTGTTTCATTTTTCCCTCCCTTTCCCTATGATCCTCTGTCTTGTTTCTCAAATTCCTCATATCAGTGAGATCATATGATAATTGCCTTTCTCTGACTCACTTATTTAACTTCGAATAATACAGTCTAGTTCTATCCACATGGTTGCAAATGGCAAAATTTCATTTCTTTTGATGGCTGCATGGTATTCCATTGTATATATATACACACCAAATCTTCTTTATCCTTTCATCTGCTGATGGACATTTGGGCTCTTTCCATAGTTTGGCTATTGTGGACATTGCTGCTATAAACATTGGGGTGCATGTGTCCCTTTGGATCACTACTACATTTGTATCTTCAGGATAAATACCCAGTAGTGCAATTCCTGGGTAATAGGGTAGCTCTATTTTCAACTGTTTGAGGAACCTCCATCCTGTTTTCCAGAGTGGCTGCACGAGCTTGCATTCCCACCAACAGTGTAGGAGGAAAGGTACAGGAATTTGAACCTCAGTCAGGAAAACGTTAAGGAGAGGGAACCAGGACCCCCCAGAGCTCAAACTAGAATCTCAAAATTCCTCTATGGATGTATTAGAAGAAGGTAATTAGGTTTGGTCATCTTATTATCCATTATGGAGACCCATAATGTGTTGAAAGGAGTAAATGTCATTTAAAAATGACTTGTGTTTCCCAACAGATGCTGAGAAGAATCAATTTACTCTAGAAATTTTCTAGCTACCTCTCTATGCTCTTCTAATTTCAGTTAAATGGGATCAGGTTGGGGACGAAGGTCTGGGAGGGACCTTCAGAAAGGAGCTTCCTCACCCTTTTCTGTGCTCAGCTTGTGGCAGAAATCATACTGTTCAGGAATCATGTTGACTTGACCTCTTAGGCTATGTGTCTGCATGTCTGGAACATCTCCTCTTTGACCATAAGTACTGGCTCAGCTGCAGATTGGTGGAAGATACAGAGATCCAAGTGTCAGTGGATGAGAAACATCTGGAAACAATATACCTGGGCCTCCTGATACAGGAAGGTGAGCATGGGGGACGGGTGGGGTGGGGTTTTATCTGGGTATTTATTATCAGAGCCCCTGAAATAATTAGGATACAAAAGGAGGCAAAAAAATGTTTCCAAGGTGAGAATATTCATAAATGGACCCACCTGTTACAATATTACCCCAAACATCTCTGTCTGTTGGACACTGATATTACATGAACAGGTGTGGGTGAGGCTCTCTGACTGTCTGATGTGAGACCCCCTTGTGGAGTTTGGAGAAGATGCTCCATGCCAAGTTTCCACCCGGGCCAATTAGATCTCCAGAGATGGGGACCTAGGCTCTCGTATTTTCTAAAAGTTGCCCAGATAATTCTAACGTGCATCCACGAGTAAGAATCTCTTTTTATAATAGAATATGATTGTGAAATAAAATTGCAAATCTTGCAAAACCTGCAAGATTTCCTGAGATGGAGGAAAACAGTGTTGGAGAACTTCTTGGAGCATAGGCCAATCTCTTTACAAGGAAGGATCCGACTGGGGCTACAACCAACCAGCTAAGGACCCATGACATCGCAGGCACAATGAAAGAGTCAGATTTGCTTAGAATGTTTTGCATTCTAGATTCTAGATTTGCAGTGCAATCTAGATTTGCATCCTAGATTCTGTTTGTGATCATGTTGAACAGATCACAATCGAAGGAAAGAATGTCATACTATGCTACTATAAAATCTGGTTAGAGAAACATCAACCAAATTTATTCGATTGAGTGACATCTGAAAATCACTCAGTACAGTTTTCTCACACTGCAAGACTAAGCAGAAGGTTATAGTTGTAACTAAGTTTCTGTTAATTTTTGTTTCTCCCCCCACCTTTATTTATTTTTTTTGGTTCAAGGTAAAGTTCCAACTCAACCTTACTCTCACAAACCACTCTGAGCTTATGGTGTCTAATTTAAGAGAATTCCCTTCCAGTGGCTTTTTTGTCCCCCCACACCCCTGGTCCAGTTTTTCTGGGATCACAAAGATTTCCTGTGGTGCTTCTCCCTTGGCCATGTCCTTTACTCCTAGGAAGAAAAGTAGCCGGGCTTCTGGTTAGAAATGTTACGTTGTGTGATAATCCCTTTTTACCTAGTGCTACTCCTTGGAGGGGCTTTTCTCATTATGTACAGGCCACTTCTTCTGCAGAGCCATGTGCTCCGTGGCTCCGCCAGCTGAGAAGGAAGGAGAGTATTTGACGCTGTGCAAGAAGGAGTTAATCTCCGTGAAGATCACTGACAGCGAATCCGAGTGGGAGGGCGTATCTTTGGTGACTGGTCAGCGTGGTCTGGTGCCCCTGTCAGCTCTGGAACCTCTGCCCCTGCCTTTCCACCAGTGAGTAACCAACTACATCTTGGGAGTGGGTCCCAGAGTAGACTGAGATCTGCACAGTGCATGGGAGATAGGTTTGTAGACACGGGCATCTATGGTCCTATGGAAGGAACAAAATCTGGGTGGGGTTTTTTTTTTCCTTTTGTCATTCCTTTATTTTTTTAACAGTCAAAATTTGTACAATTTGGTGAAATATGAGACAACTCAAAATTTCAGATGGACATTGTACCTACTGCCTGGTCTTCAAATGCATTGTTTCTCAGTATGGGGACTGGGGACCATTTGTATCAGAATCACTTGGGGATTGACTACAAGTTCAGCCTGCCTGGCCATCATCAGGCTCTTTTGGGATCAGATTCAGGAATTTGCTTTTTCTATAAGCTCCCCTTGAATCTAAGGGGATGTATTCCACACTTAAGTTTGAGAATCTGGACCTGAAGGCTTTGTAACCTCAAACTTCCAGAGGGGCCATACACATGATCCCAGGCTGTGGACCCTGTGGTTGGCCATGGCAGAGAATCTGACAGTGAGAATGGAAAGAGATCCTCTGTTAGTCATTTAACTGGCAAACTAATTTAGAGCCAGAAAACATCGTAGGCCTGCTGGACTCTCCTTTTCACAGCACCTGATACAAAGGAAGTTCTCAATAAATGTTTGTCATAGTTTTAATAAGAGTACTAACCATGATACTTATGATCATGGCCATTGTTGTTATGCTAATGAACTATTCTGCTCCCTGGTATCATTTTTTGAAATTCATTTTTGCAAACCCCGTGTTTCCATTGGCAGATGGTTCCTAAAAAATTATCCGGGAAGCTGTGGCCTTTCCAGGAAGAGGGATTGGACAGGCTCCTATCAGATCGGTATGACTGAGTTGAAGACAGTATCTTCAGGAAGATAATACCGCCCGGCCTCCTAATTTTATCTGCAAGTTTGGAGTCATTTGGTGTGAATTCCTGCCTAGCTTGTGCTGCTGGCTGGACGTGGAGAAGCCAGTTGCTGCTTCTAACACAGGTTTCCTTGCCTGTGACGTGAGAGGTCTCAATCCAGGGCTGCTGGTACAAAGGTTCACAGACAGACAGACATGCGTGGCAGACAGAACACACACATGCGTGAGAGCCTGGGTGGGAGATGTTAGCGAGTGGTGGGGACAATGGGGATTTAATGATAGGTCAGGTGAATAAAAAGCCCAGTGTGAGCCAAACGTGGCTGCAGACTGCCTATTTTCGATCTCGGGTCAAAATGTTTTCAATTTCCTTAAAATTTTGTGAAATTGGTCTTGAATTTTGGAAGAGTACGAATGCCTGGCCCGTGATGGATAGACTCAGTTAATATTTGTTGAATAAATAAGTGAAAGAGATATATAAAGGTATGCATTATATAAACATGCATGTATTTTGGGTAATCTCCATGGCAATGTATATGTTTATGTGTACAGAGGCACATACATACATATGCATGTGCTTCTGTAAGGACATACGTATCTACGGAGATGAACTTCAATGTTCTCTAGTATCTGGAACATATATTCCTTTCATCTTCATCCTTAGAGCCCCTCCCACCACCAACCAGCCTAGCTCAAGTGCGATTTTGTAAGCTGTGAGCCCAAATAACACTTTTTAAAAAAAGAAATAGAGGGAGGGGCACTTGGGTGGCTCAGTTTGTTGGGTGTCTGACTCTTGGATTTCGGCTCAGGTCATGATCTCAGGGTCCCAAGATCGAGGCCTGTGTTGGGCTCCATGTTCAGCCAGGAGTTGCTTCAGATTCCTTCTCTCCCTCTCCCTCAGACCCTCCCCCTGCTCATGCACTCTCTGTCTGTCTCTCTCTCTCTGTCTCTCTAAAATAAATAAATAAATCTTAAAAAAAAAAAAAAAAAGAAATGGAGGGATTAATGGAACCCAGATAGGGTTAATCAGTTAACTCACCGTAAACAAGATTTTTGGCTATCTGCAGTAAGATAGCATTCCTTGGAATTATGAATACAGGGCTGTGAAATTGGTTCTCGGTTCGAATTCTGGCTCCACACCTGAAAACCAGTGTGACCTCGGCCACGTGAGCTCTCACTATGCTACAAGTTTCTCATGAGTAAAACATTACCATAAAACTGGCTTTGAATGCTGTGAAAAATCAATTGAGTGACATCTGAAAATCACTCAGTACAGTTTTCTCACACTGCAAGGGTTCAATGCTATTTGCCCACAAAGTGTAGAAGTTTCTGCTCTTGAGGACACGATCCATAGAAGCTTGGTCAAAAATGTCAGGGGGGGAATCAAAGCCAGTAGCTACAGCAGAGAAGTTAAAGGAAACATGGAAACCAAGACACATAAGAGCCATTATCTCCAGGAAAGCAACATTAGTGGAAAGAAGGGTTAACCGGCAGTTGGTTAACCCAGCTCCTTGGACAAATCACAGATCTTCTCTGTTCTTCCACTTTTTTAACCTATAAGAAGGAGAGTGTGATGACAGCTCTACCTATTCTTTAGGACCTTGGAAAGATTTTAAAAAATGGGCTTACAAGTACTTTGTAGGCTGGACAGCACAGAGCTTGTAAATATGTCATTACTAGATCTTAGCTGGCCAGCTCACCAAGTTGAGTCATGACCATAGTCAGAGGGCGAGTCTTCCAAATCCTTCTGGGACCTGAGAAGTTTTCCGTTTACCAGTAATAGGAGGCTAACATTTACTGAAGGTTGGTTAGGTACCAGGCATGGTGCACTTAATCACTTTGACTTTTCCTAATATCTATGAGATGAGTATTCTTACTGTTCCCGTTTTACAGTTGGGGAGACTGAGGGTCATAGTTGCCAAAGGACTGGAAGGAAATGGAGAGATCTCACACTGTTTCTCCCTCTGGTCTGTGGATTTGTGCTAACCATGATGAAGTATTTACATAATAATGGCAAATCAGACACAGTAAGGCAATATAGTAAGCTTTCCAGGTCTCCAGGAGTGAACTTTATTCAGTTTTAGGTATTCTGAGGTGAGCTTTCCTCCATTGGTTAACACATCTTTTCTTTTGTAAAGTGTTGGTGAACGTGGATGGTGGTTCCTTTCTTTGAATGTCCCAGTTTGGCAAAATTAAAAGCCAGTTACCCTATGCCGATTTCTTCTTTTTTGTGGGAGGGGGTGATGATACTGATCCTCAAAATTCTGAATTCTGGGACTCCATTTCCTATTACACCAGGAGCAGTTTCTGCCTTATTTGGTTGACGATGTTATTTCTCCACAGGCAGAGGAAAATGTAAGGCCTGGAAGGAATACGAGAGGGAAGAAAAGGATGAGCTGAATTTTCGCCGGGGAGAAAGCATCGAGATCATCGGCTTTGTCATACCCGGGCTTCAGTGGTTCATTGGGAAGTCGACACGCTCAGGAGAAGTGGGCTTTGTTCCCACCAGGAACATAGATCCTGAGTCGTATTCCCCGATGTGAGTATGGCGGAGGGGTCCTCTGGGATGCCCTGGGGTGGGGCGCCTTCCCCAGGGGCCCCGCCCCATGCTGAGCGGGGCTGCAGATGTGCTTCAGGGTTTCCCAGCAAGATGGGAGTCAGAGGAGCACGTCCTGACTGCCAAGGCTGCCGCAAGGGGTGCTGGGAAGGAGAGGATGAGTGATCCGGGAATGAGTCAGTTCAGTTCTAACCAGCAGATGGTCCCTGAGGCCTTCTTGTATGTGAGGAGAGAGGCACAATCCTAAGCCACAGGGCCTGCTGTTATCCCTGCAGGCGTGGTAACAGTACTTGTATTCTGCCTCTCACCATAGCCAATCAAGGGGCTCCATTAAGGGAAGGGCACACACAGCGGCCTATAGATTACAGCTTAGTGAGAGGAGACACCCTCCCATGGAGGTCTGAGGAAAGCTTAATGTATGGCGACAGTGTGGGCCAGGATGATAGAGGGCATCTTTTCCTCTTTTCTGCCTGGGGTCTGGAAGGGCTAGTTCTGAGGAGCAGACCCATCCATGGGACCAGTGAGGAGCAGATGGCCAGCTTGGGCCGCCCACCCCTCATGGAGGAGCAGAGCTCAGGAATATTGACGGTGTCTCTGGGGTGGGCTTCCTGCATGAGGATAGGAAATTAAGAAGAAACCTGTGCCGTGTAAGTACCAGACAGAACACAGGCTTGGCTGCTAGCATGGAGACGCTGGGAAAATATGGCCCCAGAATTGTCTAAGGCCTTGCACACCCAGATTAGAATGTCTTCCCTTGTACAAAAGAGCCACCGAAGAGAGTGGGCCAAGGGCAGAAGCTCCCTCGAAGCCTTGTCCTTTGTAGAGGGAGGAGACAGGTCATTTTCCCTACACAGAAATGTGGGAACTCAAGTGACCTTAAGCAAGGAAGAGCGCTCACTGAGCCCCTAGAGGATTATGGAATGAATGGGAGATTATAAGCAGGAAAAGGTTGTCAGGAGAACTTTCATGAAATAGACAATATTTGAGTTCAACTTTGTAGGATGCATTTCAACAGATGGAAATGGGGAAAAGTGGTTACAGGTGGGAAAGCGAGGGGCTGTGTGACGAATGACTGGTGTTGGTTGAGAGGCAGGTTACCAGGAGGCCATTGGTGTGACAAAGGTCGGTGGGGCCGAGACGAGACGTGGCAGACAGAGAATTCCTGTTCAGGGCCTGGCAGAGAATGAGGAGCCACTGAGTGGAACCTTGGCTTTGAGTAAGGCGTGCAAGAGCAGGGGAGAACCTGGAGGTAGGAGACCAAGGAGAAGATGAAGGCTGGCACTTGGGAAGGGGCGGGGGAACGGGAAGGAGAGGGTATGGCTAAGGGCCAATCCATAGGAATCTAGAGATTCCAAGAGGTTCACAAATATGGATGCTGGTGTTCTGTCCCCACAAGTTCTATCTCATTGCTGTGGGTAGGGCCTGGCAGCCAGGGTTATAGGAGCTCCCCAGGTGGGGCTAATGGGCAGCCAAGGTGGGAACCTCTGCTCAAAGTACCCCCTCATTTACCACAGGGGCAAGGGAGGACCCCAGGATGGAAAGGGCTGAACCCAAGGCCTTGGGTCTGGAACTCCAGAATCCTGATGTGAAATCTAGGTTTCTTTTTGGCCAGTTCTGCAGCTGAGGTCCTGGTAAGAGAGAGAAAGAATAAACACAGAGATTTGGTGAGGAAGAACAATTTACAGAGCAGAGGAAGAAAGAATGTAGCCAAGGAGACAAAAGAACAAAGGAGCCTCACGAGTGGAAGGATGGGGGTTGGGAGGGCAGTTAACACTGTTGCAGACTGCAAGAGGTAGAACAGGGCTGCCTGCTGGAAGGCCTTGGGGACTGGCCCCTGGAAGGTCACTGGTCATTGAGAGGTCAGTGGCCATTGGAGGGAACCTGGTCATCAGGGGGCAGAACAGCTTAATAATCAGACTTCCAGAGCCAGACTGCCTGAAAGACATTCATGGCCATAAAAGCACATTGTGTGTCTCCATTGGCTTACCAGCTTGGAGACTTCGGACATGTTAATTGGTCTCTTTATACCTCAGGGTTCTCATCTGTAAAATGCTTATGATATTAGTATTTGCCCATAGGATTGTCAAGAGTTGACATGAGCTAACACATGTGAAGCACTTAGAATGGTGTCTGGCACAGTGTGTGTGTATGCGACCAATATGTTCTAACTCTTCCTATGGCCGTTCCTGCCTTGGGGGGGGGGGTCTTCTTTGAGAGGCAGTTTTAATAAGCGTCAGATTTCATAAACTATATTCAGACCTCCTACCTTGTCCCAACTTGCAATAATTTATACCACTAAATTAATTTGATTATCGTATTTTAAGAGGGGATCTACTCTCGCCATGAAGAACATTGTGCCCTGTACTGTAGCTGTGGTATGAAAACTTCTTATTTCGACAGTGTCTTCTGTTGGCTTCTCTACCTGGTCACCTGTGGCACCCGGTCACCAGAGACCACACATTTCCTAGGAAAGGGGAGGGTGAGCCGGGAGATGGGGAGAGGTGGAAGGAGAGGAGAGGGAAGCTGGCTCATCGCCACCCCCACCCCGTCCTCCCAGTACTCTTTAGATCACACACCTCCCCAAAACACAGCAGTAAGAGAAAAAGCCTACGAACAACCTGGTTGCTGGCAGTGGCCAGGGTGTGGAGTCCTGGGAATCATCCTGTGTGCTATGCAGGTGGTCTGGCCACTGGGTGTCGCTCTTAGTCTGTGTTCATTGGGTACAGGGTTTCTGAAGAAGGTCCAGCATTTGCTGGTCTCCATCCTCCTCTCACGGCTCCCTCCCTGTGCTAGTTAGTATATTATTCCTTAAAGTGTACCCATTCATTCACGCACTCACTCCCTCACTCACTCATCCGTCCATCTGTCCGTCCGTCCGTCCGTCCGTCCATCCATCCATCCATCCATCTGTATTTATTTAACCAAATAGAGTAAAATTTCTCAGAAGCTGTTTTGTGAGTCAGATTTAGTCTGTGCCTCTGACACATGGGAACGGGATCCTGTTTTTCCGTGGCAGCGAAGTTGTGGGTTTCCTTTTACTTACAGCCCGTATTTCAACACCAGCTACCTGGTTTCACAGGAGCAGCAGCTGGAAAACCAGTTGCTAAAAGGGGGCAGGCATTCTGTCTGACTAGACAGGGTATTTGTTTTGGCCAGAGTGACTTTAGAGATTTAAGAGTTACTGATGGTGACAGTAGGCCACACCTTTCCTTTCCTTTGGTTTTAGGCTTTTAAAAAGTATTTGATGTGTGTGTGTGTGTGTGTTGAGGGGAAAATGTCTTTAGATATAACTGAAGACCCCCTGTTACTCCTTCCTATTTTCATCCTGTGACCCTGCTTCTTACTCCAGGGAAGACTGGTTGAAGCTGATAAGTAACTTCCTAGTCATCATTCTGAGACATTTTAGAAATGGACATTTGTAAAAAAACCAAAACAAACACACAAAAAACAAACCAAAACAACACACACACACACGAGTATTGTGTATTTAAAAATATATATACATGTCTTTTTTTTTTTTCCTGTAACTGGCACCTTTTTTTCAGTTACAGTAAATTTAAGACTTACTCACATTGTAGTAGATATGGTCCCTTTAAATAAAGTGTTATTTAAAGGAAATATATGTACTTAAACTTGTAAATTAAAAAATAAAGAAGATTTGAAAAATTAATGCACTCAATACCAGAAAAAAGAACACAGGAGATTAGCCTGTAATTTATAATATTAAAAGTTTGAAAAATTCTATGTTTCTTATATCCCCTCTTTAATTCTTCCTGTTGTTTATCTCTGTCTTCTTAATGATTCCATTTCTTGTGGCATCTATTTTTGCTGATGAGAAGTTTGCTGTTAGTCTCATAGCCATTTCTTGGCAGGTAGGCAGCTTTTCTCTCTCTCTCTGTCTCTCTCTTTTTTGGGGGGTGGGGGGTTTCTTACTGATGTTTTGTACTATGATACATCTAGATGTGATATATTCTGTTACATATTTATTGTAAGGTGTCTCCTGTGTATCGTTTAGTAGTTATTTCGGTGGAGATCTGTGAGTTGCCACTACTCTTGGTCTTCCGTGCTTGTTTGTCTTAAATATACTTAAAATATACTTGTGAATGATCATTCAGCTAAGTGTTGAATGACCTTTTAAGTGAAGGGGAAAATAACCATTAGTATAAAATTTCAAATCTGTTTTGCCAGGGCTTTGTCCTTTTCATTAATCCTTAGAGAAAAACAATTTTTCTTGCATTGACCGTCTATTGTTCCTTTGTTGTCTGTCTCGCTAATTTCTTATTTATCTTTATTATTTTCTTCTGCTTTGTTTTTATTTCTTTGATTTATGCCTTTATCCTTTCTGTTTAACTCTTTCACCGTGTAAATTGAACTGTCAAGTGGTAGATCACTGAATCCTGAAAGAAGGACCAGGAGAAATAGAAAACATGAAAAGAAAGGTTAAATCTAAAGGAATGGAGTCATGTTGAAATGATATTATTTTCATTTATTTTGCTTAGGATGTGGTGTACTTCTTCAGTCTGAAGACTCATGTCTTTCTTCAATTCTGGAAAATTCTCAGTCATTCTCCCTTTGAATATTTGCCTCTCTCTCATTCTTTTTAGTCTCTCTTCTGGAATTCCTAACAGAGGTATGTTGGACTTGCCATTCTAGCCTCAGTCTTGCTTTATCAGTTCTTTTGTATTGTTCATCTTTTTGTCCCTCTAGGTGCATTCTGAGTGATTTCCTCCAAACAGTCTTTAGTTTCACTAATTCTTTCCTCTACTTGGACTAAACGCACTGCTGACCTCACTCATGTAGTTCTAAGTGTCCATGCCTTTATCTTCATTTCTAGAATTTGTATTTTGCTATTTTCCATGTATACTTATTTCTGCTCACCAGGTTCTGTATTTTCCCTGTAGCTTCTAGCCAGTCTTTCATTTCATAATTTTAACCATGTATTATAAATTAATCTTTAAATTGTTATTTCTAGTTTTCATAATGTTGATTTACCTATTTGTGCACCCACTGGCCTTCACTGTCAGTAGTTCCCTTTTTGTGTGTTTGTAGTTTGGGTTATGTGAACGAATTTTCAACATTTTACTTTTATTTTAATTTTTTAAAAAGATTTATTTATCTATTGAGAGAGAGAGAGAGAGAGAGAGCGCTCACGTTCAAGTGTGCATCCACATGGGGGGAGGGACAGGGGAGAGAAACTCAAGCAGATTCCCCCTGGGCGTGAGCCGGATACAGGGCTCCATTCCATGATCCGTGATGAGATCATGACCTGACCCGAAATCACAAGTTGGACACTTAACCGACTGAGCCACCCAGGCACCCTGAATTTTCAACTTTTTAAAAGATGGTCTTTGCAGGAAGACCGGACTGAAGAAAATACCCCGGTAGAGCAGTTTTGGCATTTGCTTTCCCTGGAAATTTAGGAACTCAGTGATCCAGGGCTGGATTTTTAATGTTAAGTTCTTTGATTGTACTTACACTGTCCAATATAATTCAGAGACCACACCTTCTTCTTCTTCTTCTCCTTCTCCTCCTCCTCCTTCTTCTTCTTTTTTAAGATTTTATTTATTTATTTGACAAACAGAGATCACAAGTAGGCAGAGAGGCAGGCAGAGAGAGAGGAAGGGAAGCAGGCTCCCCACTGAGTGGAGAGTCTGATGTGGGGCTTTATCCCAGGACCCTGGGGTCATGACCTGAGCTGAAGGCAGAGGCTTTAGCCCACTGAGCCACCCAGGCGCCCCAGAGCCCATACTTTCTAATGGTGTAAGTCCAGGTGTTTGATTTTTTTCCTGGGGTCTCAGACAAACGGTAAGTGTGTCATTGGCCAGTGAGTTTTCCCATCTCCTCTTCATAGAAGCTGCAGTTCTTGCCGCGGTCAGGCAATAGCGAGCTCATAGCTATGTAAGGAGCTCAGTTCAGCTTCCCTGCTTTGCCTGGACCCAAAGTCCCATGTCCTGTCCCTGGGTAGCATTACAGGGTGAGCCCCAGCTCTGAGGGCCAGTGTCCCAGCTGAGAACTCCTGGGAGCCTCTGGGCCATCTGCTGGTGTTTACAAACTTGACTTTGGTTTCGTTTCATCTTTTGTTTCTGGCTTTCAGGCATTTCCTTTTCTTTTCTTTCAAGTTAAAGAACGTATGAAAATATTTATCCTTGTCACATTTTATCTACTATTTGTCTGTGTTTGTGGGTGAGAATAGCCCCCTGTGGAAAACCTGTATATTTCTAGAAGTCTTATTCTTCTAACCTCATTATATTCGGAACACCCTAATGTAATTTGTCAGGCTTCTTGGACTCTTTCTAAATACCTGGGACTCAGGACATGAGCAGATCAGCTGTGAGGCAATGGGCCACAGAGGCTGAAGATCACAGTTTCTGTCTCAGCTTGACTGCTTGCTTGTTGTGTTATTCTTAGCACGCTACTAAATGAAATAGCAAATTCAGGAATGCTTTGCAAATTTTAAATGTTCTACAGAAATTCAAAATCATATAATGATTTTATATAATTATATAATGATGATTTGAAATCCTCTAATGATTTCTTTCGATCTCAGATGAGCTTAGCTGTAGATTTCAACCAGATGTTCTTCTGGGGATGGCTGCTCTCACGGTACTGGGAGAGTCTGGAGATCTGAGGACAAACGTAGGTGGCAGAACATGGCACTCCCATCCCTGCCACTCCCTTAATTCTGCTTGAACTAGAGAAGTTTGTTTGTTTGTTGTTTTGGGCTTTTTTTTTTTTTTAACCACTTCCTAGCTACCAACTTTATTTTTCTGTGCCTCCGTTTTGTCCTCTGTAAAAAGGAGTAAGAATAGTACCAGCCTCATCAGGCAATTGTGTAGATTAAATGAGATAAGGGTGTCTGATTCGTAATAGGCTCCCCTCACCCTTCTAAGGACTAGCTGTTGTTACCTCTTGGGCTTCCAAGTTATTTTTGTTAAAAAAATGGTTTCTGAGGTTAATCCTCCACCCCTCCAACTTTATTTAGGCCTGAACGAGATCTTAGAACTTGTTCAGGTGGACATTCTGGATTGAACATTTTCTGAGGCACTTCTAGTTTTCGGATTTTTTGATTCAATGACAAATGACAAGTAAGCAAATTAGTTTTAACAACGAGTTTATTCAATACAGTGAGTATAAAGATCTCTATTATTCGTAGTCATTTCTCCTACCCCTTGACCTTCCTTCTACCCACTTCCCATCTCCCCTCTGAATGTCACATAATGCTTTTGTTTTGTGCCATGGAATCAGAGGTCAACAGTTGTGAAAGGTTCTTCGGACCAGAGTCAAACTCTCTCCATTGCTTCTCTAGACTGTGTCACCTGTCCTAGTGTTTTCTTGAAATAACCCGACAAAGAAACATCTTTTAATGGCCTCTTTTCAATCCTTACCTTGGGGTAGCGAATTCGTATTTCTCTATTAGAAATGGGCACCAGGTGGTCTCAAAGAAAGGGTATGGATCAAGAGAAGGAACTTTGTTTTTCTCAAAAGATAGAGTTTTAACAAGGAGGGGTGTTTTCATCCCCTTTTTGATCTGTTCAGCAGCCAAATAGCTTGTTTCTTCTTGATGGGGTGCTCAGAGCTCTTCTTCCCGGGCAGCAGAGATAAATACATTATACAACAGAGAGATGAGGAGTTTGGCTGTCACTTTGGCAAGCAGGTCCATGGCTTCTCTGTCCTTTACTGTGTCCTGGGCTGGAGAGAGAATGGGTGTGTCTGGAGCCTTGCACTGATCTGTATCCATGTCTTTTGTCTCAACACAGGAACAAGAGCTCTGCCTTTTTCAGTGACGAGGAAAGATGTTCTCTGTGGGTCCTGGGAAGTGACAGGAAAGCTGAGTGTGCCAGCTTCCTCCACAAGCTTGCTCATACTGATATAGCGTCCGTCTATCGGCTTAGTGAGTGTTTGCTCCTTGGACCCCTCTGAAAGCTCAGTCCAGTGCTAGCATGAGAGGCCAGCCCTACTGAGCCTTCTGTTTTAACCTTGGAGAAGAAAACCTCCTGAGTTGAGGCTGAGGTCACCTCTTCTAGGGCTGAGGGAGGCCTCGGTCCCCAATGACAAAAGCAGGACCATAGAATGTTACAGCTTCTAAGAGGTGATTTCTCCTCCCATTTTACAGATTGGGAAACTGAGGCCCTGGTGAATTAGTGCCTTGCTCATTTTCTAGTCAAGATAATCCCTAGTCTACCACACTGCGCCCAACATAGACTGACGCTGGACTGTCAGGGTGTGTTGACTTTGTGAGGGCTGGGACCTCAGTGCCACCACTTCTCATCAGGGTCTGAATGATTGATT
Organism: Mustela lutreola; assembly: GCF_030435805.1. NCBI lineage: Eukaryota > Metazoa > Chordata > Mammalia > Carnivora > Mustelidae > Mustela > Mustela lutreola. The sequence goes on along the minus strand of NC_081294.1, from coordinate 41,107,892 downwards.
GAGCGAATGAATGCCACTCCCTTCCCTTACTTTGGGAGGGCCCACTGCACTGAATGCACTGTCAGGAAGTGCATTCATCTTGTGACAGTGGCTGGAGGAAGGACTCGTGTTTCTCCATCTCTTCAGCAATGGCGGTACTGTGTCCCCACGCCGTGGGGGCAGATTAGATGGGGCACAGTCCATGGGCACAGAAGAAAGAATCGGCAGAAGCAGCGTCAGGTCCGCTCCCTGGGGCAGAGGTGGGCGTCAGGGTCACCATGCACACGGGGCATTTGCGAGGAGCACCTAGATGCGAACTTTCTTGCCACAAATAGACCACACCAGCCACAGGCTGAAACAGGAAGCTGAAGCTACGGGCACCTCCTGGAAGGGAGAGCTGGGTCTGAAAATCCAGGAGGAATTTGGGTGTGCCTCGGGCATGGGCAGGCCACAGGCTTGGATCTAAGGGGTCCACCAACTGCTGATCCAATGGTAGGGGCAGGTTCCAGGCAGCCCATTGCTTCCTATGTAAAGACCCGGAGCGCCGCTCTGATGGATGCAGGGCCGAGACTTACGATGACGACGCAGGGGTCTCCCGGCACCATGGCAACCAGCAGAGGGGCGTCCTATTGGTAAACTCCAGCTTCGCTCTGCCCCGGGGAAGGCGTGCCCTTTATAATTCTTCCTCCCAGAGGGAGCATCTTTTGTAACTCATGCCCATTGCGTCCTTGGTGGCCCTGGCTTGGAGTGAGATTGGCACGTGTTCTCAATGTCAACGAGGGCCAGGGCACAAAGCCAGCTCCCTAGTTCTGCCATGTTTGGCGGCGAGCCCTTCTACCTTTGCAGGTTACAGATCTCAAGTAGCTACAACGACTCTTAGAGCAGTAGGCTGAGGCTTGACCTGGTGCCGAGGCTTGACCTGGTGTCCGCAAAGCCCACCAGAGAGCCCAGAGTGAGGGCATAGGCGGCTGTTGCTTCTTGGTTAGGGAGAGGTAGAATCTCATTTCCAGCAGCCCCTGTCCTGGGAGCCGGCGCGGGGGCGGGGGAGGGAAGAATTGGGGGCGTGAATCTGGCCTTCCCCTCCACGGTTAGGCTTCACCTCCACAGTTACACTCAAGAGGGTTCTGTTCTTTGCTGCCAAACCCAAGATGTCTTCTTGATTCTCATCTAGCCTTCTGCTTCTGTAACGTTGGGTGGCTGTCGCAGAGCCACCTTGATCTCTGTGTCTTTTCTTTCCTCTCAGAGTGTGCCTTTGCTGCCTCGCAGCTGCTGGGAAATGCTGGCGATTCTCCGACTCCTTCACAAACTCCCCTCCCCCAGCTGCTTTGCCTTCTTGCCCAAATGCTTCTCCTACGACTGGGACCCATTCCTCAGGACACGCTGGGGTTCCTAAATCTGTGTTTGCAAGTCTCAGCCTTTTCCCTCTGGCTACAGATCGACTTCCTTCTCGGCCTAGAGCTCCTGTGAGTCCCTCAGACGCAGAATGTCTGAAACTCTGCTCCAGACTGTCCCTTCTTCCACCTCATCCCACGAAGTCACTTCAGGGGATGGAACTGGGACCCTTAGATGCCCCTTCACTCTCTTTTGTTCATTAGTCACTTTTGCTCACCTAGTCCTGTGTCGTATTGTGTCGTATCATGTCGTATTGCAGTCCCTGGCAGCTGAGAGGATGGATGAGGCGTGCATGGGGGCGGGAGGAAGGAGGCAGGTACACATGGCGATGGGAGGTGATGCCACAGGTTTTTTTCATGGCTCTGCTGTCCGCTAGCTGGGAGATTTGGGCCTTCGGAGTCCGTCATCCTCCTCATACCCCCACCTCCTGGAAAAGAGTTCGTGTTTCTAGCCTCTGTTTTTCTTTTCTGGCTCTGAGTCTTAGTTCTCCCTCAGTTCCCAACTGTAAAATGAGCGGCTTAACCAAGAAGCTCCGCAGGTCCCTAGAGCTGTTAAATTGATGATGGAGAGAATTCTGCTCAGTTTCTCAGAGAAATTTAAACACAAAGTGTCCCCAGGAACCACGGGTCTGGGGTGCATCGGCAGGCATGGGCATGGTGGCCCATTCTGACCTAACACCAGCTCTGTCTTGCATCTCTATCCAGGTGGGTTTGAATCCATCCAGAATCTTCCAAATGATCTAAGTGGTGAGTAGAGATCATGCTGAACCTGACCTCCCGTCCTTCAGAACAGCATCCTGTCCTCTTGCCAGGAGCTGGCCGCCACAGTTGCACGTGCTCATGTTGCTCAACTCTGCCTGTCCCTTACAGCGTCTCAACCGGAAGGCTTCAAGGAGGCCAGGCCTGGCAGAGCCTGGGAGGAGCATCAGGCCATGGGCTCCAGACAGTCCAGCAGCTCTGAGGACTCCAGCCTGGAGGAGGAGCTCCTCTCAGCTGCCTCGGACAGCTATCACTTGCCTGAGCCGGATGACCTCGATGACCCGGAACTGCTCGTAGACCTAAACACTGGTCATGAAGAGGAGGAGGCAGAGAACTTCGCCCCCATGTTGGCTTTTCTGGATCACGAGGGTTATGCTGACCACTTCAAGAGCCTCTATGATTTCTCCTTCTCTTTCCTCACGTCTTCCTTCTACAGCTTCTCTGAGGAGGACGAACTTGTGGCCTACCTGGAGGCCTCAAGGAAGTGGGCCAAGCGGGGCCGCAGGACCTGGGCCCACGCCCGGCTCTGCTTCCTCCTCGGCCGGCTGAGTGTCAGGAAGGTCAAGCTCTCTCAGGCCCGGGTGTACTTTGAGGAGGCTATGTACATCCTCGATGGGACGTTTGAAGATCTATCCCTGGTGGCTGCTCTGTACACCAATCTGGCTGCCATCTATCTGAGGCAGAGGCTGAGGCATAGAGGCTCGGCTCTGCTGGAAAAAGCAGGGGCCCTGTTGGCCTGTCTGCCTGACCGGGAGTCTAGTACCAAAAATGAGCTCGATGTGGTGGCCTACGTACTACGCCAGGGTATTGTGACAGGCAGCTGTCCCTTGGAGGCCAGGGCCTGCTTCCTGGCCATCCGATTGCTCCTGAGCCTGGGCCGCCATGAGGAGGTCCTGCCCTTCGCTGAGCGCCTGCAGCTCCTTTCTGGACACCCTCCTGACTTGGAGGCTACAGCAACCGTCTTGAGTTTTCTGTACGATAAGAAGTATCTCCCGCACCTCACAGTGGCCTCTGTCCAGGAACGTGGCACCCAGAGCGGCCAAGGGATGTCCCTTCCAATTTGGCAGGTCTACCTGGTTCTCCAGAACACCACCAAGCTCCTTGGAGTTCCCTCTTCAAGCTGGGGTGAAATTTCTGCCCTGGCCTGCCCAGCACTCAGGCAGGCACTGGCTGCCTGTGAGGGGCAAGCCAGTTGGAGCACCCAGAGGGCCCTGTGTCTCATCCTGTCCAAAGTGTACCTCCAACATAGGTCTCCCGATGGGGCCATCCACTACCTGAGGCAGGCCTTGGTGCTAGGGCAGCTGCTGAGTGAGCAGGAAGCCTTCGAGTCTTCCCTCTGCCTGGCATGGGCATATCTCTTAGCCAGCCAGGCAAAAAAGGCTTTGGACATCCTTGAGCCACTCCTATACTCCCAGAAGGAGACAGACAGTATCACCCAAAAGGGGGTGGTCCATAACCTCCTGGGACTTGCCCTTCAAGGTGAAGGCCGGGTGAACAGGGCAGCCAAGAGCTATCTCCGGGCCTTGAACAGAGCTCAGGAAATGGGGAATGTGCGTAACGAGGCGGTGACTTTGGCCAATCTTGGCCACCTGACCCTTAAGTCCTGGGCTGAGCAGCCAGCCAAGGACTATTTCCTGCAGGCCATCCGACTCTATTCTGAACTCCAGACCAGCATGGAGACAGACATGGAATTAGTACAGGTCCTTCTCTGGTTGGCCCAAGTTCTGGTGCATGGACGCCAGCTGGCCAGTGGCCGCCTTTGTTATGAAATGGCATTGCTGTTTGGCTTAAGGCATCGACACCTAAAGAGTGAGTATGTCCTGTGCTACTGGGAGCTTTAGAGAAAAGTGTGAGAGCACGCTTTGCCCTCATCCTATCTCAAGCGATCTCATTCATGTCCCCGCTTTATGTTCAGGTCAGCTTCAGGTCACCAAATCCCTCTGCCATTTCTACAGCTCTGTATGCCCAAACCCCAAGGCCTGCATCACCTACCACGAGCACTGGCTGACCCTGGCTCAGCAACTCAGGGACCGAGAGATGGAGGGAAGGCTGCTGGAGTCCCTCGGGCAGCTCTATCGGAACTTGAACACAGCCAGGTGAGTCGGGGCTTGGGGATGGGCCTAGACACAGCTCATCTTCCTTCAAGAGAAATAGCATTCTCTTCCTCTGGAAGTAAAGTTCTCAGGCTCATGGTGTGTTTATGGCATCAGGGAAAAGAGCGTGGGCCCTGCGGCCACTGCACGGTGTCCTCTCTCACTGATTAGCTGTGTGCCTCTGAGCAAGCTACTTTGTTTCACCCTACCTCAGCTTCCTCATCAAAGACAATAATGGTGGCGTCTACACTCTAGTAGTCACATGGGGAATAAATGAGTCAACTCCCATGGAACACTTGGGACAGGGCCCGATCCGTAGAGGTGGCTTGGTGACATTGGCTGGGTTACAGCTGCTTGGGTGTGTCCGTAACCAGTATCATGTGACTCTGGCTGAGGGTCCCTAACTCGGAGAGGTGCCAGTTACACCTAGGCTGGCACCCTCAGGAGGCCTTGGTTACCTGAGGACAGGTGGGTATTAGAGGAACAGCCCAAAGTAAATCGATGCATGGGCAGGTGGGGACAACTTCATTGTAACGAAGTTTGATTTGGAACCCTCCCTCTAAAGTGAAGCCAGAAATGACAGAACTGAGTTTATTTCTACCGTTTCGTGAAGAGACTTAGGTGAGAATGGCAGCCCTGTGGTTAAGTCACAGATTCAACTCCCAAAGGAGCACTGACTTTTAGCTTGGGTTGGGCAGAATTGCCTAACAGCTCCGTGAACGATCCTTTGTGATGGACTTTTCAGCCCTCTCTTCAAAAGGCTCCTTTGTGCAAAATATACCAAAACGTATCTGTTCCACTGGGCAGCTTCTTTCAACCTCTTGATCTTTAAATTATTCCCATGTGAAGTATCCCGCCATGTCCTGCTGCCTTTCTCTTCTCTCATCTCCTGCTGGCTGGGATCTGCTTACCCCTCGTTCAGTTCTGCTTCCCAACAGGTCTTTAATTGATTCCATTACACTCTGCATGGTTTATAAGATGTCCGACTTCATTTGGCAACAGATTAGTATCGTGGCATTGTATTCATAATTATGAAGGACATCTAAAACAGAGCCGGGATCATTGCTACCAGAGAGGTGGTTGAGAAGAAGCTAATTGAATGACAAGTGTTGCTTTTCTAGGCAATGTGGCAACCTTGGGCCCCCGGACAACCAGACCGCTAATAATCAGATAACAAATTCTCTCTCTCTCTCTCTGTTCCCCTCACTCTGTCTCCCTCACCCTTTCCCTCTCTTGCAAGAATCAGGTGTCCTCCAGATCTCCAAGTGTCTCTGCCTTCTGCTCCGGGAAGGGAGTTGCAGATCCTTACAGCATGGGAGGGGACAGGATGTGTGGCCCCAGTGTGACACTGCTTTCATTCTAGGACACCTTTTGAATGTCCTTTTATGGGGAATGGGTTTTTGGCTATCTTCATTCCATTGTTCTGGAAGTTGATTCAAATGGGGATCTTTAACCCTAATCTTCTAGAAGTCTAATCTCTGAGGTTTAGCTTGTGTAGTTGGGAGGACGTAAATCTCCCCTGCTCCTGCTTTACCCCCATGTGAGTGACCCAAAGAAGTAGATGGAGAAGTGCCTCGGGTGTCAGAGGAAACCCTGCAAACAAAAGGTCCTTATTCCTTTACGAGAAGCTCGGTCCATCAGGGAGAACGTGCTATGAGTCTACACTTACTTAGCATGTATAAATCATCTCCTCCTACAGGGTGCCCGGCAGACACAGGTAAACAGTATTTGCACACACCTGGAGGGGTTACTGTAATTTCACTGTAAGTTTCCTGGTAGCTGAGGCAGAAAGGGGAAAGCCACAAGAGGTTCTCGCCATCTGATTAAAAAAAACAAAAACAAACAAACAAACAAACAAAACCCCAACAGAAACAAATGTATTTGTTGGAGCAAATGTTTTTCTGGCCCTGATTTCTAGGGGATATGCATAAAGTGGGTCTTGATATACAGACAGATTTCTTCAACTAAATTCTCCCAGTGAGGTTTCCATCCTCATGAATCTCAAAAGCAGCAAACACTCCTGGGCGAGGTGGCAGGCATCTGCGGGGGCCGATGTGGAGGGAAAGAAGAGGACACTTTCAGCTGAGGGTTGGGGATCGGTCACAGAAGGCTTCCTGAAGGCGGTGACGTTTGAGGAGGGCCATGAGGGACGAGTAATATTTTGGAAAGTGGAGGAGGGTAAGAGAAGAAGCATTTTGGGTGGAGGGACCAGCAATAGCTGTGGAAAGGTGGGGACACATTTGGAAGGCATTCTGTAGGTTTGAGGAAGGAGGGTGTTCAAGTGGATGTGAGTAGTGGAGGAGAGAGAGGCCTCCAGCCCATGCCTGAGGAGGGACTATGGGGGTGGGCTGGGGTGGGGAGCAGTGGGCCTCCGGGCTGGGATAGCGAGCAACCATCGTGAAAATGGCGGTCGTAATGGTGACTGATGCGTTCAATGAGCACGTGGCGTTTGCCAAGCAATGTGTACTCTCAGGATAACGGTGTGGGGCACAGGGAACTGTAGGAACAGAATGAAAGAAGATGATGTGGCCCAGCCTTTGGGGTTTTGCCTTGGAACACTTTGCTGTCCCTTTGTCCAGTACCTTTAGAGTCTGGCTCTCTCTGCCTCCAGGGTGACAACTGTAGGAGCTGGTGTTTTTGATCTCTCAAAACACAGACCTTGGGGATCTTGCTTTTTGTGTTCAGGTGACATAATGCAGACTGTACCTTGTTCTAGAGCTGAACCAGGTGGGATCCATGGGAATTCTGAAGCGCTATTGAATAAATGCAATAAGAATTTACTGAGCATTTACTATAGCCCGGACACCTGACAGAGAGATATGGTCCCTAAGCTCACAACGCTTACAGACTAGTTCAAGAAATTGACAATATTTATGTCCATATTCACCAAAGGTATCCTATAAATGGCGGTAGGTGCCATGGAGGACGTGCATGTTATCTTTAGAAAGAAGACATGCCTGGTATGCAGTAACACCTCACAAAGTAATAGTTCTTTGCACATGAATATAACCGTAGCCCAGAAGTCATTAATCCTGGCTTTTATTCTCATTCTTACGCTCCTTATTCCCTTGGAACAAAAAAGGGAAATGTCTCACCATTTGGTTTTCAGTGTAACGAATGCAACCAATCACGGACATTTCTGTAATCCCAGGCAAGGAAAGAACTGCTTTCACTGATGTGTCCTCCTTTGCTCACGAGGCTAGGACGCACTTCACCACCACTTCTGTAGGTGAGGAAACTTTGTTCAGGGTTTGAAGTAGCTTATGTTCTTCAAAACTTCCAGGTTGTTGGACTGGTAAAAGAAGAAGAAACCTGGGGTGCCTGGGTGGCTCATATCATGATCTCGGGGTCCTGGGATTGAGTCCCGAATCGGGCTCTCTGCTCAGTAGGGAGCCTGCTTCCCCCTCTCCCTCTGCCTGTCTCTCTGCTTACTTGTGATCTCTCTCTCTGTGTGTCAAATAAATTTTTTTAAAAGTTAAAAAAAAAAAAAAAAAAGAAGAAGAAGCAGAAACCTTACCATAGGCTGGTTTCGGAGCCCACGATGGAGCCCTGCTTGAAGGAGTGTGTGGGGTTTTGGAGTGAGAGTCTCAGGGTCACACTCTGGTTTAAACAACATTTATTACCCACTCCTTGTCACTTACCCTTTCTGAGCCTTATTTTTCCCACGAGAAGAATGGATGTAATAATGTTACTGCTCGCCTTGTGTTGCTGTGATGATTACATGCAATAATGCATGCTGAATGCTCAGTAAGTATCAGGGAACAATTACTGTCACGTATTACGAGACAAAACCACAGAGGGCTCAGCGTGAAGCTTTAGAAATGAACAGTGCAAACTTGGACAAGATAAAAAGTCCCCACTGGGTTTCCTTATTTGTATAATGGGCTAAAGTCCCTCATGGTTTAGTGTTTCTGAGGTTTACATGGGAGGATGTGTACAGGTTTTCAGAATGTATACTGAAAATTCGTATGTCAACCCCTGGCACAGGGTCAGCCCTTGGCGAGGAGCTGTTCTTATTATGGCAATGGGGCAGGACCAGTGAGTGAGGGCTGGGCCCAGAGGTCAGACAGGCGCTCATTCGGGTGGGGCAGGGATCTGGAAAGCCCCGGTAGGGGAGGGAAAGAGGAAGTCTGGGAATGCAGGTACATCAGAGTCACTTGGCCACAAGTTCATGGCTGAGGGCCAGGTGGGAAGGAAGGAATAGGACCTAGCTGTAATACTAGACCAAAACTTAGGGAAAGGAGAAATGGGAAACAGAGGACTCAGGATTGGAGAAGAGGAGAGACACCCTGACAGGGCCTAGGCATAGGTGGCCCAGGAGTGCACATTTGGGATGAAGGCTGTCACCCCCTCCCCACCCCCGCCCCAGCAGGCTCCTTACTTCTTCTGATTTGGGAACTAAACCACACCTAGAGCCTGCGGCAGGCAGGGCTGAAGGAACTGGGACGTTGAGCCATTCCAGGCCAAGCTGGTGGGTGACATGCCACGGGCTACTGGCATATGCAAATGAATGGGGTGACAAAGGCTGGCGATGGCTGGCATAACAAGACCAAGGAGACTGGAAACCACCTCCCATGTCCAGAACTTAATGTGTGTTTTTATTGGACATCATGGGTCAGGTGTACATGCTGGTGGGAGGCACCTTGCATGCACAAGGAGTCTTGATGGTGCTGTGTGAGTAGCTAGGCTTCTGTAAGTCCTGCCTGCCTTTATTGGGGGTTTCTTGGAAATACTGATCTCTCATCCGCAGTCATAGTGAGCTCGGAGAGAAAAGGTCTAAGAAGCAAAGTTCCTCTCTTCCTCTGTAATTGGCTTCTTTGCTATAACCCAAATCTTGCTCTCTGGGGGTCTGGAGAAAACAACCATAGCCTAAGGGTCTCCCAGGACAGCAAATGGTAATAAAGGAAAGCAGAGCAGGAAATAGGAGGATGAGATCTATGTGTTCTGTCTTCATCAACTGTTCCAGTGGGAGTGGGAAGAGCAGTGCTTGGAAACTGTGCTTGAGGTCTGGGAGGGGGCGGTACAAAGCAGGCAAGAGAAGAACAGGGCTTCACTGATAAAAAGAGGCCCATGTTTGTCCTAGCTCAACCAGGGAGGCCGGCGAATAGCCCAGCATTGCCTGCAGCTTTCAGCTCCTGGCGTGGTCTCAGCAGCAAGTCTGACATTCTAACACTTGAGAGAGGGTAGCCTGTGTCCATCCTGGATGTCATACTGGGAGCTGGGCAGTGGGGAAAACCTGATTTCTTTCTTCTCAAGACTCCCAAGGGCCAAACAGCTGGCACTTTCTCTAGAAGGCCAATAGCTGCCTCTTCATCAAGATAAATCAGGACTGCATCAGTTGAAGGTGATGCTTGTTTCCATCAGTGTGCATGAAGGGGCTGGGGTTGAGCTGTCCATCATGAGGTTCGGTGAGGACCTCCTAACTCCGAGTGTTTATACAGTCAGTTGATGAGGACCAGTGTTTCTAGAAGGATCTGTATGGTTTGGAGTAGTGGTTCTCAGACTTTAACGATAACAGACAACCTCAGTGCATTACAAATCAGATTCAGGGCTTGCATCTATAATTATTAGGACTTAGTGAGTCTGAGATAGCTCTAGGGGTCTGTGTGTTTTTTTGTTTGTTTGTTTTTTTAAGATTTTATTTATTTATTTGACAGACAGAGATCATAAGTAGGAAGAGAGAGAGAGAGGGAAGCAAGCTTCCTGCCAAGCAGAGAGCCATATGCGGGGCTCGATCCCAGGACCCTGGGATCATAACCTGAGCTGAAGTCAGAGGCTTTAACCCACTGAGCCACCCAGGCACCCCAGGGGTCTGTGTTTTTAATAAACTCCCAGATAATGCTGCTGCTGGAGTGCCATGAGTCTCAGAGAAGGGTAGGCACTGTGGGATGAGGTCTGGGCTGGGACTGAAGAGAAGGGAATTCTACCCCTGAATCTTCCCCTGAAGTGTTGTGCAACCTTGTGCAAATTACTTCCTACCCTTGGGCCTGTTTCCCTATAACATAAGGGGTTGGGTTGGATCTTGCAGTTAAGTTGTTACTGAGCTTTGACAAAATGCTCCCAAAGTCTCCTAGCTACCATGGCGTGTCAATACACTGGGGTCACTTTGCCTGTGTTGGTATGTTCAAAGATCTGGGTGATTCTAATTGCTGCTGGAACAGAGAACTATGAGATGATGTTCAATGTTCCTTCTTGTTCTAGAATTCCGAATATGTGCCACACTACATTACCTGTGCCTCATATTGTCATTAATGCCTGTCATGGGAGAAGAGTTTTCTAAGACAATTTTCCAGATGATTAGAGTCCTCCATTAAGCATCAACCTTTTGAAACTCTTGCCCTTCTTTGATTTTTTCTTCTTTAACAAAACATCAGCATTTTTTTGAGCATTTAAAGTTACCACCATAGTCATTTGTTCATGCGTTTGTTCAGTAAATATGCATTTGGTATCCCCTATATGTTATAGGTGCTTATGGGAAAATCATCGTTTTTCCCATAGTGCGGTTGAAAGATGGATGGACCATGGGCCTTACTAATGAAAGTGACAACTAACATGAGCATTCATTACTGTTACTTACTCTGTGGGAGGCACTGTTCTTGGCACTCCAGTTTCTCCATCCCATTTAATTCTTCCACCAATCCTCTGAGTCAGGTACAATGATACCCTCATCCTACATATGGGGAAACTAAGGCACAGAGATGTTTTTCTGTTTTTTTGTTTTGTTTTGTTTTGTTTTTAAATATGTTCTCAAGGTTGCATAGATGTTTGAGGCAGAGCCAGGATTCAAATCAGGGTCCAACCTTTCTGGATGACCAGGGTCAATGTCGCTCCCTCCCAGAGCTTCAGTTTCCTATGGTGCTGAATGACTCCAAGGCCCCTAGGAGAGGTTCCTTGACTCACAGCTAATGGGTCTGTGTCTGTCACCCCAGGTCTCTCAGGAAGTCTCTCACCTGCATCAAGGAGAGCCTGCGTATCTTCATTGACCTTGGGGAGAAAGACAAAGCTGCTGAGGCCTGGCTTGGAGCTGGGCGACTCCACTACCTCATGCAGGAGGACGAGCTGGTGGAGTTGTACCTGCAGGTAGGACTTCTGCAGAGCTTACCTGCCCACCTGGGCCAGGGTAGATAGATCTACCCTCCAAAGTGACCAGATATAGCTAGAGAGTGGTGATATCCATGCTAAGGCCTTGGAGGGTCGACCCTGGGATGTTCCATGGGCAGAAGATAGAGACCAGGGTGGTCTGGTGACTGGCAGTCCCTGAGTCCCAGAGACCTGTATGAACTCTCTAAGAATGTGGTAGGAGACTCAGTCATCTGTCATGTCAAGTAGATCTATTTTTGCTGAGCTCAATACACAACTTGACTTTGGGGTTTTGCTGCAATATGAGGCAAGGTTGATGTGTGCAAGGCATTAACATTATCGTCCTCTTCCAGTCTTTTTTTCTTGTGTTCCTTTAATAGCTGAGATACAGTAGAGTGTAGTGATTAAAATTCTGGGCTTTGGGGAGGGACAGGCCTGGAATCCAATAACAGGGCCATTGATTCTGGACTGTGTGACCTTGGGTTTGCTACATCAGCTGTCATGGGACCTCAGTGTCTTCATGGGCAAAGCAAACCCAGTCTCTTAAGGTAAGGTTTAGGTGCGTCACTTGCATAAATGCCTATGCGAAGCAAGCATTTACTAAATGCTTGGGACTTAGTAAATTCTTTTTTTTTTTTCATTTTCTCATTGTGCTTTATTTAATAATTCCCCAATGACAAATCATGTTATGTGCCTTTTTGTGTCCTATTGACCATTTTTATACTTTCTTTTATCTGCTCAAGATTTTTTCCCATTCTTTTATTGATGCGTTTTTATTATTGATTTTTAAAAGTTCTTTATATGTCATTCATGAAACCCCTTTATTAGATGTATGCATTGTGAATGTTTCACAATTACTTGATTTTTTCTTTTTTTTTTAAATTTCTTTTCAGCATAACAGAATTCATTGTTTATGTACCACACCCAGTGCTCCATGCAATACGTGCCCTCCATAATACCCACCACTTGGCTCCCCCAATCTCCCACCCCCCACCCCTTCAAAACCCTCAGATTGTTTTTCAGAGTCCATAGTCTCTCATGGTTCATCTCCCCTTCCAATTTTCCCCAACTCCTTTCTCCTCTCCGTCTCCCCTTGTCCTCCATGATATTTGTTATGCTCCACAAATAAGTGAAAGCATATGATAATTGACTCTCTCTGCTTGACTTATTTCACTCAGCATAATCTCTTCCAGTCCCATCCATGTTGTTACAAAAGTTGGGTATTCATCCTTTCTGATGGAGGCATAATACTCCATAGTGTATATGGACCACACCTTCCTTATCCATTTGTCCGTTGAAGGGCACCTTGGTTCTTTTCACAGTTTGGCAACTGTGGCCATTGCTGCTGTAAATATTGGGGTACAGATGGCCCTTCTTTTCACTATATCTGTATCTTTGGGGTAGATACCCAGCAGTGCAATTGCAGGGTCATAGGGAAGCTCTATTTTTAGTTTCTTAAGGAATCTCCACACTGTTCTCCAAAGTGGCTGCACCAACTTGCATTCCCACCAACAGTGTAAGAGGGTTCCCCTTTCTCCACATTCTCTCCAACACACGTTGTTTCCTGTCTTGCTAATAAATGGTATTTTAACATTATTATTAAAAATATATTGTTAAAAATCCCTTGGATTTTTTCTTTTTAATAACCGTTTCTGTTATCTGCATAATGCTGACATTATGATGTTATATATTATTTGTTCCATTGAAAATCCGCCAGTTTTCTTCCTTCCCATTTCTTATTTACTCCCTTATTATTGCCCTTATTACTAAGCTCACACAAACCCACGTCCACAGAGTAGTAACTATGGCTGTGTGACATTGAGTGCGAGCTCACTGTGCACAGGGCCTTTGCAAGCATGTCACATACCTGCTGTAGTTGAACCCTCATTCCAAATGCAGCAGGAGTTTCTACTCAACCTCCCATTTTATGGATGTGGCTCAGTGAGCCCGAGTAACGTACTCAAGGTGATACGGCTGGTAAGTCGTGAGAACTGACACACTGACATTGTGACATAATGCCTTTGCTCTCAGTCTCTACATTCTTCTGCCATGGGATGTTAGAGCTGCAAGGGATTTCAGAGAGCAGATAATTAGGTCTCACCTTTCCCTCTCCAGGAGGAGAGGCCCAGAGGGAGCCATGGGGTCGTGCGTTGCTCAGCGGCAGCACCTCCAGATGGCAGGATCCCATCTCCTCGCCTGTTCCACTGTGTAGCCATGCAGTAACATTTACAGGGGGGTCTTGCCCCATTGACTCCCTGCCCAGGCCCGGTCCCAGGCCCTCACAACCCCAGATTGCTGCCTGCTGTTCTGTAGGGCCATTCTTGACCTCAGGTTCTCTGAGGTCCCGTAGCGGTGCTACAGATGTTCTGGGGTCCATCCCCCACTTGAACTTCATCTCCAAATTCTGTTTAGATGCAATATGGAAGTGCCTGAGAGAGCAAGAGCTCCTGGGTGCCAAGAGAAGGGTATGGGGCTGGAGGGCACCAGGATGTCTTTACCACTAACTATTATGTAAACACAGTTTCCTTTGCCTTTCTGAGCCTCAGTTTCTCCATCTGTGAAGTGCAGGTGTCGGATGAGATCACTGTTTTACAAACTGCAGTCATTTGTAGGCGAAGTTCATGGCTTGGCCACGTTCATGTATTTTCTGTATTGTTACTATTTTCTTTGACTCAACTTCAAGTCAACTTAGTTTTTTACACTAAGTAACACTATCTGAAGTTACAGGTGTGGATGTATTATTCAGCTTTTCCTCTAAAACACATCAAAGTAAATACTGAACTATTAAAACATAAGATGTTTGTCTATGTACTGCTCAAAACTGTCTCTAGGTCTCCTAATACCATCATACCATGATGGGGAAATGCTGGACTAGGAGGTTGCAAAGACTTCCTACTGGTCCTGTGAGCGTGGAGGACAATTCAGCATTTGGAGGATGTGAGCAGAGCATTAAACCAGGTGGTGAGGATGTCACTCTGGCCACTCCTGTGCATATTTGGAAGGCCTCTCTGCCTTTGACACCTGTCTCTGTCCCATCCAGGCAGCCATCCAGAAGGCCTTGAAGTCTGAGGAGCCCTCTCTGGCTCTCAAACTCTATGAAGAAGCAGGTGATGTGTTCTTCAATGGGACACGCCACAGACACTGTGCCGTGGAGTATTACCGAGTAAGTCCTGGGCTGCGCCATGCACCCACCTGGACCCTGGAACAAATGTGGGCAGGGTCATGTGGCCTGGGGTCCCTGTCCCTTCTCATGCTGGGATCCCTTTTCCTTTCCTTTCCTTCCTCATCCAGTGCCCATGCGCTCTTCCTTTTTCCAATCAATAGGCTCTCAAAGAAGGGATCGATAAACTCTGTCATTCCTAGATTTGATAAATTGTCCTTTCTGGGAAAACACACCAAAATAATTACACCTCTTGGGTATGCTGTACTTCACCATTTTTGGCATAGTTCTGTGTTTACCAGAATGTTCCTGTGTACCACTGGTGGCATGGTGGGAGATGATGGTTCCCCAGAGGAATACTTTTGTTTTATTATGTTTTTATCAACATATTCACATATGTTTTAAAAATTGAAAGTATGTAACACCAGCACATCAAACCCATGACTTCACAGATATTATTGACAAGGATGAGGTAAAGTAGTAAAAGAGAGTCGACTTAAAAATAATAGTAATTAAATAATTGTGCATATGTTAAGCAGATATGTCAAAATTGTAATTGTTCATCACTGACTGAAGGTTGGAAACCTCATGATCTTATTTGACCCTAAAATTTTATTTATGCATTCATTTGCTTGTTCAGATCTTTATTCAGTCATCAAACATTAATCAAGCACCCAGTACATGCCAGGCACTGACCTAGGGGTGGGGAGAACAAGAAGCATGTCCCTGACTATTGAGCTAGTCATTTTAATATGCACTTTATAGATGAAAGAATTAAATCTAGAGAGATGAAGTGACCTGCCTACAATTCTATCATAATAAAAATAATAGAAATGACCATTTGTTGGGCACTCTCTGACACCATGGGCATACCCCACAGATGGCACTGTGGGTGCTAATGGATCACCTGGTTGGGAGGTGACTACATTCCCACGTGGCCTCAAGAAATGTCATCTTAGGAAATGTCTTAGGAGGTCTCATGACCTTCAATTCTCCTACTTCTAAAATCTGGGCAGAGCAACCAAGAGCAAGGACCAGGAGAGTGAGCTGTGAAGAGCCATGCATGGAAACACAGCCATCCCCCCAACCCTTACCAGCAGAATATAAGCCTCGTAGAGTATGGTCTATACTGAGGATTCTTAGCTGGACTAAGCTTCCATGTGCTTCTGTTCTCAGGCTGGGGCCATTCCTTTAGCGAGGAGGATGAAGGCCATGAGAACAGAGCTCCGGGTTTTCAACAAGCTGACAGAGCTGCAGATCAGCCTAGAAGGCTATGAGAAGGCTTTGGAGTTTGCCACCCTGGCAGCCAGACTCAGCACGGTCATAGGTAGGTTGGTCCTGATGGTCGGCCATATTGAATGAGAGGGCTAAAGGCTTATCCAACGGGGGAATGACGAAGCAGTAACAACAGAGGCTCTGGAGTCAGACCATGTGGGTTCGCATCCCGGGTCCGACTGCAATCTCTGTTGTAAGCAAGTGTGTCATTTGCAAATGGGGATGGTTCCTCTGTTGGGTTTATTCCCAGTTCAGGGTAAATGGTATGTTATCCTGTGCACAGGCAGTGCCCCTGTTACTAGAGGCCTCTGCCCTAAATTTTTAATGGGCTGACGGTTAGTCGAAAGCACATTTTCCACGTGGAATTGAAAAGTAAATGAAGATCAAACTCCCGTGAACCTAACTCACTGTGTAGCTGAAAAAGCTTGTAATGACCACAGACGCTGGTAGGAAACAATGTGTGCCATTAGAATAGGAAAAAGGCAGAATTAAAAAAAAAAAAAATTAAAAAACCCCGTCCTCTTGAATGTTGGTCTTGAGGAAAAGCAGGTTTGATTAGAGAAGGTTTGATTCGATGTAGGGGCAAATGGAGTCTTCTGAGAGGATTCTAGAAGGGACTTCTGGGCATTCTCAAGGGCTTGAGATGTGGATGGCACTGGACTTTATTGTGTCTAATTGCACTTCAGAGCTCTCTGTCTGTTTTTCCTACTTTTTTCTTTACTGCAGAAAATCTTATCTGAGTGCCAGTCTGCTATCTCTGGAAAGGCGGTGGGAGCCCCAGGCAGCTCCCACTCTGAACACTCTTTGTCCCTCCCTGGACACAAGCTGAAAGGAGGATATATCCACCCTTTTCTGTACTTCCCTGTGACTGGATTTTTCCATATCAGAAAATTTTCTCTCCCCTGGATTTTTTCTTTTATTTTTGGCTTTTGTCTCTTTGAAGCTTAAAAGTGATGTTTTTCAAATTGCATCAAACAGCCACCTTGCGAATATTCCAGAAACACAATGGGAAGCCTTTGTTCTCTCTGAAAGGCCACTGTGTATTAAAGGAGTTGGTTATTAAAACAACAGAGCCGCCAAAAATCAAAGTAACAAATCGTAGACCCATTAGAAACAGGGTTCTAAACACAAGTTAAAAGTGGCAGGGAGAGGGGGTGGGTTCTCTGTAGTTATCTGAGACCTTGGGCTGGTGCAGGAGCCAGAGGGTGATTGCTTCTGGGGGTAGCCCCAGGAAGCTCTCTGAAGGGGGAAACTTCCATGTGGTGAAGGCGTTTGTACTACAGAGTCATTCATTACAAAGAATCCTTAGCTACCCCATCAAGCTAGTCTTGTCTCATTACAGGGACTTGGGGATAATTATTTCCCAGAACCTTGAGTTACAGAGATTTCTGTAATGAAGAGAAAGTTTTTTTCAGGGCATTGTCCTTAAGTCTTGAAGAGCACACGTGCTCTGAGCAGTCACTCCCAGAGCCTGGCGTTTTCTTATGCATCCCTTACCACAGGTGAAATTTCGCCTTTGTGTGTGAGGAAGTGTGAGATTATTTGAGGAACTTCTATGTCCCAGGAGACTATGAACCTCCCATGAGGGTAGGGATCTCTTCTGCTTTGTTCTGTGCATCCCAAGCAAAGTCCCCGATCCCTAGAAGACCTTCAAAAAATAGCAGCGCCTGGGTGAGTGATTGGATGTCGGCAAGTGTCGGCTGCAAGATCTCTCCCTTGGTCTTCCCATTCCTAGGAGATCAGAAGCAGGAGCTGGTGGCCTTTCACCGTCTGGCTACAGTCTACTACTCCCTGCACATGTACGAGATGGCTGAGGACTGCTACCTGAAGACTCTGTCCCTTTGTTCCCCCTGGCTGCAGAGCCCCAAGGAGGCCCTGTACTATGTGAAGGTGTATTATCGCCTGGGGCGACTCACCTTTTACCAGCTGAAGGTAAGAGCCAGGCTTAAGATGAGGTCCTGAGAGAGAGGCATTCCCACCCTGTTCTTCCCTGGACACCTTCAGGGTACAGTCGAGTGGCCCAAGATGGGAAGTCACAGCTCATAGGGTGGGGAATGACTCCTCTGGAGACATGATGGCTATTTTCACTTAGCCCTATGGGAGATCTCAAAGATGCTCCCGTCCGATGAGGAGAGAGATCCTAGCTCCTCTTTCTCCCTGCCCTGCTATGACTTCTGGAGCCACTTTATCTGGCAGGGACCATGAGGACCTTGCCGCGTGCCTGGGAGTTCCTGAGGGGCCTTTGGAAATACACAACACATGAAACAAAGGAACTATAAGCTCCAACATTAAAATAAAAAATTAATACTTAACGGTGCGTCTTCAAAATATTACAGGGTAACTAGTCAGTCATCGTGTACTTCTTATAAAGTTAAATGAAACTCTAGGAGAAATCTGGGTACACGCTACCACGTTTGAGATCGCGAGGTGCGGTCTATAAAAGCAGGCGTGCCTCTGTCCTAACCAGGCCTCAGCCCTGACCCTCCTGTTTGTTCAACAGGAGTTGAATTTAGAGCTTCTTATTTTTCTAGCCACTTCTAGAACTGTGTTGGTGGTCTGGAAGTTTCTGTTACCATTCTGGCCCTCAAACTTTGTCTCTGGCCTTGGCTTCCCCTTACCAGAGGTCCCTGTCTGCACCAGTATGGCCCTTAATCTCTTAATATCCTTCTGAGTCACGCCTGTGTTTGGCCCCCAGGGGAACCTCAGGGCAACTCTGCTGTCCTTTTCTTATTTGCCAGACGTTGTTTCTGGCCTGAATTAATTATTGACTTGTGAGGGTTAATGGGAACCAGACATCCCTTTTTGAATCTCACCCAAAGAAGCATCTGTTCCTCATTCCTACCATGTGGGGAGGGACCACGGGGTAGTGAAGGACTCGCAGCCATCTTGCTTCTGTCCCATAGCTCCAGAGAAATGGTTCAGGGACAAAGTGCATCTAATCAGGTTCGCCCAACCAGGGAATCTAGGGATTGCCAGGCGGAAGAACGCAACTCAAATTAGCTTAAACAAAAAAGGCAATTTATTGGCTCAAGTGACTGGCAAGTTTGAGTATAAATTCAGGAGTTTTAGGGAGTTCTGGATGCTGGTACTCAAACATCATCCTGGATTTCCTCACCTTTTCCTGTTTCTCTTTGCTCTGTATGTTTCTACTTATCTGTTTCCTGGGGGTCCTTTGGGTCCAGCTATTAGCCTGTGGCTAAAAGGGGGAGGGACCATTAGCTCTGTGGGGTTACACTGAGAGGTCCGAGGAAGTGACTGGGCTAGGTGGCCTGGGTTATTTAGGGATCCCTGAGGTCCCCGGCCCAGGACCATGCTGCTTCATGATTGCCTGAGGTAAGGTGCCTGGGTAAGGTACCAACCCTGTGACCATGGCAGAGGGCCACTGCAGGGAGCACTGTCACCTGTCCAGTCCACAGTAGAGTGAGGTGGGAGCTCTCCCAGGAACCAGGGGCAGGGGGGTGGAAAGTGTGTGGGGCGGACCAAAACTTGAGTTCGAGTCCCCAGCACTGCCTCTTATCCTCTCCCGGAAATGTTTGCTGACCACTGTCTCTTCTCTGCCCCCTTGCCATGGGGTTTAGGATGCCCACGATGCCACCGAGTACTTCCAGCTGGCCCTGGCAGCAGCAGTGCTGCTGGGTGACGAGGAGCTGCAGGACAGCATCAGGAGCAGGCTGGACCACATCTGCCGGAGCCCTCTGTGGCACAGCAGCCCCTCCGGGCGCTCCTCAGAGAGGGCACGGTGGCTGAGCGGCGGGGGGCTGGCCCTCTGAGGACCGCTGGCCCAGATCTGACCGGGGGGCCATGGCCAGAGCTGCCTCCCTTCCCGGGGTCCTCCACCCTGACCTGGAGTGTCCTTCCAGGGGATGAGCACAGCTCAGAAGGACAGGGGCTCCTTCCAGGAGGGTCACAAAAGGAGTGGATGATAAAGCGGGGATTGGAAGTCCTAGCTTTGTGTCTAGAGTGTTTCCAGTGGACTCTAGTCTGCAGGTACATCCGCTGAAACGTACTTTGTCAACACACAGTTCTCCTAGAGAAATGGAGAAAGCTTGCCCCGTGGGGAGCCTCTCTCCTGACCACAGTGAGGACATCAGGCACTGCCCTGGAGAGTCTGGAAGCCAGACTTTGTTCCCCTCACTGACTTCTCTCAGGGAAAGCCCCTTCCCCTTGCCCCAGAGAAACTGGTAGTTTCTTGCTTCTCTTTCTTCAGCCACAGGAGGTGCTCCTCCTCCTGCTCCTGGGGCCGGTGGCTGGAACTCACCATGCTCTCAGCTCAAAAGATGGCCTTAGAATGGCCAGGTTGGTGCAAAGATCCTGGGGTGTCTCATGCAGATTCACCTCTCCATCCTGCCTGAGGCTCTGTTCCCCCATACCTTCTGGAAAGTCTGGGAGGCTCCCCAAGGGCCAAGGCTGAAACAGCGAACACTAAGAAAATTAGCACATTACATGTAAATAGTGTATATTATTAAATATTGCTCATCTACATTTATGCATATTTGTGTCCTTTCTAACGGGTAGAGGTGAGGAGGGGGAGGCCTGAAAGTTGGGTTAAGTACCAAGGTGCCATATGGATTTCAGGGCTGCTCCTCAAAAAATCATCTCTATTAGTTTTCTGTCACTGCATAACATGTGTGGTGGTTTGAAACACCCTTTATCTCACAGTTTCTGTTGGAAGGCCGGAACCCAAGTGTGGCTTTGCTGGTCTTCTGGCTCAGGGCGGCTCACAAGGCTACAGTCAAGGCTTGTCAGCTGCAGTCTTCTCAAGCTTAGCTAGCGGAAATCTCTGCTTCTAAACTCACACCCACGGCTGTTGGCAGGAGTCAGTTCCCTGCCCCCTGATCCCCACCATGTGGGCCTCTCCACAGGGCAGCTCACAACATGGCCGCCAGCTTGGTCAGAGAGCAAGTGAGTGAGACAGAGCCGAGTGAGAGAACAGAGTCTTGGCAGAACCTCATCTCAGAAGTGACATCCCATTAGTTTTGCCTATTCTGTTCATTATAAGGGAGTTGCTAGGTCCAGCCCACAGGAGGAGGGAAAGGTATTTACCAAGGGTGTAAACACCAGGAAGCAGGGAATCACTGGGGGCCTTTTCAGAAGCTGCCTACCTCTGTATCTGAGTGTTTAGAGAACGGAATCAGGAATTCCCTAAGGCAGCGAGCTCCAACTACAGTCCGATGACTAGACCAACGGCAACAGCCTCACCTGCGTGATTGTTTGAAATGCAGATTCTGGGGCCCCCCCCTAGGACCTCTGAATCAGAATCTCTGGAGCCCTAGCTTTTGCCTTTCTTTCTAGCACACATGATTCTAATGCACACGAAAGCACTAGAAACACTGCTTTGGAGCCACGGCTCTCAGATAATGTGCAAAAGAATTGTTCACAGAACTTGCTGGAAATGAACTTTTTGGTTCTGACTCCAGGAATTCTGATTCTGTAGGTCTGGGAGATGCCCCAGGTACATGCATTTTAAAATGAGCAACTCAGGTGATCCTGATGCAGGGGGTTCACCCCTGTTCTGAAATATGGGAACGTACTAGACGATCTAGCCATAGCTGGCCACAGATGCCCAGCAGCTTAGATTTTATTGTCAGAATCACTGCCCTTAATTTCTAGCTTCTTGGGCCCACCAGACGGTTGGTAGTGTGGTGGGTTGGGATTGGGGCGAGGAGTTGAGTCCACATGGCATCTTCTAGTCATTAAGGTCATCTATGCATCAGTACGTCTTATTTTCCTTTGGATCTCAGTTGGTTGTCAAACGCTCTCTGTTCTAGAATAGTCTTCTCCAAGAAGGAAATGAAGTGACCTAATCCACGACCATGTAAAATAGATGTGATTTTGTTCCCACCACAAACCGTAAAATCCCTGAGCGGGGAGGGATGTTGTGGATGGGTCTGACCTCCCACGCAGCGTCCTTCCCACAACATTCCTGGGAGACAGACAGGGGCACATGCGTTCCAGAACAGTTACACATCTTATTTTGAAGAGAGCTTGTTTGGCCCTGCAACCCATGCCATGAACCGTTCCCCATTTGCCACAGGTTACAGCCCCTCTCCCTTTTCCCCCGACCTATTACTCTCCTCTGGCCGGATGCCAGTTTCAGCTCCTCTGCAAGTGTGCTTCCCACAACCCACCAGTCTTCAGAACGGGCTTGTGGGGAGAGTACAGAGGGAGGTTACTGTACTTAATGCAATTTAGTGTTGTAGTCTAAGGTTGCAATAAGATATTTCTTCTCTCCAGCAGTCACATCTTTCCTCTGGCTCACATTCAGCTTACGATCAGTCGAAACCTCCTTCCATGTGAGCTTCTGTTTCTCTAGATCTTTCTCAATTGCTGCAAATCTGTGTATGATATATATATATATATATATATATATATATATATATATATATACACATATATATATATATATCTCCTCTATTTATTTATTTATGTATTTTTATGGGAAGGGCATTAATCCACCCATTTTATATTTCATTGGGAATTTTGCCTACAATTTTCTGGTTCTACACACTTTGGTTCATCTGTAAACCTGGTACATTTGCCTCTACCCAGATCAGTTATAAAAATTTTCTACATAGGGGGTGCCTGGGTGGCTCAGTGGGTTAATGCCTCTGCCTTCGGCTCAGGTCATGATCCCGGGATCCTGGGATCGAGTCCAGCTCTTAGCTCAGCGGGGAGCCTGCTTCCCCCTCTCTCTCTGTCCTCTGCCTGCCTCTCTGCCTACTGTGATCTCTCTCTGTCAAATAAATAAATAAAATCTTTAAAAAAAATGTTCAACATAATTCCAAAGATGAGGGTAGGATTAATCTTTAAATGAGAAAAACATTGCATGGTATCATTGCCATTACTACATCCTGTATGAAATTGCTCTGCCTAACAGTCTTTAAAAGTGTTTAAGAATCCCATTTAAAAAATATGAAATCATGTTGATGCTCTCCCTGCCCCCAATCCACAGAGCATGGAGTGGTGATTGGACCTGGTCCATATTTAAGCAGGTTCTCTTACAGTAGAGAAGGGGAATGAATTCATTATGCTCTTTATCCTAATCCTCCCCTAAAAGTTGTGAGAGCCACCCAGCTCCTGGCTGCCTGTACCTAACCTGAATAAAGATTAAGAAGGGAATTGCACCATTGTGGAAAAACCCGTAATGTATTTTCTCAGCTTTCAGGTGCATTTTTTCCCTACCCAACAGTGTTACCACTCTGAAATCCGATATGCTTTCACCCTTTTCTTATTTGCTTCTTGGTTATTTTAAGATGTCTTCAAATTGTTTCTCTGTGTACATGTGCGTGTGTGTGTGTGTGTGTGTGTGTGTATGTGTGTGTTTGCTTGTGCTTTGTAAGTATTATGTAACTCTTCTGACAGAAGTTTACCTGGGGAGGGAGTGTATAGGGGTGGAAAGTGTCAGAATTAGGGGGAGAAACAGGTCACCAGGTTAGTTGAGACCTGTATTTTGGTCTTAAATTTGACATTAAATTGCACTGTGACCTTGGGTAAGTCCCTGAGACTCTATACCTGTCAGATCTCTGATATGTGATATAAAAAGGATAATCAGGGGCACCTGGGTGGCTCAGTGGGTTAATCCTCTGCCTTCGGCTCAGGTCATGATCTCAGGGTCCTAGGATCAAGCCCTGCATCGGGCTCTCTGCTCAGCAGGGAGCTTGCTTCCCACCCTCCCGCCTGCCTCTCTGCTTACCTGTGATCTCTCTCTGTCAAATAAATAAATAAAATAAAATTTTAGAAAAAAAAAAAGGATAATCACCTCTGGGTTCCTTCTCAGCAACGTTGTTTCCATATCATATGAAAGCAGGAAATGAGATTTGTATCTGGGAGATGAAATCGTATGTATTTTTTATGACCCTATTTTATTTTCTTCTTTTGTAGGTGAGTAAACTGAGAAATAAAAAAGTAATTTTTTTCCCTGTTACAGAGGATGTTAGTGGCAAAGACAGCAGTACCCTGGATCTCATGACCCAAGGACTTTGCGGCACTAATAGTGCTTCTCTTGCTCAGAGCGACCTTCCTGCAGGGATGCGCATGTGTATGTGTGTGTGCGTGCATGTGTGTGTGCACATTTGTGTAAGCACTTCAGCAGTTCTCACTATTATGTGCCATCCAAGCAACCATTTCTCAAACTTCTTCTAAATTGATTTGTTTTCTTTACTCATATAAATTAATTTTATAAAGGATGACTGATCTGTATAGAAGGAAAACACAAGTTGTGCTTTCCAGAAATAGAATTTCATAAATGAAAACAAATACAGTGAAAACAAAACAGTGCACGACATTCAAGCTAGCTCCTGTTGCCCATGGCAAGAGCCTGGCCCCGGCTTGATCTGGCATTATTATTTGACAATAAAAAGATGAACAAGAGGCAGGGAACATTGCAAACGACTAACACGCTTGTCTTGGAGCAATCAAAGAAATGCAGGCAGCAGCGCAAAGGACTAAAATCCTCACAATGACAGTGTTATTCAGTGCCATGCCTGATACCTACTTCCCACTTCAGGGAAGTGGGGGTTCAGTGTTGAGAGATGGAAGGGGAAAATACAAATGTGATCCAGGATGGGAAGTTCTGTGGTGGAAGCAAATTATAGGGTGTTATGGGAACTCAGGTGAGGCCACCTCACCCACCATGGGACCCAGGGCATCAGGGAGGACTTCCTGGAGGAAGTAACAACTGAACTGAGTCAGAGAGAGAGATAGACCGAGATCGACTTAATTCCAGTTGCAAGTTGTGGGGTATGGAGTTGACAGGCATGTGTCAAGCAAAATTCCAGAAGGTGGAGAGGACCTGCTGTTTTCTGAAAATAGCACTGAGTTTAGTAAAGCTGGAGCAGAGTTAGGGAGGTAGGGAAGCGAAAATGGGAGAAGCTGCTAGAGGGGGAGCCGAGAGTGAGTGGGAACCATGGAAAAGTTATAAGCAGGAGAGCAAGACATGGTCAGATTTGTGCATTAGAAAGATGCTTCTGGAAGCTGTAAGGAATGGCTGACAAGGCCGCAGGAATGTAAGGACCTATTTAATCAGAGCGACTCCATCTTGGTTAAATAGCCTTTTTGTTGTTTGTACAGTAAACTTAAATTGATCCTCTCCCCCAGAGAAACTTACTTAGAAACAAGTCCGAGAAACCAGTAAAATGTAGTCAGCTAGTTCCTGATAACAGAGCCCAGAATACAAGGACGAGTCAGGCCAGATAGAGACATCTAATCAGTATGAAGTACTAACTGTAACAGGGAGAAGGTCTATCCAAACCAAAATGACTCCATCTTGGGAAGGACGACGACCTTACTGTTCACACTGAATATGTTAGCTGACTAAAGCCTTCCCAGAAAATACTGTTTGTAACAGTTCCTAATATGGAGTAATCTTAAATAACACGTCACCAGACTGGATGAAACGAGCCAATCAGCAAGAGACACACAAACCCAGTGGGTTGAGATACCAAGATATGGGTTGCAGTTTTACCCAATAAAAGGTAGCCTGTAAGAATGGGAGGGGTCGCTCTCTTCGGAGGCGGCCCTGACTGGTCAGTCAGTCAGTCAATTCTTGAGCCTATAAACTGGGAATGGTCACTCTCTTCGGGGACAGGCCTGGCCAGTCAGTCTGACTTCTAATGCTTGACATAGAATAGAGCTTTGCATAACTTGCACCTTGTCTCAGTCTCATTCCCCTGGCCGATCAGTCTGACTTCTAATACTTGGCATCAAATAAAGCTTTACATAACTTTCACTCTGTCTCAGTCTCATTCCTTTGATAACAGACCCTAAGAGGGAAGCAGCTGGTAAGCCCACTAGGACCTGGCGATGACAACACCACACTCCAGTCTTTACATAGATTTCACCGGTTTCCCCACCAAAGTCCTTTTTTTGTGATCCAGAATCCCAGGGTACCACGCTGCATTTCACTGTCACGTACCCCTAGTCACCTCTGGTCTGTGTTAGTTTCTCAGTCTTTCCCTGTTCTTCATGACTTGGTTGGCCCTTGTGACCTCCTTCCTGTTTGATAACTGCTCCATTGAAATGTGTGGACCAGGGGAAGAGAGGAAGGAGAAATCCCAGGGAGCGGGCCCGGCCCTCAATCAAGCAGACAGCAGGGCGCGAAGGCGGCGAGGGAGGCATTGAGTCAGAAGGATCTGGTTCTTGCGAGCAGTGAGACCTTCAGCAGGTTAATTAAGTTCCCTGAGCCCAGCATCGCCAGAATGAGATGAGATGACACAGAAAAGTCCCGAACACACAGTGGCTGGCACCTGGTATAACACAGAGTGACAGGACAGGTTTGTTGACCTGCTTCCGACTCGTAGACAAGGAAATGGCTGAAGCACATCTCTCTTTGGGGGCAGGCCTTTACCCAAGGAAGAAACAAGTTTGATTCAAACGCAAAACAAACGAGACTGTTTTTAAAGGGGTTAATACAAATGGCTTATGTTATAAAAAATGCCTGACTTCATCCATCAGTTTTATTGTAAAGCCAAGATTTAAACTTTCTTATTTGCCGCTTTGTAATCCAATCATGTGTTTCTTGATGTACGCCTTGAAGTCTCCCCAGAGAAAGCAGAGACAGCTGGCCACTCGGGGGCTGGGGAGGCTCTGTAATGCCCAGGAGGGTCTGAGGTAGGGAGGGGTGAGGCAGGGAGAAAGAACATGGGTGGGGGAGACTCAGTCATCCAGCTGCTTGGCTTCTGGAAAGTGGGTGGGAGGGAAGGACACAGCATTTTCCAAATTATTTTAGAGGTGAGAACTCCAGCTCCCACTTCTGCGGGGGCCTTTGACTCAGTGCTCAGGGCATCTGGAGAGCTCCCGGGAAGAATTCCCTCTGGGTGAGCCTTGGGAGAGGGTACAGGGAGGGTGACCAGGTCACAAAGGGCAAAGAGAAGCAAGGCTTCTTTTTGTGAGAAATCAAGTGTTCCAGTAGGGGGCAGCAATGTCTTCTTAAAGAGTACAACATTACCAAAGAATGCATGTAATAGTCCTGGATAGGCCTCCAGCAGAGGCTTTCAGACATTTCCTCCCCTGCACTGTGACACACAGTGAGAAATGCATTTTTACTTTGTACCGCAGTATGCATATGCGCAAACATACGTATAATACAAGTTTTGACAAAACATCGTTTAGTTCTTATAACGTGAGGTGCACTGACCTACTCTAACCACTTTAAAACTCTTTTTTTTTTTTTTAAAGATTGTATTTATTTATTTGACAGAGATCACAAGTAGGCAGAGAGGCAGGCAGAGAGAGAAGGGGAACCAGGCTCCCAGGATCCTGAGAGCATGACCTCGGCTGAAGGCAGAGGCTTTAACCCACTTAGCCACCCAGGCGCCCCCCAAACTCTTCTTTTTTAATTGAAAAATATTCAGCTTATGACCTGCTAAATTGGTGTCTCACAGACTCACTAATTTGCAGTTTGAGAAGTGCTGGCCTGGGGGACGTCTCAAAGAGCACAGGAGAGCGCTGGCTTTTGTTCTTCCTTACGTATCATTTGATGGACAACTTTACTGAGACCAGGGAATGAGCACATATCAAAATAAAAAGAAGGGTTGATATTTTTGAATAAATATTATGCAGGAGGACCTATTTTCTCATGTAATCCGACAACATTTGGAGGAGGATACAATTGCTTTTCATCTCCATTGAGATCGAAAGAATGGAAGTGGCTTAGTCTATAGCTAGTAAGTGGTGGAGGTGGGATTTGAACTCGTGTCTCCCTGATACTGAAACAAGAGCATTAACTGATTACACTGTATTATGGGTCCGTATCAGGTGACATGTGTCTGGGACAGACACCATCACTAATGAGATCACCCATAGAAGTGAGATGAAGAGTTGTTTCATTGGCCTGGAATCTGGGGCTGAAATCAACACAGTGAGTCTGGTGGGTCAGAAAATTAATTGCTCCAGAACAGGACTGGAGAGAACTGATTTTCTAGGAGGTCTTAAGAAAAACATGGAGGTTGTCATTGACCAGTCAAGTAGCAGCTTAGAAGAGAGGATAAACTGCCTTTCCCAAAAGGAAAATGAAAGGAGGAACACAAAGTTTACAATGGCATAGTGGCGATCGGTCAAAACAAATTACAAATTAGATTTTGGAGATTGCAGGTGAAGCGTGGGGTAAGTGAAAGGAATTTGCAGGATAGCTCAGAGCCAGCATTGAATGCGTGTGGACACCCGAGCAACGGAGGCTGCCAGGTGGAGCCTTGAGGGCTTCACTCATCATGGTACCAGCAGCTTGAGTGGCAGAAATGAGATATAGACATGTGTTTTTTAAAAAAATTTTATTTAAATTCAATTTAGTTAACATATAGTGTATTACTAGTTTTAGGGGTAGAATTTAGTGATTCGTCAGTTGCATACAACACCCAGTGCTCATGATATCACGTGCCCTCCTTAGTCCCCATCACCCAGTTACCTATTTTTCCCCACCCACCTCCCCTCCAGGAACCCTCAATTTGTTTCCTTTAGTTAAGAGACTCTTATGGTCTGTCTCCCTCTCTGTTTTTATCTTATTTTATTTTTCCTTCCTTTCCCCTGTGTTCATCTGTTTTGTTTTCTAAATTCCACAGATTGAGTGAAACCATATGGCATTTCTCTTTCTCTGACTTATTTCACTTAACATAATACCCTCCAGTTCCATCGAGGATCGCCTACTTTTGATATCATGAAGGAGCTCTTGGGAATACCATCAACCTCCAGACCCATCTCGTGAAACAAACACGCTGGGGAAAGCCACGCTCGAGTGGAGATGCTTGAATTCTTATGGATAGAGAGTGCTAGAAACAGTTTTTCACGGACTGAAAGTATTTAGAAATGTTTATCTATGCTCTTAAACTTCTATTTTATTTGGGATTATGAAATTTCACTGATTATAAATTATTTATCTATGGAAAGAATTTTTTAAAATAGGCGATCTCTTCTGCCTTCGATTCTAACCTTTCAGATCTTGAGTATCATATTAATAAACACGATGCGGGTGACTCTCAACTACTTTACCGTTCCTGCCTGGGCCAACTACTGTGTGCAAAGGTGAAATCTTTGTTTCTGAACTTTCTTGTAAATTAAGGACTTTTGCTGTTTGTTCGTCTGGAGATAGATCAGACATTTGCTTTATAGAGATGCTCACAGGAATGCCCCTCACTTCTCTGCCCATCATACCAGACGGCAGTGACACCTGCTACATCTGCTTTCCTCCCGGGGGACCTGCCGTGGGACAGGCTAAGTAACAGCTGCTTGGTAATCCTGGGGACCAAACAGCCACTTATTCATGAAACAAACAAAATGGACTTTTGTCTGTCCTAGAACACGTAGCTTGGACACTCTGGTGGTGAAGGGAAAGAGAGCCAAACAGACAGATGACCTGGAGGATTTGCACTTTGGATTGTTTTAAAGTTCTAAGGGATTATGTAGACCGAAATCCTGACACTCTTTCAAGTCATATGGCTTTCCTTACTCTTCTTTCCAGTTAGGGAAAGTCTGTGTCTCTTTCTTTCTTCTAGTATTCTTAGATTAAGTACTCTCTTTTGCAAGCATTCAAGGATCCCTGTGCTTTTCCTTCAGAGAACTTACCACAGTTTATCATTATAGTGTCTATGTGGCTTTAAAAAAATAACCACACCTCGTTGGAAGCTCCATGAGAGTAGGGACCTGGTCTGGGTCATTCAGCTCTGTGGTTTCAGAGTTGTGCCCAGTGTTGACACATTGTAGCATCTCAGTAAAGGTTTGGTGAATGGGTTCATAGAAAAATGAATGAATGAGAATTTGGATTCAGATTGGGACACTTCTTATCACTTACGAGAGGGAGAGATTATTAAAACAATAATCTACCTGTTTATTGCAGGTAGATTCAGGTGACTCAGGACTTGGGTGATAGGGCTGCTTACATTCAGAGCAGATGCTTAGTTGGTGTTTATTGAGAATAGTCAGCATAATTTTCATTTGTTTAGGATGAGTTGCAAAATACGAGCTGGTGTCTTCCCAATTTTGAAGGAGGTAGCAGTCATGACCGGGGATAGTCTTAATCTGTTACTGAGCACCTGTTCTGTGGTGGGCCTTGTGCTAAGCATTTCACCTACAGTATAGGACCTCTTCCCCCAAATGGCTTCACAGAGAAGGTGTTGTTGTCTCCACTTTTCAGGTGAAGGAATCAAGGCTCAAAGTCATTAAGATACTTGCAGACATATTCTGACCTGAACATCAGTGCTTTTAATAACTATGTAATTTTGGCTTCACATTTTCTTGTTTAGAACTTAGGATCTCCCAGAGAAATATTTCTCTTGTGAGCATGTGCTGGTTTTTCTTTGTCTTAAGGAGGAGCAGTGACCAGGAAACCCAGGGGGAAGGACCATTGGTTTATATAAACATTATGCCATCACCTGTGGCCACAGGTGTTTCAGTGCTGAAGGCTTATGGAGTAAAGAGTGCCAGGTGAGAGGTGACATCCTTAAGGTATTTTCTGGCCTAAGTTCGTAGAATAATGTTTCAGAACCCCCAGGCTCCTTCCTTGAGAAATCAGAATTTGGGGTTATGGTGAGATGAATGACAAAAAGCCCAGTCCCAGATTTGGAATATCCATTATTAGTCTGCTTGGAGGAGACTGGATACACATGTGAAAAGCTTTAGGAGGGAGGGTCATAGGATAGCTCCTGTGGGACAGACAGCAAACCATGCTTTACTCTCTCTCCCTCCGTCCAACCAGCTAACCACTAACCAATCACCCACTCATCCAACCAACCAATGTTCAACACCTCTCATGTAGTAGGCTTTATACTCCAGTAAGCAAGGTAATCACAGTCCATGACCCATTGGAACCTGGGGGCTCCTGGGTGACCAGGGTCCTCTTATGAACTTCTCCAACACTCTTGTCTTCACAGCTGAGATTTGAACACTCACTCCAGATACTGCGCTAAATGTGTGCTCCCACTGTATCATGGACTCCTCCTAATGGTCTCTCCCCACCCAAGAAGTAATTGCATGTGATAGCTGTTCATACAGTACATAAAAGAAAACAAGTTCAGAGAGGTTAAGTAAGATATGAAATTTTACTCAAAGTCCTATAGGTAGAAAGTAGCAAAGTCAGGAAAGGAGTCTAAGCCTTGCCCATATTGTTATTGCCAAAACTGAAGTTAGACTTTTGCTGAATTTCCTGGGACTTCAGCTAGATTGATCTTGTTCACCTACACATTCTTCCCAGGATGATGGTGGTACCAATGCACAACTCTATAGCTTACCAAATGTGTGGCTTCAGACAAATTTTTAGGTCTTGGTGCCTCACTCTCTTCATTGGTAAAGTGAGGGTACTAATAGTACTTATCCCATGGGGGTTCTTGTGAGGGTTAAATCAGTTAATGTATGTGAAGTGCTTAGACTATTGCTGGGCCTGTGTCATGTATGTGGTGGCTATGATGGCTGTTGTTCTACTGATAGACATTTCAGAAGAGTATGGGTTTGGGTGAAGATCACGAATTCAACTTGGAGACCGTGGAACTTATAGTTTGCATCCAGTGGGATGCAAACCAGTTTAATGCCCATATTGTTTAATGCCCATAATGCCCTTGACCTCATATACCTGAGGTCAGAGATCTTCTGGGTCACTGATGCAGCCACAGTATGAGAACTGTGCCTGATCCATCGAAGGTGCTCAGTATTGATTGATTAGACCAATGATTGAATGAATAAATAAATGGACCATGGACATTATTTGTGGTATAGATTATACCTAGATAACATGATGAAATAAAGAAATATGCCCTTGGTAGGACATCAGCAGACTTGAATTAGAGATGTATGTGAGTGAGTAAGTATGGGCTTCCTGCAGAGCCTCTGTACAACATGGGGCCTCCGGGAAGAAGCAAGGTCATTCTCTTTCTGGTTCTAATATGAGCTGTCATTCCAGGGCTCTGGGAGGTCCTGGGCCAGACCTTCACAGCATCCCGAAGTTCTCTCCCCGCCAAGCCATGTGGCCAATCCCCACCCCAAAGAAAAGAACCTTTCTTCCTGTCCTTTGACTTCAAGCTGGGGTCAAAGGCATTAGGCTGGTTGGAAAATAAATAAAGTCCCTGGGTAGACAAAGGCCATTCTGAAGCCAGACCTCACTGTAAACACTGGCCTTCCTTTTCTTTGGCCTGAAGCTTCCAGGTAGTTCCTTGGGCCCACCATGACCTCACTTGGCTTAAAGGCCTGGTGGCCACAACAGATTCTGGTGGTCTTGTGGGAAGAGCTGGAGGGGCTCCTGAGGGAAATCAGAGGTAAGTGTCTAACAGCTGATTCTCTGAAAAAGAATATGTGTGTGTATTTATGCATACTCAAGTTTGCCATAAAATTTCCTTTTCTAAAGGATGTACAACAGCAATTTACAAATAACAATAAATATGAGTATTTTCATTATAAATTTTCATATAGCCAATCGATTCTCAGACAATGAATGCATTCATTGATTTACTTGGAACTCTTGTACGTAGAGTCAGCTATGGTTGCAATCAGATAACAAGCATAGTTGTGGTATGAATGTTAACTGGTATTTCCTTTAGAAGTAAGATAAAGGAGGTCTGAAATCACTTGTCAATAGCGTGAGTGACTTTTTGGTATTTGAATTTATTACTTTTTATAATTTTTAAAATTTTTAATAAACATATAATGTTGTATTTGAATTTGAAAGAATAATGCCTCAATTTTTTTGTGTGTGCTCATCAAATGGAATGGCTACAGAAGCGACCATTTTAAGTATAATCTGCATTATTAGCATCACTTTCTTAAATCTAGACAATCAATGAAGCCATCAGTTAAGTCCCAATTTTTAGGATTTGCAAATTTCTGTGGTGTAAATACTCCCACCTTGGCTGATTTCAAGCTACTAATGTGATGTCACTGAGTCTAGCCTGGGGAAGATGTGCACATGGCCATATAGGATTTGTACCACAGAGATGATGGGTGTGAGCAAATTCCAGAGCACCTCTAACAGCAGAGACTACTAAGCTAACTAGGAAGTGAGGAATACTGAGTATTTATGAGCTCTTTTTAATGTGGTACATGAAATTGTAAGTTTGTATTCTTTGTGTAATTTAGCTGTAAATAGTGACTATGTTTAACAACCAGCTCACAAAGTTCCTGAAATCTAACAACTGGCTCTTGGGAGTAGGTTCAAGCCAGCTCTAGCCCACCACTGACCCCAGCTCCACCAAAGAAGATGAGGTCATGAGAGTGAGTGGGCCAGCGGTCTGGTGGATGAGCCAGTGCCTAGTACTGGAGATGACACGGGACAAGTAAACTGATGGGGCCTTCCAAAATGCAAAGAAGGAAGAGACCCCTCTTGGTCAGAAAGTAAAGTAAATTCTCCAGGAATCCTCCAGAAGGCTTGGAACGTCCTTCACTCACTCACCCATAGCATATATTCTTTGGTGTTTCACTTTGTCCTTTACCTTGTAGGGTTAAAGCATGTGTGAGAAGAATGTAGTCCATGCCAGATGCTTGGCTCTTCAAGCGAGCTTTGCAAAGGCAGTGATTAGCTCAGTTTGCCCCTCCTCAAAGCCTCGCCTACAGGTGACTGCCTCCTTACTTACCAAACACAGCTATGAGAAGCTTTGTCCTCCTTACCTTGGAGTTTCCATTTGAGCCCTTAGTTTAATGTTGTAGACACTTTAATTTTAATTTTTTGTTTTTCTTAGAGAGAGAGAGAGCAAGAGGTGGTTGGCAGAGGGAGAGGGAGAGAGAGAGAGAGAGAATCTTAAGCCCATTCCACACCCCGGACAGAGACTGACACAGGGTTCCATCTCACAACCCTGACTGACATTATGACTTGTGCCAAAATCAAGATTTGGACGCTTAACTGACTGAACCACCCAGGTGCCCCTAACATGGCAGACATTGTGGCCTCTGTGATTTGGCACTGAGGTTGCTTTGATTCCATACTCGTAACTACCATCATTTAAAGGCCCAATATATTTTTTTAAGATTTTATTTATTTATTTACAGACAGAAATCACCAGTAGGCAGAGAGACAGGCAGAGAGAGAGAGAGAGAGAGAGGAGGAGGAAGCAGGCTCCCTGCTGAGCAGAGAGCCCAATATGGGGCTCAATCCTAGGACCCTGAAATCATAACCTGAGCCAAAGGCAAAGGCTTTAGCCCACTAAGCCACCCAGGCACCCCAGGGCTGAATTTTTGTCAAGAACGTTCTTAATTAGCTCTCATTAAGCCATTTTAATTTCAAATCGATGTTCAATATAGTGCAGTGAAACCATTTCTACTTCTTGCCATTTTCCCTTTTCTCTGATCAAAATCATTTTATAGAGATTAATTCTATTGCATGTGAATTTTTCTAAGAACATCTTAACTTACTGAGTGTGATGTATCTGTATCAGATTTAATTGTACCACGTTTTAGCTTCTGCCCAAGTGAATTTTGCATTGTGGTTTTACTCTGGTGAGTCCCATTTCCCTAGTTCACATTCAGTTGGTCTGAACTGTGTCAGGACGATTTGAGTCTTTCACCAGTGTTTAGTCTTCAATACATGTTACTTTGTGTGGTTTAACTGTTGCCTGTCTTATTGATTGCTTCAAGCAAAACACCGGAACACAAAAGCCCAGATGCCTTTAGCTTCTATGCAGGGATGCAACCAGGCACAGTCTGACTGATCATGTCTTAGGGACGTGCCATCACCTAAGTTTTCATCCAGAGCGGACAGGTGGATCAGCGAGTAAATATCAACAATAAGAACTTAGGAGCAACAGTAAGATGCAGAGGCCCAAGGCTAAACTCAAAGATATACATGAAGCACAGTGACTTTCCAACGATCCTCAAAGCCTGTGAGCGGCACATGGGATCCCTACCAAGGCAGCTAGACTCTGGCAGGGTTTGGGTGTTCAGAGGGAATAGAGTGAGGTCAGTGTGATACTGAGCTCCAGGTTAGGTGCTCCGGGGTCTGAACCCAGCTCTGTTACTCTTTGCTCTGGTCCTCAGGCAAGTCCAGTTTCCTCTCGAGGTCTCAGTTTTACCAACTGCCAAAGGATGGATTGGTCCTAAAAGCTCATAGACCCTTTGGAAAAATCTAAGGAAATCTATGAGATCTGCCTCAGAACTGTACACACACACTCACATTTTGTACATATCTTCAGAGAGCCCCAGGACCCTTTAGCGCATACTTCAGGAGGATGAGTTAGGAACACCCGGCCCAGGTGATCTGCTAGGACCTGTCCAGGGTTGACATGCCAGGACCAAGGTAAGGAATATATCCGCATCAGCCAGGTGATTCCTCAGAGGTGACACACACACTGTTTATAGATAAAAATGGAGAAATCCAGAAAAGAAGTATCTGGAATACTTTGTATGCATGGCTGGTTCATTAGTATTTTTATTAATTCTATAAATGGTCGAGAGCTTAGACCCTAGGATTATAAGGTTCACGTTAAAATCCCCATTCTGGGCATGATATCAGGCAAGACACTTAACCATTCTGGACCTTAATTTCTGCATCTGTAAAATACGACTATTAGAGTATCAACTTCAAGGAGCTTTTGTGTGAGCCAGCTAGATGTTTGATTAAATCACCTCTTATCACCTCTTATATGAACAAATCCTCAAAGAATTTTATGTCATACAAGTGGTGAACTGCCAAAGCCTGTGGGGCTTAGGAAACCATCAAATTCAACTCTTTCATTTTAGGAAGGATCAGAAAAGGGAGGAGCCTCACCGTACTCGCCAATGTCAGTTCAAGGTTGCTCTCTGACACTCCCCTTAGAGACCGGAAAAATTTGGCAACTAACATGACGTCATCAGCATACCACTTCTCAGTGCAAGAGGAGGCCTATGCCTCAGACCAAGTCCCATGTGATTATCTGCTGTATGTATAGACTTTTCCAATTACCAGCTGTTTCTGAGAGTGAGCACAGGATGATTCAGGGCAGTTGAACACCAGTGGGTATGACTTCTGCAAAAGCAATTTGTAGGAGCCTCTCATTCCATGGAAATTAGTCACACTAATTCTAATTACAAGGCTTCGATGACCTTGGCTTCCATAACTGGCCGCCCCTTCCAGAATAGGCATTTAAACCACCCAACTGCCATATCTGGGGGCTGCTTAACGTCGCCACTCCTGAAAGGACTGGAGCCTCGAGGGGAAACCCTTCTGACCCAATCACCTTATTCTCTGACTCAAGGCAAAAACCGAGGTAGAAAGCTGCTTGAGAAATTTCTGGATTCAACCAAGGCACTGGGACATACAAGATGATCCCATAAAGATGGGGTTGACTTTGCTTTTGAGGGAACTGTGGATTATCGACCCTGTAGAATGACGTGTGTGTGTGTCTGTGTTGACAAAGGCCACCCCACTTGTGAGGGGGTGTATGAACATTTACAGACAAGGAAACTGAGGCTCTGAGAGTCACACACTTGCATTGCCAAAGAAGGACTGTTGAGTATCTTCATGTGAGTACATTTTAAATGGCCGATGTTCCAGAAGGAAAGATGAACTGCAGATGTGGCTAGACACAGGAATAAGTCAGAAAAAACAAAAAACAAAAAACAAAAAAACAAACAGAGCAACCCACCCACTCCCTGTTCCTGTATCAACTCTCACTTCAAGGCTGTCAGGCTGTCTGATTCCCCCACCTGGTCTGTCTATGAGAGAAAGCAGAGCAAACTGGCTTGAAGGGAGACAGCTTGCAATGACTCAGGGAAGAAAGCAGCCCCCACCCCACCCAACACACACACAGACACAGGCACACACACACAGACACACAGAAACAGACACAGACACACACACACATATACACACGCACACATGCACACATGTGTACCCACACACCCGCTCCAAGAACGAATTCTTTTCTGTTTTTTATCCTATTCTTTCCCCAGTGGTCATGGGTCATTTCCTAGTGATAGTTCTAAGTATTCTGCTTGCTACTTAGCTCTTCTGCTGTAGCCCATTCCAGCTGTTTCTGAGTTCCAGAGGGTTGAATCTTGTGGGTCTCTGTGACTATCGTGCCCCTGTCCAAAGCCCCCTGAATCGGTAATGCCCAGCATCTGTGTACTTGAAAGATGGCACAAACACTTATCGGTCAGAGAAACCACTAGGACACCCTGGGCAATAGAGAATTGTGCCAACGGTAGTTCTAATATAAATAAGCAGTTGGAAAACGTTAACACTTTGCAATCTCCCAAACTCAGATTTAAGTGCTTCCCTTGGGGTGATTCCCAAGGTTGCACAGTTCTGTTGGCCAAGCTATGGCTCCTTCCCAGAGATTCCATAACTCAGGATTGATTTCTGGATGTGTGGGATTTCAGATATGTTTTGTTCTGCTTAAGAGGAGGGCCTAGGTTCAGATCCCAGCTCAGGGTACCTAGTATCCGTGAAGTGTTAAATTATATCCCTGTCCCCAGCCATGATTCTTCCAACTGTAAAGTGGGGTAATAAGTATATCTAAAGCACTTAGTGTGGTTCCTGGAATATAGGAGATATCACCTTATGGCTCTGTTTAAGCCTATATATTTATCTGGGGGAAAAAAAGACTCATAAAGGGCATTCAATAATTCCAAAGGGAACCCAGAGAATCATGAAGAAAGTAAGTTACAAAATAACCTTGACCTCCAAGGTCTTCCATGACCCAGCGCATTGTTTTATGTGTTTATCGTAATGTGCAGTTGGGGGTTCTTTTTACTTCCCTCCTCCTTGGGCCCACTAGGGCCCAACTAGACCAGATAAATCAGCACCCCAAATCCAAAGAAGAAAGCAAAGTGTCAAACCTGGGAAATTAGAGTTATAGGGCTTATATTCTTTGAACTATAAAAGGAAATACTTGAGCTGACCTAGGATTTCTGTACGATTCTTTGGTGTGAGAGGCAGATTGGATGCAGAACTCTAACTTCCAGAAAATTCCTGTGAATTATGGACAAGATTATTTGAAATCATGATAATTTGGAAAAACACAATTATAAGAGCTATAGAGCCATAGTCACAGACATGCATTGTAGCCAAGTTTATAAAGTTGGTCTTACATTATATTTTTTAAAATTTAACTTCATTGTTCCATATCTAGTGCAAACCTTTTCAAATTTAATAGGAAAGAAACACTAACTTCAAAATTTAATTTGAGGCATTTACAACAAAATCAGCTGTTTGTGAACCTCTGCTAAGAAAGGGCAGAGTCTTAGATCGTGCGTGTGAGTGACTTGTGAGGGCAGCTCAGGGTCCCAGAAACTTGTGAAGGGATTTGAGGCAGTGTTCCAGTTATTTATAGCAAGCCACTCCAAAACACCACAATACCTTACTATCTCGCTTTGTCTGGTGGGTTAGCTGGACTTATCTGGGCAGTTCTCACTTGGGTCTCTCTCAGATGGTGGCTGGGGCTGGGTCATCCAAAGACCAAAAAGGGCCAGACCTCCAAGGTGGCTCCCTTGGGGGGCTGGCGGTCGATACTAGCTGTGTACTGGGAGCCCATCTGGGGCCATGGTCAACTGCAGTGCTGAGACATGGCCTCTCCATTTAGCTTGAGCTTTTTGCAGCATGTGACTGGGATCCAAGAGTGAGCATTCCAAGAACTGACATTCCAAGAGACTAAAATGGGAGCTGCAAGACGTCTTATGATCTAGGTTCAGAAGTCCTACAGTGTCACTGCTGCTGCCTTCTGTTGGTTGTATAGGCCCGGCCCCGATTTGATGTGGGAGGGCATGAGACCTGGGACGGGTGGTTCCTTGGGGTCACCTTTGAAGACTAGATATCAAAAGGCTTTTTGAGATCAGATAGCACTGTTATCTAGGTAGTATTTTTGAAAATTATTTTTGTTTCCATGGAAAAGGAGTAAAGATGCTTCACTGCCTGTTTTTCTTAAAGTTCTGCTGGTTATCTTGAACCTTCCATCATGCAGCTCCTAGCATGCATGCACAAGTGTTTATTACCTAGTGAGGCCAAAAGAAACCAGCCTTGTCCCAAAGAGCTGCAGAAAGTATAGTAGTCCAGGTATCTTCTCTGTCCCCAAGTGGGCAGGCATGACTCTCTCCCCAAAGGCTGGTGCAATAGAATTCTCAGATTTTTCTTATGGGCCTCTGGAGGAGTAGCAGAAATGTAGATGGGCTCAGCTTTGGGTGCAGGGTATATCAACTTACTCTAGGCCACAGAGTGGAGATTTTTGGGCGAGAAAACCTAAGGTTTAAAGAACCCCCTCAGTTTTTGAACGAAGTCTCCAGTCAGGACGTGACATGGCGAGCTTCGCACACTAGTTAAGTGATGCGGGAGTGACCAGAACTGTGTTCTTATGAGTCTTAATCTGATGATCCTCACTGAGTCACTCTAGCTCCCTCCCTGTAAGGTCTCCCTTTGTTTCTGTAGTGGTTCCTGGCACTTAGTTATTTCAGGGCTTGTATGTAGTGAGACTCTCAGAAAAGGACCGTAAGTTAGCCTGAGCTGAAAGCCCAGCTGAACACTGGTGCACCCATGGAATATGCCTGAGATCATTGATGTAAAGGCCGCACATGTCTCCTCTGGGACAGGTCTGGGGGCTGGAGGCCCAGTCTGTTCTCTCCCTGAAGAAGCCATGGGAGGGTTTCAATGTGAGTAAATAACCCCAACTTTATTTATGCACTCAGCCAATAGTTATAGATTTCTCCCATGAGCCTAGCACTGTCCAGGCTCTGGAAATAGACCCATGAACAAGGTCTATCAAGCCCTTGACCTCCTGGAGCATAGACTCAGTGATGGAAAATGGTACTGACCTTTGTTCAGAACAAAGATGGTTGGCAATTTGGGGTTTCTTCTCCACACTGATGGGTTACAATGGCTAAAGCTTAAATTAAATTTAGAAGCATTTCCTTCACATATTATTTTTTTTTCCTAAAAATTGAGACTGGAGCACCTAGGTGGCTCCCGTTGGTTAAGTATCTGACTCTTGATCTCAGCCCAGATCTTGATCTCAGGGTTGTGAATTTGAGCCCTCCACGCCCAACTTGGAGCCTACTCTAAAAAAAAAGGAGACTCATAAAACAGTTATGGAATGGATCTAAAATAAAGAAGTTCAAGTTAGAGAATTAAGAACAATGAATTCCCATGAAGGAGATTAGTTGACTGAGTTAATTCTTCGTTTTCCAAAAATCATTTCCTAAACAATAGTTCCCTGGCATGGAATGGGGCTCTTTGGAAACTCTGCCTCTCCTCAGAGTTCTTGATATGACCTCATCTTATTGCATTGTTAAATAATCTCAATCCTTTTGGGTGTAACTGATTTAACAAGTTAACACTTGATGCTGTTTAGACAACGTGTCCCTCAAAGGAGCAAGATGGAGCAGGACTAGGTGATTACGGCATGGGAATGCGATTTGGGTCCCTCACACCTGGCTGGCTGAGCAGTTCCTATGCTTTGGTTTGGTCAGTAACACCCACAGGGCACCCAAACAAATGGCTTCAAAATGTTGTCAAAGAAGATATGCGTTATGGAGCCAAACTCATTTAATCAAATGAATAACTTGATTGAAGTCAATATTCCTAATCATCACTAAAGACATATTTATTGAGGACCTATTATGTACCAAGCAGTACAGCTACTAGAGGTGCCTAACCTGGCAGAGCTTAACTTCCAATCCGATAGGCGAAGACAGTAGAACAAATAAGTGAAGGTGGGAATGAGGGCCATGCAGGTGCACAGGGAGCTGTGATAGGGAGTGGCTGGGGGTTATTTTAAGTTGGGTGGTAATTTCATCATGGTGGAGACTGGCCTAAAAACTGCCTCTGAGTGAGTGCTGGTCAGACCAGCCTTTAGAAGAAGGTTGTGCAGAATAATGAGAACCATGTCATAGGAACAGAAGTTTAGATTCTCTAGCTAGCCTTGCAATGGTGACTTGGTGTGACTTTGGCCTTGCACAGCCTCTGCTTCCTCTCTAAGACTGTCATTAACAGCTATGACTTAGTGGACAATGTCAAACGTTCTTTTAATTCTAATATTTAAAAATCATGTGGTCTGTACTTTAGGTTTTAAGGACATTTGGGCTTGGTAAGGTTTCCCATAGAGAGCTAGACTCACTAGCAAGGACTGGTTTTTCTAATATTGGATGCTTAATTACTTTCTGATTCCAGACCTCTTTCCTACATATTTTTCTCTTGATCCTCACAAGAATGCTGAAGAGCCTAAGGTTTAAAGCACAAAGCAATGTGCCTGGTTTCACATGGGCAGTGAACATAGAGTCTGTGGGACAGGGTCTTACTGAGTGACAATTGATTATGATCAGATCAAAATAACCCTACTCAGCTCACAGTATTTCCTTCTTTTTTAAGGTCGAGTATATGTGTGTATCCAATTATATATATGTCACATTTTCTTTATCCACTCCCGTGTTGGCAGACATTCCCGCTGTTTCCATATCTTAGCTGATGTGAATAATGTTGCAGCAAACATAAAGACACCTGCCATTTACAACAACGTGGACAAACCTGGAGGACATCAGGTCAAGTAAAATAAGCCAAACACACAAAAAACCCAAGTACTGCATGATGCCACGTCCATGTGGAATCTAGAAGAACTCGAACTCTTAGAAGCAAAGAGAATGGTGGTTAGCAGCATAAAAGTGTGGCGAGTGGGCAAACATTGGCCAAATGGGTGGAAAGTTCCAGATTTTCAGGATCTGTAAGTTCAGGAGATCTAATGCACAGCTTCGTTACTGTACTGTCAGTACTACATTGTATACTTGAAATTTGCTAAGAGACTATATTTTAATTGCGGTTACCAAAAAAAAAAAAAAAGTTAATTATGTTGGAGGCGATGGTATATTAATTAACTTAATTGTGGTAAACATTATACAATGCATACATATGTCAAGCCATCACCTTGTACACATTAAATATATAGAATTTTAATTGGTCAATTATACCTCAATAAAGCGGGAACCCCTCCCCCCCACTCAGCCCTACCCAAAAATGTTAAACCAGTGACATTTGATACCCTTCCAAACCCAAAGTTCTACTTTTGTGTCTTCTAAAAAAATTAAAAAACAACATTGTAGAACTAGGATGCCACAGATACGATGGAGTAATTGAGTGATATCTATAGGCTGCTTTGCTGCTAAGGCAGCCAGGAAGTTCTGTAAGCCTTGAAGCCAATGTGATAATGTAGCAAAACATAAAACGAGATTCACCCACTGGAAAATGAAGGTGCGCACATTGCTGCCGGGAAGGTAAAATGGAACAGTTGCTTTGGAAAATGCTTTGCCAGTTTCTTTCTTTTTTTTTTTTTTAATTTAAATTCAATTAGCCAACATATAATACATCATTAGTTTTTGACGTAGTGTTCAACTACTCATTGTTGTGTATAACACCCAGCGCTCATCACAGCATGTGCCCTCCCTAATGCTCATCACCCAGCTTGGCTGGTTTCTTATAAATAAATATACAGTTACCAAATGACCCAACAGTTTCACTCCTAAGTATTTGTAGGAGAGAAATGAAAATTTTTGTACACAAAAACCTGTACACAAATGTTTATGGTGACTTTATTCATCGTTATCCCAAACAGGAGCCCCCGATGTCCTTCAA
Organism: Mustela lutreola; assembly: GCF_030435805.1. Classification (NCBI taxonomy): domain Eukaryota; kingdom Metazoa; phylum Chordata; class Mammalia; order Carnivora; family Mustelidae; genus Mustela; species Mustela lutreola. Next base: position 41,065,664 of record NC_081294.1, on the reverse strand, counting down.
CTAGAATGGAGAAAGTGTGGTGTATCATGGCAATGGGATACTGCTCAGTAATAAAAAGGGATGACTTGCCAACACAGGCAATAACTTGGATGAACCTCCAGCTAATTATGGTAATTGAAGGAAGTCAGGTGCATAAGGCTGTCTACTGTATGATTCCATTGATGTGACAGTTTGGAAAACAGATATATGATGCGTACCAGACTTTGGGAGTTGGGGGAGGAGTGGATGATCAGGGAACCCAGGGAATTGTTTGAAGTGATGGGACTGGGTTTTTGTGTTTTTTTTTTTTTTTAATTTTATTTTTTTTTTCCTTTTAGGGAGAGAGAGTGCGAGCAAAAATGTAATAACATATACTTGTGTGCGTTTTGATTTTAAAAAGTTTTGAATTACTAGTCAATCGTTAATGTCAGCAAGGCACGCCATTTTTACATCATGTCTATTTCCTGAGGATGTCAGATGGGCTCAGAATTAATAAAATTTCTGTCAGAAAGAATCTGAATTATAAGATCAGTTTGCCCAAGTTGGAGGAACCATGAATACTAGGTTAGGCATAATCAGCCAGGAATCTTTATTGCCGTGGTCCCTAGGACTCACATCTTATCCTCTGTTTTGTAAACTTATAGAATGTGACTTCTATAATCCATTATGTTTTGAGCACTGTCACTCATTCTAACCAGATATAGTTGGCAAATTTTTTGAGGTCAGGGACGTGAGTGGCGCACAAAGCATGCGGCTGAGGCAGATTTTCTCTTCACAGTATAAATTCTGTGAGGACAGCTCCTAGAAACTGATTTACTTATGGGACCAAGCACAGTTCTGTGAAGGCAAGAATGCCCGTGAAACCCCTAAGCAAATGTGGACGTACATCGCTCTGGGGTGCATACTGACGAGTGCTTTCCCGTATCCCCACCTGAAGGACCACGCCTTGGAAAAATATGAAACACTGCCCAGTCCAGAGTGAGGCAGAGGACTGAGTCAGGGGTTTCATCTTCATTGAAGGGATGCACCATGTTACACATCTTCTTTTCTGTCTCCTGGCATTCCTTCCTCACGAGTTGGGAGCCTCAAGAAGTTCTTCTCAATATTGTCCTTCATGACATCACTCTCAGGCTGCTGGAGATGGCATTGGTCTGCAGGTTCTTCTAACTGCAAGAGACTGAAAGTGAAACCTATAGAATTACAAAGGAAGGAAGGAAGGAAGGAAGGGAGGGAGGGAGGGGAGAAGGAATGACGGAACAGATTTACATGACTTAAAAACCAAGTCAGTTCCAGGAACAGGTTAACGGTATCCATGATGTCACCATTTCTTGTCTCTGCTTCCCTCCATCCCCTGACTTCATGCAGTGTGAGCGTGGTGATGGGTAGCTCCACTTTGCACTTCCCCTCCCCCAGGTTTGAATGCAACAGCAAAGAGAGCATCTTTGCACAAGAGCTCCGGGTCTGACGATCACTGTGGCAGGGAAGGAGGATTCTGGAGTCGAGCCAGCCTGGGACACCCAGATCCAAGGATGGAATACGTGGCCTGGGGACAGTGGGGGTGGGTGGGAAACCTCCCCAGTAGAAAACTAGGATGTTGTTACTGGAAGTGGAAAGGTTCACTTCAGAGAGATGAAACCCATGTGTCTGACCTCATCTCAGATCTGATGACTCAGAACAGGTCAGCCCCCAGGTATGCGGAAGTGGGAAGAATGGAGCTGAGTTTGGTTTCTTGGAACATCCCCTGGGAAAACGGAGGCCAGGTGTTTAGCATGCACTTAAGTTGCTGCTCCCATCCTAGGGAATTTGTTTCTTCGTGCTCCTTGCTGTCTCTCTCTTTTTGGGGTCATCATACACTCGGGATCTGCGTGTTTTCTCCACCAAATCCTGGGCCATAGTCAACTTCATGGCCCAGGTGACCTTCAGCAGAGACAAGGTGAGTGTTTTTCAAAAGAAGCCCTTACTAAATAGGTGAGTGGCAATTTAAAAAAAAAGGAAACAAATGAAGCAGAGTAAAATAAAATGCAGAGTTCACAATGCCTTAACAGGATCTATTTTACAGAACATGTGGTTTAAGTCAAATTAAGTGTCATCATAGATTAGATGTCAGAACATCAGAACAGTCAGAGACCTTTAAAAAGTCCCCTAGCAGGGGCACCTGAGTGGCACCTAGGCTCAGTCAGTTAAGCATCTGCCTTCAGCTCAGGTCATGATCTCAGGGCCCTGGGACATGGGCTCCCTGTTCAGTGGGGAGACTGTTGCTCCCTCTCCCCTTGTCAATCCCTAGCCCCTCCGCAACTTGTGCTCTCTCTCACCCACTCTTTCTCTCTCAAATGGATAAATAAAACCTTTTAAAAAATATATGAAAAGAAAAAATTCCCCTAGTCTACTCTCATTATCCTACAAATGGGAGTACTGAGGTCCTGGGAAGGAGTGACTTCCCTAAAGCTCACATCAGCATCAATGTCGATATCAATGTGAGTGTCAGGTTGACCTAGGACCAACATCTTTTCCTGGCACAGTTCTTTTTTCAGACACAACACTTCTGCTGCTCCTTCCTCCTGAAATGATCTTTCATAGGGTCCACACATGTGGAAAGAGCTCATTTTTATCTAAAAAATATCTTTTGGCAACTTATATGAACAGATAATGCATTGTCATGGTTCCCAAATCAAAAATTAATAGGGAATGGTAGGCATATAAACTTCTCTCCCTCCCTGCCTCCGTTTCCCTTACCCACAGGCAATGCATTTTATTGTTTCTTGTGTATTCTTCCAGGAATATTTTGTACATATGTGAACCATCCCATGACATACTTACTCCCTATTTAAAAAAAAAAAATGTTATAGCACACTATATGCTCTCCTTTGTATTTTGCTTTTTCCACTCAGGTGCTTATCTTAGAAAACTTTCCATATGAGTATCTGAAGCACAACCTCATTCAATTTTACAGCTGCAAAGTTTTCCATCGTGAGATGGGGGTCATAGTTTATGAAACTGGTCTTTAATGGTGGCAATTTTGATGACATTCAACATTTTGCTATTCTCAACAATGCTGCTACAAATAACTTTATAAACACGTCATTTCACCTGTCTGTGATTGCACTTGTAAGATAATTTCTCCCAAAACAAAATAGCAAAATCCTAAGGGTACATCCGTTTGCTGTTTTCGTGGATGTGATTGAACTTGCCCTCCATAATAGTTCTGCCTCTTTCTTCAGGTAACAATTTGTTACCAAATGTTGTATCTTTGTATATATATATATATATTTTTAAAAGATTTTATTTATTTATTTACAGAGAGAGACAGTGAGAGGGAACACAAGCAGTGGGAATAGGAGAGGGAGAAGCAGGCTTCCTGCTGAGCAGGGAGCCGGATACAAGGCTAGACCCCAGGACCTTGGGATCATGACCTGAGCCAAAGGCAGATTAATGACTGAGCCATCCAGGAGCCCCTATCTTTGTATATTTGATCATGGTGAGATGTTACCTCACTGCTTCTCAATTCATACTACAGAAATATAAGCAATCACTGAATGCCCATTTCCCATTTCTTCCGAATCCCATTTCTGAGATAAATTTCTATTATCACCCTGGTGATAGGGCTCTCAGTTGTTTGCAGCTTTTTTTTTTTTTCCCCCACTCAAAAGACATCATTGTCATTACCCAGGATGTACAGATCTGCTTGTCAGTCATCTGATAGCTGTTTCCGGAGCAACTATCCGGTTTTAGATCCTGGAGATAAAATCCCAAATAAGACACGTTCCCTGTCTTGTGGAGCTTATACTCTAGTAGTGAAGACAATAACAGAATGGATGAGCAACAAGACTGCCATCCAGGAGAAAGTCAAGTGCTCCGAAGAAGAACACCGGGACGTGGTAGAGGGAGCGGAGGTGGGGGCAGAACCATGTGCCCCCCTCCCCAGATATCATTAGGAGCAAAATGGTCAGTATGTAAAGTGAGCAAAGTGCTCTCACAAGCCTACTGTTAATAATAGTAATTTTTTTATTTATTAGTTTTGGCCTGAACTGACCTGTTGCTTCGGTGTTACGTAAACAGAACTTTCAGATTGCCATCAAGGCTGCCCCGGGGGCACTGAGTGAGCGAAAGAAAACGCCATTCTGGTCCCTCCAAGTGGGCTGGTGCTAATTCCAGAGATCACGAGTGAGAAACAAGAAAAAAAAAATTGTTTCCTCCCTTTCACCAAGCACTCCAGAAACAATGCATTGTCTCTTCTTGTAGGTTTAGAAAATCCTATCTAGATTAGGAATCTGGTTCACTTTGCCACATATGGATTAGGAGGTGCAAAGAGCATTGCACAGAGAATCTGGTAATGAGGCCTGTGTTTCTGAGGCCACCCTTGCTGCCCACGTGACCATGGACAAGCCTCCTCCGGAGACTCGAAGACTTCTGGACACGGAGCTTGAAAAGTCAGCTGCAGTTTGACTTCAGCTTTTGTGTGGGTCGTGGTTCCCTTTTCAGAAACCAGCCAGATCTCCACCTTGGACTTCAGTTCTGGTCTAAGTCTTGTCTCTCAGAAATGCCGGAAAATTTGCTGGCCACCGCCAGCTCCCAGGCAGACAGTTCTGTGTGTCTGGGACCCTGAGAGTGCCTATCTCTGCCTCATTTTGCTGGATCTCCATTAGGCTGCCCCCTCTCTCTGGCTAGCGCCCGGACTGTCCTTCCTCAGACATGGCTTCTCTTTCCCAGAGGGGCCTTCCACTGCCTATAGCTTGGCCAGCTTCTTCTGTCCCCAACTCAGAGGCAGGTCTAGTTTCTGCCTTCTTCCACTCTGGCCCACACCGTGGTCAAGGGCAGTGTCTTCCCACCATCTTTATCCTTCACACATGAACTTTTAAATGGAACCCCAAACAGAAGACAATAAAAAAGGAAGGAAAAAAAAAACTTAGGCTAATTAAATCTTCCTTAAGAGAAACACATCATGGTTTTACTGAGCCAAGAGTCACCACAGACTCTTAGAACCCTCAAAATTCAGTTTAAAACTCTGAACCAGGTGATCTAGTCTATTCCTTTCTACTTTGTAGGCTGCCCCGAAATTTAAGGCCCTCACCCAGATCACATAGTGAGACTGGCTGGATCCAGTCTCTAGGATACATTACTTTCAAATAAAATCCCGCCTCTGGGAGCGTAGAGACCTTCGCTGCCACCTGTCACTCCTGTGGCCTTGATGTACCCTGCAACACTTGGCTTCCTGTAGGACCTTGATCAGTTGTGGTGAATGAAGAATGAGTCTTGTTGAGGAGCTTTCATGGGCCAGGCTCCCTGCCCGTGGCTCTGGGGCTAGAACCATGGATGAGGCTGATCAATAAAACTGTGGCTCCTTCTCGTACCGAGTTTAGGGATAAACCAGAACTTGGACCTGAAACAGATTACCACGGAGGTTTGTGCAATAATCACAACTCTCTAACTCTGACTCTCGGAGCCAGGCAGGCCTCTGGGTGCCCATGGGGTGCAAAAAGGAGGAGAGGGCAGTAGGGGGTGAAGCCTGACCCTCAGACCCACCTGCCCTCTACTAAAACTTTGTCTTGCTTTGAGAGCTGCGCGGAGTCATCTTGGCCAAGGGTGTGGCTAGACCGGCTTGGGAGAAGGTGGTGACCTCAGCTATTCAGCTGTGGGAGCCCTGCCAGACTCTGTCACACCTACAGTGAGGGCTGCCTCTGCCTGAAGCCCTGGGCTGGGCAGGGACAGGGCAGGGACTGAGTCTCCACCCGCAGCTCTGTGTTGTGTTCCCTAAGGCCTCCCACTCGGTCAGCCTCTGCCCAGTTGTTCTTTCTGCCTGGGGAGATCGCTCCACTTCTCATCACCCGAAAAAGTTCTTCCCATGCTTCGAGGTGAAGTTAAATACCACCTCCTACAGGAAGGCTGCCCTGATTACTCCATGTACCTCTTCATCCAGGAGGATGTGATTGTTCTTCTGGCCTCACACAGGGCTTAATCTCTCCTTTTCCTGTTGCAGCCACAGGGGCAAATTATGCGGTCCTTGGGGTGTGTTAGATCATTCATCTATTCATTCCAGAGCCATGTATCAAGTACCTATTATTGGCTGGGGGTTGTCAACAATGTCCCAGCTTTCATAAAATTTCCTTTTTGATAGGAGATTCAGGGGGAAAAAAGCAAATTAAAAAAAGAAAATATTTTCTGTTGATAAGGGCTAAGAAAAAAAAGTATGATAGATAGTTTTGGGGTGGAGTGTGTATACCAGGTTAGACAGGTCAGTCAGGGATGGCCTTGCTGAGGAGGTGAAATTTGAGGTGAGGTATGAATGAGGAGAAGCAGCCATCCAGGGGAAAGAGCTGGAGGAAGGGCATTCCAGGTAAAGGGGAGAGCAGGTGCCAAGACCCTGAGGCAGGAAAAGGCTTGGTGTGTGTGAGAAACAAGAAAAGGCTAGTGTTGTGGAAATGAGTTGGGGAGAAGGAAGAAGGGTTTGGGGGGGTGGACAGGACCTGGCAACGTGTGGCTTTCTGCTTGGCTGATTCAGATGTTTGATTTGTCAGGTTCCGTGTTCTTGGGAGTGTGGTCCCTGAGCCCTGCTGTCTCACCTGAGAGCATGCGAGAAACACAGACTCTGGGGTCCACCCCAGATGGTTGGACTCAGAATCCACATCCCCATTTGATTTGTGTTTAGCTCTCAGGATCGAGAAGGACTGACCTAGAAGTCATCTCAGCATGGAGGAATAGCCTCTCACTAACCACGCTGAGAGGAGCTACTAGGAGCTCAACACTTCAGAGTGGTGGCTAGTGACCTTATACATTAGTGCTTCCCCAAACTCTAAAGTGTGGACATATCACCTGGAATCTTAAGACGCACATTCTGACTCCATAGGTCTGGAAGGGGACCCCAACTTCTGCATTCCCAACCAGCTTGAAGGGGCTGTGTTTGCTTTAAGCCCAAGGGGCCTGGAACCTTGCAGGACCCTTGCGTGAGTCCACTTGATTTTCAAGACCCTGTCCTATTGTGAGATGTTTGTTCGCATGATGTGGATTGGGAGACACCCTCGCAGAGCTTAAAATGAAGCTGCGTGACCTCGAACAGGGAGCCAGGCTTGCTTTTCTCATCTGTAAAATGAGGCTGATTAAAATGATCTGTAAAACTATTGCTTTAAGAGGGTCTCTGGCAAGAGTATATGAAAGAGCCATGTGTTTAGCTCAGGGCTTGATACACAGCAAGACTTCAATATTTGGCAGCGCTTTGGTTTCCTGGGATTTGAGTCTGGGTTATCTGAGTCTAAAACTGGGGGTCCTCTCCCCCAGGTTACTAGAAGACTGGGTTTGGCTCAGCTAGAAGATGAAGTTAAGGCTGAAAAACGTTAGCAAGAATTGAAGATGGTTGGAGCTGGTCGGGTACCTTTCCCAGGGAAGTAGGTCAAGTTCCCCTTCCCACTTGAGATATTTGTGTCCTTGGAGCTGGTTGCCTATCAGGACCTCCCCTTCCCCTGCCTAGATGGGAGATACACGGACCACATATTCTTTATTCTCTTTTTTCCCTTTTGACCCACATGCTCACAGCTTGTCTGTTCTAACAACCAAGCCCTTAGTTGAATCACAGAGATCTGTCTTGTTCCGGACATGGCATCTTGAAGAGATGCCCTGATTCCTGGCTGGCTTCAAGCATGTCTCCGTGGCCACCTCTGTTTCAACAAGGAGGCCACCTCTGAGACAAGGTCATGGCTCCATTCACAAGTGGCTGGACTCCTGCTTTCGATCTTGACATTTCTGGAAGTGTTCCAAATCCTGGGGACGTGCTCTGTCAGTAGAGCCTTAATAAAAATGGTCGATAGGGCCCTCAGTGACTTACAAAGCACTTCGTCTTATTTCAGTGCTTTGAAAAGGACAGAGAACTGATATAATCCATTCCGTAAGAAGAAAATGAGAGAGAAATAATTCACCCACTCACACCCGTGCGGTATCTGCCTTCCGATGCCGAGTTCATTAGTTCAGCCGATACTTGCTGAGCAGTCAGGGAGTGCAGATCCTGCTAGAACATGAGACTTTGATATGGAGAAAAACAGACAGGTCCTTGCCCTTGTGGAGCTCACATTCTAGCGAGCTGTGATGAGCTGTGAAGGAGAGACACATGTCCCTGTGAGCACCTAACAGAGGGAGACCTGACATAAAACAGAAGTCTGATGTGGCTGCTGAGCTGACACTTGAAGATGAGCAGACGGTGGATACTGACAAGGACCTGGGACTTTACCCCCACAGTCCTGTGATGCTGCTGGTGGGGCTGAGCAGCCATGATAGGTCAGGCATGTGTTTTTCATAGAAACTCCTTAGCACCAACCTTACAGCACCTTTTTCAAACTTGGCTTATTCTCCTGCTTCCTTGAGACATGTTTGAAGATAGAGATCAGGTCTTCAGCAGCATGAGACCCAATGGGGTTACACTGGAGTGTGGTGACTCACTCAAGGCCATGGCCAGGCCTGGCATCCTCAGGGAAGATCTCAGAATGCGGGTGGCAAAAGCCAACATTCTCCACAGAGAACCGAGTGGATGAAATGCTTGAAAATGGGAAGACCAAAGACTCTGGAACACCCTGTCTTACCCATCCTTTCATGGAAGGTCAGGCATGGGCTTGGCAGATACCAGGGTTCAAATCCCAGCTCTGTGGGAACTGTTCACCTGCATAACTGTTTGCCTGGCGACCTCCCAAAGTCACATCCTCCCAAAGCCTTTCCAGATTTCTCTGCGTGGAACACTCACTCATTCAGTGACCCAACATTTACTGTGTGTGACCCAACATTGCCAAGTCTGTTCTAGACATTGAGGCTATAGTTCGTGCTCTGGTGGAGAATGCATTTTATTTGGGGGAAAACAGACAATATGCAGTGTACAGTTCAATAAACAAGGTCATGTCAGATGGTGAAAAACGCACCCGGGGGTAAAATGTAATGTGATAGGGCTTTGAGGAGGGTGTATAATCGAAGCTGATTGATGGTAAGGAGCTGGCCAAGTGAAGAGATGGGGAAAGATCATTCCAGGCAAGGCAAGAGAAGGACAGAGGCACAGAAGGAGGGACAGGGATGCCAATGCAGAGTGAGGACAAGAGCACTGTGACCTGAACTGGAGAAAGCAGGGGTTGCCAGATCCTGCAGCCTCTCTCTGTCACCCCTGGCTTGCTTTGATAAGAACTCTGTGAAGTCTTTTCCATGCTGGAGTGCAACTGTGGCACCGAGGACTGAGCCCTCCCAAGCCTGGAGCCCCAACACAGCATCTGGTTCGCAGTCAGGACTCATTAAATGTTGCCTGAATGAGGTGTCATTAGAGATGGGGATGGAGAGTCTGGTATGGATTCTAGGTGGTGCAGCATGCCTGAGGTCATCTTTGCTGAATCGGCACCCTCAATCCACTTTTCTCCAATTAATTCCGGTAGTCACTGGGCATAGGCCCCAAATTTGAAAAAACGGTTCCAGAAGAAGTCCCGCTTCTGGTTGAGATAAACATAAATCACTGTTTCTCCCAGAGGCAGGCAGAGCCAGACGGGAGGGGTTCTGGAAATGAACACTAGTGGCTGATCAAGACCTAATCAGTTTCGAAAGAGAGACCGGAACTGAGTGTGGAGTGTAAATGACGTAAGAGTAAGGACAGAGGCGTGGCCTCCCCAGGAAATCAAATGCCCTGGCAGGACGTTGAGCATTGGCAAAGAGGGAATCCAACGGCTGAGCCCGATAACTGAAAAAATGTCAGACCCAAGCAGGATGAGTGCGTGCCCAGGAGCGAGAGTCCGAGTCACCGCTAATGAAACATGGATCCACACTCAGCTTTTCCTGCCTGCCTAGTGAAAACCGTTTGCTCAAATCCTGTTCTATTTCAGGAAACGCCAGCTGCATCGTAGGAAGTCCAGCTCTTTCCACATTAGGAACGAGGGTCACTTCTCTTTGCTTTTGGGTGCTCTCACGGCACCAGCCCTGAGGCCCCAGGGTTACGCTACTCCGACACTATAGATGGCTCCAGCCTGTCCTGGGCGGGGGTGAAGCAGGAGTCCTGCCCTCAGGGAAGGCAGGAAAAAGCTGAGCTTAAGAGCTGTCACCATAAAACATGGATTTCAGTTCACCCAAGCAGGCTTAACATGTTCCTACACCTGCTTCAAAGGAAAGAGGAAAAAGTGGCCAGATTTCATGAACCGTCATTTCTCCCTTTCCATCCCTCCTGCTCCGCAAGAGGAACTTTGAAGCCCTGTTCACCTTCCCAGAGAAGCCACATGAGCAAGGATGCTGGAATGCACCCTCCTTGAGAGGCTGATGGCTTCTGTGTACTGCGATGTCCAATTATTTCCCGGGGACTGTTGCCGAAAGCTGTTCTTGGAGGTGGACCGAGGGCGGGCAAATTGTAGGTGGCCTTCTCGGTGGGGCAGAGAGGATTTTTTTCTCCCTTTATCTCCTAGGCCTGATTTAAAATGTTATAGTCGACATGTGGTGAGGGCCTGAGGACAGGATGGGCTGTGGAGGGTTGTACAAGACAAAGAGTCCATAGGGGGTGGGGCTGACTATTCTCTCCCCATTTAATTCTTTTTCAAAGCAGGTTAACTAGGGACACTGTGTGAACACTGGGATGTTCAGAAGTCTCGACACACTTTCTAGGTTTTACTTGGGATCTTAGTGGATATTTCTACTACAAGGACCTCCAGAACACATGGAAAATGAGGGCAGGCACAAAACAGAAAAAAAGAAAAAAAAGAAAACTTTCCAGTTTTGCTAATTTTAGATGAATGAACTCTGGTTTCTTCCAGTCGCAAAGTAAGGTGGATCAAGCCTGGTCTCTGGTCACGAATTGCAAACAGAGGGATTTGTTTAATGTTGGTTTGGTGGTCTGCTGCCCCTTGTGGTGGAGCATGCTGGTCTGGACAGAAGACAGGGACTTGGGGTTGGGTATCCACTCTACCACTCAGTTGCTGTTTGCCCTTGGTCAAGTTGCCACCTGTCTCTGGCCCCACCTTCCTTTGGAAAATGAGAAACCTGAATTAGATCACGATTCCCTAAACACTGTGACTAATTATCACAACATTATAAACCATTAAGTCACATAGTAGAAACCTGTGCCTAATCTAATCCTTTCATCTTTCTGATTAGGGAAAGGAGAATGTCTCAGGAGTGTTCATATGTTTTTAACACCTTTCAACACCTCCTGATTTTGTTTTTTTTTTTTACAAACTGAGAGCAGACTTCGGGCTTAGAGTCTTCCTTGGACTGCACAGAACTATCTGGATGAGAGTTTAATCGTACTGTGTTGTTTTCCTCTTATTTGTTTTTATGGCTACCTTTTACTTATTTTCTTATTTTTTGTTAACGACAAAGAATCTGGGTTTTCCATTTATGGCAGTGATGTGGAGTTTTCCCCTTAGAATAAAAGGGTTGACGTAGACGAGAGCATTTAGAGAAATAGATCAAAGCAGTATTGGCATCATGGCAAAACCCGTGAGGTTGGTAGGTAGAAGGCTGCCCGGTGGAAAACTCTCGTTGAGATGACCTCTCAGTGCCTTTCCAGCTCTGAGGGTCTGTGGATGTGAACGCCCCAGTTTCCGCATGGAGCACACACTGCTGGGCTCCAACTGTCTTAAATGTAAGCCTTGTGTGTGCAGAGACTGTAGGTGGCCTTTTGGCCACTGTGTCTGAAACAATGGGTTCAGCAGGTAGCACGTAGTTGGATTTCAGCAAGTGATTTTGAAAGAATGAATGCATGATTCAGGTGACAAAAATGGGGTTGTGACATCTTAATATGGTCGGGAACAAAAGAGAAAGAGAAATGCATGCATTTCACACTCTGCTGAGCAGTGATAGGCACAGGTGGGCAATTGTGCCCACACGTGCAAAAACACGTTACATTTTGGACATCAACCTAAGTTGAATTTTTGTGATATCATTGGAATTTGTAGAACACATGTAATCCTGTTTTAAAAAATACATATAATTTGTCTCTTGAGATCTTAAGGATCCTCTCCAGAAAAAGGCAAAGTTTAAATAATGAATGAATGAACAAATAAATACATACATTTACCTTTTCTTTTCAGTCTTCTTTGTTTTCAAGTTTTCATTGGTTCTCTGCTTGGAGCACTTTTAAACTGACTGGCTGTTTGGTTCAAATTACATTTGAAAGTTTTGGCGCCGGCTACAGACCTGGTGTGTTTGCTGAGTTGGAGTTTGGGCGTGTCACCAAGTTGCTTTGGCTGGGTGACAGCGTAAACACAGCCAAACAGCTGGTGTAGCCGGGACAGTCATCGATGGGAGGAGTCCCCAGAAACAGTGTCCTGGCCTGGGCATCCCTGCCCCTGCAGGGGACATCTAAGGGGCCAGGTGGTCTCTTCAGTTCTGATGGAGACACTGGATTCAGGGGAGCCTTGCGGACCCCTCCCCACCTCTGTTTTCCCTTTCCTTCTTCCCCTGGAGCCGTCATTGACGCTGACTTCCGGTCGTCATTGGGAATGGCTGCCTCTGGAGCCAGAGTTGGTGGAACCGAGAGCTGGAGACTGGACTGTCTCAGATAGGAGCATCCTGTCCCCTCTGCCCAGCTCTAGCCATTCGGTTTCCTTTAATAGCCTTTTCTGAGGGCAAAGGAACATCAAGGGCATGGAGGATGGAAGCAGAATTATTGCAACGCACTGAAAAGCGGTCCAGCTGCTCAAGCAGCACAGATCGTTATTACAAAAAGAATAGAGTGCTGTGCTCCCCAGGGCTGTCACGGCGATGAACTGAGACAATGTGGATAAAGCTTTGTGCCCATCAGAGGCACTCCATAAATAATAACTGGGATTTTTTCCCCTCTTCACATAGTAAATGGCTCCCACTGGGTCACAGTATACGATTGTGGAGTGAGAAAATGATGAGCTGGTTGCCTTCGAGGGAGGAAGCCAGAGGTATCCAAACCCAAGATGTGTATCACTGAGTTACGGTCTTGGACCTCCCATCAAACAGCAGAGCGGGAATGAAGTGAGCTCCCAGACAAGCCTGAGATCTGCTGCCCATCAGCTGTGCTGATGTCCTTCAGGGCAGGGTGGCTTCTACAGGCCAGATAACTGGAGAAGGACTTTCCATGTACCCTCTCTTTTCTGCAAAATTGATTTTGAAGGCAGAATATGTCTTCAGGTGAGGCCACTGTGTCTTCGGAAGCCAGAGTCTTGAAAGACGGAGAGAATGAAGTCTGAGTCAGGTGCTCTTTCTGAGCCATGGTCTGTCCCATCCCAGATACTGCTGGGCACTCAGCAGACTGGGCTATACGAATCATGGTCTGTAAAATCTCTGTAAGATCCCCAACCAAATGGCCTGTACACTCAAGGAACCTCAAATCACAATTCCCAAGGGGAGGGGGTCTCAGCGGTCAGGCATGCCATAGAGGTTCTAGTGCCACACAGGAGCACAAGTGACAATGGAAGGTACTAAGGATTAATAAAAGGCTTGCTCTGAGCCAGGCAAGATGTAGATGTCTCTACCAGCCCTCTGAGCTGCCTGTGGCAGGTGCGCAGTCGTAGATGGTGTTGTTTATGGTCCCAGGCAGCTTTCCCACATGCCTAGAGCCCCCGGCTTCCCTTTAGGAGTTTGGTCACGTTCAGTGTTTATGGTCTTGCTGGGGGTAAATCAGATGTCTTCCCCATCCCTCTTGCGCCTGGGGTTTTCTTCAAGTCACACTGAGGAGGCAAGGGTAAGTCCAATGGGCATTTCTTCCAGGGCTTGGAATCCGGGGTTTATCATCTGGGAGCAGAAGAAATCCTCAGGACGTGTTGATTGTAGCTCATTTACTTACCAGATTGTCAGATATTTCTGCGGCTCACTCTGAGTTTGTCCTGAACCTTCTCTTGTCTTCCCTCTATGAGCTGCCCCGTGCCCTCCAGCAGATTTCTTTTAAGCCAAAGTCTTGGGGGGATTCTGAGTTCAGGTCTGTCTGCCCCTAGAACCCACGAACCTAACTAAGCATTACACAATATTGCTGCCTCTCTTGTTTGCTCCTAGGCGTGAGGTTCGAAGCTCGTGAGAATCTGAGGATATAGGATTCTAATAGATGATTAATTCCTTTTTCTGTTCTTTCAGAGCTGGTCAGTGTGCACACCTGCAAACCCCCTCCCAAATTAGCCATCGACAACTCAGTTGAGCTGACAACTGAGTCAGCAGCCAGGCGGGGAGGCTGGTGGACTTGGGCTCGGCAGACAGAACACATCCCTTTACTCATACCAGCCTCACCCCGGGGCTCCACATCACATGGCCCCACCAGTGGAGGCCCCTGGCTTGTCCCAGTTCCCTGGGAGAAATCTGCAGACTACACAGAAGAAATCTGAACTTGAGAACCAAGGTGACGATCCCAGGAGCCGGGACACACCAAAAGTTTTTGCCCCATGCTGTCCCCGGTATGGCCCCAGGATGGTCAGCCACTCTGCAGGGACGAGCTGGCCCTCGTGGAGGCTTCAAGAAACACTCGACAGTCTACTTGCAGCTGCACCATGAGAAATGGTCCTCTGCATGGCCACTAGGCGAATATAAATAGATCCTCACAGCTAAGTGGCCACAAAGTAATACTCATTTCCTCACTGTTATTCTTCATTATCAACGAAGTAGATGGTTTGAATTGTGTGAACCCTTTTCCCACACGAGACACAGCAAAGCTATTTTTACTCTGAACAAAAATTTGGCCCAGGTTTTCCTGAATTTCCCTCTGCCAGAAGAGGTTGCTTACCACAAGCTAGCCTCTTTGCTTCTTCGGCATAAGGACTTGCCTTCTTCCTTGTTTTAGGCACGGTGGCTGGCATAGAAGTTTCCAAACTTTTTTTTTAGCAACAGGATCAGTTTTTGGATCATAGTTGAGTGAGGGACTATAATATACAAAAGACCTCAGACGGAGTCGCTTTGTTGAAGTCACCCCTGACCTGCGGCATCTCCTAGAGTTAATTCTCCTCTCTGGGTCCCGGGGGCATCTCCGAAGAGTCACAGCTGTGGGGAAAGCATAGGACAGGGAAGCCCTGGACACCTGCTGGCCCAGCACGTGCCCGATTTGAACTGAATTGGGTTCAGTGGTCATCGGTCTGAATGATGCCTGAGTGAAGATGTTTGCATCTTATTTTCTTGCGTTTCTGTCTCACCCCTCTCTGCCCCTAGATATGGTTTGCCAGCAAAGGCAGGTCAGTGTATCTTTTAAATCTGAGGCTTTGGGAGGCCAAGGGCAGAGGCCGGATGATGGGAGAGGTGAGCTGGGCAGGAGAGGAACTCAAGGCGCCTCAGATTTACAGGAACTGGTGGGACGAACAAAGAAGTCAGTGACTAGGTGAGGACAGAAGCTCAGAAATGGCCAAGGACAGGGTGTCACACGCTGAATTGTCTGCGGCCTGGGGCATTTGGGTGGTGCCTGGGCTTCCTCAGAGGCGGGTCAGACAAAGATTAAAAGGGCCTTCGTCCCAGCAAGGAATCTTGTTGAGTCCTTCTGTTTTGCGTCTGTCCTGGGCCAGGGCTACCTTGACATCTCTCTAAAAAAATACACTCCTTATGAGAACTTTTGAGTTAGTATTTGGGGCTATGGAGCCCAGAAACCGGTCAAGGTGACATATATGTAGTTTTATGGTTTGCACAGTACCTTTCTACACACGACCTCATAGCTTCTCTGAGGAACTTAACAGAGGTCTGGATAAAGAATGTTCCAGAACACCTGATGACACAGAGCACTGGTGATGCCCTCTCTGTGCATGGGAAGGAAAATATTAGCGAGGTAGGAAGGGAAATACAGCACAGGCCCGCGGATTGCTGTCTTTTCTTTGTGAGGCCTCTGACATACGCCCGGCCACCCAGGCAGGATGGTAGCTGCGGTGCATTCCATTTGTGATAGGTCACACTGGCTTTGTGCTAAGTTTCCTGGATTGTGTCACTCACAGGTGTCATGTATACTTGGTTGTCAGAGCACGTTGCTCTTCTAGGCCAGAGGTCACAAACTCCTTGCCCCCAAGCTGTGCTGGTCTCCAGATGGGTTGGGTTTGGTCTGTGTCAGATTTAAAATTTGAATTGATAGCTGACACTTAAAAATGAGAAGATAAAAATAGCTGCATTTCTGCTTCACTTGAAAAGTGGGAGGATCTGACTATACTGGTTTTCGCAACTGCCCCCTTCGAATGAGTCAGCTGTTGTCCACACTGGCCCAGACCCCACCCAGCCTGCTTCACTTCTCTACTTGTGTAGATTCGTCTGCACCGGAGCTTAAGACCTTTAGCCAAGGTTGTTGTCTTATGTAACTTGCCATGTAGCGCAGGTGTTGGCAAACTGTGACCTGTGGGCCAAATCTGGCCCTCCACCTATTTGTATAAATAAAGTTTTATTGGAACACAGTCGCACATATTTGTTGACATATTGCCCACAGCTGCCTTCACACTACTCAGAGTATAACATTGCAAAAATGTTATTATATTGCCTACAAAGCCTAACTATTTACTTTCAGGGGATTTATAGAAAAAGTTAGCTGGATCCCTGATCCAGACCATGGCTGGAGGGCTGACTTTTCATTACAAAATGGCCCATCAAAGTGTTTTCTAAACAAAAGTTTTCTCCTCTCAGAGGGATTCTACCACTGTTTCTTGAACTAACTTTATTTTTTTTTCTCCCCTCCAGGCTTTATTTATAACCTACAAACTGAGAGGGGAAGTTGGTGACCGATTGTTCCCTGGGTCTGGGTTATGGTGAGGTCATATAATGTCAGTGTTAGTGGTCAGGGTCATGAGGCAGTTGGCTTCCTTTCATTTTTCCCTTGCCTGCCACATCCATAGGGAAGGAACAGGACTACCTAGAATTATTGGCATCCTGCTTTTCTGGAGACTCTGCCTCCAAGCCACAGGGGTTAGCACTGCTCTTATTATTATTTATGAGAACAGTATCTTCAGTGTGCATAGGTATGTTTCGTATCATTTGTGTACCTTTTCTCTAGTTTCCTTCCCAAGATATTCTGCAAGGCAGGTTGGTTGCTCATTCAACAGCTCTCTTCCTCCCATCCTCTCTGCCATGGAACCCAGTTGTAGGTAGTGACTGAAAATAGTAGAACTATGCTTTTCCAGCCTTCTACAGTGACAAGGACAATCACATAATCTTATTCTGGCTAGTGTCAGCTAAGGGAAGTCTTCTGGGAGGTTTCTAAGAAATATTTCCTTTCTTCATAAGAAAGCAATAGGTTCAAGAGAGATCCCCATGTTCCTTCCTTTCTATTTCTGGGTGTGAGCTTGTGAGGATGTGATGCTTGGAGCTGCTGCAGCCATCTTGGGACATGAGGGGAAGCATCATTGATATGCAGAGGATATTGGGAGGAAGGATGAGAAGATTTTGAGTTCCTGGAGACATCTTGCCCTTCAAAAGTTTCTCACTATAGAAGTCACTAATAAAGCCTTGTTAAAGCCATTTGTCAGGCATTCTATTACTTTATAGCAAGTATCTTCGTTTAAACAATCAGGTACTATTAACTCAAGTTTGAATAATTTTTTAAAAAGTCTAGCAAAATGTATATAGTTCTTACCCTATGTCAGGTATCTGGGTGCTTTCCAAGTAGTGACCCATTTCGTCCTCATAATGACACTATAAAATAGGTATTATTATCTCAATTTTACAGAATAGGCAAGTGACACCCAGTAAATGCTAATCCCACAAGGGATCATGCATGGAGTCAGAGCAGAGCTAGGATTTAACTCCGGGAAGTCTGGTTCCAGAGTCTAATTGCTCTCTGGTGTCCCCCTTGTAGAGGATAGGAAATGGTTTGCTCCATGTCACACGACACAAGTTACCTCATAGTGTCTAGCGCCACACTGAGCCTGGGACAGGCGCCGGAACAGTCTGTTTGGCTGTCCATCCAGCTCCTCACCAGACAGTGAGCGCTCCCTCACTCCATCTTTATCACCCTGAGCTTGCCACCCTCCTGGATCTTAGTGGGTGCTCAGTCCTCGGGCCGGATTTCCAGCCTCCCTACTGCTCACCTACTCCTCTTCCTTCCTCCCTCTCAGAAGCAGACACCTCACCATCAACAGCCTGGATGAGGGGATGGGACAGGACTTGTCCCCTGAACCCTGTATCCTACCGAGGGACATGGCATGGCGGTCCTAGGGCCTGGGTTTGGAGTCAGGCAGAGTTAAACTCAATTATGGTTTTGTGACTTCTGTCTGGATGACCAAGGCATCACATCCTCACAAGCTCACACCCAGAAACTGTCTGAGCCTCAGTGTACTCCTCCATAAAATGGCATAATAAGGACCATCCCAATGAGGTGGTTTTGAGTAGTAAAGGACAGGCACCTCAAATTCTTCACAAACTGTCCGGCACTGAATGGTCCCCCAGGAAATGGTACATACTGTTGTTAGTGAGATTGCTTTTTCCTTCTTACTGTCAATGTTTGGGGTGCTTTCTGGGCTAAATTGTCTCAAGAACTCTCACCGTTCTGTGTGAGGAGGAACTGACAGCATGCGGCTTCTTTGGGAATGAGGGAGCCGCACTAAGGGGGAGGAGGTGCTCTAGGCATCCAGAGACCAGGGGTCTATTGCAGCTTTGCGATCTCAGTGGCTTCGTTCTTCCTTCCTTCTGCCTCCCTACCTGTGAGTGCCTGTGTTGTCTGAGATGGCCCCCCAGGTCCTGTTCCAGTTCAGACAAGCCAACCGGCCCACGCGGGCTTTCTCTCCAGACTCCGCACAGCCCAGGAACAGCTACCCTTCCCAAGGGCTCTGATTCGGTCTTCTCTCCAATCAGCCAAGACTCCCACAGGTTCCTGTCCCCTCAGCCACCAGCGTGCCGAGTGCCCGGTGACAGGCTGCGAGTGCATGGTCAACAGCTCTGAGCTGGATGAATGAATGAACCGCATTGAGCTGGTGAGTGGCACCTGTGGCCCCTGAGCGTTGGGCAGGTTTGGTTTCTTGCAGGATCAATATTTAGAATATGACCATGATTACAGTTTCTGGCAAGAGTGAATTACTTAGTCACGCTCATGGCCTTGAACCTAACAGAACTGTGAGCTAGCACCAGAATATACTTCACTGAGCCTCTTGGCTTCAGGGCCAAGGAAAGGAAGACGAACTTTCCATTGACCCATGAGTCAGGTCTGGTTTTAGAAAAAAAATTTTTTTTTACAAACCAACTGCTAGCCAACCTGGTCAAACCAGATGCTGTCTTGCATTTTCTTCTAAAACACTGAACCGGAATGTAATTAGACCCTGAATAATCCTTATTTCTCATATTGCGCAACATAGGCAGATAATACGATGAGCTAGCATTGCAGGGCGACCCCTTTGTGCTCAGGGCATCAGCTCATTTACTCCTCAAACAAACCTATGAAGTAGGTACTATTTTTATTCCTGTTTTACGAGCAAGGAAAGTTGGACAGTAAAGCAGCTCTTGCCAAGGTCACATGGCCATGAGAAGGCAGAAGCGGACATTTGAACCCTGGTCCGTTGGGTTCTTGGCATCAGGCACAGCGACTGTTTGCTGAGTAGGCATGAGGAGGCCGTCAGTGGGTTGACAATTCCGTGTGCGTGAGCCGTTCATTCCGAGGGCAGTGCTGTCTGGACAGCACCGCTGCAAGCTCCACTTAAGAGATGAGGAAACAGCCTTTTTTTTTTTTTTTTTAAGATTTTATTTTATTTATTTATTTGACAGAGAGAGATCACAAGCAGGCAGAGAGGCAGGCAGAGAGAGAGGAGGAAGCAGGCTCCCGGCTGAACAGAGAGCCCGATGCGGGGCTTGATCCCAGGACCCTGGGATCATGACCTGAGTTGAAGGCAGAGGCTTTAACCCACTGAGCCACCCACGAGCCCCAAGGAAACAGCTTTTGAGAGCTTATGTAACCTGCCTGCCTCATGTGGGTGGTGGAGCCAAGCCATCACCACGGAATGGCAGAGCTCGGGAAGCCCTCGGGAGCTAGGAGGGTGGAAGGACTTGACCAAGGTCACAGGGTGACTCTGCGATTGAACTGAGGCAGGGCTTCACGGAAGACTTTTTCGATTCACTGCTGGGAGGGTGTCATTGCCACAGCAGTGGAAGGCGGGGAGACCTGCGTAAGGGCCTCCACTGTTGCCTTTGCCTTTGTGACAGGAAAGAGAGTCCAGTGAATTGGAGTGCACACTTTGAAGTCAGACAGACCTGTGTTCAGATCACAGCTTCAGAACTAACTTGCTGGGTGACCTTGGGAAAAACCCTTCATCTTCCTGAGCCTCTGTTTCCTCTTCTGCAAAATGGGACAGCAGCCGCGCCTGCCTCCTGGCGTAGCGGGAGCAGATGAGAGAACACACAGGAAGTGTCTGGTACAAAGGCCGCCACGCCGTTAACGCGGGCCAGCTGTTGTTACTGTTACCGGCGTGATCTGCCAGCCAAATCTGCTCCAAGACCCACAGTTCCCATGCAGAGAGGCCCTGAAATCTGCTTCATCAAGACAACCTACTATGATGGGAACGACCACCAAGGGCACACAGCATATGTGGTGTGTGTGTTCACGTCCATGTGCCCACACGCACACGCACACACACTACACCGATGACTATTGCTCGCACGTGTTTGTGTGCACCCAAGTGGTTGTGCACGTACACACATCACACATGCACACACTCCCCTTTTTTTGTCTAATGAACAGCTACTCATCCTTTAGCTCTCAGCCGGGAGGTCCCAGTCTTGGGGAGGCTGCCTGACCTCCCAGGGGAGCCGGGACCACTCAGGTTTCGTTCTTCTGGCACTTTGCCCATTTCCTCCCTGATCCTCCTCTCCTGTGTCCTCGAATAATGTAATAAGCTGCTTAATTCTGCCCTTCCTGCTTAAGTGGTAGCTCTGCAGAGAGCAGGGACGAAGCCTGACTATTTTCCACTGAAGCATGTGCCACAGCCTGCCACATAGGAGGCCTTCGATGGACAGGTGCCCTTGACTGAACAGAGCCACCAGGATCCCTTTTGCATGCAAGCCGGGGGAGAAGCTGCTGCATTGCGGGGCCACCTTGGACAGGTTGTTTGGCCCTGCGCTCTATTCTGGTTCGCAGGTTCACCCAGAGAGAGGCAAACCTCAGAATGCTTGGAAGTGGTAAGAAAGAAAATCCAACTTGCAAGTGCTTCCCTGGAATAACAAGTGTTGGTGGCAGATGGAAAGCCTGAGAAGTCTGGCACGCACACAGCTCCTTACTGCTTCTGGCTCTGCTTTCCCCGGAGAGACCAGGGGACACCAGCGGCTGCCACTGGTAATAATGTTGATGAGTTGTTACCTGGGTTGGGACGGAGCGGTTTTCTCTCCCTCACACCAGATGGTAGCGGAAGCAGGCGCCTTTAGACATCAGAGCACAGAGGCTGATGGACTGATGGGGATGAGAAAGGCAACACTGGGCGGTGACACACAGGTGACTCGGGTTAGAGTAATCTACCTGCATTTATTTATTTATTTATTTATTTATTTATTTATGGAATGGTTCTGGGCACCTTTTAAGTGCCAGGCACTGAGCTAGCTGCTGGGGACATGGAAGAAAAGGTGATGTACCTGACCTCTGGGTGCTCTGTTCTGCCAGGGAGCGCTGTGTGATCAGGGCTCTGATGGGGGAGTCTGACTGAGGACCTCCTGGAGAAGATGGCGTCCAGGCTAAGACCCAGAGAATGCATAACCAGGTGGTGAGAGGGAAGGAGAGTGGTCTGAGGGAGAGGGGTCTGCGGGCAGGCCCCAAAGGAACAGAGGGTACAGCCTGCCAAGGGACATGGCAGACATTGAGTGTGGCCTCAGCTGGTGGGTCTGGGCTAGGGCAGTTGGAGGGCATGGGCAGGCGATGGTAGCTTGTCCATGTGGACTCTGAAGCCCCCAGCCCCTAAGGTGGTAGCAGATAGGTCCTAGGACTGAGGTACTCAGAGGCTGAGAGGGGAGTTTGCTGAGGAGACGCTGAGTCCTTCCAAAGAACCGGAGCTTCGTTCGAGGCTGGGCCTCCAGGCTGGAGCATCTCCACAACAGTGAGTTCTCCAGGGCTCAGTATACAGGATGTGGGAGCCAGTGCTTTGCTGTTCCCTCTACACGAGCTGCCAGTCTCTGGTGGTTTTCTCATCTGTCAGATGGACAGGAGGCCTAGATGACCTTAAAAGTACCTTCCAGCAGCTATCACCCGAGTGCCTGTCGGGCTGGAGAAGCTGTGGGCTCCCCTCTCTCATTCTCAGGTCACCACAGACCTCACAGCTCCTAGTACCCTGTGGCATCTGCCCTGGCCACCCTCGTTGTCTCCGTCACTACTCAGAAGCTGTGTCATCACAAGCAACTCGTGTCACATCTCTGGGCCTCAGTTCCCACATGAATGTCCCAGTCGTGGGAGTAATAATGCCAGCCTACTTCTGCAGCCTCATCCTGCGGCCCTCTCTACCCTAGACCATCTTACCCCCACCTCAAGCTCACAGAACTCTTTGCCTAGGATTCTTTGCCTTTTCCTCCTCTCCCACCCGCTCTTCACTTTTGCCTTGCTAATTCTTTCTCCCCTTTCCCATCTAAGCTTCAGAGAAGCCTTCCCGAAGAGGGCCCAAAGATTACTGAATGCCCCCATCCCCCTAAGACAGAAGCGTTCAGGGGATACATCCCACGTGCTCCCTTTTACCTGACGCTGCCTCAGACACGTATTAGGCAAGGTGATTAGTTGTTGAATGAAACCATGACGATCTCATGGATTTAATATATTGTGTGTGTATGTGTATATATATATATATATATATATATATATATATATATATATATATAAATTAACTATGCTCAGGCCAGGCCTACCTATAAATTTATTTAAGCTGTTTTTCGAGGACCATCACACACCATGGGGACATATCCTGGCCACTAGAGGGTGATGTGAAACCATAAAGCTGGGTGGCCTCCGGGACCCCGACCCCTTTGGAGAAGGGGAAGGGTGATATTCACTCATTTTCTCTTCTGACCATACCCTAGACTCATCAAATAAAATTTAAAAATATATAGGCTGTTATGACTTGGAAGGCCCACCAGAGCCTGTTTGGTCCATTCCTGGATACTGAAGCCTGAGGGAGAGAGCGTCTCCTCTGCCTTCATTGGCTCCATGGCATAGACTTGTTCCTAGCTGTGGGTAAACCCCTCTCCTTTTCAATATTGCTATTTTCCACTATGTAGGAGAGACAATTGTAAATTTTGTCTATCTATCCAATTAATATTTACTGATTTTTGTAGTCTGTGCTAAGCACTATGCAAGGTGCTAGAAAGTCCAGTGTGTAAAATAGGTCCCTGTCTCATGGAGTCCAGTGCCTAGTTGTGGAGAACATGGAGAAATGATGCATAGATACCAACTGTGGTTCATTCAGAGAAGAAAGGCGGAGCCTAAAGTCAGGAGGTAACAAGTGCCCCTGATTGTTTCTTGTGCTCCCTCTCAAAGGAGGGCCATTTCGTGGAGACCCAGAGACTGAGCGGCCCCTGGCGGAGGGATCAGAAGACAGGGCCTGTGCCCACCTGCCCTTCTGGGCTGCCCGTGCTGTTGAGCAAGTCCTTTTCTCTTTTTCTCTTCTTCTCCCCCATTTGTATAATTGCAGAGCATTTCAATCCTGAGCTTTTGCCTGTAGGAACTTGTACCTTAGATACCTGTGGTGCTTGTGTATGAGGTTCTCAGTCACAGGAGCTTGGAGTCCAAATCTTGGGTGATAAAGGGCATCAGAATTGATGGCCTCCGACTGAGCGTGTGTGAGGGGCTGAACTTCCAAACTTATAAGCTCTGGAGAAACTTGGTTCAGGCGTAGGAGGATGGGCCCCTTATGACCTAGCCCAGGTCTCTGACCGTGTGGCTCAGATTGCCTGCTTCCCATCACTGGGGATGTGGCAAAGTATGCACACTCTTGGGCCTCAGCCCTCCAAATCAAGATCAGGTTGATCTAGAGGAAATCCCCCAAACCTGCACACTAATGAAATCTCCGGGAGATTCGGATGCACGTAAAGGTCTGGGGATTGCTACCATGCCTGCCATATTTCTGTAGAGAGGGTTTATGACACTCAGCCTTCCAGCTGACCTTGGTTTATGTTCTATTATATGTATTCCAGAAAAGCTGCAGCTAAACTGAATTTTTGTCATTCAAATTATATTTGCAACAGGAATAGGGATCTCCCTTTAAAGAGTCAACCACTTGTGATGTGAATTTTCGCCCTAGTACTGCTCTTTCATGTGTGTTAATTTTCCTAAACGAGGGTCACATTTATTTATGCTTCATGAACTAATTAATGAATTAATTTTAAATACCTAGAATTTAGCTTTGCGGAAGATTGGCAGTCATAGTTTTGAGCAAGGGGAGATGGGGATCATTCGTGGCGGAAGGCACAAGAAATTAAATCTCAAAGCCTACAGTTAAGCTCCTCCAGGTTAAGGTATTTATTTATTCATAACCACTAACCACCTGGGACAGGTGAGCCCTGGTCCAGCGTCCCCTGGATGAAGCTGAAAACCTGATGCCCTTGAGTTTGCCCATGGTTCCTGCCCAGGACAACCATCTTTGGAGTTAGGGAATGATCTGGTTCCCTTCATTTTGGGCTAAAGAAAAGGAGAGGGGAGTCTCCATCATGCCAATGTCTTGGCTTTTGACAAGGGATATTTCCCATGAGAAACCTTATCCCCTTGACCTGACCCTCTGGTCGCTGGACCATCTATCCTTTCTCTTTCATGAGACCATGGCAGGGGGACAGCTAGGCTGGCCGAGGGTGGGACAGCGATCCTCAGAGCTGTGGTCACCCTCACGTGGCTGCCTCTGGTGGGTTGTGAGAAGAGAGGTCTAGCAATGAAGATGTTGACCCATTCCTCTTTTGCCTGTTGTGGAGGACCAGAGATCTCTGGGGAAGAGATGGGGAGATGATGAGGACCCGGACCGCATAGACAAGCCAAGAAGTGGCAGGTGCATCTATGCAGGGGGTTACTCCGGGTCATGCCGAATCAGCGGCCAGGCTGTTGGATCCGAGAGGACAATTTAGAACCCAACCATCTGTAATTGGCATTGATGGAGAGGGAGGAGATGGCATCCAGAGGGGCGAGAAAGACAAAACAGACATGAACAGAGGATCAGCATTGATGGAACCCAGGATGTGTGGAAGGAAAGAAGGGAGAAGAGAGTGTTTCAATGCTAGGGAGATGTGATGATTTTAATTTTAATTCTTCGTGGGTTTGTTGACATGTACACTTTATGTGTCCTTTGCCTGTGTACACCAGTCTTGTCCGCTGTCTCTGCTCAGATCCCCCACCAGTGCCATAAGACAGGCTGCTCATTTCCTCGGTCCCAATGGGGAGACTGAGGCCGGAGATGCTACTTAATGGCGTGACCAGGAGCAAGCCAGGGTCTCGGAATCTGTGTCTAAAGCTTTTCTGTCAGGAAGTGTCCCAAGTTTGACAATTTATGCAAGGAATACTTGTATTGTAAAGACAAAGTGGGCCTGCCCTCTTGGCAGTAGAGAGCCTGTTGTCTGTGCCTGTGGTTGTGTTCTCTCATGACCATACCTCTGCACACTTCTCTGTCCTGCAGCCCAGCACCTCCACTTCCACTGCTGGCCTGAGTCCAACAAGAGCCCCCTCAGCCTCCTAATGCACGGCCTGGAGACCTCCTGCTCTGCCCCCTCCTGTGACGGGGAGGAAGGGTCTCCACGCAGAAGCCAGATGCTGCCTTCATACATGTACACATGCTTGTACTGAAAGTGTTGCTTGTCTGTGTATGGCCTTCCCCTTCTGCATTATTAGGTGCACTGTTCACTAGCTCCTGGATTAACTTCATTTGGGTTGGAACATATTCTAATATCTCCCTTCTCAAATTAACCAGCAAAAACCTGCCATCTTGGTGTTATGTCCCCGTTGAGTCCAATGGTTTCTTCATTCCAAATGCCCTGAGACGATCGCCCCTTCCTGATTCTTCTCTGCTGAGTTGCCTCGGAGAAGCTGTGTGCCTCCCCTCTCTTCTTGAGGCCCCACAGTGGAACTCCCTTTAGAAGTCACCACCTTCACTGGCGCTTTGCACCATCGGTCACCCCGAGCCACTGGCACTCCTTGGCAGCGGGCAGGGTGTTGCCTTCCATGATGAAGGCCGAGCATAGGCACTTTAACCTGGTGAAACATGCAGGAAAAATCAGAAAGGAAAAGACAGGAAGGGGTTGGCTCAAAAGGAAGTTGACCGTTGCAAGAGATAAGGCACGGGTTGCAATGTCTTATCCGGAATCATATTCGATTGTTGTAGGACGAGCAAGAGAGACTGTAGAAGGGAGTGGGTGGTCAGCTCCGAGCCTGGAGGAGTCGTGCCCACAATGCCCAGTTCAGAAACCCCCTGCCATTGGGGTTGAGAGCTGGGGCCCTGGAGTCAGACAGACTTGAGTTCAGTCCCTGCTCTGTCACGTTCTCGTTGGTTCTTTGGACCAGACACTTCAGCTCACTGAACCTTAATTTCTTCATCTGTGGAGTGGGAATAATAGTGCTGGTGAAGATTAATTGAAATCATGCTTCAAAAGCTCTTAACACAATAGTAACCGCTCAATAACTATACTGAATAATGTGACTTACACTGAGTAATGCGAATTATTGCATAATGTAATCATGCTCCTATCTCCTCTGATTAACAAATTCTTTCCCCTGATTTCCACCCTTCCGGACTACCACTGGAGTCGCCTCTCCCTTTCTCACCCAAATTACTTTTATCATTTTTTTTTTTTTTCAGATTCCATTCACTGAAGAAAAGATTACCCTCATTTTGTAGCTAAAGAAACTGATCTTAGCAAAGTGCGCTAACACTAAGTAAGGTTTGTGGGCACGGCCCCTGGGTCCCAGGCTGTCTGGCACTGCAGAACTTGGCCACTGTGTGTTAGCAGGGAAAGCACAATAAACGCCTCGCTGGGGTTGTGCAGAGCAAACTAGCCTAAGGTAGGGGATCAGGGAGGCTTCCCTGGGCGTTAGCAATGCTGCAAGGGATCAAGGTCATTCACTGGCAGGATGCCAGAGCTGGAAGCCGGTGATTCCTGAAGCTGGGCTGGGCCTGCTTTCAGGGGTCTGGCATGCGAGAATGATAAAAATTGTAATAATTCCGTGTTTCTTATGCATTTTAACACAAGAGGCTCTGTTTTGACATTTATGGAGTGATAGAGAATTTCCTTTTTAAATGTATAAAGAGCGACATTGAGTCAAAACTAGTCATGATGGTGCTTATGTCTGGCAAAAACCATGATCACGGAAGTCCTTGGAGTTTGGCAGACTGAGTTTGTTCTGCGTTGTTTCTCTCTGGAAGGGAAAACTGAGGCTCGGGTGCTAAATGGCTTGCTCACTGGCACACAGTGGGGGGGGTGACGAGTTTGGTTGTAAGAAAATGAACTTCACTTCTCCCCCATCCTAAGATACTGGGGAAAATGATGCACTAATATCTGCTGACCATTTACTATGGGCCAGCCAATATTACATCATTAATTCCCAATAAAGATGACAGCATAGTACCTGATATCTAGAAATAAATGGTAGTTTCAGATTAAAATGCTGTTCAGAGTAAAAGCAAAGAAGGAGGGTTTGGCATCAGGCAGACCTGAGTTCAAGTTTGAATGTTTCCAGTATCTAACTTGGGCCAATTATGTAATCTTTCCAAGTCTCTTTTTTCTCATCTGTCAAACAGAATTCAGAATAGTACTTAACTCATCAACATAGCAGAAGCTTGATAAGTATTTCTCGGCTACATGACCATGGCAGGAACCTCCGGGGGTTTGAGAAAGAACGGGAACAGTGGTGCCGAAGGCCAGCCCCTCCCACGGCACCTGGCACGTGCCGCCAAGGCGTGAACTTAGCCATGCCTTCTACTGAGCTTACCTTTCCTCTGGACATCTGCCAACGGAGTCACGGCTGGCTGCTACTGGGATTGAACTCAGAAGCCGCTTTCTCTTACTTCCTTGGCATCGTCCTTGGGACGGCCAGGTCTCCCCTGCTCCCAAACTCCCTTCCCAGAGCTCTGGATCTGACTGGCAGGGAGGGCTTGGTTGGGATCCTTCTCCCAAGTACCAACTAATGGGGTCTGGAGCTGGGGGGCACGGTGGGTGTTTCCCAGTTCCCGGCCAGCCCACCGTGCCCTATGTATGCAGTTCTGCCTCCTTCCCTGTCCCACGAAGCTTGATTTACCACCTTGCGGCAGGGATCAGTAAGCTGAAAGCCCTCACTGGGTCAGGCACTCTTGGGGGCAAACTCTATGTAGGCTCAGTCATGCAGTCTTTACATCACTTCCCCCAGGAGGAGTCATTCCTGTGGCCCAGATCCACTGGTCACAATGATGCACATGCCTTCTTCAGCTTCTCGCTGACTGCAGCATCTATCACAAACTTTTAGCTTGGCATTTCAGATGCTTTGAGATGGAGTTCCAACAGAACTTCCCTGTTGTATTTCCTTTTTAAATTTCGCTGCATCTTAAAATTAACTTTTACTTACATAAGTCATACCCAATTTTGTTTTCATTGTAAAAACTTAATAAAGGTAAATTTAAAGTTTTTTTTCTTAATTGCTGCCCCTTCTTTCCCCTCTCTCCACGGTGCCTCCCCAGAGGTAATACTACAGATGTTTCCAGATAGTTCTAGATATTTCTAAAATCGATATATTTATGGATACCTCGAAAGAGTACACAAAACTGTACAAAAGAAATCAAATGGTTTTATGTTTCTTTTTTTTTTTTTTAAAGATTTTATTTATTTATTTGACAGAGAGAGATTACATGTAGGCAGAGAGACAGGCAGAGAGAGAGAGGAGGAAGCAGGCTCCCCACTGAGCAGAGAGCCCAACTCTGGGCTCGATCCCAGGACCCTGAGATCACGACCTGAGCTGAAGGCAGAGGCTTAACCCATTGAGCCACCCAGATGCCCCTAAAAATACATTTCTTGAAGGAAAAGCGGAGCCATTTAAAGAAACCATGACTGTAAGGAGTGGCATGGAGGGCCTATGCTTCTGACAAAAATAGAGAAGGTGGTCTAAGGCAGACTCTCCAGCCTGCAAAACTGTCATTCTATGCTCCTATGAATTGTCAGATTTGGTGACAAAGGCTATAGGTCTCTTCGTGCAGAGATATCCAAGACCCTGCAGGTGCCCCCAGGCAGACTCTCTGTAGGAGACCCAGACTGGAGGGACACGGGCCTCAAGCCACCTTTCTTCTCCGCTCAGAGCCTTCGGTTACCCAGCCCCTCCCAGTCCTCCTCCAGCTGTCCATTTTAAGACTCCCCCTTCCCCAAAATGCCTGGAGACCTTGGCCCTAGGTAATGGCCTCTCCCCTATCACCAGCAGCCCCAGCATCTGGCTGCTGGCTGACTCCTTCCCACTTAAGTCTTTAATGGCTCCTGAAAATGTGATAGGGGACCACCAAGAGGCTCACGTGTTGTTTGGCAGGGTGCTGTTTCAAGAAGCCTTGGAATGCGTCCAGAACGTGGAGCAGCTGCAGGGGGCAGAAAGGGAGACGGGAGAAAATCCTGGCTGCTCACGCTCTGCTCTTCATGTTTCTTCCCACTCCTTATATTTTATTTTTTAAAGAGTTTATTTATTGTGAGAGAGAGAGAGAGAATGAGCACATGAGTGCTTGTGGAGGGGCAGAAGGAGAGGGAGAAGCAGTCTCCTCACTGAGCAGGGAGCCCAATGCTGGGCTTATTCCCAGGACCCTGGGATCATGACCTGAGCCAAAGGCAGACACTTAAGGACTGAGCTACCCAGGTGTCCCCCACCCATTATATTCTAAAACAAATAGCCACTTTGGGCCTATGTCCATTAGGCAGCACGGAGGCAGCTTTGCAGGAACTAAAGGATCTGCGGATGGAAGGGTTGCTGTTCTATTCCACTGTTGGCTCCAGACCCACTGAGCCGCCTGTCAGCCTGAGGAGCCTGGAGGAGGGCCTCTGCTGGTGGGGGGAGAGGGAAGGGAGGGGGGCAGAGGACAATGGGGAGGGTGGGCATGAGCTGAGACTTTGGCCCTGGGCTGGTTGCCTGTTAAGTTCCAGAGGCAAATCACTTCTTGTCACCTATTCCCATGCGTCTCTCCATGCTTTAGAAAGAACTGGACAGAACCAGACTCAGAGGATGTCAGAGGTAGAAAAGGCTGAGCCAGCAGCTTCAAGTCTAACCCTCCCATTTACAAGTAGGTGCAGGGTGCATTGGTTTCTGCTGCTCTGGTAACACATTGCTACAGACTTACTGGTTTAAAACAACACAGATTTATTATCTTACAGCTCTGTAGGTTAGAAGTCCAACACGGGCCTCACTGGACTACACTCAAGATGCCAGCAGGGCTACATTCCTTTCCAAGGGCTGCCTGCATTCCTTGGCTCGTGGCCCCTTTCCAGCTTCAAAGTCAGCAGCATGGGATGAACTCTTCTTCCATCACAGCATCTGACCTCCTGCACCTGTGCCTTCCGCTCTCAGGGACCCTTGCGATTACCTTTGGCCCTGCTAGATAATCCAGGATACTCTCCCCATGTTAAACTCAGCTGATCAGCAGCCTGAATTCCATCTGCCACCTGAATTTCTCTTTGTCATGTATCAGAATGTATTCGCAAGTTCCAGGAATTAGGATGTGGACGTCTTTGGGGACCATTAATCTATCTTCCCAGAGAGGATTAATGATTCACCTGAGGCAGGGCTAGGGACAGATCTGATACTCAATATTTTTCTATTCCCTCACGCTGTTTTCAGCACAGAAGGCAGACAGCAGGGTGGTAAAAGCATGGGCTTTGGCCTCAGATCTGGGTTCTGTGATCTGGGTGCAAGGTCTAGCTCTGTTTTTATGAGCTGTGAGTACCTGGGAAAATTACTTCAGCTCTCTGGACCTCAGTTTCCTCATCTGTTAAATGGGAACAACAGCAACAACTTCATGTAAAAATCCATGAAAGGTGCTTAGCGTTGTTTTTGCACACAGCATCCAATAAATTATATCTCTTAGTATGATTTATAATTAAACACCATACTCAATCATAAGCCCCTCATGAGGCCAGCATGTCAGCTATCACAGCCATTTTATAGATATGGAAATGAGCCAAGAGAATTAAAATATCTGGAGTCAGATCATTCAGCAAGTCCTTGATTGTAGTGAGTTAGGAACAAGATTTATGGATTTCTAACCTCATGCTCATTAAGTGGACACCTTACCATTTTATTTAACCTCTAGCAGGTGATCCAAGAAAGATATTAACCTGATTTTTTTTTCTTACAATAGAGGAAAAGAGACTTTCATCTTTTATTGGAATGTCCTGTAGTTTTCAGTCTCAAAATATTCCGGTGAATTCCTAGTGCAAAATCCTCCAAGGTTAAGTTCACTGGCTTCTCCCTTGGGTAAACATGCTGTGGCTCACCACTAAGGCAACATTATTGAATGTTGAAGCCATAATTAAATTGAGGCTTCTGTCCATCATCCCTGCTGAGCTCAGGTAGAACCCCCACTGAATTATACAGCCATAATTCCTATGGGGAGATTGTATCTTTCTGATAGAGCAACACACTGTTTCTCTGACCTTTATTTCTCCCACAGCAATCACTGGTATTCTTTGAGTTCTGAGAAATTGATACATTAAGATTACAACTGGTAAGCCGGGCTGCTTGCATGGGGAGTAATGGGTTTCTGGCTATTCTCTCATGCCTGCAGGACGGGGCCACCAAAGTCTTCCTAGCAGGCCCAGAATTGGCCACACTGAGCTTCCTGTATGACCTCCAGCTCAGACTAGACAGTGGTCCTCTGTCTGGTGGAGCCCGTCCCAAGAAAAGAGAGGGAGCCCAGAACCTAAGTCTGCTGCACTGACCAGTCAGATAAACTCCTTCTTTTGGAGCAAGCTGAGGTTACCGGAAGCAGACATGGGGACGGAGTTTGGGGTGTGAGATGTTTACACGGGATCAACACCTAGGTAAGGAAAAGGGCAGACTCAGGGCTGGGCAGAGGCAGAAATCAAAATCCCAGAAAGTGTGATAGGGAGCTGGAAGTGAGCATCGCCCTGCAGCGTCTCCCCCACAGTGGGGCCCAATGCCCAGGCCTTGGGGATCCCCCCACACCACTGCTGGGTGGGGTCGGGGGCTCAGGCAGCTGGGCAGCTGAAGCAGACCCTAGGCGGCTGGCAGTAGGGTCTGGGCCGTTGCTCCGTGTGTCTGCCACAAAGGCCCTTCCTTTCCTGGCCCTCTGCCCACTGTCTCATCCTCTGCCACTTCCTGCCTTTTCCTTCACATTCTAGTCATGCCTTGGGGCTGAAGTGCCCCCAGATCTCATGCCTTTCATGCCTCTGGTCCTTGTCTTGAATATCCTTTCTGCTAACTTAGTCTCGCTTCTAAAGGTTCAGCATGGGCTTCATCTCTTTTCAGAAGGCCTCCAGACGGCCAGACTGGGCTAAGCACCACCCCTCTGTGGGCCCCTAGAATTCTCTGCGCATTGCCCAAATGATTCCACAATTCCTGCGGACAGACCTGTCTCCACCAAGACTGGGTTGGTCTGAGGAATTGTGTCATGTTCACTTTTGCACCTGGACGGTCAGTACGTTCCGGTTACATGATCGGTGTCCCACAGACGTTTGTCCTCTCATGTCCCCATCAAGGCCATGTCATCATTCAACAAATATTCACCGAGCATTTTTGCGCCAATGTTCCATGGCACTAACCGCCATGGCCCCAGCAGAGAATCTTGAACATTGGAGTGTTGGGGGAAATACCATTTTAAAAATCAGACCCTATTGCTCTTGCCAAAATGGCTTCAATGCAGGATCTAGAAGCAGTGGGGGGCTTGAGCAGGGTTTACCAGACCACCCCCACCCCCCGCATGAGCAAGATCTCTGGACAGTATTTGACATAATCCCAAAGGAGGGGAAACTGCTAGGCAGATGCCCTTCTTGATTTGTTTTCATCTGTCCCAGGGAGGAATTACTCGGGGTTCCGTAAAGATAAACGAATCCCGGACTCATAGATCTGTAAATGGTTTTGGGGCGGTGAGAGGGGGACAGGAGGGGAATCTGCACCCAGTGTCCAAGATCACACATGCCCCGAGAAAACCAAATAGGGAGCTGGAGGGAGTCTGATGCTCTTACTCTTTCAAATCCAGTTCTGGGAGGGAATGCAAACCTCATCTCATGAAGTGCTCTGGAAGAGCTGGGGAGACAGCGAGATGCCCTCCCGCACTCCCCCCCCTCGATTGTCAGGGAAAGCTGAAAACAAGCGCGCCTTGTTCCGCCGGCTGAGCCGTAAAGCCAGCACGGAGGTGCGAGCTGACACGCAAAAGCAAATTAGGGGCTTCAAACCAGCCAAACGGGAAAAGGAAAGGCCCCTTCAATTGTTTAAGGGAGAAGAGGAAGACCAAAGGCAATATTATCTTTCATCGGCCCCTCCCCGTGAGGGAATGAGCTTTCCAGAGAGCACAGACTTTGCTGAGTCGGGCAGGGAGGAGCGTTCTCCTCCCTCACCAAAAGAACCTCAGTCTGAGCAGATAGCAAGTCGGTGAGCACTGGCCCTCCCTGGGATCAAAACCACAGTCATTGACTTGGCCCTGAGAGTCTCCTCTGTCCTGTCTGGGGTGCAGGGGCGGGAGCTGCTCCCATTTATGCCACAGGAGAGCACCAGGTTGGTGAGGAGTCCTGGCTTCTGGGCTGTGAGCTGGGGACCTAGACAAGATCCCAAGCCAGTTCTGTCCCCAAGGGGACAGAGGCCGGTTGGGCAGACAGCTGTGTAATGACGATGGCCTCAGCAGTTCTCACTGCCTTGCTGAAGGCTTACTAGGGCCTGGTGGTTATCTCCTTTATCCCTGTGACAAGGCTGCAGGATGGGATTCCTTCCAGGAACCCCCCCATCTCACATAGGAGGGAAGAAGCTCCCAGGGTGTGATGACCGATTTGTAGTCACCAGGACAAGTCAGTGGCTGCAGGGGACTCAAACACAAATCTGTGTGACCCACATGCAACGGAAGGTGTCTTGAGCCCCGCTGGCCTCTCTGGAGGACACCTGCCATGTCTTGGAGGGGTTCGTGCTTGCCACAGTGCAGGAGGGGGTGGCTGCTAGCATCCATTTGGTAGAGGAGGGGAGCGCTATTAAACATTACGCAGTGCGCACGATGACCCCGCAACCCAGGTATTGAACCTCAAAAGTCAAGGCGCTGAGGTTGAGAAATGCCGCTCCAGGCAGCTGTGTCCATTGTACCCTAGACATGGTCTCTGCTCCCCGCCTCCATCAATCTTTTTTTTTTTTTTTTTAAGATTTTATTTATTTATTTGACAGACAGAGATCACAGGTAGGCAGAGAAGCAGGCAGAGAGAGAAGAGGAACCAGGCTCCCTGCTGAGCAGAGAGCCCAATTTGGGGCTTGATCCCAGGACCCTGGGATCAGGACCTGAGCCGAAGGCAGAGTCTTTAACCCACTGAGCCACCCAGGCACCCCTCCAACATTGTTTAACTCCGTTCCTCAGTGTCTCGTTTATGGTCCTCATTGAAGTGTATTATTTTGTTACTGTTCCTTTGTGATTTCACTTGTTCTCTTCCTCCCACCCCCCTCACAGCCACCGGAGGGCAAAGGCTGCCTGCCTCTTTCCCTGCTCTACATCCAACACCTGGCAACCATGCCTGGGACACAGGGGCTCAATGAGTATTTGTTGGATGAGCACCAGGGCAAATGAGCATCGAGAAATTGACCAATCTGTGCAAGGTCGCAAGAACGAAGTGGCAAAGATGGTATTGAGTCCTAGGTCTGTCTGAATCCAAATGGCATGGCCCTAACCCCCAGGGCAAAGGGCCAAGACAATTGGGTGTGATGGGACAGAGGACTATCCTCCAGGACCTGGCAGTCCAGCAGAGAAGAGAGAAAAGGACAGTGGGTGTCAGGTCAGGGTTGGAGTCAAATTCAAACTGGGAAAGAAACAAGGGGGTGAGAGGAGACAGGAAGAACTTGAGGGTTCAGCCCATGGCCCTCACACTCGAGATGAGTGAGGAATCGGTGGAGAGTTTCCTCTATATTAAAAAAAGTCTTAACATGACCAGAATCAATCTTTCTCCCTTTTAAGCAAAGATGGGTAATATCACATTTATCCTCTCCTCGTCCTCAGAGACCGGGTCTCTTATGGTCCCCCAAAATAATGACCACTGGCTCCATAAATGCATGTTCAAGTCCTAGAAGTAGCCCGAAGTCGAGAGCCAAGCCGGCTCCATCTGGCACATCCTGGCCCTGGCAGCGGCGCCTTCTGCTCTGGGCTCGGTCTGCCTCTCCCTGCCTGCCAGCCTACTGGCCAGAGGCTCTCGGCAGCCAGTGCGGGAGCGAACTCCCATGACTCATGGCTGGGACAGCGTCGGGTGAGGGGAGCCGGGGGCACATGAGGGCAAGGGCAGGGAATGAGGGGAAGACAGTAGGAAGGGGCCGTGGAAGGAGCGAGGGGATCAGGGTTAGTGACAGAGCAGAGAAGAGGGAAGCAAGAGAGGGAAGGAGGGATGAGGGGCGAGAGAAAACGGAGGAGGAGGGAAGAAAGAAAGTATGAGTAATAACTACCATAATGGACCCTTTCTGAGTGTCGAGAATTGCCTTGAATGGTGTGAAGCCTCTAGGGAGCATAATCACCCGAAAAGAGTCCTATGGGGCAGATGGTTTCGTCGTGTCCTTTTTTTTTTTTTAATTTTTTTTTTTAAGATTTTATTTATTTATTTGACAGAAATCACAAGTAGATGGAGAGGCAGGCAGAGAGAGAGAGAGGGAAGCAGGCTCCCTGCCGAGCAGAGAGCCCAATGCGGGACTCGATCCCAGGACCCTGAGATCATGACCTGAGCCGAAGGCAGCGGCTTAACCCACTGAGCCACCCAGGCGCCCCCGTCGTGTCCTTTTTATGGATTAAGAGATCTTAATCGATCTGAGGACACCCTGGTGGTGAGTGTTGGATTCGGATGGATTCGGATGGATTCCGGTGGGATGGAGGAAGGGACCATGAGAGGGAGGACAGAGGCTTTTCTAGGCTTCAAAGTTCCAAGACGTTTGGGGCAAAAGTAGGGTCCTGGAAAGTGGATTCTGGCTCAGCGTGGCTGTCTTTTTTTTTTTTTTTTTTAAGATTTTATTTATTTGACAGAAAAAGACACAGCAAGAGAGGGAACACCAGCCTGGGAGTGGGAGAGGAGGAAGCAGGCTTCCCACCAAGCAGGGAGCCCGAAGTGGGGCTCAATCCCAGGACCCCGGGATTATGACCCAACCAAAGGCAGACACTTAACGACTGAGCCACCCAAGCACCCTCCCCCTCCCCCGCCCCCCCCCCTTTTTTTTTTTTCCAAAAGAAATGTGTCTGTCTTTAAGCAAGTGGGGACTGGGGTAAGGCCTTCTCACCTTGGATCTTAGGCTGTTAAGATCAGCCCAAGGAGGCTCTTTTTGCTTGAACGGGCTTCTGTGACAGATTGGATTGAAGATTCTTTGGTGACACGTGAGCCCCAGAGAACTGCAATGCCATTGTTAGATATCGATCCTTCCTTCTTAAACAAAACAAACAGGGGCCATAAAAACGATCCACTTTCATTACGCTCTGGAGCAAGGAAAACAAAGAAAGAAAGAAAGGAAGTTATTAAAATAAATACGAATGGCTTCTATATGATTTAAGGTCTCCAGGTCCGTTTCCCATCTGTTGTCTCACCTGACAGTCCCATTTTGTGGTGAGTATCAGGCTCCGTATTTTACCAAAGAGGAAATGGGTGGAGAGGGAGGAAGTTCTATCAGTAAGAATCTAGGGTCCAAACCCGGGTCTTCCCCATATCTTCAGCTCTTTCCTGGGCACTGCGTTGAAAGTCATGCTCAGTGGCCCTAATAGGAAATTAAGATTTTTTTCAAGCTGACTTCCCAGAATGAAAAGTTCTGTGAAACAAGACTCTGGCCTCTTACTCAGGAAGAAAAGATTAATGCTAGGATCATTTAAAATCATGTTGCTTATGTCAAATGTCCCTTCAGCAACTGTTTATAAAAGGGCTTATTTAGAACATAAGAAGTTGGTTCCCAAAAAAAGCAGTGTGTGTCCTCCTAGAAGCGAATTAATAGAAGCAAACAGTAGTGTTCTTGGAAAGCCCTTGGGTAAATAATTCTGTACATGTTGTTCCCTTTAGCTCCACCTCACCTGGGATTACACCCTTGTTCCGCTCAGGAATCGAACCCTGCCGAAGTCAGTCTTCTCTTACTCTCTGCACGCTGGTGGCTCTTCCTCCCCCTCTCCACCTCCCGCACCCTCCCCTCGGGGGGATCCCCCTGTCCACGAAATCCCTATTGATTCCCTTAGAATGCAGTTCCACAGGACGGGGTCCCAGCTTTTCCTCATTGTCGCCATGTCCTCAGCATGCTGCCTGGCTCATAGTAATCGCACAATAAGTATTTGTTGGACCAATGCTGGCATGGGCCACTAGGCATTCAACACAGACTGGCTGAGTTGTTAATTTGAGTTCTCTTTTTCTTTTCTTTCTTTCTTTTTTTTTTTTTTTAAGATTTTATTCATTTATTTGACAGACAGAAATCACAAGTAGGCGGAGAGGCAGGCAGAGAGAGAGAGAGGAGGAAGCAGGCTCCCTGCCGAGCAGAGAGCCCGATGCGGGGCTCGATCCCAGAACCCTGGGACCATGACCGGAGCTGAAGGCAGAGGCTTTAATCCACTGAGCCACCCAGGCGCCCCGAGTTCTCTTTTTCTTTACGTATACCTTCTATTTTTATTCCTAGCACCAACCCCGGCATACAGAATGGGCGCTCTGTGCATCCGAAAAATCAAGGAGTGAAAAAAATATTGAAGTATTGTTTTATAGAACATGCTTTCCATGAAACGGAATTTACATATCTTGTGAAATAATATCGTATCTCCTCCTGTGTCCATCAAGACAGTGGAGGGGGCATAATGGAAAGGCATAATGGAGGGGTGATTTATAATTTGTATACGTGGGCACATTTTTATGATGTTGTCCGTGCAATCACAAATTCCTAATGTTTCTGCATAGGGGGCCCCTTAGCCATCAAGTGGTGGTAGTGATAATAGTGATGTGCAGCGGTTACTGAGTACTTTAGTCCAGGCATTATGCTGAGGGCTTTATCTGTGTTAACTCATTTCGTTGTTACAACCACCCCTGTGTGTTTGTTGGGGGGTGGGTGTGTGGGTAATATCCCCATTCAACCACTGAGGAGACAGAGGAACAGAGTTATGGGAACCAGACTCTATGAAGATTTCTGGGTGCCCCGTGGGGGAGAAGAGTGCAGGGGCAAGACTGTGGGAAGGCAAGAAGGGTTATCTGGCCCCCTCCTATATCCAGAGCTGTTATTCTGTTACATATTGTATATATTGACTTTCTGCAGAAGGTTTCTTACAGAAACAGAGTTTTATCTAACTGGAAGAAAAGGTTTATCAACAAACAAAAAACAGGTGGTTTAGTTTTATTGGTAGAAAGACGAAGATGTCAGGATGTTAAATCCTTTGGCAATTCTCACCCATGGCCAAGCCAAGTCTAGAAATCTCAACTCCAAGCAGTCTGAGACTCTATTTCCTGCGCCATCTTGCCCCCATGCCCAGGGAGCTCCATAATGGTGCTTGAAGTTGGTACTCTTGTTGACCAAGAGACTTGTTTGTCCAGAACTTTTGTTTCCAGGGGTATTTACTGAGCAATACTGAGTAAAATTAGGTAAAATATAAGGTAAATTTAGAAATCTTTGTCTAGCAGTGTTGTTAGGGGAAAAACAGGAAGGACAAGGCAAGGGTAGACAGGGCAGGAAGTGGAAAAAGCACTCAGGGAATTCAGAGAAGACCAGTGTGCATGTGTGTGTGTGTGTTTGTGCGTGCCCTGGAATATAAATGACAACAACAACAATAACAATAATATATTTTTTTAAATGTCTACCCTGTGACACGTTCACAAAACTAAATATGTTACATGCCTCATGACCTTCAATATGCCGGTCAGCCAACTCCTTGAAGAGTGAACTAAAGCGTGGGTAACCAGAAGCAGGAGAGAGAAACTCAACCAAGGCCTGTCTGGAAAGGCACTCGCTCGAACCCCTCAGCTACATCACGGTTTCCAAGCTCCTGGGGCCACAGGGCCTGAAGTGTTCTTGCATCTAGCAAGACCTCCTGGGACCAGATCCGGCGTCAAGCTCAGGCCCCTGACCCCAACTTGGGGACACTGTGTAAGGCTTGAATTAGGTTTACCTTTAGGGCAAGCTGTGCCAGTCCAGGGAGACTGAACCACCTGCTACTAGGATGCCTGAGCTTCTTTGACCTGAGGACCAGGACTTCCATTCCCCAGGGAGAGAGAAAATGCTGGGCTTCTCTGTAGCCACGTTTTAGTCAGAGAGGCAGCCAGAAACAGTGGCCAAAAGTAAGCCTGCCTTTGTGTGGCCCCTGAAGATTTCAAACATATTCCTCCTCCGTGTTTTTCTAAGGTCCTTGGAGCAGATGTCATCTCCCCTCTTTGACAGATAAGAATGAAAAGAAAAAGTTACAGAGGGTTACACACATCTCAGGAGGGACTGACCTAGAACCCAGTCCCTGGTCTTCCTGGGGTCATTGTCCCTTCGCAAGGCACTAGGACACTGCAGGTAGTGGCAGGGATTAAAAGTCTGAAGGGCAGGAGAGAAGCCCCAACGGAGGGGCCCGGTGTGGAGAGACAAAGCCAGCCACAGACTCTTCAGCGGGCACAGCCCATCTGGCCCTGCTTCTCTTCAGCTGGGTGGGGGCCCGGAGGACCGGTGCCCAGAAGTATTTTTGTCTTGTTGCTTCAACCCAGGCAGCTCCACTCGGAATGATTTATGATGATTTCTTGGGTTTGTTTTGTAAACACAGCCCACACCACAGGAGGCAGTTACATTCCCAGAGTCTTCCTCCCTGGTGCTCTAGAAGGATCGTGCTTCGGGCTGAGGCTACAAGTAAATGCTGTCAAATGGAACCCGGATAGCGTGCTGAAAGGCCCGGGGGTACCTCAGCCATCTGTCTGCCTTTCAGCTGGTGAAACTGAGGCCTTGTGCTCGGAGGGAGTTGCCCGAGGTGGACGCCAACGAGAGCCTGCGGCTGGGCGAGAAGGCCTGCGTACAACCAGATGTTGCCTCCATGATTGTTAGAGCTCTGGTGAGCACAGTAGACTGGTCTGTGGCTTCATGGAGTTTGGACACTATCAGGGGAATAGACTTTAAACAAACAGTTAAAGGTGTCCAGTAAGAGAACAGAGGTGCTTTTGAGGCCTTCTGTGAGGGACATTATTGAGTGATGCCTGCCTTGAGGGCATGAGATTCAGAAGAAGCAGGAGTGAGCTTGTCTGGGCAGACAGAGCAGCATGTACCCTGAGGTTCTGAATATTTCACCCATGTAGGAGCGGGGATGCAGGGGAAGCTGGGGTGGGGTACAAGTAGGAGATCTTTTGGGCTTCATGGGATTTGTGTCCATATTCTAAGCATAGTGAAGAGCCATGGAAGCTTCCTGCAGAAGAATAAAGAAAGGGATGAGGTTTGGCCTGCTGCATATATAAGATCTGTCTGGACGGATGGAAGGGGACAGGCCGGGGAACACAGGTCTCTCGGCTCCTTGCTCTGAGCAAAGTGGCCTTTGTCTGTGCATGGTCCAGCGCCATTCATCAGTGTATGCACAGCTGGGAGAGGGGGTTTCAGCCGTGGCTTCTTTTAGGGCAGGTGTCAAACACCAAGCTGGGCACAGGACACACACCTTGTAAAACCCTTGTGGCCTGAATTGGGGCAAAAGCCAGACAATGTTTGTGTTTGAGGGATGCAGTGGAAGCTGGCAGGGCCTGGAAGAATGTCCAGGTAGAGAGGGAAATACCAGGGGGCCAGGGTACATCCTGGTGCTCTTTGGGGGCTGGCCTGGCCTCACGGTTTGTGACTCGGTCTCTCAACGTGGTTGGGGGCAAACCGTGCTTGCCAACTGTAGTTAGAGAAAAAGATGCACGACTTCACGTGCCTGGGAATGCAGGGAGCTCTGAAAACTCAACCCCAAAACTGTCTGTGTGCCAAGCAGGGACAGAAGAATCTGGAATGTTCCACCCTTGATGTCTAGGTTAGAAAACCTGGATGTGACTGGTCTGGAAGGGCCCTTCTCTCACGTTGGTCCTGACGCTTCTTCTACAAAGAGGTGAACAGAGCAGTTCCCCATGCTTTCTTTTTCCTGGCTGTGGTCTTTCAACCAGCCTCCTTGCTCTCTTTCCTTTTCGCCTGTAGGAGGCGGTAGGGTGCAGTTACAGGCGGGCTTTGGAGGTAGGCACATCTGGGTTTGAACTGTGGCTCTTCCACTTACTGGTTGAGTTACTCTGGGCATGCTTGCCGACCTCTCAGATTTGTGGCTCCCTTGTCTGTAAAATGGGTATGTTCATAACATCATCACCGCTCTGGAGGGTGTGAACAAGATGATGTGTGTCATGCACAGAAGAACTGGGCAGGCAGAAGGAGCAGAATGAGCTACTGTTGCTTGTTGGTTTATTTGGTGTTTTTCTAGTCGCTACTGCTCCGGGCTGAGGCACTGGGGTCTTAACGCTGATCCCCAAAATGCCCCTTTCAAGTCTTGGGCAGAGATCAGTGTCTTTCTACCCCAACCACAGTTGGAGCGGAAGATGGCTCCTCCCAGGGAGGCTCTAGAAAATGGCCCCAGATCTAGAGATGGACCTGGGTGCTATCTATGTGATGCTGTTGAGGCCCCAGACTCACATATTTTTTTTTTTTGCCCTATTTTCCTTTTGCAGCTTCCTTGTTCATTTCAACTCAAATAACCTGTCACATTGTGCCTACTCCTATGTGGCAGGTCCTGGGATGAGTTCATAGAGGGCACCATAGAGGTGAGGAAGCTGTAGTCCGTCCAACAAGGCCCACAGGATGGTGGTGAGGGAGTGATGGGCAAGGCTGGCCCTGTGAGGAATGTCTGCAGGAACCCGGCTCTTTAGCTTGGTGGTCAAAGACTCCGCGAGTCTCCTAATTTCTGAGTTGTATCATAGAAAATGAGAGGTCCCATGTCACTTTTGGGTGTCCCAGAAACAGCTCCAGGGCCTAGGGTAGAAATCACCATGAGACATCTCTGTCTCATTAAAAGGAGCAGAGCTTTCTGATATCTTCGTGTGTCCAGCAATAGAAAAAGCTTTCCGGTGAGCAGAGTGGGCTTCTCTGGGAAGGCTAGGGCAAGGCTGGGTAAACACTCACCAGAGGGTTGGAACCGGAATGCCTGTTTGGGGTGGGAGGTTTGATGGGATGACCTCTCGGCTTCCAAGTAGCTGCAAGAGACAAGCATTCGAAGTTTCCACTGTCAGGCTCCTACCACCTTCCCGTGGACCCTTGCCAGCTTCCTCCCTCTGGGGCTCGCCCTGCACGCCTCGCTCCCTCCTGAACCCGGCTTCGGAATCTTGCCGCGGCAATTTAGCAATCCTGGGTCCACATGTCAGGTCTCTGGGCGTGCATGAGAGAGATTCTAGTCTGTGCTCCGGCCAGAGTGTTCATTTTGTTAGCACCCCAGCCACTTGAAGAATTCTTTCCCCTTTAGGAGTCTGTGTGTCCTTTCCTACCTTTACATTTCACACACATTTCATTTGATAAAAAGATACACACACCTGCTTCTGTTACCATACTTATAAGCCTGATGCTTTGAGAAATCAACATCGTGATTGATTACAGTCAGGTTACTGGATTCAAACTCCAGCCCTTCTTACTATCAGCGTTGTTCTGGCCAAGCCGCCTAATCTCTGTAACAGATTAATATTTTAATATCTGTTAAGCAAGATGATAATAACATCAGCTCATGGGGAGGAATGCTGTAAGACTAAGTGGATAATAACATGCAGAGAACTTAGAACAATGCCTGATATATTGTTTTAAATAAATGATAACGGTAAATAATCATTAAATAGTTATTTGGGTCATGACACTTCATTTCTTCTTAAGCTAATTTTATCAATTTAGCAATAAACTTATTATTTAAAGTTAATAATTTCAGGGGCGCCTGGGTGGCTCAGTGGGTTAAGGCCTCTGCCTTCAGCTCAGGTCGTGATCCCAGGGTCCTGGGATCGAGTCCCACATTGGGCTCTCTGCTCAGTGGGGAGCCTGCTTCCTCCTCTCTCTCTGCCTACCTCTCTGCCTACTTGTGATCTCTGTCTGTCAAATAAATAAATAAAATCTTTAAAGTTAATAATTTCATTAATGTGTTAATTTTAAAACCAATTTGTGTGAAACCAGAATAGAATTTTTGCACACATCAGAAATCAGAATAGTATTAGTCTGGAGAGTGTTCTAGAAGTTTCCAAATCTAACCCACCTTTTGGCTGCTAAGGACATTGAACCTCGGAGAGGGCAGCTACTTGGTCATCCAGTAGCAGAACCAGGAAGAGAATGCAGGCGTTTTTGCCTTTGTCTGATGCCCTTTTATACGTCATGATATTCCTAATAAGAATAAATGAAGGGTTCCTATATTTTTCTGGTAGGTTGCTTTAAAAAATAAGAGATC
This sequence comes from Mustela lutreola, assembly GCF_030435805.1. Lineage (NCBI taxonomy): Eukaryota > Metazoa > Chordata > Mammalia > Carnivora > Mustelidae > Mustela > Mustela lutreola. The sequence goes on along the minus strand of NC_081294.1, from coordinate 41,022,342 downwards.
ACAAGCGTGTAATTAAATAAATGAATACTGAAACCCTTCCAATGAATTTGTTGTTTAAATCATTGGAAACAGGAAAATGGGATTTAAATGCTACTTCTCATCGCTGTTTCAGGGACTTTGGACACTGGCTTCTGGGAGTCCAGCAGCCCTGCCCCTCTCCATCCTGTACCCCTGCAGGCCTCTCGAGGGGCAGGAGCTGGTCTGAGATAACCTCATGTGAGTGCCTCTTCTCCACACTCCTTCTTCTTGGAATACCAGTTCCAGGGCCAGTGCTCTCGCCTTGTGTGGTTTAAAGCATTTACAAATGTGCTTCCAAAATTGGATGTGTGTAAAATTTTATTTTGCTTCAACTGCACATCACACCATTGCAATGATGCCTGCTGGGAAGGACTCTGAGCTAAGCGGATGATGTGGTATCTGCAGAGTGGGGTTAGCTGGCTGCAGAGAGGTGTGGTGTGATGCCAAGGCATTCCAAGGAAGACTTTTCTGGAAGATGTGGCAACTTGATTTGGAGAATTTATAAGAAAGCTTGATTAGGGCAGAGCCAAGTTCAACTCAACCTTCATCTCGGGACAGAGGGGCAGAGTGAACTAGGCAATGTGACTGTCCCATAGAGAGACCTTGTTATTAAACATTAGATGTGCCCAGACACATTGTCCATATTAGTGATTTCAAGGATGATGCCCTAATTACAGATTTTTTTTTTAAAAGAAGGGGGTCGGAAGGGGGCAGAGGCGGAGGGAGAGGGAGAGAGAAAATCCTAAGCTGACTCCACACCCAGTGTGGAGCCCGACACCCGGCTCAGTCTCACGACCCTGAGATCATGACCTGGGCTAAAACTAAGAGTGGGACGCCCAACCAACTGAGCCACCCAGGCTCCCCACAAATTCCGAATTCGGAAGTGTACTATGAACAAAGAAAGTTGGAGATCCATTGTCCTAAGGATCACCTGGAGAATGTGTTCCCTGGTGACATAATTTTGTGCAATACTGGGTTGAACAGAGTTCAGCCTAATTCCTCATTGCAGGATTTCTCAGTGCCTTTAATGCACTAATGTATGTGATCACTCCTCCAGGACAGGTTTAGACACATGAAGCACTTATCCATCCTTCTTGGTCATGCAAAGCCAAGTTTTTCTTTCCAAGAACACATGGGGACTAGTGTTCTGACAAAATACTTCAGCAGTCCTATGTCAGGAGCATCTCATTCTCTCTCTATCTACAGGCAAAGGCTGTATACAAAGAATGAATCCAAAGATTGACTCTTCATGGTCCCCAATACACAACTCATCCACTTAAGGTGATTTCTCAACACATCTGAGAAGTTTCAATGGGCAAGAGATGGAACCCCTTCTTAATGAAAAATGGATCTCATTTTCTTTAGCATTAGGGTTAGAGCATCTTTTGGGGGATTGACTTCCTTAGCCAGATACTCTTGTAAATCCCTTTTGCTTTACAAGGCAGTTTTCAAAATGCAGCTGCCAGACTGTGCCTAGATGGGACATGCCGTGTGCTGGGACTGATTCCTCTCCATTTCATCACACACTATGGAAAGCCTGATTGCTGATTGTTTTGGCCTGATTGCTGGAAGCTGGGGCTAAGCCTTCACCCAGCATGTCAACAGCCTGAACAAGCTAAAAGCTTGGAATGTCTCTCCCATTGCTTGGATTCATCTTTTTTCTCATTGGTAAAATGAGGGGGTAAAGATGTAGGCTCGGCAAACACTCACAGGCATTCGCTGAATGGACCCTGAGTGAGACGTCATACTTTGGCCATGCAACAGTGGATAAAATAGAGGTTTTTGATAGATGCGTGACCATAAATGACAGCACAGCATGCTGTCTGTGAAAGGAGCTACAGAGACAGAGAGGAGGAAGTCATAAATTCTTTCTGGAGGATCTTGAAGACTCCTTTGAGCTCTGGTATTTTTAGTAACTGCGCCCTTAGGGTCTGGCCATCTTGTCGCAGTTGGCCTTCTGAATCTCCAGCCAGCAGACAAGGTCCAGCATGGCGGTCATTGGGAACTAGGGGACTGTCTGTTGATCTCTTCTTGACTACATGTCTGGCATAGACCTTGGCGTAGCATAGCGTGGTGGGGTGGGTGCTCCTCCTGATTTTTGGCTAGAGTGGAGTTTGAACCATGTGCTTGGCATTCCCTCTCTTGAGCCAGCCTCCAAGAATGAGAGGACTTGGATGTGTCCCTGCATGCAAACCTCTAGCTCCTTGGGCTTCTCAGTGGCCTAAAGGAAATAGCCCCAAGTCTTTGTCCAGCATCTTAGGCCTTCCTGTCTGGCTGCAGGTATGGTCCCGCTTTATCAGCTACCCTTCCTCACCTTCTGAGATTTAAAGAATCACCTTCCCTCCGTTCTCATTTCTCCCCTACCTTCTCCTCTTTCTTCTCTCTTTTCACATTCCATGTACCACCTGCTGTGGCTGATTTCAGCAATCATGAAATCATCAATACTAATGAGTTGCTGGTTAGAGTTTCAGACAGAAAAATTAAGACCCACGCTCCGACAAACCCCGGTAGATCCAGGGTGTGAGGGCAGACTTTGGCTCTGAGAACCTTCAGCCCTGACTAGTACACTCTAGAGAGCTATGGCCCTTCTCCGTCTCTTAGCAAAAAAAAAATCCCTATTCCACCAGGGACAAAATACCCGGAAGCAGCATTGTTAGTAGCTGTAGCCACAGGCCACCCACCCTCTGCCCTTCCTCACCTTCAGGTCCCCAGGGACACAACAGAAAACAAAGAGTTGTGACTGCAGAGAGCGCAGGGTGTTGGCACAAGGAAGCCTGGAAACCTGGGATGCGGAGTCCAGGAATGGGAGGCTTGGCTCTGGCAGCTGGGATGCCTTCGCTGGGGGCAATGAGCCTCCCATCTCTCCCGGGTGTAGTGGGTGTAGTCAGAAATCAGGGCCCCTAACTTCCAGCCCCCAACTTGAGCTCACACCTCACCTGCTCCCTCTCTTCTGATCAGGAAACCACCTCCTGCCCTCTTTGCTGATAATTTGAGCCACTGACATTTTCTCAGAACTCAGGACTGCCGACCACCATCTCTTTCTCTCGCTGGTCCCCGCCTGCCTGCCTCCCTCTCTCCCTTTGCCACCTGCCCGACTTTCCTTGTCCATCCTTCCTTCCTTCCTGCCTTCCTTCCTTCCTTCCCTCTCCCTAAATGTCTCCCTTTCCCTGGATTGATCTTACTCTTCCCTGGACCTTCCTTCACGGCTTCTGCATTCCCCCCGCCCCATTTCTTCTCCTCATCTCTTCTCTTCTCCATTGTAAGTGCATATAGATACAAGGTATTAAAAAATGCCCAGTGTTCCATTACAAGGCTCTATCATAATGTATTTAACCAGTCTTCTTTTTATGGATGCTGAGATTGTTTCCGTATATGTATGTTTGTGTATTCATCCATTCATGCATGCACTGATTTTTGTCATGAACAATTCTTTGATGAATTGCTTTTCTATATCTTTGCATACACGTGCTCAGAGTGCGGAACACTGCCAATCACTGCCTTTTTTGATACTTCTTGTCATCTCCAGCTGTTGTCTTGGCTCTCTTCTGGAAACCCCTCTTTTTTTTTTTCTGAGCACACAATGAGTTTACCTCTTCTTGCTTCTGTCCAAAGTCTCTCCTCCTGAAATGACCACCACGTTCTACTCAACCTTCTTGGCCAAGTCTTGCATAGAAACACCCCTGATTCCCCAGACCAGCCTTCCTTAATAGAAGCACTTCCTATGTGTGAGGCCATGCGCCAGAGGAGGCATTCTGTTGTCCCATCCTGGAACAGTGGTGGGACGCAGCACTGCTGTCAACATTTAAAAGTGATAAAAACGGAAGCTCAGAATGTTGAGAACTTGTCCAGGTCACCCACCCGGTAAGTGGAGGAGGCAGGATTCGATCTCAGGTCTCCCCTGCTCTACAATCCCCGAAGTCACCTAACCACCACGCTCCACTGGCGCTTCGGCTCCGGTGCCCACAGGACCCTGCACCTGCATTTGCCATAGCACCTACCATGTTGAGTCATGGTAATACAGCCGCAAGTCTGCTCCAGTCCCTGGGCTGGGAAATTCCTGAGGGCGGACGGACCCCGTGTCCCTTCTTTCTGCATCACCCATATTAAGTACGGAAGCTGCCAGGTCAGAGCCACTGTACGGATTTGAATGAAGGAACCTGTGTTGGCAGAATGAAGAACCCCAGGTCTCCTTGAACCAGGTCAAGAGCCAAACTCCAGCACTGAGGGACACACGGTCGTCCGGAAGGTTGTTTTCTGCTCATTCAAGAAAATAAAATGCCCCCCATTAATGAGGTTAATGAGGGCCTCATTAACCAAATGACCAAAACTCGTTAGACTGGCAGGTGCTAGAACACAATGATTTAAGAAATAGGCTCCGAAATAAGACGTTTTGGTCTCAGCCATTTGTTAGGCTGCTTTCTCATTTTGCAGAATGCTCCGTTAGCCCACTAGTAAAGTGGGATGACTGACCGTTCCTGCGGGTGAGGTTACGGGGAGGAGGGGATGAAGCGGGTGATGTGAGGTCCTTAGCGCGGTGCCTGGCACACAGAAGGCACTCAGTGTGTGTGAGTTGCATCGTTAGCCTCTCTCAGCCTTTTTCAAAGTGACACAGATCCAGCATTTTCTGTTTCCCTTACCACTCTTCAAAGCTTCGACCAGGATAATCTTTTTTCTTCCAATTTTCACAAAGATTATTATCTTTCTTATCCTTATTTGTAAAACAAACATACATTGAGTGCCTTCTGTTTACCAGACCTCTTTATGGTCAGAACCTCACCTGATAGGGACCCGCATTGGGCTCTCTGCTCAGCAGGGAGCCTGCTTCCCTCTCTCTCTCTGCCTGCCTCTCCATCTACTTGTGATTTCTCTCTGTCAAATAAATAAATAAATAAATAAAATCTTTAAAAAAAAAAAAAAAGAACCAGCATTTATTTTGCAATTCTGTGTGTGGTTCCTACCCACATCCACGTATTACTTTTTTTCTTAATTTTAATTTTTAAAATTATTTTTAAAATTAACATATAATGTATTATTTGTTTCAGGGGTCATGTATTAGTTTGTTTAGGGAGTTGTTTGTTTGTGGGTAACTGGGTCTTTCCAAAGACTATATTTGGAAGGGACCCCACCCCTGGCAACCAAATCCGAAACAGCCAAGTCCCCCGATCCTGAACTCAAATCCCAGCAAAAGCGAATGACTCAGGGTATGCCTGGGTGGCTCAGTCATTAAATGTCTGCCTTCAGCTCAGGTCATGATCCCAGGTCCTGGGATCAAGCCCCGGGTTAGGGTCCCTGCTGGGTGGGAAGGCTGCTTCTCCCTCACCCACTTCCCCTGCTTGTGTTCCCTCTCTTCCTGTGTCTGTCAAATAAAATCTTTAAAAAAAAAAAAAAAAAGGAGCGAATGACTCAGTATAGGTAAGCTTCCCAGACATAATCTATAGATAGATTATTCAATTCCAGAAGTATATGTTCTCAGAGAACCATGCCTGCCATTTTAATAAAATTGCCTCATAGGGAGGAAATGCCTTAGCAATGTCACTCAGCTCCAAAACTTAGGGTTGTCTCTCCTTACAACGAACTCTAACAGCTCCTGTTGCAGACTAACGGGTCCCTTCTCCAGGGGACATATTTGGTCAGGAAATCCAGCTTCAGGGACACAGGCAGACTTGAAGGAGAAAGGCTCACTTCTCATCTGGGTAAGCATCTGAAGGAGGCGTGGCTCCAGGTTAGGCAAGCCCCTGGCTGCAGTACCAGATAACCTGCTGGGTCCTGTCAGGTGACAGGCCTCCTGGGCTGCCACATGCTGGTCTTCTGGAGGCTTCTGCCTGTTCCCTGCTGCCCCAGAGCTCTGGCTTCTCTGGCAGATGCTTTGTTGTCTGAACTGCTTGAGCCACTGTGAAAAACAGAAGGAGATTGTGGGCCAAATGGCCCACACTCCCACTTTGAGCCCACACAGTGACCTTGGACCAGCCCCTTTTCTCTCTGGGCCTCCGTTCGGAACCCCAGCTGAGAGGTAAGCAGTTTCACCAGAGGGTTCCTGAGCTGTCACCAGCTCTGCTATCCTGGGGTTCCAGAATCCGTTCCCCAGCTGGGCCCATGACCTAGATGCAGAGGACAGTGAGAGCAGAGCCCTTGTTTGGAATTCATGGGTGGGGCGGGCGGGGCACCTCCTAATAAACTTGACTGGGGATTGGAGCAACCTGTTCCTCCAAGCCCGCTGAGGGCTGAATGGGGCCCGCCACTCCTTTGGCATCATCCCTGCAGGGACAGTGGGAACGTGCTTATCAGAGCATGTGGGCTCATCGACCTGACCCTTCACCACCTGAATGCCCAGAAAGAGAAAAATTGTTGAGGACGTGGAGTCGCGATGATGCACTGATCAAATCAGCGTCTCCACTCTGGTTCTCTTAGGCACTCTCATCCCAGGGAACACCCTCCCCTGCTGTTTCAAACGGCTTCTTAATTCAGTTTTCTCCCTGAGTAATTTTGTCCTCAGGAGGAATTGTGGGACGACCTGCGGGGATTTAGAAAGCTTAGTGCTGAACTAATTCTGTGCCCTAATGATTTTGAAATTCTGGGTAATTAGGGAGGTGGTGACAGGGAGTCTGGGGCTGCAGGTCAGGAGCTTGGGTTCCGGTCCTGGCGTGGTCCACCCTCCCCTAGCCACCTCCTGCCTACCAGCTGTGCAGTCTTGAGCAAACTGCTTCACCTCTCTGGGCCTCAGTGTCCTCCAAAGCAGCAGCATCTCTCTATGGCTTTTTTCCCCCCTGGCACGCCATGGCTCGACGTCCAAAGACCGAAAAACATCCCATCTAGCCAGGGAAATCTGGAGCCAGATTTCCCTGGCTAGATTTGACAGTCCAGTTTCTCACTCCTGCGGAGACAGCGCTCTGGAGGTTGGATTTTCTTCCCAAGCTTCTCCCTGGTGAGGGCTGTTGGGATGGATCCCAAGAAGCAGGAGAGTGGCTTGGGCCTTAAGTTTTGGAAGGGGCTTTGAGGAGAATCACCCAGCACTTTCAAGAATGCCTTTGACCCCAAGTGTCTGGAGCCAGATGCTTGGCGAGTCCGGACAGCAGCGTTTCATAAGTGTCAAGGTAGCCATGTCCCCACCTTGCCAACCATTTCAGCTCATTCTTCAGCAAATATTTATGAAGTGACATTTTTGTGCCAGACACTCCCCGGAAGCTGTTTCACCTACATTATTGCATGCCATCTTCCGGGCCCTATGAAGCAGGCACTAACTTTCTCTCCGCTCCACAGATGAAGACACGGAAACTCAGGGAGGTGAGGTGACTTATCCAAGGTCACACAGTCAGCACATGGCAATCCTGGGGCTTAGTTCCAGGCCCAGCGACTCCAGAGCTCGGGTCCTCAGCCTGTACATGCTGGCATTTCCCAAACCTTAGTCTAGCTAATTTTCATTTAAATCCTCATTTGCTTTATGGCAAAGCTTCCCTCTCAGTGATTTAAAAAAGCCCCAGGGTGCCTGGGTGGCTCAGTGGGTTAAAGCCTCTGCCTTCGGCTCAGATCATGAAACCAGGGTCCTGGGATCGAATCCCGCATCAGGCTCTCTGCTCAGGAGGGAGCCTGCTTCCTTCTCTCTCTCTCTGCCTGCCTCTCTGCCTACCTGTGATCTCTGTCTGTCAAATAAATAAGTAAAATCTTAAAAACAAAAATTAAAAAAAAAAAAAAAAGCCCCTGTGAGTTTGCCAGGCCAATCATGGCTTAATGTGCACAGCCGCTTCTGAAGGAAGACAGAGCAGACAGACATTGGACAGGGTAGTGGGAAAAGCCCCGGAGTACATTTGCCTCCCACAACTCAGCTTCTCGACCTGCCTGGCCCTCGCACTTGCTCTCTGCACTTTTCCAACCTCGCTTTTCTCACAAGGCTTTTATAAGAACCAGTTGAGAGTACGGCCCCGAAAGGACCTTATAAATTAGAAAGGGGTGAAAGTAGGCTTAGCATTAGTGGGGTAAAAACATCTCTGTTTTTGTCACTCACCAAACCAGAGAATAAATAGAATGTCATCTTTGAGAATCTCAAATACCCCGCTGAACGGTTGGAGCCCTGGGGTCCTGTGACGGCGGAGTGTAAGGCAGGATTTGCTTTGGAACACCGGGCACCCCTGCCTGACTCATTCCGAAATGCCCCATTCCAGGATGCGCGGCCATTACCATGGCTGCCTCTGCGACATGTGGTTGGCCCAGAAAAGCTGGACTGTGACATTCCTAAACAGATTCAGGCATGAGAAGGGAAAAGAAACACCACGTTTGTAAACAGACGGCCCGGGGCTTAAGAGAGACAGGAGAAGACGATGTTCATTTTCTGGATGCTTGTTTTGAAAGCCTGTGGCAGCGCCGCTCTCCGCCCATCCCTGGATCTTATCGTCCTCTGGGAAGAACACCTTGTCTCAAGCTGGCAGACAGCCCCACCCCAGGGCTTTGTGCTCTGGGACCACAGATTCCAGGAGGACGGGGTTGGGGATCACTGCCTTAGCCTCTTAGCCCTCTGAGGGACGGGAGGAGCTGATACAGTCCGGGTGCTTTCTGCAGGTGCATGGAGCTCCGTGCCCTTGGCCTCTGTTTCTCCACTGTGCATTTGTTCTATCTCCTCCCGCCCTGTTGTGCTAAGGTGGGGAGGGGGGCACAGGAAGAGGATCTTATTCCTTTTGAGGCTGTGTGTGTGCCTCCTTTAGGGCCCAAGGAGACGAGAGGAAGCAGGATAGAGCATTTCTTAGACAGGGGACAGAAGCTTCCAGAGAACAAGTTGGAAGGACTCCCATAGCCTTGCCTGCCTCAGATGAGGCCAAAGGGACTCTGGTGCATAGGATGGCTTTCTTGGGTTCTCTCCACTTTGACTTCCATCCCATCGTGGCCACAGGAGTGTAGGAGAAACGTTGACATCCCTCCCATGCACCAGCGAGCAGTTCATCAACTGTTGGCAAATCCCCTGCTTAGTGCGGGACCAAGTCGGCCACTGTTGCCATGGAAACGAAGAAGGCTAGTATCCAGAGGATGCCGCAAGACATGTCTTCGAGAGAAAGACCTGCAGGCTGCTTGGTGACCTGGGCTCCAGTCCCGGCTCCACCACTGGTTTCTGTGTCAACTTGGCCAAATCATTTGCCTCTCTGGGATGGTATTTTATGAAAGCAGGTTAGGCAATCATGCCTCAGGTTGCTTCCAACTGAGCTAACCAGCCATCTCAGTTTGCCCACGGCTATCCTGGTTTACCTGTGGAATGCTTCATGTCTAGGAAACCCAGTTTCCAAGTGAAAACTCCTCTTGCGAACGGTTCTTGTACCTTCCTCTTGGGTCGCCATCCCCTTCTTCTCTGTGCTATAGATGCCCCTTCACTTTAGAAAATCACTGGGATAATTCCTTCTGCTAGAAGGGTGTGGTCGGGCGTGAGACTCAAAACATGTAGCATCCTGTATGGCAAGGCACCAAGTCATCTGAATGGACTGGGCCACAAGCCCCGTCCATGGCTGGCCATTCTCCACCCCCAGAAGCTTCCATCCTCATGTACATCAAAATGTCCCCTCTTTCTGTTATCATGCCAGTGGCTTTGGGGACCGATCCATCTGAAGGATTACCCGGCTTCTCTTTTGATTCTTGTTCTCAGAACAAACGTGGTGATTCCCCAGTTCACAGGTCAGATCAGCCTCTGTCTACCTGCTTCCGGTCTTTAAAGGTGTCAGTGCTCTGCGCCCAGCCGACTCACCCTAGAGAATAATTCCTAACCTGATGGGCTGCCAAGCACTTCTTCATTCAGAGAAGAGCCCCTAAAACATTTGGGATTGAGGAAGTTTCAAGTCTCAGATAATGGTCACTGAACATGTATCGAAGGGCAGAGGCAAGAAACCTCACGTGACCCTGGTTCCCAGTCACCTCCATGTCACTGTGCCCATCTCCCGAGCTCCCTGCCTGCCCTGGGCCTCCTGTCACCTTTATCCCGTGTCTTGAGCGGGGTCACTTCCATCAGGCACCGCTGGTGAGTTAGAGGCTGGTCACTACTGCTACGATGACGTTTCTTTGCATGCCGTAACTTGCTTGCCCTACCATGCTTGAGGGCTGCGGCAGTGGAGAGAAGGGTGACTCATTCTGCCTGGGGTGACCTCTGGGCTGGGCCCGCGAGGTGAGGAGGAGCTACAGGTGGAGTATGGGTGGGAGGCAGCGGGCATGCCAGGCTCGGAAAATAGCGCACGCATTTCGTGAGCTTTCTCCCACTCTTTCTGACTATGTCCTGTTGTCACCCACTGTGGGTAGCACTGTGGGTGGCAATGGGTCAGGGATGGCTAGGCCAGAGGTCAAGGAAGGCAGAGGCCACCCTCGGGAGACTGCCGAGCCCAGAGAGTCTGGCCACACCAAGAAGCTCCCTTCCCAGTTCGGGGAGCAAATGGAGCCCCAGCCACGAGAGTCCTCCCTTTCCTTCTCATGCCTCAGAATTCCTGCCTCCTCTGTGTGTGAAAAACCCAGTTCTGACCCCACCTTCATTCCCCAGACCTGTCTCCACTCTGTGACCCATTGCCCGCAATCCCTTTCCAGCCCTCTGGCCTTCCCTCCTTCTGCTTCAGGGCCCCACCCACAACCGTGGTTCAAGTCCATGCTGCCGCCCACCCAGTGGTTGCAACAAGCTTCTCACTGGTCCTGTGATTCAGGCCTCTCTGTTCCTCACCATCCTGTGCATGCTGCCAGACTACGTTTTACAAAGCAGTGTTTTGTGACCTTGTGCACCTGTTCTGAAATCTTTGTGAGCCCATTTCCTTAAACCTCATGGTCCACTATGCACAAACAAGGCCACGTTCGTATCCATAACCTAGTTGTCTGGCTCCAGCCCGTCTGCTCACAAGGGACAGCAGTCTCTCCCTAAGTCCAGCCCAAGTCATTGAGGCCCACCTCCAACCCCCACGCTCCCCTCCACACCCCCCGCTCTGGCCTGAGGGCAGCCCTCAGAGCATCTGGGCCCATCTGTGTGCATTTGCTAACAGCCTGTGACCAGGTGAGAAGTGTGCAAAGACTTTCAAAGCAAGGTGACATGCTGTGACCTCTAGCATACGTGATTTTATTTTATAAAATAAACAAGGAACAACAACAAAAAGCACCTGGTTCTTCACCACAGATGATTTAGAAAGTGGTACCCTGGGGGTATCTGCGATGAAAGCAAGTCTGGCCCTGGCGCGCAATCTCTCATCACCTCCCGGTTATCCGCGGGTAGGGCTGGAGCTGCTTCGTCGTGAAGTCCATCCCTGCGGCTTCTCTTCTTGGAGCCCAGCTATCCACAGTGCTCACGGAAGAAGCATCTTGCTTCAGAAAAAGGCACCGGCAATTCAGAATATCTGCCCATGTAATATTAAACTTGGGATTCTTATTTCATGTCCTATTTTTTGGTTTTCTCTCCCTAAGGGATTCCCACCCTCGGCCCCCCCTCCACCCCTGTTTAGCTTGGTAATGAAAAGAGCAAGTTTAAAATCAACTTTACTGAAATACAGCTTCCATACAATAAAAGGCACTTAGGATCAACTTACAGCTTAAAGAATTTTGACCAAGGCAGACGCTCATGAGATCAGTGTCCTCGGAAACAGCTCCCTCCCAGCAAATTCCCTTGTGTGCCTTCGTAGTCCGTCCCCATTTCTACTGCAGAGACAGGCCATAACCGATCTGCTTTCTGTCACTTCAGAGTGGTTTGGCCTTTTCAAGAAGAGCACATAAGTGGGATCACCCAGGCCGTGCTCTGACACACGGCTGCTTTCACTTACCCTGAGGATTCTGAGATTCCTCTGTGATGTCACATGCATCTCAGCTCAGTCCTTTTCCTCGCTGAGAAGCATTCCATTGTATGTACCACAACTTGTTTATTCGTTCTCCTGCTGATAGATATCTGGGCAGTTTCCAGTTTGGGGCTACTTGAATGAAGCTCTCTGAACATTCATGTGCAAGTCTTTGTTTGGACAAATGGTTTCATTTCCCTTGGCAAACACGAGGGGTAGGATTGCGGGGTCACAGAGAGAAGATTCTGTTCAACTCGATGAGAAACCAACATTAATCCACAGGCTGTGTCTCTTTTGACGGGAATCACATGATTTCTCATTGGATCCCAGTTCCTGCTGCCCTGGAGGGTGTCCGTCGTGCCCTTCTTCACCGACTCCCGAAATCAAACATCACGTGCGCTTCTCTGGCTTAGTGTTGTGACAAAAACGTCGTTAGGATCTGTTCTGAGTTGTGTGGTGAGTAACCTGTGATCAAAAAAAAATTGGAAGTACTGATATTTGTGAAAGTTGGCCGTGAAAAACGTACACATACGTAGAAGCTATTGCATGTGGACTCTTTGCATGTTTGTGTTGGGTTTTAGGCTGTCTTTATAATGGGCACAATTTCATTCACCTGCATTCCAGTAGGCTCATCTTACCCATTGCTACAACTTGTAGTCAGCGGCTGAATTAGCTAGCACCTAGCCGGAGCTGTCTAAGGCTCCCACAAGAACAGTGGCTTAAACTAGCGAGAAATCTGGTTCTGTGTCATATAAAATACTTCCTGGGGCAGTTGGTGGCTGATAGGGGACCTCCACAGCCATTTGGGATGCAGGCTTCTTTCCATTTTCTTATCACCATCCCTAGGGGTGTCCCTGTCCTCAAGATCAAGGATGGAAATCCAACCATCATATCCACAATCCAGACAGCAGGGGAAGTGTGGGTTCCGGAGGGGAAGGAAGGACACACGCCCTCCCTTAAGGACACATTCCAGAGCTTGACTTTGCTGTTTGCTTCCATCCTGTTGGCCCGAATCTAGTCACGTGGCCAAAGCTAGCGACAAGGAATCCTGGGAAATGTAGTCACATTGCTAGCTAAAATTGGGTAAAATATGACAGAAGAAGAAGGGAAGAGTGCATATTGGAAGACAAGAAGGAATTTCTGTCAGATTAGCCATTACTGAAATATTCTAAACAGTTAATCTCAAACTATTGTGATTTCTTACACCCGACAGCATTTTGTGGGTAATAAAAGTGGGTGGGTGGGAGTTTACTGTCCCCGGGAACAATGTGTTGTAAAGTGTAGGAAAGCGGGGTGAAGGTCAGTCCCAACTTTTTACCCTGATATTCGAGTGGCTGGTGTGTACTTCCCCAAACTTTTCACCCTTCATATCCATACCTGGAAGCTGTTTGGCCAAAGGGGACTTCCAACACATCTTAACTTTCTTCCCATTCTGTCATCATTAATGTTTCTTTCTTCACTTGGAAACTTCCCTGGGTTCTTCCAACACCCTGGTCTCCCTCCCCACCTCAAGGTTCTTGCTGTTTCATCGCTTCAGGATGGGCTTTCCCAGACAGGTTGCACCCAGCCCTCTCTTTTCTGTCATTCAGATCTCATTTGAACTATCAGATGCTCAGAGAGACCTTCTCCAGTCAAGTTCTTTAATACTGCCTCTTCAGCAGCCCATCCCGCCACCTGCTTTATTTTCCTCATAACATCTTCCTCACTCTCTGAAAGAACCTCACTCCCTTACTTGCCTATGCTGCTTCATGCCTTCCCTACTAGAATGCTCTAGAAAAAGTCAAGGGCTGGTCATCTTGCTTACTGAAAGTTCCATGAATCACGTTAGGGGCTCATATCATAGAGCTTAATTTAATAAGTGCCCAAATGCCCTTTCCTCCTTCCTCCTTCCTCATGCTATAGGTAGGGCTTGGCCCACACCCCCAGTTTGCCCCTCAAGTGTCTTTGGGTCCTTTTCCCCCAATCACATTGTGCCTGGCTTCTTGTTACCTCTCAAGCCGAGATGTAAAGGTCACTGCTTTGGAATGGCCATGACTGCTGGCTCCAGCTCGAGCAGGTGTTCCCATCCATTATTTTATCAGAGAACCCTGCTCATTTCCTTCAGGGAGCTCCTTACAAGTTGTGATTCTAGCTTTACTCACGTGTGCAGTCATTTTTTGCCTCTTCCTGCTGGCAGTAAAGCTCTGGGAGCAGAAGGTTATGTCTAACTTATAGAGATATTCTAGGGCCCAGGGTGGTGGTTGCTACATACCAGGTGCCCCAGAAACTTGCGGATTAACCGATGAATGCCTAACATGTTCTGTCTGCACCACTTACCTGAAGAATAACAATCCTTCCCATTATGTTCAGCTGTCCATTAAATCTTGTGAAATTCTCTATCTAGAAAAGTCTTATCCACCTATTTTGTAACCTGCCTGAAAACAGGAACCAGTCCCCTTTATACCTCTTCACCCCCAACATACTGGGCTCCTTTAGATCAGGTTTTCAGACTTATATTCTGGGAATGTTAATAAGCATTGCAAAAAAAGCCAGATCCTAGGGCCAAGTTTGGTTAGGATTAGGTGAAACTTAAATATATATTTTTAAACTGCAGACCTTCACAAGGATTTTACGAAGCTCCTGCCTATGACAAATCTCCGAGAGGAAAGAGAAAAGTAGTCCGCATCATCTGAAGTTATAAAGACACTGACCTCTCTATGTTCTTTATTCAGAGACTCTTTTGGGGCACTTGAATTTTCCATGGCATACCCTCTCTTGCCCTCTAGTTCTTCATTTTCTTTCTTTTTCTCCTTCCCTCCTTTTTCTCCAATCAGCCTCCTTTCTCAATAAATCTCCCTTAAAAGGTCCTTGACACTGAGCCCTCCTTCGTGAGATGCAGAGCCCAGGTGGGACACTCAGTCTCACAAAAGCTGCCTCTGGGTCTCATTTTCCACTCAAAGATTTTAAGAAACGGGGTGATAAGCAATGACATTGCTGATAAGTGTTAACAGGGGACCCAGTCCGGATCTCAGACCACCTGTGGGGTCCACCCCTGGTTTGGAAGGTAGAGCTGGTGACGGGTCAGGGGCCATGAGCAGGGCGTGAAGCTGTATTCTCCCTCAAGGTGGAGCAGTAGGGGCTTGGACAGCTCTGCGAGGCTTCCTAGGCATTGGCCTCAGAATATTTTCATAAAAGGAAGCAGCTGACCTGCTACTGGGATGGAAGCATCTGATCTGACAGTGGAGAAATGATTGATGCCCTGTTACCTGTGGGACGTACCGACTCCCCA